>NC_058338.1:19850934-20475934 GCF_905475395.1 Chrysoperla carnea
TTTCGACTAGAATTGACAGCTTAATCAACGCTACCGTATTTAGAGAACGTAATCACGTAAACGTAACGTAATTACTTAATAATGTAACTAGTATTCTGGGAACGTAATAGAAATAGTGGTTGTTTACTTAAAATTTTAAACTTCATATTAACTTCAAAAATTAATGCTCGATATTTAATGACGTCATATCGACCACATTTACAAATTTTGTATGTTGGTGTATGTTTAATCGCATTTTTCTTTGATGATTTTCTTATTTGGTCACATTTCATAGTGTGGTTTAAGTTAGGATTTAATTCTTTAAAACATTGTAGAAGTAATAATGTTTTTATATCAATATTTTGAAAAGTATGAGAAAGGCTGAAATTATTTTGAAATGAGACCGATCTCCCAAATTTTGCATTTAAAAATTCTATGAATATGACGAATGCGGTATAAAGTCATAAACTGAGGGGCTTCCAGAGAAGTTTTTTTTCAGACATTATTTTAAAGCCTAGATACATAATTTTATTTTATAAGATACCAATAGAAGTTTTCTATCCAACTTTATTGAGATTAGTGAATTGAATATAGGGAATTTTGAAATTTGTACGATTTGGTAACACTTTCTAACCAATATGGCATGCTTATTACAAAAAAATATGGCAGTGTTATCTGAATATTTGTGAGAGAGTGCTATCGTGTAACATATTTAATTGAAGTGAATAATATATTTTCAAAGTGGTAATTATTAATATGTACAATAAATTTGTGTAATTAGGTAATTTAAAAAATGTAAGTAAATAATTTTGTTTTATTCAAAAATAATTGTGTAATGTATATTGAATAAAGTAGTTTTTTTAGTTTTATATAAAATGTCAACGATTTAAACATTTTTACAATTTTTCAAATCTTATGATATTTAATACTAACTTTTTTTAAATTAGATTGCGTATAATTGTTTTAACGTTTTATTTTCGATAAAAATTTGTTTGTTTCGATATATAGGTGTAGACTTCTGAATAAATCGATTTCTCAGATGTCTATATATCATGTACAGATGGTTAATCAGAAATAAAATTAAACTGTTTCAAATTGATTGGATTAAATTATGCTTTTATACGAGGACGGATTAAGTGCGTATATTATTTAAAATAGACAAACAAAAATTCTGTTTATACCAGCAAGATCTACTTTCGGCAAAATGGAAAAATGCCATCGAAAATGAATAATAATAGGTGAAAAGTGAATTAATAAATTCGGCTGAGCCATGAGTTCTTGAACTCGCTCATATAAACTTAAACTATTGGTGTCATATTTTGTCTTTGACCGTTCAAACTATTAATCAAGTTTCTTCCATATGCGAATCTGAATTTTTCGGCATTAAGGTAATTTGCATAATACAGCCCACAGAAATGCGCACCTTAATTTGAATAAAATCTCTTGAGTTTTAACTTATCGAGATTCTATTGTTATACGTTTTTTAAAAGATATTATAAACATTTTTGATTTTTTTTAAATAATAAAGTCATTTCCAAAGCCGGGCTTACGCAGTACTCATATAGTAGCTGTAATGCTAGTAGATAACTACTTGCAACCCAACTCCATGAAAGTTGCTGGCTGTACTTGTCTGTTTAAAACCAGTCCCGAAAATTTCAATTATTAGCACTAATCCGAGTGAGAAGAACATGAACTTCTATCCTGTGATAAAATCCTTCTAAAATTGTTGATATCTCATAAAAATTATTTATTTTATTCAGTTTTTTTCTAAATAGAATCCTTATTTAGATAATAAAACTTGAATTTTACAGTATCATGTCTTATCCGGGCAGGCCTTCACTTATTCCGGGTGTTCCGGTCCCGCCTCCGATGACTTATGTACCAATTACTGGTCCACCACCAACGCTGCTTCAACCAGTAATGCCAATTCAGCACGTATGGAAAACAAAAATAAATTGATATATATTTTGAAATAACTAAAAATTTGTTTGCATATTATTTAGATGATGCCGGTTACAGTACAAGCGCCACCACAGCTGAGAAATTTTCGACAACAAAATCCTACCCAAGCAACTCAAGCTAGAGCACCGGCACCTCAACAACCTGTTGCAAAACCTACTGAAGGGCCACCAGTGACAGTATTTATTGGTAAGGTATTTTTTAAATATTAACCCCACCCCCTCCCCCCCACACACATATCCTCTCTAACTATTTACAGAATACCCGTGCTGAAAATATAAAAGTAATATTATAGATTAATTTATTTAAAAATTTTATAATTTTGCAGGAAACATCACCGAAAAAGCTCCAGATGCTATGGTAAGACAAATATTAGCAGCTTGTGGGCCTGTTCTTAGTTGGAAACGTGTACAAGCTTTTGGTTTTTGTGAATTAGCTGGTCCAGAAGCTGGATTACGTGCTGTTCGTTTACTTCATGATCGAATGATTGGAGAAAAACGACTTGTTGCAAAAGTCGATGCTAAAACTAAAACTGTATTAGACGAATATAAAAGTAATAACAATTAATTATTAATTTTTTACACTTATTTAACAACTAACTAATTTATCAATTTAGCGGAGAGGCGAAAAAAATTACAAGGAGAAATTGGAGAAAGTTCACCATTACAGGATGAACAAACAACTGCTGAAGATGATAATTATTTAGATGATGAAATGCGAGAGGATGACAAAAAAGCAATTGAACGCATAAATGCCATTGTACAAGAATACAAAGAAGAAATGAATAATTATGAAGCCCATTTACAAGGTAGGTTCGAGATTTCATAGGAAATGGGAGTGTTAGGGACACTTAACCATTGGATACTAACTACTGGTGTGTTTACAATGTTTACATCAACATTTGTGTTCGATTTTTTAAAATTCGAAATAAATAGAAATGTATATGTTACTTTCAACTTGGATACTGCAGCCCTGCAAAAGAAAAATCCTGCAATTATTATTATTCTTTGGACAAGATCTCTTCTACTTCTAACTCTCGTAATATATTTATTTTTAACCCAAATTGTATTACTTGTAATTGCCTTATAATTTTTTATCTACACGGGGATAGTTTTTACTCCCCAAAAAATAGGTTTATTAGTAATTTTAACCTTGTTTTAGAAGAACAATTAGAAAAAAGGAAAAAAATACTCGATGAAGCTGATATTGAAGAAGGTAAACGAGATTTAATTACAAGAGAAATTGGTAAATTTCGAGAAATTATGAAGGTAAGTTGGTTATTTTTAATGGTATATTTGATAAAATCACATAGTAAGTTTTTTTTTATAGAAACAAGAACAAGAAAAAGAAGTATCCAGGAGGCAAAGAGAAAAAGATCGCGGTGGTGATGATTCAAGAGAGAGAGATCGTGACCGTGATAGAGATAGCTTAGACAGGGATAGAGAAGACAGTAAAAGTAGAAAAAGATCCCGGTCGAGGTAATTGTTCACTTGTAAAAAAGTATTTTTGATTCGATTGTTATATAAATGTCATTTCATTTATAGGTCTCGAGACAGGGAACGTGAACGTGAAAGAGAAAGAGAAAAGGAACGTGAAAGGGAGCGAGAGCGTGAAAGAGAAAGAGAACGTGAAAGGGAACAACGAGAACGTGACAGAGAAAGAGAACGGGAAAGAGAAAGGGATCGTGATCGAGATCGCGAAAGAGATAGAGATAGAGAAAGGGATACGGAAAGAGATAAGACAAAAAGTACTAAAGAAGTTTTAAAAGAAAAAGAAATGGAGGAAGAGGCTAAAGAAAAAAAGAAAGCTGATAGACGAGCGAGAGAAAAAGAAGCGGCCTATCAAGAAAGATTACGGTGAGTTTCGATATTAAAATTTACTTAAATCATAAATTTACTACCGCTAATTCTGCTTGTTTGGGCCTATCTTTTTGGTCAAAGGCTACTGAATTTATTATCATGATATGACGATATTTAACTTTATAATTTATTGAATTAATATTTCGAACATTTAGTATTCGTTTTTGTTTTATAATATTTACATTTTTTGTTGCATTAATGATAATTTTCAGCATCAATTTGTTTATCAATGTGATAATTTCATCCATTTCGACTTCTAAATAACTACATAAACTCTCAGCATTCAGATTATATCAAGTAATTAAACTATTTTTATGATTACAACTAGTCAAGGGTTGCGTTTGTAAATTGCTGTGAATAATTTTTGGTAAATTCAATTATATTTTTAAGACACGAATTTTGTGACGAATTTAATTTGTAACATATTATTCGGTGAATCACCTTTTCTGCGACCTATTTATATATGCGTTTATTTTTCTAGAACATGGGAAACTCGAGAAAGGCGAAAAGCTAAAGAATATGATAAGGAACGTGAAAAAGAACGTTTAAAAGAAGAAGAGCGTGAAAGAGATGCAAAACGTTTAAAAGAATTTTTAGAAGATTACGACGACGAAAGAGATGATGCAAAATATTACAAGTTAGTATTTTTAATTAAGAATTGATTTTAGGTGTACTAATACTAGACGATTTGTTTATTTATTTATTTTTTTATATATATTATATATTTATTTGGGTCTAATAAATTTTAAAAACAAAAGTGTACATTTTAGCCTCCTGCATTAGTGTAAAACATTTTTTTAATTAAACATTTTTTGTTTTATAAAATGTACAATTAATTACTTTTACTATGTATAAATTCATTAATTATTGTTAAACTAGGCGATAAATATTTGAAAATCGTTCATTGTAAAAGCAAAATACCAGTAATGGGGTTTTAATTTTGTAAATTATTTTATTTATTGTCTACACTAATGCAGAATACAGGATAAATTCAGAGAAATTCTGAATTTGTTTAATATGATTAATCATTTTTCTAGAATGTCAGAACATATTAGAACTATGCCGACAATTGGTAAGATGTTTCACTTTTTTCTTTTCTTAATTTTATTTATTATTCTTGTAAAAAATATACCGATTTGTGTTTCATTCAAATGCGTTCTACCATTATTATTTTATTACTCTCCGCACACAGTCGTACATCCATCATTAAAAAAACGAGAGGAATTTTTCCTAAAATATATATATATGCAGATCCATTACTTTTAGGCAAAAGTGTGCGTTCATTAGAATAAAAGATGATCCTGAATTTTTGAGCCCGATTCATGCAAATGGATGTGTCGGAAAATTTTTTAAATATTGAAAAGAGTCAATTCAGTCATTTTCAAAAAATTTATATCTTCTTTTTTTAAATTATTTAGAGACTTGTTTGAGACGCCATTTTCCTCTCGAAACCCTGGTCATTTGCTTACACTCAAGTCTGGCTTCACAGCGACCTACTAACTAAACCATTTTTTCAGAGAAATTTTGCCTATTTTTAAAATGCTGCTATATCTACAGCTTTCGAAATAGAGGGTTGATAAAAAGCTGATATTTTTTGTTTAGGTATACTCTGAAGAAATCTATCCGCTTTTTACTTGATTGCTTCTATTTCGTTAAGTTATGGCCACCTAAAGCCGATTGATTTTTGAAAAATAGTCATAATCAGATTCAGAACTTTTTTCTATCAACTCGAAATCCTTTAAAATTTTCAGGGAATATACTTCATTATGAACTAGTTTCGTTATATTCTCAATTTTTTAGAATTCTCAATAGCGAAAGGATATAAAAACGACACAAAGAGAATACGGAAGAGAAAGCTCACAGCAGATAAATCTACCGAAGGCATACTTACTTCTTCATTATCTGAGCAGAAAACATTCAGAGTGACAGTATATCTAGTAATTACAGACAGACTTGTGGTTGCGCTTCAAAAGAGGCGATTCTGGTTATTTAGAAAAATGGTTTTTTTTATGAATACATCCATCTACATTCTTATTTAACAACAATAGCTCGTGTCGGAGAACTGCCCTAAATAACCAACGCGATTTTAAACATTCCAAGAAACAAAGAACTGAAATGAGGGAGGCGGGGGTCGCTAATTTTTGAAATTGTCTACTGGCGCAAAATTTTTTAATCCACCTCTAACGCTAAAGATGTCAGATCAAACCAAAGGTATACACCGCCGTATATCCTCTATACGGCGGATATTATATAGCATTAGAATAGAATGCCGACTTTCCTTAATATACGAAAATGATAAAAAGTTCTGTCAAAAAGAAACCAAATAATGCAATGAAATTAATTCTTATAAAAATGAAAAATAATGGTGGTAGAACCTGTTATTTGAAGCAAATCGTTGTTTATTCGTGTCGTAAGTATATTCAATTTTTCAAAAAAAAAACCTCATAAGACAACTTTAGTTGTTATAAGGCGTGTGTAATTTGTTCCAATTCATAATAATTATATTCATTTATCATTTGTCTGTTTTTGAAGGCTATTCCTTTGTAAAATTTTCGAAGATTAATGTGAAAGAAAAAGTGTAATAATGCTTTTCAAATGGCATTCTTTTTAAATTTTGGAATAGTCTTTATTTTTTTTGTTTATATAAAAAATTTGCTTATTACTACATGAATAGGTCCGTTCACACCTATCTGATAAAATATTAACCAATCAAAAACTAGAGTGAGTATGCACTTTTGTATGTTTTTATTTTATTTATTTATATTTTTTTTAGGAAATTTTATATTTTTGAAATTATATTTTCTGATGTATTTCTTAATTTAGAATTCTTAATAATTAGAGAATATTGAAATTTCATTTATTCAGAAATTAAAAATTAATGTTTATTCAATTTATGCATTGGTCAGGTATTCCTACTTGATGGTTTTGTATTTTTTTTTACTTTCGAGCGCTTAAAAAGTAAGAAAATCGATGCTGCTTCATTTTATCACACATAACTTTAGTGTAAGAATTTGAATTTATAGTTTGGGTGTACAGGCCAGTTGAATTAAATAATCATAACAAAATAGTGGCTAACGCCTTCCATATTGATATTGTTGTCATGTCAATTTTTCTGTTACACCTCATTTGTTGGAATTGTATAAATAGAGTACAGAGTATAAATACTCTATATAGAAGGCAGAGATATTTGTATGAGCTTAAGTAAGAGAGGAACTATGATAATCGCTCTCTGGAATACCAAATATCAATTGAATATACCATATATTAAGTTTTTGTGACGAGATACATATTATTTAACCGCATTACATTTTTTGAAACTTATTTGTCAACAATATGACATTTTATGCCTGCTTTATTGGCATTTTGTTGTTGTCACATTTGGCATCGTGGTTCTAATAACCCCTTATTTTTAAAATAGTAGCCGACTCGTGCGTAATTCCGCAATGCTGTACGGTACAGCCTGTATCCATGACTAAAACAGGCTAAAGAAATAACGTATAAGTTTTAAAAAATATTAAGAGTAATTTACTTTCTTTTTACTGTGTTTGGGCAATTTTATTACAGATATGATGTAAAAATTACATACTGAACTAAATTATTTCTTAATAACCAAATCGGTGCGGTACTTTTTTAGATCGTGGGTCTAGTTTTCTTCATTAGCCAGCATGGTAAGCTTTGAGAATTGAGGGGTAAATAATGAAATTTTATAAAGGAATAAGGAAGATCTGGCGGAGTGAAAGAAAAACTAGAGAAATAATATATAAGATGCTCATACGTCTGAGGTTTTATAGTGCAAGGTGTAACAATTTATTGAACTTAATCAATTCAGTCAACATACATCGTAACAGTTAAATTTGAGAGAATTGAAATGCCTGAATTACAATGTATTGAATTTTTAAATTTTAAATATATCAGAAAAATAATTGATGATTTGAGTAAATATTTGTAGAATTAGTTTATACGATGAATTGTTATTGTTTTAACATTAAGGCCGATTAAGATATGATAATTTTTCTTTTTAAAACTATTGTTCTGTGTATGATAAAATATTATTGCGAGGTTTTACATACAATATTATATTATAATATAAAATATGCTCTGAAAATGCATCCATATGTGTTATAACTATGCTACAGGCTTCAAACCACTTCTGTCATTATTCAATATGATTATTACGTCTGACCATCTTTTTGAATGGGCGATTAACTCTCAATACGCATGAGATGGATTCACATCTGTTCTTTTTTGGTGAGAACTACAACCACACATTCATATGACAGATAACAAATTTTTTTAATTAATGTTTTTTTCTTAAAATAGTTTTTAATTAAAAATAATTACAAAATTTTCTGTGCCATGTATTAAATTTTTGTTAGAAGTATATTATTTTATTTTGATAATTGTACGTTCTGAATTTTATTTTAGAATTGGCAAATTTGTTTACTGGAAATTAAATTGAAAGTCTATCGCGTTGGATGGAATAGAGGCTCTCTTCCACACTCACTTCCAACCGTCTAAAATTTTCAAACTTCAACGCTTGACAACCCTAATTTCTGACAAGTTTTTCAAGGCAATCATATACCATCGTATTCGTATCTTTATTTTGATATATAATTTATTTGGTTACTTGATCGGTGAAGGTACCATTTTTTAATCACCTTTATAAATTAAGCAATCCTATAGCCTTGACAAGAAAAATGTAGGCAACTCTACGTTTGCATATTCTATAGACTTCGGACTTTTAATTGGTGTCAAATTTTTTTGAATACTCCATCGTTGAAGGTATTGAAAAAAATAACCTTTTATACAATTAATTAAAAGTATCCTTGACAGGATTTCATTAGGCAACCCATTTTTACATTCGTTAACATATCATAATTCGTAAAAAACAGATTTCGTCCGGTTACTCGATCGATGAAGGTCGTTTTATATACGTATCTTAGACTAAGAATCTTGAGCACCCAAATCTATAGATACTCTGAGTGCCTTTCGTAAATAAATAATATAAATTGAATCTCCTAGAAACAGTGATGCCTTCTACAGACAAGTTATATTAGAGGCAAATCATAATTGATGATTCAGTACATGTTAGAGCTTTACTTATTAACCAGCACTAAAAGTAATCTGACTTTCAATTTATTTTCAGTAAGTGAGATATTTCAATAAATAACGAATTATGTTGAAATACTTAACAAAATAATCCGTTTAAATATGTAAATGTAGTTTTTATTTTATTACAAATACTTCTAAGAAAAATTGATGCGAAATTTAAAATCATTTAAAAAAATTATTACATAATTAACACTAATTTTCTTGAATGAGGAAAGCTTTTAATAAATTGGCAACTACAAGACTTTTCATTTTCTTTGCGTTAATTATAGATAGTCATAAATATGGATTTTGGATTTATGATAATAATTCTTTTAAATGAATTTCTTTTAGGCTGATATTGTTTATTAACTTTAGGTCATATTGAAATTGAAAAATTTGATTAGATAACTATTTTATTTATCTTTTTACAGAGGGCGTGAATTACAGCGTAGGTTGGCTGATCGTGTAAAAGAGGCCGAAGCAGACACACGTGATAGGCAAAAAGAAAAGGACGAATTAGAAGAGTTAAAGAACAAAATATTCTCTAGTTCGTATGAAGATCCTACTGCTGAATTTGAAAAGGTATCAATATAGACTTACTGTATATTTTTTTTTTTTTGTCTTAGTTTCAAATTTTATTGTTTTAAGGTGCGAAAAGAACGTGAAGAATTATATAAACCAAAATTATTAATCGACGTTAATTTAGAACAAAGTAAACAGCGTGAAAGGGAGAGAGAACGTGAATTACAACGACAGTTAGCTAGGCAAAGAGAAGCTCAAAGGGAAGCTGACCGTGAAAGAGATCGTCAAAGGGATAAACAAGAACGAGAAAGGTAAAATGAAAGTTATATGTAGAAATAGAAAATTAATAAACGATAAATAATACGTTTTTGTATTATAATAGATATGTACTGGAACAAGCTGCACAAGAATTGGCGGCAGTTGAAGCAGAACCTATTGAAAGTGATTCCGATATGGATAATCAACATTTCGATGACGGCGGGCATACTCCTGAACCTGTTAAACCAATAAAATCCGAATCAAATGTAAATATTTTTGACGTTTATACAAGTTTTCCACCAGTCTTGATACAATGACATGTTTGATAACTTTATTTTAGTCTAGCTCTTGTGTCTCGTAAAATTTTATTTTGCTTTACGTAACAGTTATGTAAATTTTTAGAAAATTACTTCCAAGAGAGGCGTCCACAAAATGCGAATGGATATAGACAGACGCTATAGAGCCTAGCATAATAATGTGTGCAAGAGAGAAGGAAAACATTTTATCTTCATTGCCCCTTCTTTCTTGCCTTGTGCTTCACCTCTTTTAACGAAAATTTAATTTGGAAATTATGATAAATTGATTGAATGATTTTTTAGCACCATCCACCGGATGAAGACACGCGGATGTCAGCAATATCTTCATTAAATGATAATTCAATGGACGCTCAAACAACACCTGTTTCTACTTTTATAAACTCACATGGAGCAATATCTGCATCAGCTGGAGAGAAAATGCTTACGAAACCAATAACATTTTCACCAAACCAGAACGCAATTAAAGACAAAAAGAAGAAAGTTGACTTAAAAGAAGTATTTAATACAGACGATGATGATGATTCAAATCTTGTAAATTCGAAAAAACGAAAATTAGTTCCTTTGGGTGAGTTTAGTTATTATTCGAAGTTTTTACAAATATTATAATAGATTCTGCCTTTTATTTTAAATATTTTCCACCAATTTTTAACCCCCATTTACAAGCCAAACTGTGTATAATTACAACTAGGCCATTCGACTGTGTTCGCCTGAAACTAGATCACTGTTGAAAACGGTGGTAGGACTCTTGACAGAACAGTGTCGTTTGAACTACCACCTTCATAACAAAATCTCTGATGATTACACCTCTAGAGGGCCTGCATAAAGGGTGATAAAACCTCCATACATATTACATATTTACATACAAAATTTTTGTAGCTTTTGGACCAGATGTTTGATTAATGGGATAGGGCTTTGTTAATTATCGTTGTCGAATACTTTCAACTATTGAGTTTTGGAACGTCGAACGGAAATATAAAAAAATTAATTTAAACCTTGTTTTCTATTTAACTATGAAATTTAAAAAATGGTGTTTATTTTCAGATTATAATGAAGATAAAAAAACAAAGAAAGATAAAAATGAGAAAAAAGGTGGCGAGGAAAATAATTCTAAAGTACAAGATGAAAAACGTAAACATATAAAAGCATTAATTGATAAGATACCAACAGAAAAGAATGCGTTATTTGCATTCCAATTAGATTGGTCAGTAATCGATAGTAATTTAATGGAGAAACGGATACGACCATGGATCAATAAAAAAATTATTGAATATATTGGCGAACCTGAACCGACCTTAGTTGATTTTATATGTTCAAAAGTATTAGCAGGATCACAACCTCAGGGTATATTAGACGACGTGCAAATGGTATTGGATGAAGAGGCTGAAGTATTTGTGGTGAAAATGTGGAGATTATTAATTTATGAAGTAGAAGCTAAGAAATTAGGTTTAGTTAAGTAATGTGATGAACTTTTTTTTAAATACAAGTTATGTATTTTATCCATTTTAAAATAAACGAATTGATAAAAAAAACTTCTTTGAAATTAATTTGTAAATACGATTCCTAACTAAAGATTTGTGACAAACTTCAAGATTTGATGCTGTAAATTTTCCAAGGTTCAAAGTGCCATTGTGCTATTTAGAAAGCTTAAGATTTTCTACCGTTATATTTATAGCCTTTTTTTGATCTCTGACGTTTACAAATTGGGGTTTAATTAATTATCGTTTTTAATTAAAAATTTCTCAATAATACTAGAAACACTGGAAAATTAAAACTTTGTAATCACCAAAATTGGAGGAAATAAAATTTACTACAATTTACTACACGACCTTTTTTCCCCGTTGAGTTTAATAATTACAAAGAAATTTACGTTTAGAACTCTAAAATTTCGAAATTATTGAATTGTTTTTCACAAGTTAAATATATTCGAAAAAAATTTAAATAATGTATTCTAGAACTATGAAACAAATTTCTTTATAAATATTAATATCTCTTCTGTTCTGATGGTAAAATGGTAGTAAATCTTATTTCTTGGAACTTTGCTTATTATAATTTCAGTGTCTGTAATACTAGGTAACAATTAATGAAGACGTAATTCGTATTTCACTACTTTTGGGACACTGTATATATCCACTTCAAAATAAATGCACCAAAATCTTGATTACTTTAGTTTGTTAGAATTTTAATACAGTTAGAGGGCCATTAAAAAGTTACATTTGGGGTTGCGTTTGTCAGAGACGCAATTTTAATTTTTAGATATCAAGGGATGTGGGGTTGGTGTAAAATTCAATCCAAGTTTCTGGAGTTGTAGCTCTTGTCCCTCGGCCGCAATCTTGAGAAAGTCGGCAAATGGTTTATCTGACAAACTATACGCCTCACAAAAATATTAGAACAATTTTCCTGCAAATAAAATTCTCTAGAACTTTGAGTAGCATTTGGTCGTGGAATCTAAAACACAAAGTTATAAGCGAGAAACGATCAAAAATGAGAACAAACTGTTGGTCGTTATATGTTGAAGTTATAACTTTTTTCTGACCATTTTACAAAAAAATATAGGGGTTTTTAAGGAATAATTTTCATTATAAAACGCTGAAAAAGAAAAACTCGCTGTGAAACGAAAAGAAAATGAGAATTTACCGCATTTTCACTGGATCTATTGCTTTTAAAGTAGTCAATCTTTTAAATCTAAAGATTTAGGATTAATGTTATCGAAAATACAAAACGTTTGTTTTAAAAAAAAACCTTTCGATCGAAACATTTTTCAGAAACTCCATAAATTTGTCATAACAATTGAAGTTGATTAAATTGTAAGCATGTATACACAAAGTATTCAAATTATTTACTCTTTTGATTTTTCATAGAACAGTTTATGGATTTAAACAACTGAGACTCTTTGTCGAATTATTTGGGAAACCGTAAACCAGGATAAGTTATTCGTTTCAAATTAAGCATTTTTTTAGATATTATTCAGTAAAAAGAAAGCAATAATTTGTTTTTAATTAAGAAATTACAAAAAAGGGAATTTATTATCATTATCTAATAAAATAAAATAATCCCGCTTTAATTTTTGAATTCAGTGTTACCAATATGTAGTGTTTAAATTGTGTACATCATACACACAGCGTACCAACGTAAAATATTTCTTAATGGTAGTTTTTCTTTCAGCATTTATCAACACTTAAAAAAGGTACGCAAAAAAGTTATTTAAACTTATCTTTGTAATCAATTAATATTTTTTTATAAAAATTAAATTACAATAATTACTCAGTGGAATACAATTTCAATTGTGTATATATTTTGGTGTAATTATAAATTAAAAACTGAAACATTAGAATTAACCCAACTTTAATATTTTGTGAAATTTTCAGCATGGCTCCACGGTACGAACTTGCCGTTGGTTTAAACCGCGGACACAAAACGAGCAAACTTCGTGTGGCTAAGACAAAAGGTGATAAAGTTGATAAAACTTTAAAGATCCGTCCTGCTAGGTTGAAGGGGGTAAGTTTATGTTTTATATTTTATAAGATTTGTAGTGTAGTATTGAAGGATCCCTTCTGAAAAAATTATGATTTTCGTGGATGCATTATTCGAATGTTTTTTTTTTCGAATTAAACCGTTCTTAGTATTAGCTGAGTTTTTTCCTCATTCGAACAAATCTAAATATTTGACAAGTGTTTGTTATTTTTGAGATTCGATTATTTACCGCTAGATTTAAGTTTTCCAATATCTCTTCATTCTTTCTTTATTTTGATAAAATTCTGTCGCCGGATCGCGTCATCACGAAAATCGTAATAATTTTGATTTACTAGAAACTTGATTTGACTAATAGTTGGGTGTTATTTTATTTTATAGATCCAGACCAAACATACAAAATTCTGTCGTGATTTAATCCGTGAAGTAGTTGGACATGCACCATATGAAAAGCGTGCTATGGAATTGTTAAAAGTGTCAAAAGACAAAAGAGCACTTAAATTCCTTAAGAGACGTTTAGGCACACACATCCGTGCTAAGAGGAAGCGAGAAGAATTATCAAACATCCTTACACAAATGCGTAAAGCTCAAGCACACGCTAAATAATTTAATCTGACTTTATTATATTATTAATTAAATGTGTAAAAATGATTTCGTAATAAAATTTTGAAATCCACCAATTGTGTTGTTTTTTTTTTAAGATGTATTCGCTATGTGGTAAATTGTCGTATTTCGTGACGAGTAAAAGGGCTAAATTAATTAAAAATAGATGCCTCTAAAACGTGTTCGGCTTCTATTAAATATGGTTTGTTGGCTAAGATAGAAAGAGGAACAGTTACTTAAATTTTGACTTAAAAATGTGGCTAAAAACCAGATTAATGTATTTGTTACGTTGGCCAATAATGAATCTCGGCGCATTTAGAACTTGAAGCTCATCTTTTAGTTTTCAAAATTTAAAGATAATTTTTTAAATTTTAAGCCTATTTGAATCATTTATTCATTACAGGCATGAAAAACTAATTTATTTTATATTCAAATTTTCCCCGAATTTGTTTTAAGAGCCGTTTTATAAAAGTCGCTGTACCGATTGAACAAAAACACTAAATTTTCGAGAGAAAATTTTATGAAAAGTGTACAAAACTCCAAATGCTATTTGTATACAATAGCTCCAAAGACGAAAAATTGTATTCCAGTTGGTTATTTTATTTGAACTTTCGAAGATTTCTCAGCAGAAATTGAAAAATGTTTTCTCAATTCGAAGTTATTTAATTCTTAGAAATGTAAAAATTTGTTTCGATTATAACAAACAGAAATCGAAACTTCTATTCAAAACATTATGTTACTGAGGTAAAAGTACATAAAAACTAAGATAGGATTAGGATCTGTTATTTATTGGATTGGAAACACAGATTATAGTTTATTATTTAAAACAGATCTGCAACTCCCTGTAAAATTTTTACTATTTTCGTTCTCTGAAGGTGCCTTTCTCCAGGTGGCTCTACACGTTATATTCGTGTAGGGCCATCTATTACTTTTGATTATAATTTATCCATTTCAATGGTTGTTGGGGAAACAATATTTTATATATTTTTAAATAAATAAACAATACGTCTTTCAAAATTCGTTAAATTTCTTTGTGTGTATTCTCAATTGATTGTCTTTATTAATATTTTGTGGATTATTTGTATAGTGGCATTATTAAAGTATTTTGGCCGTTTTCATTATGCCCCTGTTCATTTACTAATTAGTGTAATTTAGTCGTTTTAAGTGTGTTTATATTATTTTCCGATTTTTTTATGGTATGTTCTGAGTTTATTTTAGCGCTTAGGTCTTGTTAATCGTTTTGGACAACATTTCATGTACAGTAGAGTTGCCTATCTATTTATGTAATAAATTATAATCTGTGATAAAAACTAGGGAAGGATTAGGATCTGTTATTTATTGGAATGGAAAGCTATGTTCCTCAATACTAAATACATGAAAAAAAACACAACTGTATTTATAAAAAAAAAGTTTATTTTAGGGATTAAATACATAACTTGGAAATTGTTCGACATATTTATATTTTACGTTATCGTTTTCAGTTTTTTCATTTTTCGAATTATTTTCTCGAATGTTTGTTTCAAATGTAATATTTAAATACGAAGTATCTAACATTTCCACATAATGATTATTCGATCCAAAAAAATCGGTTACCAATACAGTGTTTGGATCACGTTGAAATAGATCTGTTCGTGTGCCCACCGTTGAAATGCACAAATGTTTCGGACACACTTTGAACTAAAACCAAACGCATTATATAAAACTACAAAAGTTTTCTGTATTACTATTTTCAAAAAATTTATTCTTCAAGGGTGAAAGTTTATATGAAATTCTGTAATTTTGGTGGTGAAAAGAGGATGATAGTTTGTATGAAAATTCGTAATTTTTGAACCTATAAGTTACAATGCAGAGTTTCTGAGATATCGCAATTTTTGGATCGATTTTAGCCCGTATCTCAAAAACTATTCGTCCAGTCGTCAAATGAACTCGATTTTTGTACTTTTTGGGTCAACATTACCTTATATACTGAGTTTTATCGAAATTGGAAAAAAAATTTTTTTTTCGATTTTTTTGAAATTTTTTAAGGGGTACCCCTTTGATAAAATCGAGAAAATCGTAAAAAAAAATTTTGATTTGGAATTTGATGAAACTCTGAGAAATCCATAAAATATTGCTATTTTAGCAGGTTATACCTATTTTAACCATTGATTTATTTTCTTGATCGGTGAGACCTGCATACATTGACAGAATATTTCATAAAAATTTACTACACTTACCAATTCACTCATAGTCTTGGAACTGGATAAATTAATTTTTTCCAAAAAATCAAATGCGTGATATGTAAAACGATCCATAACATAAACTCCAATATCTGAGTTCACATGATGCTGTGGGAAAACAATTTAGAAGTTCGGTTACTGTTGAACTGTTTTTGGATTTTTTTGTAAAAACTTACAGAAAGTGAATCTTCGCCATCTAAACTACTTGAAGCGCATAAAATATTTGGCGAATAAAATCGTTCATACATTGTTGCCGCTTGGCATGTGTCAATCATAAAAAATATTTCATTGTATCTGAAATTCCA
This sequence comes from Chrysoperla carnea, assembly GCF_905475395.1. Classification (NCBI taxonomy): domain Eukaryota; kingdom Metazoa; phylum Arthropoda; class Insecta; order Neuroptera; family Chrysopidae; genus Chrysoperla; species Chrysoperla carnea. The sequence continues at coordinate 19,867,515 of NC_058338.1, forward strand.
ATTGTATTCTTAAATTTATGACATCGAAACGAATTTAAAATACCTTTTTTCGTTTAGGCTTCAACGCTATTTGTATGTAGCAAACACAACCAATGTTAAATAAAATCGTGAAAAATATGGTGTTAAACACCATTATGTATACCTGCCTTCGTTTCTGCCACATTTGCTCCAAAGCATTAGCTAACTCTTGGTTAGTCATTTCATCATAATGACGAAATTTAAAAAAGCCACTGCCCCCATGACCTGTCACATACAATAATATATTACTACCCTCATCAGTCAATAATTGTTTGGATCGAGGTGTTCCAGGTGGTAATCGGCCCGTTAATAAGCGTATAAAATTTTCTACAGTGACCTGTAAAACATTGGTAGTAAATAATAAATATAATTCTTAATTAAGTATTCAACTGATAAAATAGCATACATCATATCCACGATAATCCACTTCGACATCATCCCCATAAACATTCTGATTTTTTTTGGCATATACCGTAGCCGGACGAGAATTTCGTGGATTACATGCCATTTCATCTGCTATCATTAAAATTATTTGACTATCCGGTATACCCAATCGTTTAACTGTTTGGTAAATTGCTAAAACATTTGATGAATGCCGATAATTATGCCAAAATGCGGATGAATCCACAAGTACTGCCCAATTATTTGTGTGATTTGATTTTGATATCTGAAACAATTTCCATTATTTTTTAATAAAAGTTGTAATAATTTTGAGTGTAGACCAAAGTAAGGAAAAACTTAAAAATGCGAATATTTGTCACAAAAAAATATTCTTAGCAACTTTTTCAGATAATTTTTTGTAACGCGAAGCAAAATATTAAGAATCGACCCTATTTTTCAATTTGTAGTACCTAATTAAGCTGAGTTTAAAGTTCAGATTTCGGTTAAGTATCTTAAAAAATGTGATCCATCAACCTGTAGGATATGGGGCTGACTTGATCTTACATGCGATACATTCAATCTTCATGAGCTTACCCAATAATCTTAAACATAATCAGGCATTATTATAAAAAAAAAAAAGATTAGCTCGAAATTTCAAAGCCCTAGTTTAATTTGGGCTAGTCGATATTTTAATTGCAAAATTTATATTATTTTAATTGCATTTATAGCTGGGAGGAGAGCAGGCAGACAATAAGGCAAATTGAACGAAAGCTTGACGAAATTAAGGTTGTGCGACCACTGCATTAATTGTAATCTATTTATTAAACAAACAGTAGAAACGAAATTTTTCATTAAAAATCACAAATGCTCTAGATTTAAAAGAGATTTAAATGTAAATATCAAAGTTTTCTGATCTACTAATACAAATTATCAAAAATTATTATTTTATTAAACAAAACAAATTCATATTTTGATTTATTTCACTTTGTTCTAAGGACATCTTTCGAATTCTGGATAATTCACTTTGCTCAGTCATTATATAGATACTCGTACATGAGCATTTTTTTCAGTTTATATAGGCAAAGACAGATAAGTATATTTGATATTTATGCCGATAGTGGTCGTATAACCTTAATCATATTTTCTTATAGAATAATAAATACGAAATAATTGAAATAAAATCATTTACGTTTCCTTCGCTGTTTATGACAACAATTAATTCAAAAAATACAACAATCCACTTAAAATACAACATTTCTAATTTTTTTCGAATTTTAAAGTGATTTATGGATATTTCAATTAAATTGAAATATTTTACACATTGATAGGTGTGACAAGGGATTTTTTGTTATAGATAAACAATTTTAAATCAATATTTATTTAATTTAATCAGTTTTTTTCAAGTATCGATGTACAGGATGATCTTAAAGGTCTTTACAACGATATACGCTGGCTTTGGTCAAACAATTATCTTATAATTGGTACAAAATAACTCCATTTGGCCTCTATAAAGCCATTAACTTGCAAAGTCGAAATATTTTTTAGACTTTGTATTATTTGAAGAGTGCGTAGGTACATTGACTCTCGAAGCTGAGAGCTTTTATATTATTACTTAATTAAGATTAAGAATGCATCTTTACCGAAAAGTTTAACTCTATGCAACTATGCAATAAATAAATAAAAATTTTAGCTGAAGTAATTGTGCATACTCGTTATAATAATACTAGCAGATACCCACCCGCTTTGCTGGGCAATTTCTCCTTTAGACTATCACTTTATAGCCCTCACTTATCCACCCTTTTGTTCACAACTTTATGGATTTTAATTTTTATGGATCTAACTTTTTTGAAAATGAAGTTTTGCCCATGATACTCGCTGACATTGTAACTTTCTATTGGTCCAATCATTAAATTAACCTGATTTTTATACTTTTTGGATCAAAATGACCTCATCCACCAAGTTTCTTCAAATTCAAAAATTAAATTTTTTTGAGTTTTTCTCGATTTTTTCTAAGGGGTACCCCTTAAAAAAATTACAAAAACTCGAGAAAATTTTTTTATCTCCAATTTTGATAAAACTCAGTATATAAGTTAATTTTGACCCAAAAATTGGGTGCATTTGATGACTGGCCGGATGGTTTTTGAGATACGGACTAAAATCGATCCAAATATTGCGATAGCTCAGAAACTCTGCATCCAATCATTAAATTAATCTGGTTTTTATACTTTTTGGATCAAAATTACCTCATCCATCGAGTTTTGACGTATATTAATTGAAGTAATTGATATAGCAAATGCTTAGGGCGCTGAATTGAAATTTAATCTACAGTTTCGACAGCAAATTTTTAAAAATTATTTTGAAGTTTAATCAAAATATCCTCCGAGTCTGACCCCGATTAGCATTCATTTTATTAATTTTGTGCAAATGGGAGTAAAAGATAATAAAATTATTTATATCATTTTATTTATCTTATCATGATTAATTTTCTAGTAGCTTATCCTTATTCTATAAATAAAGGAAAATTACGTACATTTCTGTAAGGAGAAATAAGTGAACATTTAATAACAATGAAATTTATTTAACTGTTAAAACTCTATAATTTTTGGAATAACTGATACATTACAGGTTTTTGTCATAATATAATAAAGTACAATCATATTTTTTTTGTAAAATATGCAGCAAACTTCTAAAATTTAACAATTTTGGACCTCTGAATAAGTGTTTTTATTTATTAATTTTAGTATTTAGTTGTAAGTATTTATAATAATAATATTATAGTTTATATTCTATCACCGTTTAAAAATGTTTTTTTGTTGTATCATACAATTTTAGTGGGTGGCACTAGAAGTGGTTCACATTTGAAAAATTATATCATAAGATTCCGCTTTAGATTTTTGTCTGGGGGTTGTACAAAAATAAAAGAATGTATACGTTGCTGGTCGAAAACTGTTTTTTTAGAAGAGAAGGGAGTGAAGACATCTAGGTTGAGTGCATCGTAACTCGAGAATCATTCAATGTAGACAGCTGAAATTTTTCTCAAGTCATTTCTAATCCATCAAAGGCACAAAATTCCTATCTTATAAATGTAGATTAATAATAAAGAATGTGGAATTTGCTTTCTATAATCTCTTAAATAATCAAGGAAATTTGTGAAAAGTTTTCTTTTTTTCACTGAAAAAGTGAAACAGTTTTTCGTGGAATCATATCACTCATATCAGTTTTTGGGGTATTCATATCATATCACGTTTTTCGGGGAATCAGATCACTTTTTAACAATACTAGCTGTTAACATACATTTCTTTTAACCTTGTAGAGGCTCTCCTCTTTTAATAAGAAAGTGACCAATTTTCTTGGCAAAATTTTGCAAGGATTATATATAAATAAATCTCATTGGATATAATGACTTACTTCTTTCGCATATCCTGGCAAAATACTTTTTAAGTCTTTCTTGATTTATAATGTTTTAGAGCTCAAACCCAACATTTCATATCATTAATTTACATTCAATTCTGGAAAACAGGAATTTTTAACTATTTTAGCTAAAATTTTTCGACTTTGTTATTATTTTGCGGGAAATTTGTCGCTTTAAAAAAAAAATAGTTGGTATAATGATTAAAGTCAGTATATTGAACTATAAAACCAATTTGAAAACAATTAATCACAAATTTTCCTTACACCTACGGCTAAAAGCACGCAGTTTTTCGACCGCAACATGCATTTTTTTGTATTCTTCTATATTCCCTAGACATGGATCTAAGATGAGAATTCTTACGACATAATTTTTAAAATGTGACTTCCAGTAGCGCTTTTTCTATTTACGAATTTTTTTTTTATTGTATTAAAAACAAAAAATATTTTGTTATAAATTATAATACATTTATAAGTTTCGGTGTTCGGTGGGATAATTTTGTTAAAGTATTTACAAAACGGGATGATGGTAAGTATCAAATTTTTTCTAATGTATTATAAAAACGATGTATTAAAATATTTATATTGTTTCAAAATAGCTTTATATATCCGTTTTTATAAAAAAATTATTATTATGTTTCTTTTTTTTTTTTTTTTTAAATAGTTTTTCTTAAAGTTTTTCATTTTGGTAGTGGTAACAATGAACGTATAAAAGCATAATTATACGATACTTTTTCTTTTCGCGAGTGTCGTGAATAACGGATGTGTGTTATTTCTAATGACGTGTATTTACAACATTGATTTTTTCCTTTTTCTTTTCTTTGTTCTCAAGCGGTTTTATTAATTTTGTTGGCCCATAGCCCATTGTTTTATTTCACGGTTTTTTGAATGTTTTAAGCCACTTACAATTTACTGTAGGATCAACGAAAACTGAGCTTTATCTTATACACCGCCCCCACCCACAGAAATTTTGTTTGAAAGAAATAAAAAGTGAAGCATTGCTTTCTGCTTCCCATCGCTTCCACTATTTTGCCACGAAAAGATTTTCACTACTGCGACCCAAGCACACTGTAATTGAACTCCCTTCAATGATAGGCTAGGGATTATTTTCCACCATAACCTTGAGTCAAGGAAGTGGAAGGTAGTAAACAAGAATTGACGAGTATACGTACAAGATACTCGTCGAGTATAATTTACTTTTATATTTACAACTTGGTTATTACACTTTTTCGCTCTTGGATCATGATTGATTATGATTAATCACTGCTCATCCTTCTCAGATTATAGATGAGTACTGATTGAAATATTAAAATTTTAGAGATTAGCAAAGTAAGTTTAGGGAAACCTCTTCTTTCTGATTAAGCTTAAGAATTTAGAGATTATCTTAAAATAATCGATAAGTAATGGTAATGCTTTAGTACGAGCAGATCAATTGAACCATGTTGTTCAAAGTATTATGAAATTTCTCTCAAAGCTGCTATAACTATTTCTCAAAGTTCCGTAGATAACGCAAACCACGGGTTGGTATTCTCATAATAGTTACAAGAGAGTTCGTGTGAGATATTCTTAAAGCATTTTAAGTCTTGGTCTTACAGAGTTGAGTCATGGTCTTGATCCTAATTCATACTGATAGAGTCTTGGTATTGGTCTGGTCGCAGTGGTATACTAGCAAAGATATTGCTACTATTATTTTATCTATGTATACTAGTATGCCAGTTACGTTCCAACAGACACTTTTCGTTGCTTAAAATTTGATCTAGAGAAGTTTAGCTTCTATAATTTCCTCATCCACTAGTTTTGAAGTTTATAAGCCAACAAAGTTTAATAATGACCACACAAAAATATTACAGAAAGTAGTGCAAACATGAACAAATAATGTTCTAAACAAACAACATTGCTTACATAATATTGATCTAAATGTAAAACTGTACACAAAAAGGCATAGTCTAATTATGCTTTAAAAGTAATTTATGGCAGCCAAAGTTTGACACGTTTTTTTAGATGATATTTAAAATAGGTTTAGGTAATCATATCAAACCAACGCTTACAGATTGGTACCTAAATTTTAATTGAACTATAATTTAAAACTAAATACATATGGTATTTTTCTACGGCAATAAATTAGTGTATTAATATTAAAATTTAATTCATAATTATTATAAAATAACGTAAATGTATATATATTTGTTTTTCAAAATGTGAATTATTGACAAAATTTTAGATTATACAAATATTTTTTTAGTGCTTTTAATAGTTCACTTAGTTGGATCTGGACTCTATTATATTAAATAAATAACTCCATGATGGCATTAATTGTAAAATATCTACGATAGATTAATTATACAAAACAAAAAGTTTTTATTAAAGTATTTGATGTATTCACAACAGTTAAACCATTTTCGGTAGACCATTTGTTTGTAAAAACACGTTGACATATTTTATTGGATGTTATCGAAGTTATTATATAAAAAGATACTCGCACAAATTATATGTAATCTGCATTTCGGTCAAACTTTTTCAAATTTTGGAGAATGATAGTTTAAGTCATCTGAATAAAAGTTCCTATGGCGATTAGTCATGAAAATGACACGACTAGTTATCGCTAAATTAAAATTGGAAAATGTACTCATTTATATTTAAAAAAAATTATTGTACCGTAATTGAATTGTCAAAAATCATATACGTATTGATCTTTGCAATTCCTATTATTCTTCTTTGAATTTCGTAACATATTCTTCAAAAAAACAAGAATTAAAAAACAACACCCTCACATTAAAAAACACACGTATGCATGTAGTTATACATATCTGTATATGTATTTGCCTATACACACATAGGTATATACTATACAAATAAGTACCTTTTCCAACTTTAATTTAGCTATGACATGAAATTCTGTCATTTTCATGACTTGTGACCATTAGAACTATTTTTTAGAATGACTTTGCCTTATAGTCAAATTTTGGATCAAGCGTCAATTTACGGATTAAAATGAGATTAAGCCACCATTCAAAACTTATCTGATTCCGTAACAAAACTTAACTTAAAATAAATTTGGTTGAGTTATTTCTTCAAGAAAATATTGAATATCTATCAAAAGCACTTTTAAATAATATTTGTTAAATACCTTAGTTTCAAGATAAAGGCATAGTTGTGTTTAGTAAATTTTAGTGTACTCCACTAACTCCTGTCGCTGCCGAATTACGAATTATCTTGTATGCGGCATCATTGCATATAGACAGTTATGGAAGTCAAAATTTGATAGTAAGAGCTACACCATTTTCCACTTCTAGTTCTCATATAGATACATACAAGACCAAAATCCATAAGATACCTACCATAACCATAATATGGCATAAATAGTGGTATTTATATGCCTTCTAAATATTTACTAAATGTCATCTTTGCCTTTATGGAAACTTACATTAAAAAATTAGGAAAATTAATATTTGTATCAGATCAGTTTGTATAAAAAATTTGGAAAATTCATTGTATATGATTTAGGTCCGGCGTATTAAGTTTGCTTATTTTAATGTAGGCTTCAATTACTTTTAAAATGTAAAATGACTCAAAATAAATTAAAAAAAAAAGATTTTCATTCAATTAATGAAAATGATGATAATCATATCGATTTTAATATCTTTTACACGGAGAAAAATTTATTGTTGTATGTTCAACAGTAAAAGTTTCAATTCCTAACCACTACTCATTGAAGCAGACGAAATCTTGGAATCTCAAAATAATTATGAAAATTGAACTTCCTCTGAAAAGATATTGAATTTATTATTTGTAATTTTAATATACAGGTATTCCGTGACTAGATGGGCATAGCTTAAGAGCGTATTCTTTGGACAATTTTAAGTCGAAAGTACCTTTTATACTTTTGTACAAAACCTAATAGTTAAGGATTTATGGACAATATCGAATTTAACCACTAAAGTAAAGACATTGCTGACTAAATTAGTTTACGACCATGTTAAGAATCTTCATTGGAAACTTCTTGCTATAGAGAAACTTTTGCATTAGTTTTGGAAAAAGTATTAGGCACTTTCGACATAAAACCCTCCAAAAAATAAGATCTTAAGCTATATTCATCGAGTCACGGATCCCCTGTATTTAATAGTTTCAATCTTTCGTTATGTATTAAAAAAAATACAATTTATTTACTATCGGAGCTGTTCTCGGGGACTTCCAAAGTTTGCCTCTTTTATGTATAGATTGACGCGACTATCTGGTGCTCTTTTAAGTATTCTTGGTCAATATTGGTATTGTCATTAATAAAGTTAATAATTCTCCGTGTAGATACGATAAATCTTTATGATTTTCCTAGAAAGATGATGCATGAAATAATATTTTTTTTATTTGTAAAACTTTTCATAAAATAAAAGACTAAGGAAATTTCTAAACAATTTCACTGTTCTTCTATTTGTAAGTAATTTAATTTAATTGAAAATTGAGCATTGAATATTTAATGTCTTTCAATATAATCATATTTGAGAATTCACATAATATTTTATTTGAGTTATGTAAATTATTTTTTAAATGCTTAAAAGTAAATTTTTGCACTAAATTTTGATTTTTCTTCATCATATTATACATAGTGTAATGACATAATTTATCTACGTTGACAGAGGATATTAAAAACTACAAGAAATTAATAGGTAATCAATTAAATTGGTGCCATGACCACACTTTCTTTTTTTTTTATCCCTATCAATGTAGCAATTACACTCCGTATATTATTAGAATAGAGAACTTGCATTAATTTGTTTTGCCAAAAATTCATATATAAATGAAATAATAATTCATCTAAAGTATATTTAAGTAATTTTTTTTTTTTTTTTTAATTAATAATTCCATTTTGTTATTAATTATTAATAAAAAAGAGTTATATTTTTTAATTAAAAGAAACGGTAGTGACGTATTTACAACCGTGGAGGCTGTGAACATTTACATTTTTCAGTTTGTTTCTATGGAAAGTTACGTTTAATTAGACAAACCATTTAGTATTCTGCATATTATTTTATGATAACTCCGTGCGATGGCGTTGTCAAACGATGTGTTGACGTCACTTCCGTTTGAATTTATAGTTTAGAAGAACCATTTTCAACTGTAAAACTACATAAAAAATCTATTAAAAGTTCTTAGTAATTTTTAGTAAATTTTCGAAAAAAAAAAAAATTAAAAAACATGCAACTTCTCTATTTTAGTACAAAATATGCAATAGTACAAAATTAATTTTTGGAATATTAATTTTTATAAATAAATTATATACTTGTTCCAATTGTTTAGGAGTTTAATAAAAGTTCTAGGATTTATTTTAAATCGTTATGTACAATGTGAAACAAGTTTTATTAAATTAAAGTTCTTTCCTAGTTAATTAGTTAAAGGGCACTTTTTTACTGCGATACATTTGTATAAATATACATTACAAACATACTTTAAATTTTTATTTAATTAAATGTATGTATTTACAAAATATATTTAATTTCAAATACTTAAATCAATCGCTAAGTAATTATGTATGACAAATTAAAAAAATTCTCCAACACCGAAATCGGTTAAATACAATCATATTAACGATTTTTTTAAAGTATTTAAAATTAAATTTTCTTTACAATCAGATATTTAATATGTATATTACAAAGTACTTCATTATATTCAACTGTGTATCAAATATCTTGGAAATAGTTTCTGACGATATATTATTGATAAAAATATCGAATTTCTAATTTCGAAAAAAAAAACATATTAATCACTTTTTATATAAACGTGTTAGTAAGATTCAATAAACTATGTTTTTAATGAAATCCTATTGGATATAATCTAAAAATAAGTGTGTTAATTTTACACATTTTAAGTAATTCGGTTTATAGTTCAGTCGACAGGTTTGAAAATGGTCGAATGCTGACGAAACTTTGGTATACTGTTCAGGAATCTTCCATTAAACCGTCAGTTCTCGCGTTATGAGCATTTTGCTCACGATCGATTTAAATGATAAAAAACTTTTATTTTTCAAATGGTACATGTGGTTGAATTTTTTTCTATTTTCATACATTATTTTTATTTTTCAATTATGAATTTTTAATATTTTTTCAACTTATCTACAGTTAATTCTGCATTTTTGGCATTTTTTTAAGGGAATTTTGAAAAATGACCTTTTTTTTGAATCGCCACATCGCGGTACCAAATTGATACACAAACATGTTTGAATAGCCAAAAAAAGTTTGAATAATCAAGGGAAAAAAGTAATTGTGGAAATACCAGAGGAAGATTGAAAATTTTGCATAAATCTCCCCCTTCCTTTCTTCGCACAGGGCCCAAAACTTGAGAAAATGTTAATTAACCATCCCCGGACTACATCCCAAAGTATCAATGATTTTTTTCTATCTAAAACTACCTGCCGATTGTATTATTACTATATTTTTTACTTTTATATTTGTAGTAAATTTTTTATTTGTTTATATGTAGAAAAATATTACACGCTATATTAAAAAGGTGTATAATTTTCCGACACTTCAAATGTGTAAAAATGGCATACCTTTTTAAAGTATATCCCGTTACGAAATACATGAAGTTTAGAGCATATCTAGAACTAAAAATGCATCAAATACCCGATTACAATAGATCCGCATTCATTGGATATGATTATAACACGTTTTTTATGCAACCTTTAATTTTATCGATATTCGATACACGATTAAATACAAAAATTAATGCATTTACTAATTTTAAAAATGAATAAATATATATTTTGCAAGCCTATTTTATTCTTAATATGAACTTTGCGCTTTCTATGTTTCTATAAAATAAATAAAATTTATAAAATAAAAACTTAATTATTTTTAATAGAAGGCATTTTAGATTAATTTTACAAATTCCGTTTTTTTTTTTTTGTTAAGCACAATGTCTATGATACATAATTGTATAAAAATGATTTTTAATATGCTATTTTTTTAAACTTCGAAAGTATAGATGATATTTCATTAGTATGAGTAGAAAAATATTTAATCGAGAAAAATGAAAGGAATTATTTCCATGCTACTGGAATAGTAAGTATTAGTATTAGTAAATAATAGATTTACAAGTGTTTACAAAATTTTAAAAACCTCCGGCAAATGCGATTTAATTCTTGTAAATCAATTTTTGGAAACCTTAAATATAAAATGTTCTCAATCAAGTCGATTCGAACGTTTAGAGGATACGATGCCACTGAGGAACACACAGACGCACAGATAAACACTTTAAACTTATAACCTTCCTTCTTAAATCAATATCAAAGTTCTGGTCAAGGACATCAGAAACGATACTTCATTTTTTGGGATTTTTTGAGAGCTATCATTTTTTGGGACTAATTTTTGGAAATATTTTAATTGAAATTGAAATTTGAGTTGAGTTTGTTTTTTTGAATTATTCTTTTGAATTACCTAATTATTTTACCATTTCACTTTTCGAAATGATCTTGCCAAGTTTATTGGACCATTCATTTTCATAGTAAGTATTTATATGTTAAAATTATAGGGATTTTAATGCTGTGAATGACTCTACATAGGAATAGAAAGGAATAGAAAATAGAACCATATATGTTAGCTCGCATAGATATAGAATATTTAACGGAATTGTTGTTTACAATGTTGTATACAGTATACCATACATAAATGTATAAAATAGTTAATGTTATAATGGTTGTCGTGTTCCAATTTGCCAAATCCCGATTTAGGTTTTCATAAATTCCCAAAGTGTTGTGAGCAAGTAAAAATGAAAAGTATAATGCTTATCAGATAAGTTTGGATATAAAATTTTTAAGTATTTCTGATAATTTTTCGCCATTTACTAATGAAATATCAAATAATTTTCACTAATTTTCCGTGTTTAATATACGAATTATTACTGCGCTTATAAATAGTAATTAAGTTTACTTTCTTTTTTTTTGAGTTTATAATGAATAATTATTAATTTAAAATTTGGCTTATGATGGTGAGCTTTCTACAAAAAATCAATTTATTTTTTAAATTAAAGGATCACAATCAAGTTCTTTGACGGTATATATATTTTATAGTTTGACTTTGTATATAATAAGTAATAATAACGTCTGTACAGATTATTTTTTTGAAAGTTGTATCGTTGCAAATTTAAATTTGTTAAGTGGCCTTGCAGTGAATAAAAGACAAAGATGGTAAGGGTTTTATTAAATAACATTTCAGATTTGCAGATTCAAAACATTTTATAAGGCTTCGTTAAGTAAACCAAGATTGACGTTCAACAAAATGAAAATTTCTTGATACAATTTATTCAAAGATAGGTACATTTTTTCTATAATTGTGTTCACAAAACCTTTTTTCCAAAACATACAACCAACATTACTTTACTCTGTTAAAAGTTATTGAATTTGAAAATAATACACATATACCAGGAATCGAATCCGGGTCTCTTGGATTCACGCAAAGTGTCTTTCCAACTTGACCAATCTTGATTTGATATTGACAAAGAATACAGAATACCTTAGGTATTCTGTATTCTTTATTAAGGTATTCTAAGGTATTCTGTATTCTTTGACCAAACTGAATGGGACTAATAGGAATTGGGAAGTTTGTCCATTAAAAACTGCAAACCTTACATAACATCTATAAAGGTAGTATGTATAATATTATTAGTTAGAATATTTTTTTACAATATGATGTAGAAAATTTCTGGTTGTGTTTTCTAATTAACAACTGAGAAAATGATTCAGAAAATTAATTTATTTTTGTTGTTATATATTTTATTTTTTGTAATTTACTTTATAAAATAATTCGGTTTCTTTTGTTCGTGTTGGTTTTTTAATAAACTTTAAAGATTTTCAATTGAGACTAACGTCTCTGATAAAATGAACTCGTTTATAAAGTCGTATTTAAAATTACGTTTTAATGAAATTATTTGCAATACTTTCTTTTAACATGCGTTCGAGCTAAGAACACTTGATACAGGACTAGAAATTATAACTTTAACCCTTATGTGAGTGGCAAAATAAAAACTTTATCAGAGTAATGAGGCATCCGAGTATCTGTATATAGTTATATTATGCAAACACGTAAATTTTGAAGTGAAGTTAAGGTATTCGGGTACCTCGCCACTATATTATGGAGATAAAAAAATTTTGAGCTTCTTCAAATTATTGTGAATGGGTTGACGGGGTCAAATCACACAAACAAAATATGATTTACAAAAAGTTAAGAGCTTTCAGGAAATCGCAGCTACTTAAAATGCGTAAAATATAAATAATGGATTGAAAATTTAAAAAGTACGCAGATGCCGCGACACTTACATAAGGGTTAAAACTATGATTCCTCGGGTACATATCAATACCAATAAACTTTCGGGTATACCATTTACGAACTTCAAGATACTTTTGAATGATATTACCCAAAAAAAGCCTAAAATTTCGAATAGGGAGGGGAATGTACTTGTGATACTGCAAGACAGACTTGATCAGAGTAAAATCGAAGCTATAAAAATATAATCTCTCTTTCAAGGCCCTCTATACGTATAATAGAAGCGTCTATTAAAGAGCACGAGGAGGAAGTAGGAAATACGATGACTCGCCTAATTTGTCATTGACAGATCTTGCTCTAAGAAAATTAACACATGGTCATTCTTTGACGACCTCTCGGAGTTAAAACCTATTGACATCAAATTTCCTTTGCTGTTCCTGAGAAGGTCCTAATTTTTCAAAAAGTACTGATTAATCACGGGGCAATCACTACTATATGTATCATAATGGACCTTATAGAAAAGTCGATATAGAGCCTAGCCTATAAAGCTATCTGATGTAAAATGATTAAAATACAAATTTTCCACCCACTCTTAAGTGTTTACGGCTTGACCATTTGAATAAATTTTTTGTTTATCACTAACTTAACATAAAAGAAAACAAAGAGACTTTTTTTTATGTATTATTAGCTCACTTATTACTTTGAGCAAATCTAAAAGTTCAACGCCATATGACTTTCAGGAGATTAACTTCTGTTGTCTTTCAACCATGTATTTAATTATAATAGACAACTTTTGTAAAATTGCTAAATACGACTTTAAAACCTTCATTTTGAGATTTTGTTTTAAAATAAAAAAACTACTTAAAAAAAATTTAAATAATAAATTCTAAATTAGGGACTGTGTTTTTATTTTGGAAATAAAACAATTTAAATAGGTATCTTTTCGTTGAAAAATTGTATACTCTGCTGTTTTTCGTAACGTTATTAAAACGATTTGTGAATAATCTTAAAAAAATTATTTTCTATAATACAAAAAAGACACAAAATAAAAAATTAAAAAATGAATGAAAATTTTTTTTTATTTATCCGTAAAAATAAAACAATAATTATAGAGTAAAGAAATAAAAAATAGCAGACTCTTTTTACTGTAAAACATTCATTTATAATATTTATCAAAAATATTTGAACATTTTTGGCGTAACACTTGCAACATACGTTTTTTGGGGCAGTATTTGTAATAAGAAATGATAAACTTAAGATTTTTTTTTCATTGAGCAAATATTCTTTAACATGTTGAATTAATTACCTACCTAACTAATCATGACAAAAGTTTAATATTAGGGAAATAATTTTACAATCTGCAAATTAAGATCACCGATCAATCACTGATTTATCACTAATTAAGATCATTAATCGAGCCTTGGGATATAATTACACATGAGTTGCGTTGTTTGTTGCGACTAAATTTCAGATTTATTTCGATCGATTTCCCGTCCATTTCAATAAGAAGTAAATGGGATTTTTTATTAGAATCGACAATATTTAGTTCATAAAAAATGGGAGCCACTCGTAGAAAGAATCGAATTATGGAATACTTGTAAATAGATAGACACAAATTCAGAGTAACTTGCCTTTACCTTGCAGAACCTGGAATTTAATGACGTTATAAGTGGTACATTTTGGCATTTAATTTTCTTCGATGATTTTTGTTGAATCTCTATAGTCCTTGGTTCAGATATTTTTGATATAATATACATAGAGTAATTTTGTAAATAAAAATAAAATAAAATGATTTATATTCTAAAATCGTAATTCGTAAATAAACATAAACAATTCCTTTTTTTAATAATTAATGAAATAATTAATAATTATTAATTAGATAGGAGCACTATTTTCCTTAAAAATTCTTTAAAAAATAGCCACCTATTCGAAAATAGTTTGTATAAAATTAATTTGACATTTTCTTTAGTTTTTTATTTATATATAAATTCTGGGAGGGAATTAATTCTAAAATTCATTAATAAAAATGATATTTATCTATATTTTAATTTTTTTTTTTCGAAACCAGCTCGATTCTATTCACGAAATATTTTTCAACGAATAGATAAAACATAAAATCTGACGTTCAAAATATTCGTGAGTCATTTTTGTTTACACCCGTGTAATGATAGGTATTTTTTTTGTTGTAAAAACTAATTTAAAGTTTACTGTTTTGTTGTTTTTTGAAAGTTTTTTAACAAAATAATTTGAAAATATTTTTTTATTTAAAAGAATGAACCTTGACTTTTTTAGAGTTTCTTTTATTTTTATTTTATCACTTTATTAAATATTTTTTAATAATTAGGTTTTGTGCTAAAATTTTTTATATTATTTTAATATATATTTAATTATTTAATTAATGAATATTAATTAGTTTTTATATCACTACATTTAGCACTCATAGATTTGCTTATACTTTTTTTTGTTTTGTTTTGATTAATAAATTGTAAAAATTGTTTGTCACTTTATTACCACTAAAATATACGTTTATGAACTTTGTGTTGTGCTTGGAGCTGAAACTACAGGTGGTGGTTTCACTGCTGATATAGGAGGCAATGGAGGCCACGGACATGTGGAAGGTACACTTCGAGCTTGTTGTAAGCCGGCAGCTGATTCTGGATGTAAGAAATTTCGACGTTGTTCGTATTTTTCATTCTGTATAAAACGAAAAATGTTTAATATTTCTTGGTAAATTCTAACTTATTGGGAGTTTCTCTAGTAAATGTCTTACTGGATTTTCTTGCAAGATGACCTGTATAGAGTCGGTCAAGCTTTGATGTGAGTTTGGGCTAACAAGATGTACGTTAGGCTTGAATTCAAATTCAAATATTTAATTAGCATGCAACAAATTATGATTATTCTGTTGCTATTCCGTTTCTCAAAGAGCATAAGTTCACAGAAGATAGACAAAAAAAATTGTATCGTTTAAATTAATAAATATTTTCGTCTCTCTTGTAAATGTATACTTTCTGAGATACGATGTTGCGTCACACTGGCGTCGAAACAGGACCGAAGGTAGAAGTGAAAGGGTCCCGGGTAAAACAAATTTGACAGCCCCATCAAAAAATCCCTCGTTATAATACTTAATATTGTGGAAATGCAAAGTAAAAATAATAATATTTTATCGATAAAAAAATTTTTGAAATTATTCCATGGAAGGCACTACCTTGGTTGCCCTATTGTAGTTTCGGCCCTGCTTCGAAATAGCATATTTACCTGCGCAGCAATCCTACTAGCTATGAGATCAGGCAACAATTCCAATTGTTCTTGTAAGGCCACCAATTTTTCATCAAACGTAACTAAACGATCTTCAAGAGCATCTTGTCTAGTGCTCATGTCTGATACGATCTCGTACACTGTATTTTGTGTCTGAAATAAAATTCAAAAAATACTTTATAAAATTTAAAACAAATTCAATCAGTTAAAGGAATTTACCTTCGCCATATCCGTCATTGTATTCGCATTATCCATAAGCTTTCGCTGATCCATTTTTGCTTTCCGTAAACTGAAAATTATTTAATAATTATATAAATTACATATTGACCATAGATTTGTTTTTGAAATAACTTACGCATAAATGGCAAGTAAAAATTTTCTTTGATGAGTTCGAACACGGCCTGGATTCACTCTTTTAACAAGTCGTGTGTGTTTGTATATTAACCACGTCTCTCTTAATACGTTCGCTGCTGAATTTTTTAGCTGTAAAATTAAAAATATTTTAAACCATCCCCACTAATATAGTAATAATAATAAACCTACTAATAAAAGTAATAACAATAATTACTAATAATAGGGAAAAAAATTAAATACCAGGAATCGAACCTTGAACCTTTCGACATAAATACTTTTAATATGCCAACAATAATTGTTGGTTTATATGCTAATATCATAATTTAAGCCTATCATAATTTAAGCCTTTTAATTAATTTGCACAAATATTGTCTGATTTTTTGTCTTTAATTACCCTTTTTGTGAGTTGTGTGTCCATCATAAAATTATGAACATGTTTTTCAGCACTAGTTAATTCTAATTTTCTAGAAACGACTGCTACTAGAAGCGCTGTACATCCTGCTCCCTTTAATAAAAAAAAAAAACTTTTTGAAAATGGAATAATGATTAGTAATTCTGTTATATATCAAGTTTTGAAATAGCTATGAAATATGTACGGTCCTTCTTGCGGTCATTTAATAACACGACCGGAGGAAACCTTTATAAAAACGTTTAAGATTCTTTTTGGAATGAAATAATTTTATGATAAAATAAATATCAAACTAATTCTAGAGAGTTTAATATATTTGAATACCAAGGATAAAAGGTTTCGCATTATTTGAAGGAGGTTACATATAAGCAAGTGTTTGTGAAAAATACCATTAAAAGAAAAATCAAATTTACCATAATTCCAGTACTAACAGCAATTCCACGTCCACAGTATGTATTAGGCACAATATCTCCAAAACCGACACTTAAAAATGTTATTGCAATTAACCACATTGCATTTAACAAATTTGCATGCTCGTCATCGTGAAACCTGAAGAATAAACGAGTAATTTTTGTATGATTCATGTTTGCTAAATTATTTACGTTATAAAATTATATAAGTTGTAATTAGTTAACACTTGTACAACCAATTTGGATTTGGAAATTGTTATTTTCAAAACCTTTGATCGTACGAGCACACAGGATTGTCAAAAGAAATATTTGATCAAGGAGGTCCTCCTGGATGTTTTCTACAAAATCTCGACAAGAAATACATGGCGTTTACCACAATGATGGTATGGTATAGAGACAGATACAATAGTATCTATGTTAGCATAAGTAATATTACAGTATTGAACAGGGCTATCTGCCGGAATGTGCGTATTGCCAACCATTATGGCCCTGACACCCATACTGGATTGACTCGTCCGCTATAACTATTGCTAATTTTGCTATTCCCTCAATACAGTACACAGCATGGCGTTCACACCGATACTGACATAATTATATCCACAATAAATTTCTTACCGTGTCCAACAATAGTGCTAAAAACGATACGAGTTGGTTTTTGAACAATTTTATATTCGGTTTGGTTATATTTCGGAAGGTAATGATTAAATTCGCCAACTAACACTTTTAGATCAGTTTTAGTGTTTTCTTGTATTGTTCGCTTTGTGCATATTTATTTCAGTAATATTTTAAACCATTAAAAATCAAGTCGTACAGGAGCTTGCTACGGATCATTTCCAAAGCTCTCATGGACCACCTGAGGATCATAAGTTGGGAAACACTGCATTAGTATACAGTATAAGTTTTTGTTTTATTAATACTCGATGCTTACGAATTACTTGATAGGAGAGCAATGCAGGGGGAATGTGGGTCAATTTAATACGGGTACAAGTTTACCTTCTATGACTACACTTATATTGTCCCTTACCATTTCAAATTACTATCAAGGAAATTTGGGCAATTGAAATATAGCGTATTAAATGCTTAATCGAAGTATGCACTGCGCTTAATTTTGTTCAGTTGATGTTTATGATCAAAATTCAGCTTAAAATAATGGTCAGATCACAAAGGTTTAAGAGACATGGAAAATCTGAATTAGCTAACATTTGATCATTAGAAATAATCTACATGAATTGAAAGCTTAGGTACCCGGTTTTACTCTATTTTCTCCTACTTGTCGAACAATTTTAAAAATTCCATTAGAAAAATAAATCATATCGAAACAGCCGGTGAGTCTCATCGTTAATGGACTAATATTATTAATAGATATTTAAGTACCTATAAATGCAAAATAAATAAAAAGAATACAATTTCGATGAAATAAAGTATAGGTACGAAAATTAAAATGTTAAATCCATTGAATAGCCTTATATTGAAATGAAAATAATAAATATTCAAAATAATTTAATAAAGAACAAGTGAAAACAAACAATTGATTGAGTTAATTGTTGAAATACCATGCATAGACAGTGTTGATTACTTTATCACATTACACATACAAACATGTGACACATACATAACTGATAATCAAGTATAGTACATATTAAAAAATTTCCGTCTAATTAGCGCCCTCACGGGTAAACAGTGATGTTTACGAAAAAATGTTTCAAACAAAAGTTGTTTAATTTTTAATAAGGAACATTTTATAAATTTAAAATTTTGTTCTATTTCTAACGGTTTACAAGATGGGTCCTACGGACCAAAGACCCAATTGACCTATGTTGCTCATTTACGAACTTGACCTCACTTTTTACGTCCTGAGTACGCTGTAAATTTCAGCTTAATATCTTTTTTCGTTTTTGAGTTATCGTGTCCACAGGCGGAAGGACGGACGGACGGACAACCGGAAATGGACTAATTAGGTGATTTTATGAACACCTATGACCAAATTTTTTTCCTAGCATCATTATTTTTAAGCGTTACAAACTTGGGACTAAACTTAATATACTATGTATATTTCATATATACATGGTATAATAAAATAGAATAATACCAAAAAAAAAAAGAGTATTAAATTAAATTAACACCACTTGGTGTAGATTATTCTAGATGGTTGGTATTGAGGATAAAAGTTTATTTTTGTAAATTGACATTTTTACATTGAAAATGAAAATTAATAGCGTATATGTATTCATATAAATGTTATTTAATTAAAAATACTAAAATCATCGTAGAAAAACTTATTTTAAAATAAACTTGAATAATTGAAATAAAATGCAGAATATAACAACATATGTAACTTTCATAATCTATGGACTGTCCCCATTTAAAAAAAACCGACCAAGTGTGAGCTAGATTCGAAACGGAAGGGTTCCGTTATGAATCATCTCATAACCATTGTTAATTTGTGTCAAAATTGTTTGCGTTCATCATATTTGTATTCCTCCTAATAACGATCTCTTTTATTTGATATATCTCATGATACACTTTCAAAAAGTGTACCTTTGTATCCCTGAAAAATCGGTATATAATTTTCGCTAAAATTTTCTTGTAAACTATTAATGAGGCCCTACATTCTGTATCTTCCCCAAAATTTTTAACTAGTTGTATTTTCGGAGAAGGAGGTGAAAATTGTCAGAGTATGGTAGAGTTTTACTCAAGCACTAGAAAGCTCTGGGCTTTCGAGCAGACATGTCTCCATCTGCATCTGTTCTCGCAGATAGCAAATCTTTTTCGACTCACTTTCGATTCAGCTGGTCCTGATCCTACCCGGTGTTTCTCTGATCAGTTCTTGTCTCGCCGCTCTATCTAAAGGGAATTGAAATACATGGTTGCCTCCAACTAACACTCAGACAGTATGACAAATCGACACAAGAAGTTTGTTTTATTATGAGGGTCCCTTTTTTTAGTATCGATTTCGGAATCCTAAAAGTAGATAGCATATACAGTTTGTGCAGAAGATTTATGGCCAATTTATAATTCTATGTTAAAAGATAAACAAGTATAAAGTCTAATATATAAAACTGGTATCAAAATTTACATCGATACCAGAATATATGATATCACAGACAAACCAGCGTACCACGCCAAACTGGCCACATCAAATTAAAAGCAGTGAATCGCATAGGATTCGAACATCGAAATCATGTATCATCAAAACCAAAAAAAAAAAATTGAGATCACCATATTGATCCACCAAAGAGACTTTTTTTTATGTATTTGGTAGGATTTTTTTGAACAAAAGTTGTTTCTATTTTAGGAATTCGAGTTTTCAAGATTTGACTGTACTATAAACGTTCATCATCAGCTATAAAAACCATATTGTGTGAAACAGTTATGGTCACAATAAACCATTAATTGAATGTATCTGTGGCTGATCTTATAATGTGATTGAATAACACGCTTGATATAGTGTAATATAATTTGATTACCTACCGTTCACATTGGCGTAACGTCCAACTGGCAATGATCCAAAGGGAGACCATGAACACAAGTAGGACCGTGCCAGGACAAATGGTCATTAATGTTTTCAACACAAATCGTGTATTGAAATTTATACGATTTAAAGCACCAATACTTCGTGATGAGGCATCCGTAAACAATTTACTATGTAACAGCATAACACGACAAATTAAGTATAATCTGAAAATTAAATAAAGACACATATTATTATGACCTTTTGTCATAGTTATATTCGCTCTAATTCACAGGTATGGAACTTAAAATTGCACAATATTTTTTAACTACTTATTATAGAGTTTTACCCATTGAAATTTGATATAGCACAGTAAAAGATGTTACAAAAAACGACTAACAAAGGAAAATGAAAGAAACCGCTCGCATTTTGCTAAAAGCTCATGAAATATGTTCCTTAGGTGTTAAATATTATTAGTAAGGCATGAGTTAGTGGTGAAAATGTTTCTATTCGTTAATAAACAATAAATTTTTAATTCAATGAAACGATCAATGTTAAAGTTCATTAAAAAAATTAGTAAATAGGCAACTTGAATTACGTATACGTCATACATGTATGCCGTAAATTAATGTAAGTGTTTGTCAAATAACCGAAAACTATTATTTATTAATTTTATAAGTCAACTTTAACAATGATGTATGTAAAATTTAAAGTTAAAAAGCGTTGGGTGCTCTTATTTGATATCCATTCTTATTACGATACTTGATATTCTTATAGCTTTTTGTTATCATCAAATTTTATATTACAACTATAATAATTTAATTATTTTTATACTTTTTAGTCTGTTTTGAAAACGTGATATGCTGAAAAATATTTTTATTTAAATTTTCTATTTGAAAATTATATCACGTGTTTTCGAATTATTAATCACCTAGAAAATATTAAAATTAAATTCCCTAGATAAAGTATTTGTTTTTAGGCACGATTATTAATTTTACAAAAGGGTATTTATAATTGTAAACCAAGAAAAATGTGTGTTTCATCTGAGTTTTGTTTCTATCTTTGACATAGTTCATTTTAAGAAAATATATCTATCCATGTATATTCACTGAGAATATGTATGTGGAATACTAATTTAAATAATATAGGCATTAAACTTACCTGATAAACATAGGTAATGATAACGCAATATCGCAGGGCACAAGACGTGACTCACTTCCACCACCTTTGTTTGCCATACGTGTTGTCCACATAAATGAATATTGTCCCGGTATTGGGTGTATTGCACAAATGAGCAATTCGGTTGCAATTTGACATGTACGTCCCCACGTCATTGCGATTCGCCAGTCGTCCGCACAATTATCGATCAGGAACAACTGTAAATTTTTAATTAAAAATTAGATAAACTTCACCAAAAAAGTACCTGCAATAAAAGGGCTAAAAAATTCTGGATACAATGGCTTGGTTAATATAATTATGAGAATTACTCTGACAGAGAAAATGGAAATTGTACGTTCAAGAGAGTATGTCTTGTCTCGCGCTTCAAATAGTATATGCTGAACATTTTAAAAAACAAAAATTTAAATCACAGGTTCTCAATCCTATTTCGTCTCCCGCCCAATTCGAGAATCAATTATTTTTCAGCGCTCCCAAAACGTGTTATATAAGCCTTATCCAATTACATTTATTTTATATAAATTGGCCTTACCGCCCTCCTGTAGGCCTCTAGAGCCCACAAAGAGGCGTTATCGTCCACTTTGAGAATGGCTGATGTATATGAACGAATTTATATGCAGCCCGGGATCTATTCAGATATTATACAGTGACTAATTTAGAAAGAGATGTGCTCATTTTTAGTACAACACCGGCTAGTATGGAGCTGTTAGATGGCATTGAAATTTCTTATTCAGTGTAAATTTCATTCAAAAGATGTAATGAATACATTTATATGAAATTTTTTCATTTAAAAAGGGTCGTTATCGCACTATGTTAATGTTGAACTTATCGAAACCATCGTATGAATGTACACGAAGCGTAGTGGTAAAGTAAGTATCGATTATTAAGGAGGTTCAAGATTATAAATAAAGAAGAAAGTTATTTGTATTTGCACAGGGTCCGAGAAATTTTCCATAGTGTTACAGGACGATAAATATACAAACTATCTATACAAACAAATACCTATAAAAATCTTAACAAAGCATTAATCTGAAATTTGTCAAAAATAAGTTCTGTGTGTTCGAGAGTCCAAAAATTTTGCCTTGTTCCATGCTTAAGGATATAAGTTAACTTATATAATTCCAAAAAATGTAGGGTTCCAAAAAATGTATCTTTTTACCGAATAGTTGAAACCTATTCCGATTAAATTACCTTAAAAAAATGCATTGAATTCCGTTTGAGAGCCTACCATTTCAAGGAAAAGTAGATAGACCCCTCTAATTGGTAAACAAGGGTAAAGAGAATTTATTCAAGTCTTGAAACTCCTTAAGAAGGTTTTTTTTATTGACAAAAAAAGGTTTTTATAAGAAAACTTTTTATTTGATGTATATATGGTTTTGCATTTAATAGTATTCGCACCGTACGTGAGTTTTATTGGAGGCGTTTCCATGGTAACGATACACTACTTTAATTATAGAATTGTATGGATGCATGTATGGATTGCAGTTATGACTTACATTGAAAATTTAATATTATTGTCTCACAAATTTGAATAAATAACTATGATAATTTACATTTGAAAAAATTTGTGCAATTTGATTTCTTATTTTCACAATTTTTAGTGCATTAAGTTTAATTAATTAGTGTTTTTCAATAATTTTAATTTGACATTTTCTATTAACATGTAAAGAATTGCAAATTAATCAGCCTCCTTTATCGCCAAAATTTTTCACTGGAAGCGCTGGCATCGATTTTATTGTCCCTACCATGATACCGCACACAACGAATAGATGTACTTGTGAAAACTACATGTACCTATATTCTTTTACGTGAGGTTTTTCTCCCTTGACAATTTCTATAAAAGGTTTTGTAAAAAGAATTATATGACTATAAAATTCGTTAAATAGATTATAGACAAAATCATTGTTTATTTGTTGTAAATGGGATCGGTATCGATTACTCTTATTGGAAATACATTTTATAATAAAACTATTCTAAGTAACTGTCGTTCCTGTATTATACAGAATGTTCGATTTACATCTAGGCATATAAATATCACGAGTATGACAGAATACATGCATTAAGCAATGCATCTAAGTTAGAGGTATTATATACATGTGTTGAAGTTTCGATATGCGTTGAGATAGTTGTAAGACGCTTGGAGAGTGAGAGTTTCTTAGTTGAATAGATGAACTACAACAGATAAACCACGATAAAAGTCACTTTTGCAATTTCATATAACACCTATAATACCTCTTACTTAGATGCATTGTTTAACGCATCTAGTCAGTCATACTCATGATATTTATATGCCTAGATGTAAATCGAACATTCTATATGAGTTGTCTTGAGGTAATCGGACCGCATTTTGAGTAGTTAAATCGGTAATAAAATATAAAATTTTAAAATGATCATTTTGAATTTCTATAAGGAATACTTCGACAATGAAACTTTCATATAAAGTTTATTTAAAAGAATATTTTGGTTTTTGAGTATAACTCATTTATTCGGGTTTACTTTTTTCTATTCTTTTATTTTAATAGGTGTACGAACTACAAAATTACATATTCATAGTTAATTGTCCACCCACTATGTAATATATTTCCAAAAGTTGAAATCCTTCTTCTAAGAAAACGCGATTTTTTGGGAGCGTCCTAGTAAAAATGGTTGTAAAATTTCATTGGTTTTTGTTTTATAGCCATTTCAAAAACTCTATATTGCTCTGTAAATTTAAAAAAAAAAATACATGAATAGGTCAAATACTTAGTCTTTTCTTATTTTGTGGTTTTTGGATGTATTTTAAAATTACAAACGAGAGTATATGGTATGCATAATAAATATAATTTAGCTGGAGGTTATTTGAAACAATTTGAACATCAATGTGGATAAGAACAGAAAGTGAAGTGAAGTAAACTGAGAACGCGACAGGATAGAATGTATACGATACTCAACGAAATGAGAATTTATTAAAATTGGTATTTTAATATGAATCGAATCTTATATGTTTCACAAAGTATCTAAACAGAGGCGTTTGGGGTAATATTCCTACGATAACATGCTTGAAGTGGATTAATAAATAGCTGTATATTATCAAATCATTTTAATTAATTGTTATGTTTCAATAGTTTTAATTTGACATTTACTATAACATTTACATGTAAAGAATTGCAAATTAGACATATTTTAATAAATCCAATAATTTATAAGATGGCAGCGCTGTGATCGATTCAGTTGTACCTTCCATCTACTACGCATCCAACGAATATAATAGTGGAAGCGTCAATCAGAAGCGATGAAATAAATTGTCATAACAGCCTCCTTTAACGCCAAAATTATCCACTGGAAGCGCTGGTGTCGATTTTATTGTCCCTACCATGACTACACACACAACGAATAGAAGACGGTTTGTAATTAAACATGGGGGGTCAGAGAAAACGAACCAGGCATGAAAGAGGTTGGAAAAGATTTAGGGAATGAGTAGTGAGTAAAAAATACCTAAAAAGTTCTCTTTTCAGGCTTTGGCCTTAATTCTACTACTACGTTTACGGTTTACTGTTAATTTTTGATGAAGAAATATATATTTGAAGAGGAATCAAACCAACGATCTCTGGTATTTCAGTGCCCTAATTTTAAGGACAATCAGGCCCAAAAAACAGTCCAAATACAACACTGGTGAACAAGGATAGCAAGGATAGTATGGGTTTATCCTGTGAACTAGTTATTTTACATGAGTTAAGTGTGTGTGTGTGTTTGGGTATTATTGTGTTATATTATAATACAGTTTGAAAATTATTGCATGAAAATATTTCTTACACAAGAGAATACTTTACTGACAGGAAATATAATATTTTAAAATACAATTTATGTTTTCAAATACACAAAATGGTATATGCTATGGTATTGTAATATCGAACATTTATTTATTCAACAAAACACTTAAAAATTATAACAATGGTTTGAACTATAAACCCATATGATTCTATAAAAATAAAAAAGTTCAAAGTTCAGTGTTCAGAAAAGATTCAAAATAGTTATGACATGACAAAAAAGAGAGTGAATGTTTAAAGGGATTTTAAGATGTGTCTCAACTAGAAGTTAGTTTTTTTAGGGTACGGGAGGATATAAAAAAGACTAAGCGATTATTAATAAGGAATTTTTTTTGATTCTGAAGACGTCATGAAGTAAAAAAATTCGATTTTTTGGATAATACAGGCAAATTTGATCTGATCTTACTGGAATTTTTTTTGAAACCCATTAAATTTGGGTCATGCTTTTCAGCTGTGATGTCAATTTTTTGCTAGCTATCACTTATGTGCTTAATTCCGGGACCAGGGCTCCAAATTCTTGAAATGTAATAGAGCTAGGGTAATTTTGATCACAAATTTGAAAAGTATGACCCAAATTTAGTAGGATTACATACTTTGTTTATGAAAATTGGATAACATTTGGATGTGATAAAACAAAATTAAATTTTTTGGATTCTGATGACGTCATCAAGTTAAAAAAATTATATTTTTGGATAATACAGGCAAATTTGATCTGATTTTATTGGAATTTTTTTTGAAACCCATTAATTTTGGGTCATGCTTTTCAGCTGTGATGTCAATTTTTCGCTAGCTATCACTTATGTGCTTAATTCCGGGACCCGGGCTCCAAATTCTTGAAATGTAATAGAGCTAGGGTAATTTTTATCACAAATTTGAAAAGTATGACCCAAATTTAGCAGGATTACATACTTTGTTTATCAAAATTGGATAAAATTTGGATGTGATACAGCAAAATTAAATTTTTTGGATTCTGATGACGTCATCAAGTTAAAAAATTTTATTTTTGGATAATACAGGCAAATTTGATCTGATCTTATTGGAATTTTTTTTGAAACCCATTAATTTTGGGTCATGCTTTTCAGCTGTGATGCCAATTTTTCGCTAGCTATTACTTATGTGCTTAGTTCCGGGACCAGGGCTCCAAATTCTTGAAATGTAATAGAGCTAGGGTAATTTTGATCACAAATTTGAAAAGTATGACCCAAATTTAGTAGGATTATATACTTTGTTTATCAAAATTGGATAAAATTTGGATGTGATAAAGCAAAATTAAATTTTTTGGATTCTGATGACGTCATCAAGTTAAAAAATTCGATTTTTGGATAATACAGGCAAATTTGATCTGATTTTATTGGAATTTTTTTTGAAACCCATTAAATTTGGGTCATGCTTTTCAGCTGTGATATCAATTTTTCGCTAGCTATCACTTATGTGCTTAATTCCGGGACCAGGGCTCCACATTTTTGAAACCTATTGGAGCTAGGCTAATTTTGATCACAAATTTGAAAAATATAATTCAAATTTTGTGGGATTTCATACTTGATTTATCAAAATTGCCTATATGGCACTTTTTGATATCTTTTAATGAACAGCGAATATATTAATTATTTAACATTTACGACCATGAGTGAAAAAAATTATTTAAGTCATGTTTATTAAAATAATAATTAATTTATAAGTTATAAAATATGAAAACATAGACACTACGGAACTAATAATAAAATATTAAATTTTAATTTATAAAATATCTTACCTGGACTTCTAAAGCATGATAAGCCATAATTAGGCCTAGAAGGATCACAGTCGATACAGATATAAGGGTTTTTAACGCCATTGAATAAAAAGAGGCCTGTAATAAAATAAGAAAAAAAAGTTATAATAGAATATCGTATATAAAATAGGTATAGGTAAGGATTTCTTTTAATATTGTCTGGAATTTACATTAACACGTTTCAAGTATAATAAAATTATAAGACATAAAATAAAGATTATTTAAAATTCTATATAGTTCGTAGAAATATACGTGGTTAGTTAGCTTTTATAGAAAAAATAAGAATACTACATGGAAAATTCATTCAAGTATTGTAATGAAGACCATTTAAGCTCCTTCTAGTTGAAATTTCCCACAGCTTTGCCACGGAATTTTTAATAAATGAAAAGTTGGTTAGTTATAAAAATCTCTTTTCTCTAAAGTTGAGCAATATGATGCATAGCGTAGTTTTTCTACAGAATACTTCACTTAAGTACCTATATCCGCTAGTATTTCGAAATTGGCGATGCCTTCTTGAATTTTAAGGATGCAGTCAATAGAGTAGAATCCTCAAGAAACACAGACGTTCGTTATCGAGTTAAAACATCGTGTGAAATCAATTCCTTAATTACGACAAAAACTACGTATATGAAGGATTTAAATATACAAATAGAACGAGAGGAAAGTAACACGGGATGACGTCATAAATTGTGAGCACCATAGAGACTACATATCAAAGATTATGTTGCAAGACATAGTTAAACACAATTCTGTAATAGCATTATGATTGATTTTAATTTTTTTTTCATACTTTGTCATCTATATTGTACTTTTTTTTATTAAGGTACCCAATTTGCTCTGCATTAATTTTATTTTAAAAGCGATTAATTACCTACAGCGAATAATCATAGAGTTTAAAGAGCTCACTGCCCTTGGAAAAGGTTTTTTTATTTAAAACTATAACTTTATTCGCCTCTGACTAGTAGTTTCAAATGGGATTCAGAAATGGTTAGATTTTGATATTTTGATTCAAATTTCAAGCAAGCCTCGTTAGATCGTTCGTTAATTAGTAATAGAGGATCGAACTGAATTGTTTTTATCACTTCAGATGTAGAATTCTCACTTCACGAATAGAAAAGTGAAGTTGTTTTTAAAAATCTTTACTAGTATGCAAGATATAAACGTTTAAAAGTACTAATTAAACAAAAAGGAAGACCCACTGCGCAATCTTTGATTGCTTGTAACTTCTTCGTTTTTTAATTTCATTTTCAAATTTTGTTATGGTATCAAGTCTAGTGTTACATTTCTATGTGTACTATGGCCAATTCGACATTAGGATTATCCCCTATTGTGTTGATGGTGTTTTAGAGGATCTCAAACCTATTTCTTAAAGCATTCAAAAAGAGATTTTTTCTATACCATTTTTAGACACTGAAACAATACTGTCATATTACTTTTT
The DNA here is from genome assembly GCF_905475395.1 of Chrysoperla carnea. Taxonomy (NCBI): domain Eukaryota; kingdom Metazoa; phylum Arthropoda; class Insecta; order Neuroptera; family Chrysopidae; genus Chrysoperla; species Chrysoperla carnea. The sequence goes on from NC_058338.1 coordinate 19,896,643, forward strand.
ATTACGCAGTATTACTACAGTGTAGTCTATTCACACATAAATATAAGAAGAAAGCAATTTACTATATTTTTGAACAGGGATGATATACCACATACATTTTACTGGACAAAGAAGGCTCCATATAGTGAAAATGTAATTTGTATTGTTATTAAAAAAACATAAAATTTTCAGTACAATAGCGTTCTTGTTTGTCATATTTAGATTTCTATATGGATAACACAAACAAATTTCATTACATAAAGTGTTCGAAAGTGTAGGCTATGTTTGTATAGAGTGTACTCCTGAAACAAGAGTATACTCACACGTCGGTTAGTGCAGATTAGGACAAAAAATTGACAAGTAATACTCACTATGTTCAGAAGGCTCTTCTAAACAAGAGAGTAGGCTTTTGCCCTAAATTTGAAAAATTGTTTTATACGTTACATTAGTATCTGATTTTTCAAAACGAATTCAAATTTTTGTTCGAAAACAATGTAGAGTCTCATGGCGTCTTGAATGATATCCCAACTTGGCACACAATCATTTTTGTGTATGCAAGTTTAAGCATCTATAATCAAGTCACCTGCTTTGTTCTAAACTAAATGAACAAAAAAAGTTATCAAGCTGAATTTTTTATAGCGTGCTCAGGACGAAAAAGTGAGGTTAAGTTTGTAAATGAGCAACATATGTTATTTGGGTTTTGGTTCAGTATGACTCATATTGTAAACCGTTACAGATAGTTTGAAGGTAAAAATATTTCTTATAAAATATATACACAACTTTTGTTTGAAAAGTTTTTTCGTAAACATCACTGTTTACCAGTATGAGGACGCAAATTAGGCGCAAATTATAAAGTCTGTACTATTAGGTAATATCAGCTATGTGTGTGTGACATGTATGTATATGTGGCTGTCTCAGAGTGACTCCTTGTCTTTAATTACATGACGTAAATTGTCTCTCTTCTCTTCTCTACGTGGGAATGTAAAAATTAAATAAATTTTTTTCTGTAGAACCGTTCTGTACTAAGATAATGCATTACTAACAATGGTGATAAATTGATTCTATTCAAAAACATGAAAAGCAAAAACTTTCAGATTCATTGTTACAAATAATAGAAAAAAAATGTTATTTTATTTATCATTTTTAAGGTGTGTAAACAAAAAATCACACACCTTTTCTTTCATTGCCTATTTACTAAGATGTGGTAGTAAAAAAAAGTGATTTTTTACAGTTAATTAAAAGTCCAATGAAAACCATCATATTTAATATTGTACCACCAAATTTTTATATACGAAAAAGTATTTAAAAAAAGTCATGTTTTGTGTAAAAAAAAATATAAAGGTTTTTTATAAGAGAATCGTTTGAAAGCAAAAAATTCAAAACAAATTACGTAATTACTAATTTTATAAATTATGTGAAATATACGGCTAATCCCTTAACCCGTTAATATTCGTTAATTACAGAATAGAGTTTGCGTCAAGCGTTTTTTTCAAATTTAATTTTTGTTAAAACATTAAGTCCAGTTTTAGTACGAATTGAGTACGATGTGTTATGTAGCAAATAGGGTGCCAGTCATCGATACAATGGCTTGAATTGCAAAATAAAAAATAAAAATAAAATCCACTAAATTTTATGTTTTTGTATATTATTTTAACGAGTGATGCGTGCGGTTAGCTACTCGTATAGTCCATGTGAGTTTATGATTACTGTTATCCTTAGTGTATACAAAAAAAAAATCTGTTTTCAACACCTTCAGTCATGAGATATCATTCAAAAAAATATAATTTTTTTGTTTTATGTGCGTTAATTTTTATGTAACCGCAGTTAATTTCTATTTTTTCAGAAATTTACTATCCAATTAGTATGATTATAGCCCATGTTTTATGAAACCCATACCATGTTTATTATTTTCGGATAAGTTTATTACAAAAAGTCAAAAAATTTGAAATTCAACATTTCAAACAAATGTATTTAGCAAATATGGTGGAAACGCAGAAAAATATAACATACATTAAAGAATTGATATATTGTATAATTTATTTGCGCTTCTGCCATTTTTATTTACTATCCCATAATCAAATCTTTTAGCTTATTTTATTTCGATTGAATCATTTGAATTTCTAAGAATCAATGAATTTTTAAGCAATTATAGAGTATTATTTCAATATATTTTGTGATATTATATTTTTCAGACAGTGTATTTATTACGGCGACTAAGTTTTAAAAAAAACAATGTTTCTAGTTTGTAATTTGCTAAATTTGAGAGTTCTACTTCTGCGTTCAAAACAAAAGCATACGTATTTTAATAAAATAATATTGTATTCATTTAAAAAAAAAATTTGCTAAGCTTTTGTAGCTCTTGCGAAATTTTTCGTATTACATTGCCAATTCGTATATCACATTCTATATTATAAAACCCTAAACAATCTAAAAAGACTATCGTTTCCATTGTAAAATCAGATATAAAACTGCATAGATTGCGGGATTAAATTTGAATTATTTAGTACAATTTTTATTTTTTCGAATTAAATGGAAAATAATAAAAAAGAATGCAATTTTTTGGATTAAACCGGAGATAACGAAAACAAAATGAAAAATTTACGTACAAATGTTTTTACTTCAATATTGATGGTAATATATAGAAGTGATGTTTTCACCTGAAAATTTGACGAGAAGTTTTTAAAGTATTCTTACAAAAATACAATTTTAAGCCATTGATTTGTATCATTCTCAGAATCTGAATTGTTCAAATTTCACAGATAGATTATGTATGGATCCACCAGCAAGTGAGAATTGATTTAAGTTTTTTGATTTTTAATAACAATGTCTGGAATATGGTACATTCGATTGTCTCGAAATTTTCTCTCAATCAAAGATCCTCATTTTGATGTCTAGAAACTCTCAGAAAAAAAACCTTTGGCGGGGTGCAACTTTAATACTCTTAAACGAACAAATCTAGATCATAATATAGTTTAGTAAAAACAAGTGAAAACAAACAATTGACTGAGTTAACTGTTGAAATACCATGTATAGACAGTGTTGATGACGCAATCGTTTGTTTTTTGACGTCACGTTAATAAAAAAAGATATCCACTTTTAAATAGCTACACACACACTGATATTCCCATATTAATGCATACTATAAAATTTGCACCTAATAAGCACCCTCGTGGGTAAACAGTGATGTTTACAAAAAAATTTTTCAAACAAAAGTTGTTTATTTTTTTATAAGGAACATTTTTTGCATTTAAACTTTTGCTCTATCTCTAACGGTTTACAAGATGGTTCCTACGGACCCAAGACCCAATTGACCCATATTGCTCATTTACGAACTTGACCTCAGTTTTTAGGTCCTGAGTACGCTATAAAAATTTCATCTTGATATCTCTTTTCGTTTTTGAGTTATCGTGTCCACAGACGGGCGGACAACCGGAAATGGACTAATTAGGTGATTCTATGAACACCTATACCAAAATTTTTTTCGTAGCATGAATATTTTTAGGCGTTACAAACTTTGGACTAAACTTAATATACTATGTATATTTCATATATACATGGTATAATAACCATGTGAACTTGAGCAAATTCTGAGCAATAAAGCAAATTCTATTTTTTTTTTATTGTTTTTTTTCGTATTTTTCCAAAAAACTTTTGATATGATGTATATTTTAATATATTATATGTTGTTTTTATGTATAAATGAAGTGTCGGAAAAAGTATTTGTCATAATCAAATTTAAATTTTAGTATAACATCGCTTTAAACGAGATAGCCGGCATGCTAATACTTTTTTAAATAAATGAATTTTAACATATTTAAAACATAAATTATGACTTTATAATGATTCATTGAGTCATTTTGTGTTTGTTTATGACGTGTTATGTCAGGAAAATGTACACGATACGGCAGAGAAGAGTGCAAATTTTAATAACGTTGTAAAACAATAGTTCTTCAATTTTTTTCAAGTGATTTTTTTAACACCTTAAAATACATAAAAATGGATTCAGGGGAATTATATATAGTACTAGCAGATACCTGCCCGCTTTGTTAGACCATTTCTCCTTTGGACTATCACGTTATAGCCCTCACTTATCCACCCTTTGGTTCACAATTTTATGGATTTTAATTTTTTGGTGGGGAACTCTAACTTTCTATAGGTCGAATCATTAAAGTAAACTTATTTTTATACTTCTTGGATCAAAATTACCCCACCCATCAAGTTTCATCAAATTCCAAAACAAAATTTATTTTTTGCGATTTTCTCGATTTTATTAAAGGGGTACGTACCCCTTAAAAAAATTGCAAAAAAATCAGGAAATTTTTTTATATCCAATTTCACTAAAACTCAGTATATAACGTAATATTGACCCAAAAAATACAAAAATCGATCCAAATATTACGAAAATTTTCGAAATTTCGAAATGGACACCAAAAGTTGATAATTTTTGTATTTAAGGAACATTTTTTACATTTAAACTCTTGTTCTACCCCTAACAGTTTGGTGGGGTCCTACCCAAGATTCAATTGACCAATTGATGTTGCTCATTTACGAACTCAAACTCACTTCTTACGTCCAGAGTACGCTATACAAATTTCAACTTGATATTTCTTTTTGAAATGTAGGAATATGGAAGTAATGTTTGAGTACTTTCTTTATATGCGTTCTGATTTTGTCTGTTTATTTTCAATAACAGTTCATACAGTTTAGAGTCAAAACGTAAAACGTATAAACCATATTTTATTTTCAGGTGAAAATAACATTTGATTTTACGATGGTTCTCTGAGGTATGATAAAAGTATGTTTTTACCGAGCCAAATAAAAATAGTATTCTTTTCTTCTATGAAACGTGTTAACCATCTGTGTGTGAAATATCATCCTTATGCAGTTAGATATTTTTTTCACTTTTCTCTTGGGTTTCGTTCATATACGAGCAGGTTAAAGAATCATAGATAGTAAGTTTTCTAAGCAAAGTATATATTCTGTTAATATTCAAAACTTATATTGCAATAAGATAAGATAAAATAGGTCCGTCTGTTAACACGATAACTCAAAAACGAAAAGAGGTGAAGCTGAAATTTTTATAGCGTGCTCGAGACATAAAAAGTAAGATCGAGTTCGAATATGAGCAAAATAAGTCAAGGTCGTGGGTCCCTTGGACATATCTTGGAAACCGTTAGGGATATAACAAAAGTTTAAATATAAAAAATGTTCCTTATAAAAAAATAAACATCTTTTGTTATAATAAACATTTTTCGTAAATACCCATGCCGGCGCAAATTATATAGTATGTATTATATGGGAATATCAGTTATGTGTGAGTGACGTGTATGTATGTGTGACTATCTTTCTTTATTTACATGACGTTCAAAAACAAACATATGCGTTATCAACACTGTCTATACTGGTATTTCGGCAATTAACTCAGCTAGTTGTTTGTTTTCATGTTTTTCTATAAAATATGAATCATCTACAAAAAATATAGGGTTCCATTTGAAATAATATAGTTGGCCACCATTTAGGATCCAAATCTATCCACCTAAAACTAAACATCAATTTGGAAGTTTTGTTTAAAACAATTTTTTGTATTTGATCTAATTTTTTGCAAATATCAAATAAAAAATACAGTTTTTTATAGAGATAATTTTAAAAAGAAATCTCCAGTATATCGTTCCAGAGAATTTTAACTAAAAATTAGTTTTTAAGAGGTATTTTTTGTAATAAAACAGAAATGTGTACAGTTTTAGAAGAATATTTCTATTCAATTAAGTCATCTATTAAAAAAAAAATGTAACAAATTATATTAAATGTATTTTCTAGTCATTAGTATACAAAATGTCAAAAGCATTTCAGTGAGATTTTTCATGTGAAAATGAGTATTCAGATAATTTTTCATTTTCATATGTAAGTAGGGGTACTTATATAGCTTCTGTAAAAAAAAAATGAATTAATTTAATTTAATGAAGATCTGACAACGATATATAGGCTGGGTCGGCTATAACCAAGTAATGCAATCTTTATTAGAGTAGCAAAATCTAAAAGTTTTTACAAAATATAACAGATACCCGAAAAGTATCTGATAATACTCTACAATATTGCCTTGAGATAAATAACTATGGCGTTATTTACAATACCGTATGGTATAAAAATCTTCATTAGCAAATAGCTACTTACATTAGTACATAGTAAGTTCAACTCATTAAACTCAACAGTATGTCCTTGAATAATTTATCAATACGCATTATTTGAACTACGATCCTATTCAGTATAGGTGTAAACGCTATGTTTGTTGTCACACTGCTCGTCACTCTATTATTCTTAACTGTTCATTTCAATAATTATTGCTCGTATGACATTAGTAGCATTAGTTACATTACATTATTAAATAGTACTATTCGCCAGAAGTATTGTAAATATCACCAGTAAGTAGGTATTGACACCCATACTAGCATCGGCTCATGCACCATAACTGTTATTCATGTTCCGATAAATTTAATGATAAAATGATTTATTTAAAAAATTTTATAGCAAATCAAAAAAAACCACTTATGGAGATATAGCCCAAAACGGTTTTCCTTAAAAAAGAGGCACTTCCCTCCGCCTATTTTTGTTAAAATTTTGTGCATTTACATTCAGTACGTGATACTAAACTTATTTAAATAATAAAATAACTCCTGTAATTTAGTGCATTGTGGACAAGAGTAACTAGCTTCTATATAACCTATATTATTTAATATATTCGAAAATGCAATATTAATGGAATTTTAATATAATAAAACTCTGTTCGCTTCATTGAAATAGATTATTCATCACATAATAATATGAAAATGTTCTACAAGAGTTCTAGAATTTATAATACAATAATTGTAAAATAGAATATATTAGAATGATTGTATGTGTATGGGAATGGTTGAAGTCTATACGGGTTGAAGGTAAAATAAGGTGGTATCCTATATTTTCTTTAAATAAAATCAATGTTTGGTTTAGAAAAAAATATTTTTTTGTTTACCACACATAATAATACGTTAGATAAAATTTATTACTTTCAATTTCTGTTACATTATTATTTTTTCTTGGATTTTGTAATCACATAAGAAACATTTTTGGTTGTACAAGTAAAATAATTTAATTTAGGAAAAATAAAAAGGTTTGTAGCAATGTAATATACTAAGATTTTGAGCAGCTTGAAGAGCTCTTTCCATGGATGTTTTATAAAAAAAAAATCCAGTAACGCAGAAAATATATCGTCTAAGCGAATTTCTCTTTCAGAAAATTGACTAAACCATATCACATTTCACATTGAAAACTATGTGTTCGAAAATTGTCAACGAGGTCTCAACAAAAGTTCAAAATTAAAATTTTTCTAACAATTTCAAATTTTTCCCGCGTACATAGTGCCTACCAATTGATGGGGTAACTTTGCTTTTGTAAAATCAACCCGAAATTACACTAAACAAGTAAAAATAGCTTTATGTTAAATAGTAACATAATTACACTTAATTTAAATGAAAACAAACAATTGGCTGAGTTAATTGTTGAAATACCATGTATAGACAGAGTTGATTTCGCAATCGTTTGTTATTTTTTGTCATAGTGTAATAAGTGTAATAAGCTTCGAACAAAGGTTGTTTATTTTTTTATAAGGGACATTTTTTTTTATGAGTAACATTTACGTCCTGAGCACGCTATAAAAAGTTCAGCTTGATATGTCTTTTTGTTTTTGAGTTATCGTGATGACTGACATTCAGACCGACAACCGGAAATGGATTTTATGAACAACTATACAAAAATTTGGGACTAAACTCAGTCTATCTTGATATATCTCATATATACGTTGAGAAATATGACGAGAAATTACCAAAAACGTTTACCGTTCAGAAATTTGAATAACATTGCTCTAGAGGTAAAAATGTATCAGAAGCAGTGTTACCAAAAAAAAAAAAAGTTAAATTGCTTCTTAATTTAATGTTTTGTGTCCTCGAAATTTGCTAGGTGGAAATTTATGCCAATAAATGTGCTGGTAAAAAATTGTTGGAAAATGAATAACTTGATTTAAATTCAACACTTCTGAAATTTTGAGAAAAATAGAGAAAGACACTTAACGGAATTTTTTTTATCATCAAAACTATCAATCTCTTTTTCCTGTGTTTAAAATAAACATTTAAAATGAATTTAAAATGTACATTTAACCTTGAACTTGGTAATCAATTATTATATAAAATATATTTTTGTAAATAAGGCCATATGTCAATTATTTGAATTATATTCTTGTCTATTTTATAAAAATAGATCAAAATCTAAAATAACTGACATTGCAATAAAATATTTAGTTTAAAGCATTAATTCTTGGCTATTATTATAAACTACAGTATGAGTTAAGTAGAAATTCAATAGAATTTCTTCACATAAAAATTTAGGTTGAGATATAGTACCCAGAGAACAATGTACCTTGAATCATTTTGTAGTTTCTTGGCAGATATTGTTATTTACTGGACAGCATTGGTATTAAAATGCGGGTAATTGGAAAGGATATATTTTCAGGGTGGTTCTGTTTAAATTTAAACAAAATATTCCACCCTTAGGAGAAAGAGGAAAAGAGAGAAACTCCCTCGAAGGCGAAAATTTGGTGTCTATAATAAAAGGTAGAGAGTTGGAATGGACCCCAAATTATTAGACAGGAAAATGGCATTCTGTGAAACTTTTTCTAACCCACCCTAAAACGTTCCATAGATCAGTCTGATCAAAAGGTATTACGGCCACAAAAGTTTTAAATTTTTAGTAGTTTTCGAGCTACCGGCGATCACTGCTACACATATATTATATTTATAGTACCTTATTGACTAGGAAAATGGCTTTGTGAAAATTTTTCAAACCACCACCAAAATATTCTTCGAACCGTTCTGATCAAAAGTTCTCACGGCCTGGAAATTTTTAATGGGTACTTTTCGAGCCACGGACTATCAAAGCTACATAAATTAATGGTTATATAGCCCGTAGTTCGAAAACTACTCGTTAAAAAGTTTTGTGACCGTGAGGGCTTTTGATCAGAATGATCCAAAGAACAGTTTAAGGTGGGTTGGAAAAGTTTCACAGAAAATCATTTTCCAACTCATATAGGTACTATAAATATAATTAATGTGTAACTTTGATCGCCCGAGCTCGAAAAATATTCTTTTAAAAGTTCTGTGGCTGTGAGAGTTTTTGATCAGAACAATCTGAAGAACATTTTGGAGGCGGTATGAAGATCCATCATTTTGTGCGTTTTGTAAATTATTCTGATTTATTAAAAATAATGCAAGCAGTGATAAGTATTCAACCAGGTCTGTACACGGTATTTGAACAATTAACTCAATTGTTTATTTTCACTTGTTCTTTATATTATATAATTTGAATCAAAAAGTTTTTATATTATTAGGTAATAAAGTCAATTAAAAAAAAAAAAACTCTTTGTATCAAATCAAATTATGTATAAAATTGAAATGTTTATCATACTAATTAAATGATTGATTAATATGTTATATGATGTTTAAGAACATATGTTTAATGTTATTGTTGTTGTTAATATTGTTGTTGCGTGATTGATTTGTATACTGTGTGGTTATTAACACATAAATAAACACCCATGTTATTAAAGTCCTTATACTAGACCCACCCATTATATATATATATATATATATATATATATAGTATAATGTTATTTATTATATTTTGGAATACATTCTAGCATGAAACACATTACTAAATTGATTATAATCGCATATTATAGCGAAAGTATTTATTAAATTTATCAAAATGATTATTAGGTAGACACGATTATATTTAATGCGATATTGATAGTTGTTAAGAAACACTAATTATTTAGTGCTTTACTGAAGTCCACCGGGATACTTGAGAGCACGGGGGAATCCAGTTCGAGATACAGATTTGCAATCAAGATCAGCAAATTTGACATGTTATTTTACATCCTTTCAAATGCTGCGAGTTTCTAAAACTTTTGATTCAAAATGGTATTTCTTATTGATAAATGGTTGATAATGGCAAAGTAATCAGGTGGTCTAACTTGGAACTACAGAAAAAGCGGTCCACTTCCTGTTTAGTAGTACAAATTTTTATCCCCAGTTGACGGGACCTATCTGATTTGAATTTAAATATTTTTATTGGCCTTAAAAAATGGTAAGTACAAGTATTGCCATCTGGTGACAAAATTGTGACTACTGAATTCGGGACTTCTTCTGATTTCAACTAGTACGGAGTATTATCACCAGTTGGCGAGTTGCAACTCCCAGTTATCAATACTAAATTTAAAATATTTTATAATTTTTAATGAAATCTTTTATTTTTTGAAAATATCTAACTCAAAGCTTTTAATATTTTAGTAGTTTAGATTTTATGTCTATCTATAGATGGTATTAAAAATCAATAAATTGACTAAATTATTTAAAAACTATTGACAAAATAGTTTTTCCTAACGAATAAATAATTGATTTATTTATTATTAATGTATGTAGATATAATAGTTATGGATTTTTATATTTGGTTTATTATTTTTCTTAAATACCGCCATGTTTGATTGAAATATTATTTTTTAAATTACATTAGCAAAAACTTTGTATAATTTTCGGAAATGAAAATTGTTATTGCTTTTTATTTTTCTCAGTCGTTTATTTAAACATTTATTTTTTGAAGATTGTAGGTATAGGAGAATATGTAATAGTAAATACTTATTTGAAAAAATACTTACCAATTGACTATAGACATATTATGGGACATATATAGGATAAGATCATTTTGAATTTATTGGTCCTACTAATGCGCAAAAGGACCATGTATACGATAGGAAATGTATGGTGTTTACTGGCATAGTACTGGCCTAGACAGATACTACAGTATCTATGTTAGCATAAGTATTGAATAGGACTACCCACCAGAAGTATTGTGGCTATCGCTAAAAACTAAGAACCTGACGCCCATATTGTATTGACTCTGCCATAATTATTGCTAATGCTAATATTCCCTCAATGGTCAAATCAGTATGACGTTCACGCCGATACTGACATAGTGATAGCCACAAAAAATTTGATACTATGTATAAAATTACTGTATTTTTATGTCGAAAAAAAAGTTGCATTTATTTTGCTGAATGCACTACTATGTTGTACAAAATTTATTGCTGTTTGAAACATGTTTTATGATTGTCGAACATGCATGTGTTAAAGTCAACAATTTTAAATTGATTAGATTCATTTCAAAATTCAATGTTTTATCAATATTTCCGATAAGAAAAATTAAATTCTTGAACTATGGTTGGGAAAAATAAACTACTGACACTGACTTAATTTAATGGTTGAGAGTTTGAATGCACACTTGTCTTAGTGGAATTGATAAAAAACTTTTCTCGCAAGAGTGAAAAATTTTCGAATCATACGTATAAATACAGTGCTGGATCCACCCATATGAGCATGGTGGGTTTGCCCATCACGTAAATAGCCTTATGATATAATAAAATTTAAACAAAAAAAACGAATCTTTTTAGATAGTTAGTCTATTGTCCCTAATTTCATACAAAACCCCCATCTGATAATTTTTTGGGAAACATTTTTTAAATTCGTTTCAAAGCATGATTCTAAAAATCGAAAAAAATTCTAGTATAATCGGTAGAAGAGCACTTTCGGAAATTATTTTTAACATATTCCTATATTAGATTCAATTATCTATGAACCAAATGTTGGTGTCAAGTACTTGAATATCGATATCCAGGCAGTGAAAAAAGTGGTTCAGATGTACCCGCGATTCATTAATGATAGTCAATCAACTGTTATAAATGAATACCGACTCTGGATGACCAAAAGGAAAACAAAATGTGAAAATAATTCTGCCATACTAGAGTCGGTAGCTCAACTTATTGAAGCATGCGACCAAGATTTGCAGCGTAACTCGCAGAAAGATCTTCTTCTACACTTCTATTCGGGCCTGCCTTCCTAAACATTTGGAAATCGATGATATTATCAACGCTTTCGCGAAAAAAAACGATAGCTGGAATTTGTTATTTAAGTAAAGAACCTTAATAAAAATATTTAATGTAAAATGCATACTGGCGTTTAATTTAAATTGAAATTGTAAAAATTTCATCCAAATTGGTTCAGTAGTTTAGAGTCTGAATGTGACGCTGTAATGTGTAAACAATCGCACATTTACTTTTGTATTTTTTGTGAGCTAACAAACTCACATTTTATAGGTTTATTAATTTACAAATATACTGTACAAAACCTTGGTTAGGGCGTCATATATTATGCAAACATCTCCTTTGTAGGAATGCACTATATCGATCATGAGCGAGTTCATACTCCGATTCGCATTTGGTCGATTTTCGGGTGCTGTACCCATCACTTGAAGATAATACATAAATGTTTATCAAATAGAAAAGATTTATTGAAAAGAGAAGATATATAGATTAATTTTTTAATAATTATATTGCTATAAAATTAGTAAATATCATACAAAAGCCAAACATAAAAGCATTTTTTAGTGTGAAAAATAAATCAGCCGCTATGAAATTCAGTTATTAAATATTATTTAATTTGTTTAACAAAATTATAGGCACCGTGAAGAGTTACACTTTTCGATATTTGAAAAAAAAATTTTGGGGTTTATGATAGTCCATTGTTTACTAAATTATGCCAATTGGTCTTATGTTAGATTTGCACGCGGTGCCTATAAGTAAGATTGAAGCTTCAAGGTGGTTTTGAATTTATGTTTTAAAACGATATTCTGTGTTGAAAATGAATCAATTGACTTTCAAGGATTAAATTGGTTGTTTAGATACAACCAAAACCCAATATTGGTTAAAAGAAAATGATTTCTAAATTTACTTTCCGAATGTTTTTAAACTGATTTCTGAAAGACTCTCAAAATGAAAATACAATTTTTTTGCAAATTAAGACTTTTAAAGACGTATAAGGGGTTTTTTTGGGGTCGCCATTTACCGTGTTACCACAAAACCAATGTTAAATATGCCTACTTTTGAAGTCATTTATTTATTTGAACAATCGGGAAACTTTATGTTGTCTATGATTTTGATTGAATATCGTTTATAAGCAGTTTTTTCATAAAAGTTTTAACAAACCACCTCAAGGCATTAAGTATAGAGAATTAAAAATGTTGTAATTATAATAAATTGTTTTGCAATATAATACGGATTACTTGTTCAACTTAAAATGTGTGTTCAGTGAGTGTTTTAAACAGTTTTATGCAAGCATTCGGAAAATACAGAGTGGAACGTATCAAATCGTTTTCAAGATAATACCTCAATTTTTTATCCGCATTACAAAAATATATTTACAAAATCTTTCTCGTTAAATTACTTATAGTTTTTTAATGATAAAAATAATTTTTGAAATTATTCCGAAAACATTGACCGCTAATTGATAGCTAATTTTTTTCGGCAAAATGATTGGGTTTTTCGCGCCCCACCTTGTATTATCATATATTTTACCTATAAGAATTAAACAAAATTTATCTAATTGCACATTCTAATAAATATGTATAGATGAGTTCAATGCATGTAATGTTTTTGTAAAATTATAAATTGTGTTGTAAATCTATAAATAGTTGAGTCGTATGTGATTGAGATTGCCAATTCATATTTGTGGGTTTATAAACAATTAGCCAAACGATTGTTTAGTAACAAACTTAAGGAGCAACTGACATAATGCATGCCAGGAGTTATAAGTCAATTATTATTCAAAAATTGATTTTACAGGAAATTGAATAGGGACGAAAGATATTACTTTTAATAACGTTTGAAAAGAATTGAACGTTTAAAATGTTACCGAAATAATAGTCTGAGAGGTGGAATCACTTTTTTCAAATCACAAACGCTTTTCAAGTTTCACTATCATTTCAGACAGATTCCTGTTACAAGCCTGTTGCTAAATGGAGTTTAGAGGATTTATCAATGTAGCGATATTCAAATCAGACCCTTAGGTCATTCAAATTCCTATTTCGTAGAAAGAGTAATAAACTGCCTAAGCATAATAGTACATTCTAAGACATCGAGGCATATTCGAGAGTACCTTAGAAACATCTTACAGAGTTATTTCTGGTTAATATAAAAACTGGTTATTGACTCCTTTAATAACTTTTATTTCCACATGTCTTCAATTTTCCGCGCTATAGACTTAAATACGCATTGAAGTGCAAAAAGTTAATGCTTGCAAAGTATGTGCTTAAGAATTTGATATTTTAAATTTGGAAGTGATATATAGCTATAAAATTTAGAAAAATAGAAATTAGTTTAGATTTTCCAAAAATCATGCAAGGTGACAGTTCAGTGGTTTATTATTATTTTTAAATTCAGTGGCAAGTTAACAACTGAGTATTGGAATCTAAATTAAAATAGGCGAGAGGTCACGTTGCCTCTTGGTATTTTTAACATCGGAATGCTTGGAAATAATTTAAAAAGCCATTTGTTTTGTTGGAATACTATTTACCATACGACTGAACTAAGTATTGATTTTTTGTGTAAAATAAAACGTAGGCGAAACCGGAAAAGAGATACGGTGATCAAACGAAAAAAAAACTAATAAGAAGGGTCATTTTTAGTAATTTCTATGTTTAGTTATTATGTTGCATTTATGCATTTGAGTTTGTAGATTAGTTGAAATCATATTCTTTTTTTAGCACTAAATACAAACTTTGAGCTGCCTGAGAAAATAATTGATCAAGTAACTGGTAAAAAGTGTAAGGCTGAAATTATCCGGGTAATTTAAACATCCGAAGGTACAAATATTCGCACTCAGCTCAAATTTGGTAGGATTGATCAAAACACCACTATAAATGAAACCTAAAAAGTTCCCATCGAGCCTAGATTGGATTAGTAGAAACTCGAAATATTGTGCTCATTTCAGGCTCTTATTTTGATTCTTTTGCCACTTCTAATGTTTATCATTGTCCTGTGGTAATTTCTTTTAAATCATAGAATGAATAAAGTAAACATGACAAATTAAGTAAATCGTAGCTGTTGTTTAAAATTAAAAAAAACGAATTTTTTGATAATTTAGTGCATTTTGTTCCACATTCTACTTACTTTTCAAAAATCATCGGAGCAGAAGCGAGATATTTGGGCATCCCATAAAGGAAAAAAGTTGGTGTGGATCAGTAATTGCAAAATAGAAATTTGGTAGTGGCACTGAGAAATATAAAGAACCAAGAAAAATCGTTTAAATGACTTTAAATGTCCAAAATAGTTAAAATTACATAATTGATAATATTAAATTGACCCCTCTTAATAGTTTTTATTAATGACCACAGTAGCGCTTCAATTTTCAAGCATTTCACCTTTATACGCACGCTGTTTCTTTAAAACTAAAAAATAAAATTAAAAAATAAAATGACTTCCATGTTTAAGTGTGTAGATATTATATAATAAGTGGTGTTGTATATTTATTTGTTTTGGGCTGTATGTACGTTATTTACCTGTAAATAGATAACATCAAACTCTTTTGTAATAACATTTTGAAGTGCTTTTCTAGTAGTCTGAAACAGAAGACAATTGTCAATTTTATTTTGTACCTTTTGTTCAAACAAATTTAATTATGAATCACATAGCGTGCAACATTTATTTCTATTTGGTTTAGTTATTTTTTATTTTTTGTACAGCATTGTTTTTTGTGTTTTTTACAAAATGGTTAAAACGTAATGTACCTATAGAGCAGGCGCTGGATGGGGCTGAATGTGCAAAATATGAGAACTGCATTTTTTCAATTACTTCTTGTTGAGAAAAGCTTATAGATTAATATTCTGGATCTTGCCAGAAACCTTATTGGTCTAGATTCTTTGGGCCATTTGACGTCAAAAAGGAGCTTTGTGATTTTTTTCGTAAACTTCTTCATTTTCGAGATATTAACAGTTTAATGTTTGGAAAAACTCCAAAAAAGCAATTTTAAAAGCTAAAAAACGAGGCATAATATTAGATTTTTGAGTTTATCAAAGTACTCAAATAATATTTGAACATGCTTTAATAAAATTCTCAAGAGAATAATTATATATTTCTAATACATACATACATTAAAAAGATGTTTAGTTTCCATTATGAACAATGAGCAAGAGCAATTCTAAATATTTCACACTGTGATTAATAATAATTATATAATCTTTTTCAGAATTAAAAGTTGAGGCTTTAGAACAAAAGAATCTGTAATTACTCTTCTGAACTTAACAAAGGATGTTCAAACATTATTTTAGAACTTTTTTATAAGCTCAAAAATCAAATTTTAAGCCCCGTTTTTCAGTTTTTAAAATGGCCTTTTCGGAGTTTTTCCAAACATTAAACTGTCAACATCTCCAAAACGGAGAACTTTACGAAAAATCACAAAGAGCCTCTTTGACGTTAAACGACCCAAAAAATCCATAATCCTAATCTATGAGCTGTTCTTAAGAAGAATCAATTGACAAAATACGGTACTCATATTTTGCACACTCAACCCCATCTAGCGCCCGCACTATTAAGGGTATCATTAAAAGGTAGAAAACATAAGTGTAGGTACAACATATACATAATATATCTATCTGGTCATTGAATTGAAGTGGTCATTGAATAGAATAATTTTACCTTTATAAAAGAACATATATATATATATATAATGTACATTCAAATGTAAAAAAAATGGGCTCATTCGAAATGGTGTGTGAATGGAATTCGTAAATTTGTGCAAACTTAGAAAATGAGGAGTGAAAATAAAACATTCCTTTATTACTGTTAACAATTCATATATTTCATGTTCTTATACGATCCGAAAGCTGCCTGAGAACTGGATAAATTCATTGGATAAAATGTATTATCCAATAAATTATTCATTATAATATTTTAATTACTTTTTTTTTTTTTAATGTTTTAGTTTTTCTGAGTAAGTAACAATGGTTCGGGTGTAACAGTAAAGGTTATTGAAAAATTATGAAAGTTAATTTTGCCAAATGCATAAAAAATTAAATGATGGTAGTAAGTTAAGGCTGTAAATTAATTAAACTTAGCCACTTAAACGTTAAAAGGTTCATTATGTACAATTTTAAATACTATCATAATTAGAGCATTACTGTATATATTGCATGGGTTTTTCGCAAAACTATGCAGTCATACATGTAAATTTGATTATCATTGTAGGATGTATTCCTACCTTTTACGGAATTTCAAATTTCGAATTAAAAAAAAACACTGCTGTTTTAACTAGTATTTATATAACTTATGTTAACAAAAATATAATTTAAACTGTTTGACCATACATATTATATGTAGCGAGCCTCGAATTCGAAACCCTGGGAGTCAATTAGGTGGAGTTTCATTGCGAGTAAAGCGCAGCAAATTCCAGTGTTACAATTACTTTTAAACTTGTAGGTATTTTTTAGAGCTTTTAGAAGTTTAGAGCTTGAATCTCCTTTTAAACATTTTATTATAGAAATGAACAGTTGCAAGAGATAATCGGCTTAGAGAACAAAACTTAAAAATTTAGATTAATAAGTATATTAGTATTCCATTAGGTATATACAATATATGTATATATACTTCAGAGTTATTTATTTCCAAGTTGGATTACAAGAGAATATTATTCTATTTCTTATTCATGGAAATAAACCTCTAGTCTTGTTTACTTCTGATGTTCTATGTTAGTTAAAATTATATAACAAATTAAAGTATTAAGTATTAATTAGTAGGAAACAGATTTTACTTATTAGTTATAGTTAAATACGTTCTCAATTGTCGAAAATGAAGGTATTATAGACGTACATAAATAAAACTATAGGAATTTTCTCGATTTAATGCAAAAGATGATGATCGCAATCACAAAACGTATTCTTTCTTTCTAATACTCAGTAAATGATAGAGTTTTTTTGCTCTTAGGATTCAATTATGGTGCCGAAAATAATGATATCAAAATTCCAGTCACTAAAATTGATGCAATATTTTACCTATTCGAACCGTGCATGAGTTTTATTTTTACCGTTTCCATGGTAAATTCACACTATTTCATTAATGTAATTTTAGGGATTTTATGGTTTGTATATAAATGGATTACATTGAAAATTTAATACTATTTTTTTTTTACAAATTTTAATAAAAAATTATGTTAATTTATATAAAAATATTATTTACAGCTTAGTATCTCATATTTGAATCATTTGGTAGTACAAAATTTATGTTCATACCAATATGTGAGTTTACCATCCTTTTTTGAGGTTTTACTATTACATAGTGTAACAGTTGGCTTTCTATTTGTTAAATTTTCAAGTTGAACACACAAAACAGACTGATATTTTTTAATTAAAATGTAATTATATAGTATTACGTATTCATAAATATGTATAACGTGTATGACTTAAAACTATCCAACTGAAAATTTCTTCAACCAAATATTTTTGGGACTAACTAACTCGAATCAAATCAGCTTGGATACGAACATCTTATCGTTTATTTTCTTAATAAAAAAAAAGAAATTGTCCTTAAAAAGTTAATGTTTTGAATCAGTACCAACAAATGTGTCATTTGAATACAAAAATATATATATATATATTTATATCAATAACTTTTCTCATGTTTCGATCTTTAATATAATGCAATTTTTAAAACTGAAATCGAAATTACTTAAACTCTATTGTTATGTTTCTTTCCCGGCACAAATCCTGAAATCCAATTAAAAATTTTACAATACATTAAATTCAATTTATTTATTTATAGTCTGATAGTATATTAGATACCTTATATTAATGAAATGTCATGATTTCAACAAAAGAAAGCAAAATCCTTTTTCTTTACATCTATGAAAATAGTATTATGATTACATATCAATAAAAGGCTATTGAAATCGGGACAACAGTTTTAATTCTCGTATTATGATTACGTGTAGTGGTTATTTTATAGGGGAAGGAGTAGTACTTAGAATAAAAGTTTATATTTGTGTTTTTATACATTTTTTTCGAAATTAAAATATTAATAATTATCCATAAAAACCTGTGAATCATGGTACATATTCAGTGCGTCGAATTTAATTTCTATATTTTTGTTATTTATTGGAATATCGATTTGAAGAAATTTTGAAAAGTCATACAGGATGATGGGTCACATATTTTAAGATACCTAATCGAAATGAGAACTTTAAAATTAGCCTACAACAAATTGACAAATAGGTGGAGTTTTTTCGACTTGATTGAGTTTTTTTTGCAATGAACTATAAACATAAAAATATGTTAAAATTTTTGATTTTCATAAAAATAACTCTTTATTACACAGGGAAGTTATTTATGTGTACCTCAAAAGTGGTCCCATATACACCCCTACTTGTTTTTAATACTAATTTTGATTATCTACAAATTACTCAATACATAGTATTTGGAAAAACTTCTATCTGTAAATGTTTATTGAAAGCTCATTTTCAATCCGAAAAATTGGGAACTCTTGGCTACTTCAATCCACCATAAAAAGCATGTTATTCATAATAAGTTTTTTTATGCCTCAGGAAGCTTGTGTCAAAAGCTTAGTAGGCATCTTGACTTTTTTTGCTTTTTTTTTTTATAGGAATAGCGAATAGCAGCAATTGAGTATATTTTGTCCTCAATTAATGGAGTAGACAGCGGCAGGTTTATTTTACTTGGATTGGATTGTAGATAGCTACTTCTATTTTTCCTTAAAGTAAATCATTTCATAGAATTATTAAAAACGTTTCACCTACATTATTTTCATTTGTTTCACTAAAATTCCCAATGTTATTTCTAATCGGAAATATTTTTGTATTTCTAATAGAGCTGTTGTTGTGGTTGGATTTTTTGTAAATAAATTATAAAATTGGTTTTGTATATAATAATAAATTTAATTATTCTCGATGTTGTTTTGCATAAAATAATAATAACTAAGGTATATTTATTGAATGTTTATGACTGCTTTTGATAGTCTAAACAATTTTATTGTGTAAGTGTGGTTTGAAATGGTGGTTTGTATGTAATTGTACATCGATTCGATTGATTGACATGTTAATAATTACTTTTTTTCTTATATAAATGGATGTGACTTGCATTTAACCTACTTTATTAAAATGTAGACCTTCAGAATAAACATCTGATAATATCTAAAGAAAATTTTATGAGACGTAATTCGAAAAAATGATAACTTTCTATTGTATACCGGTTGTTCCGTTTAAAATGAATTTGTTAGGTTTCAGTTATTACTTTATCAGGTGAGATATTTTGAAACTAAAAGGATCCTTGTGGTATTTAAAAAGGGACCCATGAACCATTTTAGGTATTTAAGATAAGCAAGATGCTTTTCCTGTAACCAGGATCGAAAGTACAGGACCCTCAAACAAATTTTTTTAATCCAGGGCCCGCAGAAGTAGTTGGCGGAACATTAGGGAAATTTAAGAAAAAAAAAAAATAAAATGCAATAAATGGTGGAAACTTCTTCCACCATATTTGTCTAGAATTGCAAACAGGTATTTGAATAGTATTGAGGTATTATTTATTGTGAATAGCAATTTAGCCGGAATTGTGAATAGCAAATTTATTAGAGCTGTTTGCGAGCTCAGCAAGCTCCACTGCCTAAAGCTACAGCCAGACCGACGGCTGATGGCCTGTCCAAGAGATAGT
Source organism: Chrysoperla carnea (assembly GCF_905475395.1). Classification (NCBI taxonomy): domain Eukaryota; kingdom Metazoa; phylum Arthropoda; class Insecta; order Neuroptera; family Chrysopidae; genus Chrysoperla; species Chrysoperla carnea. The sequence continues at coordinate 19,917,247 of NC_058338.1, forward strand.
AGTAAAATTGTGTTTAGCGGGTGAGCTACGAAGATGGCAATCTTTTTATAATCCTCATTTGCAACAGCTCTTGTAATATTTGTGCACATTGGAAAAATTAAAACATCGATTTTACCTCCTAACTAGTATGTCATAATAGCTTGAATGATATTGTTGATAGAGAACCTTTGACAACATCATCGACATACATAAATAACACTTTATACCATACATCTTATAAATTTTGCATAAAAGTATAAAATTATCGATAAAGTAATAAAAAGTTTACAATCAATCTTTAAGTATTTTGAACTATTTATCACCTAAAGCTTTATCATTAATGTCTTTTACATTAAAATAAGGTACTTAAATTATTCTTTCCATTTTATTTTCAATAAATGAAAATATTGAAATATTTATTTTTAACCAAATGTAGAAATTCTTATGAAATGTTCCATGTTCGAGAAGTTTTTATTCAAAAGTCAGTACCTATAAAGTTTTTTGAGCTGCTGGTATAATAAATATTGATAATGTTATATTTTTCATTTCAAAATTTTTCTTATTTATAAAAAACGCTCTCTTGGCGCATTTCCAATTATTATTGGTTATGTTTCTTTTGTGTTTTTATGGTTCGAGGGGGATAAAAGAAATGCCTAAATTAATCTACTATTTTGACATTTATAAAAATAAATCCCTAGCAAAACGAATCCTGTTGTCTTTTCTAAATATATATGAAAATAAAACTTGGGCATGAAAATTTATTTTACATAAACTTTGCTCGTCGATTTGAACAAAAATTATCTCCATAATAAAAAAATTTAATAAAATTGCATACAATTAATAACTCCACGTTATCAAAGATCATCATCACTTAGTTAATAGTTAATTGTCCAGCTTTAAATATTGTTACATAGGTGGCGTTTTTTCGATTGAAAAAAGTTTTAGTTTCCTTGTTTACGTGATGATGCTGACGCGAACCTATAAGATTTTACCTAACCAAAAATCGTATAACGCGCCTCGTCTAAATCGTCTAAAGTTTTCACTTTAAATGATTTTAAAGTTTCGGGAGAATTTTCAGGAATGCGGACTAGTCAAGACACTAAATGGTACCGCTCTCAGGAGCTAGACAAATTTCGTCTCTACCTTTTGCCAATACGAAAAGAAACATAAAAAATTCAGACGTTATGAAATCAACTTTTTCACGATATTGCTGGCTCTTATACCATAGAATTGAATTGTTATTTTCTAGAAGTCAGCAAATAAGTCAGGCTCAAGTGTTTGAAAAAGTCCACGTAAGATGTTGATGATATATGTAAAAAAATTTTGTTATTTATACTTATATTACAATTCAATGTTAGGAAAACAAAAAAGTTTTGTTCAACAAAAATAATATATCATCTGTTTTAAGATCGAGAAATCTATGATAGACAAAAGCACCCGTGGTGACACGTGCCTTCGTGAAATACGAGATGGTAAATACAGAAATGTAAATCAATTTCAATTTTAATTCTATTTAAACGTATGCAGTTTGTTTGGAGGAAAATCATGTTTTCTACCAGCAACTGCCATTTGTGAAAATTTTTAAATACTAAATTATAATTTTTTTTTCTGTGAAAAAACGTTATTTGTCCGAATACCAACGCATAATAGTTATATACCACAGTTTCCTAATACTTGCAATGTGGCAATTAAAGAGAAAAAATGTTGTTTTTAGTTAGCTCATTTACGCGAAATAAAAAAGAAATTAAAGTAATTGGCTCATTTGTAGGTAATGTTGATACTAAAGTACCTAATCTACCACAATTAATAATAGGGTAAACTTTTGTTCCTTGAAGATATTATAGATATTGCTTTTACCTCAATAGCCAGAGCAAAAAAGTAGTTTCTTTATGCAATTTATTGCATAAATCTTTATAGTGTAAATCCAAATTAGTAGGACATTTTGAGAATTACTGAAATAATTTTCTTCCCTGTGAGGTAGAAGCGGATAAGGCGAGAATTTTAACCTATCTTCATCTAACGGTCTTTAAAATACAATCTGAAAATAAATCCATGCATACACAAATAGCATACATGGTTAAACGTTTCATAAATAAAAATACCAAAATAACATGCACACCGTATCGTTCGCCGTACAGCGTTCAATTTTATGGATATTGTGCGATGGATACACATAAAGTTTATGTAGTAAGATCAAGTGGCATATACTTATTTTATGGTAAGTAGGGTAAGGTTTAGTACCTAAAGTCCAATGTACCTTGAGACATTCTGTAGTTTAGAAATATATATTTCAGTAAATAGACAAAATTTTTAAGTGTGAGAACGTTGTAAGATTTAGAAGGGACTTTCAGATAGATCCCACTGACGGATCACAATCGGGTCGATCAATCGCCACAATTTCTAATCTAATCCGTTTCCAGACCTCACGCCCCTGGATTTTTTTTGTGGAGACTGATCAAAGATAAGGTGTATTAAGGAAATTCTTAACGAAATGTTTCACCACGTTTGCGATTCCAATGCTTCGCGTTAAATAAAAAGACCATTTCTATTATGATAATCTGATTCATGAAATCTTTGAAAATACAAATTTTAATTCTGTAGGTACTACACCTTTTCCTTTCTACAGTATATCGTTTCTTATAGATTATACGTTTTGCAGTGTTTATACACTTGAGAGTATCTTAAAATATGATCAATGTAATAAAAGTCATGCTGTATTATGTTCTAACTATAAGTAAGGTTCGTTTTATATCTAATGTGCTACTCTCATCTTAACATTCACGTTTGCTATGCTTTATCTAGAGCGAATTTTTTCCTTATACTGACAATGTGTGTAATATTTGCAGTTATATTACACTAACTCGCTATTGCTATTTAGAGAAGTGAAGATGTTTCTGTCCGTATTTCACAATGGAAGGTAAAAAAAAAACAAAATGTGCACAATTAAATCAGTTAGAACTTTTTTTATTTGACACATTGTTTTTTTTTTTTAATTTGGAAAATAACTGATTGAAACCCCCCAACTACCCTCCAAAAAAGGGAGTTAGGTGCGCCCATCAGATGTTGACTTGTTGGTACGAAGTTATTACAAAGATGCATCAATTTTTTCCTTTTACATATTTAGTTTCATTGAACTAAATTGTAATTTAATCCAAAAAAGCAAGTGTAAACCGATTTTTGGAAACTTAGCTTTAAAATTTTCTCAATCAAGTCGGTTCGACCGTTTAGGGGCTACGATGCCACTGAGAAATACACAAACACACAGACAAACACTTTAAACTTATAACACTCCTTCCTTAATCAATATCAAAGTGATGGTCAAGGACATCAGATGAGATGAAAAGGATACTTAGAGAGCCATTATTTTTTGGGACAAATTTTTGGAAATAGTTTAATTGAAATTGAAATATTTGAGTTGACTTTGTTCTTTTGAATCATTGTTTTGAATTACCTAATTATTTTATTATTTCACTTTTCAAAATGAATTGAGCCCGGTTTATTTGACCATTCATTTCTATAGTAATTATTTATATGTTAAAATTATACGTCATGCCTTTTCTAAAGTGAATCGATTTCGAAGATCATCGCCAATAGTGATCAAACTTATAACAACCCTTTTTTTAGTTCGGGAGTTAATAAAATAAAATGTATCCTAACAAGAAGAAATAAAACAAAGATTAGTTTGAATAATTTTAGAAAGTATCACAATGATGTCACATTGTGTGTGTGTGTCATGTTTCACTTGTGAATACAATATTTTAAATATTAATATAATTTAGTATACGTTTTTCCAATATTGATTTGAATACTTTGTACATATTACATAATATATAAAACGTGTATCAACATTCACATGATGACACTTTTCCTATATTCTCTAGGTAATAAAATGTAAAAGTATTCCGATAAAAAGATAAAAACAGATATTTTTCTTTTTTTTTTTATGTTTATAAAATTATTGTTTGTATTTTGTGTAAGTGCATAGCAGTCATTCATGTACGAATATAATACACAAATGTATTAATTTTATGTTAAAAGATAGTAGGCGTGGTAATGGGGAGTATTGATATGATAATAAATCAAAATTGAATTAGGCCAGCAAACATGATGAAATACTGTTGGTTGCACTGTGAAGTAGGTAGGAAGTACTTTGAAATTTCAGATGGAAAAATACAAATTTCAAAAGGTAATTTACGTGTATAATTCATTTTCGCTTTCTTTTTAAGATATTTTATAATGACACTTTTACCAATATGTGTCTATAAAACTAAAATTAAATTATTTACAATAATTGAAATTCAGCACCCCACGCATTTTTACGATAAAATAATTTTTGTTTTTTGAATTTAAAGAAATTATCTTCTTCTTCAGCTTGTTACAAACGCGTGTTTTTTAGTTTTGTGTGATACAGGGTACTTGAAATCACTTTTTTACATCCTATCAACTGTCTATAAGCAAATTTGCATCTTTTTCACGTAATTTTTTAACTGCAGATGGATATTTGACTAAGCTAGAATGAATCAAAAAGAAGTTCAATGTAAAGATTAAAAAAGATAATTGTCTGACAGTTTAATTGGATTTTGTTAACGAAAAACTAAAATTTGTTGATTTTAGAATAAACACTATAAATTGATATACAAATTTTTCCTTGAACTTCTGTCGTCTATGTTTAAGGTATTCCTTTGATAAATAAGACTTTTTTTTTATATAAATTGCTAAGAATTTGACATTTGAATCGAATAATTCATCACCGTCCTAATTAAGATTGATTGCATTTGTGAGTAAATTTATAATCTATAATGGACGGACTTATCGATTAAATTATATAGACAGATAAATTGGTTTTTTCAAGAACTGGTTAAAGTAAAAATGAATTACTGAATATAACAAGTTTGCTTTGATATTAATACTTTCATGTTTTTGAACACACGAAGTATTTAGACAAATGGCAAATAGAAGGGCCGAGGAATTCACAATAGGAAAAGTCATTTTCTTAATATTATCACAATTTTGAGATAAATATCAACTATCCTGTTCAATATCAACTACGATGGCACAAAGTTTTTCGATTTTCGTTTTTCGACAATGTTCTTAGTCACTGTGATTGCATTATATATAAAACCACTCCTGCTCAGAGGCAATATAAGAAATCTGAAAAAAGTCTAAGGCAAAACTATGATTGGAAATGGATAGTTTTTTTCATCCACCGTGGAAATCGAATCGAATATTTCAATTTTTCAAATAAAGTTTATATTTTGAAAAGTGGTACTCGCAGGCCAAACTTGTTATCGAGACAGTCTGTCTCGACAACAAGTTTGGACAGTGGACAGTACTGTCCACCTTTGATTCCCTCCACGATAAATCTTGGATTATTTACGCTGTTAAGAAAAGCAAAACTTTTCGAAAAATGGGATCCGGTCAAGCTAAGGGTGAGATCAAGCCAGGAGTTTTATTCGACTCGCCAAGATAAAAATATATAGAAACCATATTTCAACTAGCAGATCCACTTGACGTTGTCCTGTGGAAACGTAACTTCAGTTCATTAATACCTATAAATGCTTAGCTTGCGCGCTAAGCCCATCCCACTTAATTTATCCCGCTAGGCCCCATCCCATCCCGCTAAAATTTTTTACTCCTATCTATTGGACCGTGGGCTGACCTTCGGCCTTTGGCCTGCAATTCGGTTTGGCAAGCATATAGCTCTAATAAATACTAATTCACAATACCTGATTAATAATAAATAATACTTCAATACTGTTAAAAATAAAGTAAAGTTACAGAGCGTTACTCAAAAGTGCAGCGTGTATATGCTTTTTGTGCACCGACATTACTTACTATATAACCAAACTAATTTTTATCAGTCCTCCAAATTACAGACAAAAAAAATTAACGAAACTCCTACTTTGGCTCACGCTCTTTTGTTACATTATTTTTAACATGCCTACCCGTAACGCCTCTGGTGAATGGTGGCCTACTAATATCCCTGAGAATGATATATACAAAACATGAAAATGTTTCTACACAGATTATACGATGCATTCATAATTTATTATGTCTAAAATTTTTAATTCATATTTCAGTTCAAAGTGAAAATATCATGTTTTTAGGTCAATGATTTTTTTATTCATTGTTTAAAACTTACTGATTTCATTTTAATTTCAAACCGTTGGTTAATTTAGTTAGAATACAGAATTTATGTTTCCTTTTTTTATATAATTTATGGTTAAAATTGTACATGATATTGTTTAAATTTTTAACTTCAAACAAAAAAGAAAGAGGTTGTCAATTTGACTGTATTTTTTTTTAATGTTTGTTACCTCAGAATTTTTGACTGGGTGAGCGGATTTTGATGATTTTATTTGAAAGAAAGCTCGTGCTTTCCGTGTTTTCCATTTCAATTTGGTCCAGTTCTGACAATGGTATCCATGTGAAAACCATATTTATAAGTCTTAAATTTGCATTAAGTATGTGCTCGACAAATGGACGAATAACTCAGTATCACGCCAACCGATTTCGATAATAATCATAAAATAAAAAAAACTTTTAATAAAAAAAAAAAAACAATTCACAAACAAATTAATATGCACTAACAAGTAAGAAAAATAACGAAAATATAATGTAGTTACCCTATTGTTTTTTTTTTTGGAGTCGGTGTCAGCCAAGGAAACAACTATGACAGAACAGTTTGCCACATTAACTTGGCTGACACCGACTCCAAAAATAACTGTAACTACATTATATTTTCGTTATTTTTTACTTTTTAGTGCACATTAATTTGTTTTTGAATTGTTTTCCTTTTTTTTTTTTAAGTCGGTTTTTTTTTTTGGTTAAAAGTTTCTTTATTGGTTTTTTTATCCCCATTTTCCTCCCTCTATTAGAGTAGAGCAAATTTACTGTTATAATATAACTTTAGTTCGTATGTTGTGATTAATTTTTGTCCATTCGATTTTAGTAAAACATTTAAGGCTACTCTATTCAGAAAAATTGCAAAAAATTTTTTAAATCGTAAGTGGTAAAGACAAGGTTAGATGTTAACGAATTTGGTCACCTGGGAATTTGTTAAGTGTGAAGAGCTGCTGTTATAGCGAGAAATTTAATCTAAAGTTTGTAGCACTTTGAAATAGTGAAGCAAACGAATTTTTAGAAACAAAACTTTTGTTTCTATAAGCATTCATAAAATAACTTAATTACTTCATATACATCTGCTCGTCGATAATTTAAAATTGAAAGGAGAAAGCGATCAGAAATTTTTGTTCAATAATTCTAACAACGCTTGTTACTCACACATTCTAGAGAATCTATAAAACGTATCAATTTATTGTTAAAATGATTATGGGAAAATATTTTTTTCTCATCAGTGCTTATGTAAATAAAAAATTAACCAATCAACTCTTTCTTCTATTTTTTATATTTTAATACATGTTTTTACATAACTTTAATACAGCACTATTTGAAGAAGTTCACAAAGAAAATAAAAATGTAATGTAACCTACCTGACTGAAAATAGAGTAGGTGCGATGTTTTTGTTCGATTTTCTTTTGAAAAAATAAGAATATTTATAACAATAGATACGTTGAGAAAATATGTCATGTAAACATAACATTCACATTTTACATTCATTTTACTTCCGTATTTAGAAAATATTAACAAAATATATAAAATGGAGGTAACGTTTTTGGAACATCCAAATTTATAGAAATTTTTCACTAGTTTTTTTAAGTGTTTACAGTTCTCTCACTAATTTCCCTAAATTTCATATAGATATTTAAGGATAAATAAATCTTTGAATTTTATCCTCAAATGTTATATAATTACAAAAAAAAAATGCAAACTTTTTCCGACTGGGAATAACAATAATAATAATAATAAACCTTGATCCCAATAAATGGGAACGGCCCCTCCTTTCACAAATGTGAATGTAATCATAATAAGGGCAGAATATCGAATGCGTTTTTTCACGCTTGTTTTTCAGTAGCAATTATCGACCATTTATTTCCAGCGTAGTTTCTTAACTCATCCGACCATCTGTTACGTTCCCTCCCACAATTACTACTGTTTATTCTTGGCGTTCAGAATATAATTCGCTTTGCATATTCATTGGTTTTTGATCGTAAAATCAGTACTGTCCCAGTCCACTTTAGCCTTTTAGCAATAAACTTTGCTGAGCGGATTTGTGTTTTTGAATTTATATCCTTATTTCTAATTTTATCTCTTCGGGTAATATTGAGAATACAGAGTTCCATTCTTCTCTGGCAGATATCCAGTTTATTGCAAATCAAGTCATCCATACAGCGGATGACTTGGTATAAGTATACCTTTATTGTATATATGAGTTTGTTTACCTATAGATTATAATATGTCCAATGAGGAACTGAGAAGGAAGATACTCTTATTACTTTGTGTGTAAGAGTGACTATCTTTCTTTACTAACATGATCTTAAAAAACAAACGATTGCAGAATTAACACTGTCTATACATGATATTTCAACACTTAATTCAGTTAATTGTTGGTGTTCACTTGGTTTTTGTTAAACTCATTTGGATACGGAGACATAGAGCAATGTTAGTTTAAAATAGGTGCATCCGTAAGATCAACTGCCTAAGTTCCATATCTTTTATCGGTGTTATTAACGTGTTACGTGTGTTCACGTGGACAGGCAATATAACCTAACCTAATCAAAGTGATATTTATTTTCATTTTGATTATTAATATTACTCTTACAGAATTTAATTTATGTTTGGGGGTAAATATTGTAACAAGGGGCTATTTTTATTTTATTTGATTTTTAATGAGATTCAGTTCTTCCGCGATAGTTTATATTTTCAAATTTTTTCAGCCTGACTATAGAAGTTATGTGAAGGTTACACCAATTTTTTTTTCATAACAGAAAGTATGACGTCATGAAGATAACAAAACATCAACAGCAACAACAGTTACATAAACACCTTTTCGATCATTTACATTGTAAGGGGTAGAGGATATTATTTCGTAGAGGTATGTGTTCTATATTACCTTTAGTAATGGGGTAATAAGTGTAGGCTGTGTTCTTATCTTAAAAGGGGAATGAATATAATATTATATCGAATAGGAAATCACACTATTTGTTAATAAGATACTTTCAAGATGTTTTTTAGCGGCTTCTAATAAAAGGCGGCAAGGCAAATAATAAATAAAGTTTTATTCTATAGACCATAAATCTTGATATAATACAAATGTGACGTGCAACACGCCAGTGTATGTATTTTCAACGCATTTGAGTGTATAAAAATTACATCACTTATTTGATTAATACTCGTTATCATTTTTAGGTCATTGTCGAGTTATGCTACTCAGTTATACAAACACCTTGAGATTCTGACTGTAATTCTGACTTTCGGTATTATATTTTTGTAACAAATTAATTATGATGTAATAATAAAATCCTTCGACTCTATATTTTTCTATACTAAGGCGTTTTCACTAATTCGAAAATCATTTTCATGATGAGAAGTTGAATGAGTTGACCAAGTTGTCTCATTTGCTTTTTTAGCTAAACAGTCCTAACACACGCTTTAATTTTATTCATGGATAAAAAAAGCTTATATGAAAATTCCGTAGGTAGATGGGAACTAATCCAATAATTTATCTTTATTATAATCAAAAAAACAAAAACCGTTTGGTCAATATGGTTTTAGATAAAAAGGGATAATATTTATTGCTATACCTTATATAACTTTACTTGATACTATTTAATCTATTGTGCGTATAGTTTAGAGCTACAAATGAAATTGGAAATAAATACAGAGTGTCTTTGACAAAAGGGTGCTTTTATTAGTCATTGATAAGTTGATCAAGTTGTATGAATGGTCTTGTCCAATATTATCTATCTCGTACTAATTACAAAAAAAAAAACGCTTTCTTTTTCGGGCGCCCGCACAAAAGTCAACGCGTATTTGTTATTTTGTACAAGCCCATTGTTTTGTACAGTGGGATATTGTTTGCACCGTATTATAAATACTACTGAGTCTCGCTTCGGTTTTTTCATTAATAAAATTCAATGTTAAAAAACGTGAGGTGGTAGATATCTAATGGTAATCACAAGAATGAATGTTGAGGGCACTCCATAGCATTGAATTTTACATTATAAAAACAATATTTTGAACTTTTCACTAAAAATATTTTTATGAGATGTATTTTGTTATCCGTTGCCTTTGTAAATTTTTTGAAGTGAAAACTTCTTTTGACAGATTGAGCACTTTTGGGTGAACAAAAATCATGGAACTCGCATCATCGCATGTTTGTAACTGAACTCCCCTAAACGGAAGGATCGATTTTTATAAAATTGTGTGTGTGTGTTTTCAAGCAAATGCGAGGATGGTTTTAATTCACAATTCGGTTCACTATAAAACGTTTTTGAGGATTCCGCACCAAAAAATTAAAATTCATAAAATTAATGGTGGAAACGCATATAATTTATATATTATATTACATCTTACTATTCAAATGTTTTTATTTGCGCTCCCACCATATTTATATTTATCTAAACAGCTACTTGAATAGTATTGTGAGGAATTATTTATTATTATTAGAGCTATATACGAGCTCCAATGCCAAAGGCTCCAGCTAGACGGAAGGTCAGTTATTCCAAAGTTGTAAGTTTTTACTTCCGTCAACAGTCCCCATGATTGACTCTCTCCTTTTTTTCATTTGTATGGATATACATTATTTTTATTAACCAAATATTATTTATTTTTTCACCTTTTTTACACCATTACTCATTACCCGTTAAAGAATATTCAATTAAGAAACTGCTCAGATGTGGTATGGTTTATATTAATGAATGCTTCATGAATTTATTCATGAAACGAACATAATGTAATGATGTGGCCATTATTCTATAAAAACTAAGGATAATCCTTTTTTTTTTTGTTGAACGTGTTGTATAAAATACAAAGTATAGTACTAATGTGTACATTTGCACGATTATTTTATTTTAATAGTTATACTTCACACGTTTCTCACATTAATGTTATTTATTGGTTCAAATGGATAAAGAACTACACATTCCCGAAAAAAGGCTCTCTAAACGGGTTCAAAAAGATTAATGAAAAAATACCTCTGGGAAAATTCGTAATGAAGTTTAAAAAACGAACAAACAATTTTTATATGGACAGATTTTGTTCGTTTTTGACTAAAATTTTTTTACAATAATTTCAAAAATTATTTATACTTTAGCGTGTAAACAAACCCACATTTAGCTTAGAGAAAAGATAATAATCACAAACTCTGAAAGTTGTTTTTACTGAAAATTTTTATTTGAATATTTAAGTTATAAAAAAAGTATGTAGTATTTATTCGTTGGAAACATAAAAAAACCATATCGTATTTATTTAGTGGTCAAACAGTTTTTAAGAAGGAATCCCTTGTATATTGTTTACTGCATGGTTGATCCAACAATAACCGGTTGTGCGTCAGCTAAGTAGAAAAATAATATGTCAGACTAAAAGGGTTCTGCTAAAATTTTGATTTCATGTATTTAGATAATTTTAATTTTTTAATTTTTTATTTCTTTAAAGAAAATATAACAAGCAGCATTCGCTTTGCCATACAAACATTTAAAGTGATGAAATGAATACTATCAGAATGTACTCTCAAAATTTGAAATGTAAATCTCAAATATTTGCATGCACTCATTTTTTTGGAAACGTTCTTAAATTATTGAAAAAAGACAATATCTCATACAACCAGTTATGTGTTAATGTTTAAAATCATAATATCCCTCACTAGCGTTCCTGTTAAAGTTTATTTTTAACTAGCCAATTTTAGTTTTTGCTTAATTTTATACAGAATTTTGAACATTTATTACAAAAACGATTCATAAACATAGAAAGAAAATGATAGGCAAGACCGATGTGAAAACTTAAAAAGATATTCCAAATTTCATAATTTATTAATTAAGTGTTCCCAAGCGGTCTCCCATTCAAGTACTAACTGAGTACACAATGTGGATTTACTTCGGGGATCAGGCAAGAAGATGTGTTTTTAACGTGGCATGTAAGTCGCTTCCGTGGTGATGACATCACTAGAATTTTAAATATATATATAAAAATATAAAAATATAAAAATTTGAATTAAATTGAATATTTGCCCCTATCAAAAACTGTTCAACGTGACTGAAGAATTTTTCATTTCAAAATGTAATTTGAAGAACTAGCTCGTTGTTTGATACGGTATCTTTCACAGGATATTATACATCTATAACGGGACCAAAAAACATTGGTCGACCATTTTTTTTAATACTAATCCACAATATATTATGTGTAATAAATATTTTCATCTTACATTAAAGTAAAAGTGATGAACGGTATTGTCGTTTCGTGTACATTTTTTTTTGTTACATATTGATATAAATTGAATTTTTTACACACGACTGAATTTTAACAAAATTAATGAAACAATTTTTTCCAATAGAGGTTCGTCTAGCACATGAATTTATCCAATAAAAAATCTTCGAATACAATATCATTTATAGTTTTTTTGTTTGTTCAAAAAATCACTTACGTTTTATCCTATATTATATAAACAAACCGTTATATTGATAAAAGCCTAAAAGGGGGGGGAGGAATAGATTAATAAAGTTACATAAGGTTACTGACTGTTTTTTAGAAATATGATTTCAATAATTTTTAAACAATTGAAGACTTAAAAATCAACATTCTAAAATAATCCAAGTTTTAAGAATAAGTGTAATTAATTCGACCTTAACGTCGACCTTAAAATTCATGCCTTCAAAAAAGCTTTCTTGATACTAAAAATTTGGTTACATTGAATTATTGTTATTTTCAGTCAAATGTTAAGAACGAAATTAAAAAGAAATTCACATTAAAAATATTTTTTTTAAAATAATAGAAAACAGATGAAGGGAATGAATTGTGTAGTATTCTAGAAATAGGTATTTAATAATTATAAATATAATGTACTTAAACAAAACAATGAAAATTTAATTAAATAATTAACATGTTCAAATTATCAATGTCAGAATTATTTTAATATGTTAAAATTATTTAGTCTAGACAATGCCTAGCTATGGCCTAGATAAAACTTTTTGATTATTTAGGTTTGTGATCAGCCAACCTAGAAATTAGCACTAAGTGATGTATTAATAAATTATAATTGTATTTAGTATACTCAAAAAATATTTAATTTGATTGTTTATTAATTTAATTCAAATTGACAAATTTTAATTTAAAATTAATTTTCGATTTTTCTGCAATTTATTAGGTCAATTTTTGAATTTTATAAATACGGCCTACGACAACCATGTAGTCATCATTACTATGAAGTTACTATTCATAATAACTATTATTCAAAGAGCATAAACTTCTGACGGTATTCGACATCTATGCTCTCGAAAGTTCAGTATTCGTAAAGAGAAACCCAAAACTTTTCGAGAATAAGAAATATATGAGAGCGCGCACTATTAGATCCACCTGGGAATACAAAATGCAGCAAATAAAATTAAGTACTATATTAAAAGGGCCGTAATAATATGATATGAATTTACAAAAACATTCCAGTGGAAATTCGTCAAATCCATGATGAACGTAAGTCCTAGTTACATTTCAAGCAGCGGTTACTGAAGAGATGCAACTAAAGTGATAGTGAACTTTTGGACATTTAAATCTACTCTGTTTTTTTTTCTTTTTTTTTTTTTTTGACAACTTTCATGTACAAAATTGTATATTTTTGGACAATGAATCAAGTCTTCAATTTATTTTCTCTCAAGTCTTCAAAAATGTATTGTAAAAAATACTTCTTATCATTTTCTTCGAATAGAATACTTTTCGAGAACTATGAAACTAACAAATTGATAAATGTTCACTTGGCTTTATACTGAAGTATAAAAAAGTAATTGCTTAGAATATCTTATCACAATCTTATGTTAAAATATGTAAAAAAAAAGCTTTAAAAAAAGTGTTAATAAATGTGCTGTAATAAATCTGCAATTATTCCCATTTGACCGATGTTTTTAATAACACAAAGTGGGTAATACATTAAAATCTACTCTGTGACACACAGCATAGAAAATCCTTTTTTTTTTGCTTTTTTTGTAACAAAACAAAGAATAACAAAGAGCAAAATCACTTAACAATTACATATGTATGGTTGTTTTACAATGATGTTTGAAAATAATGAAGTTATTATTTTGTAATATATGGGAGAGACATCAAAATCGCACGCCTTAACTTGAAAGTATGGAATTTTTGAACCTAATGACGTCATCAGAATCCAAAAAATTTGATTTTGCTCTATCGTATTCAAATTTTATCCAATTTTGATAAACCAAGTATGGAATTCTACTAAATTTGGGTATTATTTTTCAAATTTGTGGTTAAAATTAACCTAGCTGTAATAGGTTTCCAGAATTTGGAAACCTGGTCCCGGAATTAAGCTCATAAGTGATAGCTAGCGAAAAACTGTCAGCACAGCGGAAAAGAATGACTCAAAATGAGTGGGTTTCAAAAAAAATTCCAATCAGATCGGATCAAATTTGCCTGTGTTATCAAAAAAATCGAATTTTTGAACTTTATGACGTCATCAGAATCCAAAAAATTTATTTTTGCTCTATCACATTCAAATTTTATCCAATTTTGATGAACCAAGTATGGAATTCTACTAAATTTGGGTCATATTTTTCAAATTTGTGGTCAAAATTAACCTAGCTTTAATAGGTTTCAAGAATTTGGAATCCTGGTCCCGGAATTAAGCTCATAAGTGATAGCTAGCGAAAAACTGTCAGCATAGCGGAAAAGAATGACCCAAAAATAGTGGGTTTCAAAAAAAATTCCAATCAGATCGGATAAAATTTGCCTGTGTTATAAAAAAAATCGAATTTTTGAACTTTATGACGTCATCAGAATCCAAAAAATTTAATTTTGCTCTATCACATTCAAATTTGATCCAATTTTGATAAACCAAGTATGGAATTCTACTAAATTTGGGTCATATTTTTCAAATTTGTGATCAAAATTAACCTAGCTTTAATAGGTTTCTAGAATTTGAAATCCTGGTCCCGGAATGAAGCTCATAAGTGATAGCTAGCGAAAAACTGTCAGCATAGCGGAAAAGAATGACCCAAAAATAGTGGGTTTCAAAAAAAATTCCAATCAGATCGGATAAAATTTGCCTGTGTTATAAAAAAAATCGAATTTTTGAACTTTATGACGTCATCAGAATCCAAAAAATTTATTTTTGCTCTACACATTCAAATTTTATCCAATTTTGATAAAACAAGTATGGAATCCTACTAAATTTGGGTCATATTTTTCAAATTTGTGATCAAAATTAACCTAGCTTTAATAGGTTTCTAGAATTTGAAATCCTGGTCCCGGAATGAAGCTCATAAGTGATAGCTAGCGAAAAACTGTCAGCATAGCGGAAAAGAATGACCCAAAAATAGTGGGTTTCAAAAAAAATTCCAATCAGATCGGATAAAATTTGCCTGTGTTATAAAAAAAATCGAATTTTTGAACTTTATGACGTCATCAGAATCCAAAAAATTTATTTTTGCTCTACACATTCAAATTTTATCCAATTTTGATAAAACAAGTATGGAATCCTACTAAATTTGGGTCATACTTTTCAATTTTGTGCTCAAAATTAACCTACCTCTAACAGGTTTCCAGAATTTGGAATCCTGGTCCCGGAATTAAACTCATAATTCCATCCAATTACGTAATAGTAAACGTTTTTAAATATCATTATATGTTTCTTTGGTTGCTCTTTAGATAATGTAAAAGCAATCACATTTTTCATATAATAAAACGTTTACAGTTTAAATTACATCAATTAGGAAGATAGTACTTGATAAACATTATACGTTCTAGTTAGGTATATAGCAACAGCACAACCATGCTTCTGCGAAACTACATGTATAGTAGTTTGAAAAAAAACAAAGAAAAAAGGAACATTGTAACATAAATAAATTAGTTACAATAATGGCGACTAATTATTGTTTAATTTTATTTAAAAAAAAGTTCTAAGAAAAATATCACTCTCTGGTAATTTAATGGGTTTTTTATTATGTTTGGTAATTTTAATTTTTTTTGGTATATTATTTAATGGGTGTAATGTAGTGATTTTAATATGAATTAATTGGTTTGTTAATGTCACCCAAATGCATCTTTTTATTTTTATTACTGTTTAAAGACCTAAATTTTTAAGAGTAGAAAAATTGTAAGCAACAAAAAGCAATTAAATCGCTCAATAACTTAAAATGAGTGTTGAAAGTTTGCCAATTTTTTTACTTTTTGGGTCAAAATTACCTTATATACTGACTTTTTCGAAATTTTTGTTTTAGAATTTGATGAAACTCAGTGGATGGGTTAATTTTGATCCAAAATATATAAAAATTAGGTTAATTTAATGATTGAATGGAGTATCTGAGATATCGCAATATTTGGATCGATTTTAGTCCGTATCTCAAAAACTATTCTGTCAGTCACCAAATGCACCCGATTTTTGTACTTTTTGGGTCAAAATTACCTTATATACTGAGTTCTATCAAAATTGGAAATACAAAAAATTTTTTCGATTATTTGCAATTTTTTTAAGGGGTCGCAAAAAAAATTGTTTTTTTTGAATTTGTTGAAACTCGGTGGATGGGGTAATTTTGATCCAAAAAGTATAAAAATCAGGTTAGTTTAATAATTGAACCTATAGAAAGTTACAATGTCAGCGAGTATCATGGGAAACATTTCATTTTTCAAAAATTTAGAATTTTCCAAAAAATTAAAATCCATAAAATTGTATCGATTTTAGTCAGTATTTCAAAAACTTTCAGTCAGTCATCAAATGCACCCGATTTTTGTACTTTGTGGTTCAAAATTACCTTATATACTGAGTTTTATCAAAATTGGAGATACGAACTTTTTCTACTATAAACATTTTACATTACTGTAAACAATGAAGATTTTGTTCTCTAGATCAAAAGTGGCATTTTAATCACGATAGTTCTTCTATGTATCTTTTTCATACACTCGCAGAATACAAATGTCGTAGGGAAGAGTAAGCATTACAATTGACTATTAGTAAGTAAAAATTTATGATAAAAATTAATTGGTTGTATGTGAAAAAATATTGTACCTATCAATTATATTTAACATTATTAGATATCTACATCAATATTTTAACTTTTCCATACACACGTAAACCGAATATTAATAAATTTATTGCTGTATAAAATAAATTAACTTACAATTAGTGTAATTAAGTACATTAATTGTAATTACTTAAAAACATGTAATCGTGTATATTCATAGAACTTAACTGAATTAAATATAATTTTGTAAAATAAAATTATTGTTATAAAATGTAAAATTTCTACTAAAACTTTTACTTTTTTTTTTTTGTAAAAAAAGAATTAACTATGAATTTATATTTAGGGTGGATGGAAGTATTTAAAAACTGGTAATAGTTTTGTGCTTTTGTGCCTTGAAACTTCATTTCGAAAGAAGATACTTACACGGTAATTGAGTGAAAACCTTTAATTTATATTTATAAGCCTACAAATGCAGATGCTGGTATAAAATGTTTTAATATTTCAGTATGGTTGGAAAATTAGTGTCGACATGGTATAAAACAGCATAATATTTGAAAGCTGTGTTCAAAGCTTTTTCTACCTAAGTCGTTGTAAGTCATTGACAGTGAACAAAGATTTTAGAATAAAAAAAAGACATTAAAAAACTAGGAAAATTCAAAACATTCCTAGAACTTTTGCCATCTTCTGAAAGATTTTTCTAGGGTTTAAATTAAATTGAGATTGATTCAGTTTTCAAAGGACTCAATTATCGTGTAGATACAAGATATTTAATTGATTTTAATTAAGGGAATATAGAGAAGAAAGATCTTATTGTTTTCGGGTAAAATTGTAAACAGGGAGGAGGAGTTTAGAGGAGGGCCAAAATTGAGGAGGAATTTAGAGGAGGCCCAGGCTTAAGTACGTGTGTATAGTGTCGAGTGTAACCTCGTTTCAACTTTTTTTGCTTAGAATTTTATATTCTACTGCACTTTTAACCGTGTCTGCCTGATGCAACCGTGCATACTTTAAAATAAAATTTGTAAAATAAATAATAACGTTTAAAATAAATTATACAAGACCAACCAAGCAATTAAATTTACAAATGAGTTGTACAATTTTCATTTCTGTAAATGAGGAATTTTTTTTCCATGTTCTTTTATATTCAAGATTTTATCATGCGGAAATAAAAATATTTATACTAATTTAATTTTACAAAACTGTTAAGGAAATTATTTTTGATCACTTTATTACTTACTTTTTATTCTTATAATTTTTCTTATAGGATTTTTGTTTGTTTTGCTTAGAGATATAAAAATACGTCTTCGTTGTTACGCTTTTTAAGGGATTTATTGCATTACCTACCCTTAAATAAAAAAACGGTATTTGATGTCTCCCGTTATATCCTCTATAATTAAAATGTGTTATACTAATGAGAGAGCCAGACCAGAAAAATTGTGTGAATTTACTGAAGCTGATCATTTGAGGATTGATTATAGTAGCTGTGTACACGAACAACTGCTGTCAGACAGGCGTCAAGTATATACTAGCAAAACGGCTACGACTGTCGTGGTATTTAAATGAAAATTGTTATACAAATTGTATATTGCATATAAAGAACATTTATGACAGTTAGTCAGTTAAATGTGAGAACCGAGCTGGTCAGTCAGCCTTAATGTATGTACAATAAATAAGTAAGATAGAATTAATTTTTTCAACTTGAAATTTTTTTTTTAAGAGGTACTTAATTGTTTATTAACCATGAATCAAATGGTCGGCTAACCATATTTTGGAACAACTCCCGCCAGCAAATGAAAAAATTACATTTTTTATTTCAATTCTTCGTATATTTTTTAATATATTTTGGCTGACTGACGTGAATTGTGTCACAATATAGTTGGCTGACCATTTTATTTATAGTTAATAAACAATTAAGTACCTCCAAAAAATGTGTAAGTTTAAAAAATTAATAACATCTTATTTTTTTACTGTACATAAATTATGGCTGACTGATCAGCTCTGTTCTCACATTTAACTGACTGGTTGTCATAGCTGTTATTTATATACAATATGCAATATGAATAGCAATTTTCAGCTTTAGTAAATTCATATAAATATTACGTAATATACTGCAGTATGTGTGTATACTATTATAAACAATCCTCAAATGATCAGCTTTAGTAAATTCAGAGAATTTTTTTGACCTGGCTCTTAATCCATACATTTTTTTGTTTTATTTTTAATGAGAAAAGCATGTTACAGTATAAAGTTTTCTTGTAGTTTTACAGTTTTTATCCTTTATTATTTTTTAATTTCCGGAAAAAGGCTACATAGATTTATATTGTAATAGACGATACAGCTTCAGGAGGTTTCTATTTAAAAATGAATAAATATTCCAATTGGCGTAAGTTATTAATACTTCAACTTGTAGCGTAAGTTAATAGTTCTTTCAACTTTTCGAATATAATACTCCGATTATTTTTAATTTTATTTTGCTTTGAAAAGTGATGTTTCATAAATAATTTGGTTGACAATATTTTTAACCCCCGAATTAAAAAAAGGGGTATTATAAGTTTGGCCGCTATGTGTGTGTCTGTGTGTTTGTCTGTCTGTGGCATTGTAGCGCCTAAACGAATGAACCGATTTAAATTTTTTTGGTCTCATTTGAAAGGTAATTTAACCGAGATTGTTCTTAGCTATGTTTCAAGTGCGAGCTTTTAGTTTTAAGTTTCACGTTCATTGACAGTTCCCAAGACTGACTATCTCTTTTTAATAGATACGTGCTGTTTTCTCAACAACCGATCTTGAAAAGATTTTAAAATGGCTTTAAAAAGAAATCCCATTCCATTATTCCAATTTTTCTTTTCACTGTCTTTAGCTACATACTAAGCCTACGAAAATTAAGTATGCTGTTCATCTTTTATCACTTATGGTAAAAAAATATACTGAAAAAATTGATCGGATTATATACTGTATTTTCATAATCGAAAACAGCTTTGCCCTACTCTTATCGAAAGTTTCATTCATCTAATAAATTACAAGTGCCAATCTTCTTATGAATAAAAAAGTTTGTTGCTGTTCTTAATAAAATATCTAAGTTAATATAAAAAATAAAAATAAATATAATGATAAATAAGAAGTTTCCTCATTAATAATTATATGTAATATAAATTTATTGAATGTAAATATAAATTTATTGAATGTAAAGTTAATTAAATTTCTATAATTAGAATATATAAGTCTGTAATTGCAAAATCAGACATTTAAAATTAAGTACTATAAACAGGGTATTATGTGTACCTATAAAAGTGATTTCTTAAAAAGTTTCCATACCTGTTCCTTTTTCGAAAACAAAACGAATTACCAAAAAATGAAAAATACAATCTTATATATGAAAACACAATTTTTTTAGGGGTATCTTAAATAAACAAGGGTTAACTTTTGTTTCATTGAATGGTAAAAGATTTATTTACTAGCAGATTTTTGTTCTTTGAGGCAGAAAAGAATTTTTGATAGAAAAATTACTTTCCTACACCTAAATGTTTGGTATTCGAATGCAGGTATTTCCAGGATTCAAAGACTTCACCAAAAATTGGTTTTTTATCTTTGATTAAAAACAATAATCTTCTGGCCAAAAATGTTCTTTTTCTATTCTATTCTTACTGTTTTTAACTCCCCGAACTAGAAAAAGGGGTGTTATAGGTTTGACGGCTATGTGTGTGTGTCTGTGTGTTTGCCTGTCTTTGGCATCGTAGCGCCTAAACGGGTGAACCGATTTTAATTCTTTTGGTTTCAATTGAGAGGTAATTTAACGGAGAGTGTTCATAGCTATGTGTATTTCATGTGCGAGCTTAGCGTTTTGTACCCGAACAAACTATAAAATTGGCGATGATCTTCAAAGTCGATTCAGTTTGGAAAAAGCATGACATAATTTTAACATATAAATAATTACTATGGAAATGAATGGTCAAATAAACATGGCGCAATTCATTTCGAAAAGTGAAAGGGTAAAATAATTAGGTAATTCAACTCAAATATTTCAATTAAAATATTTCCAAAAATTTGTCCCAAAAAATGATAGCTCTAAGTATCCTTTTCATCTCATCTGATGTCCTTGACCATCACTTTGATATTGATTAAAGAATGAGTGTTATCAGTTTAAAGTGTTTATCTGTGCGTCCGTGTGTATCTCAGTGACATCGTAGCCCTTAAACGGTCGAACCGTCTTGATTGAGAACATAGCTAAGTTTCCAAAAATACGGCTTACAAAAAGTAAATCGCATTTTTCGGGGGTTTTTTAAATTTTATAAATTTCACTTGTTAACCTTGAAATGTCAAGAACATTTAAAAACAACAAAGATGCTGTAAAAAAATGCTGTATTTTAATTCGTCCTGAAAATGAGTCCATACGTACTCTCGCACTTAGATAGATATTTCTTAATGGTGGAAACTTTTTAAAATATGATCGTGTACTTATACTAGACATAATAATATATGTATGTATAAAAGGTATACAATTTGTAATAATAGCGTGCTGTTTGTTATTATTAACTATGTTTATTAATTTTATATTATACATCATAGTTCACAATATTTATTATATTTTATAGACGATGATATAATAGAAATGGACTCTTACTACTTATACTGACATTTCACTTTAGTGTTTGATAAGGCTCCGTCTTTTTATAGGATGCATGCAATAATAATTACTTAGATTTTCAGTCTTGGGAACTGTCGATGGAAGGGAAAACTTAATCCAGGCGATTTTCAGCATAAAAGATTAACATTATTAAATTATTAAATTGTTATCGGTTTAATTTCGCAGTAGGATTTACAGCATAGTTTTTATATTTTAATATTACATTTATAATTTTTTCAATATTTTGTAAATTTCGCACATCTAGGTAAAAAGATACTTTTCAAAATGTGTTATAAGAAGGTATAAAATATTCTCTTTATCGAATCGAACAGACGGTAAAAAAAACAGACGAAAACTAATCCTCAAAAAGGTTAAAAAACTTGTGTGCTCTATTCTTTGTTAAGATAAATTTTCTTTTATGTAATGTTTTTTAGCGAATTGCCGAAGGAAATTGATCTATTGCTTTTGTACTGATGATGGAATTGATTTTTTTTAAATATTAATCTTTTTGTAATTCGTGATAAGTTTTAAGCAAAAAATTAATATTTTCTCTAGTTGCTTAGTTTTCGAAATAAAAATTCCTGAAAAACTAAACGATTTTAAGAAAATTTTTTTTTATCATTGAGGGAATTTGCTCAGCTAACGCAGCTTCTGCACTAAAATTTGTTACTTCAATTTGTTCATATGAAGTGAAATAAATTTTTATGAGATAAGCTTTCATATTTTATTCAAATTTTCTTTACATAAGGTTGAATCATGGGTATATTTTTAATATAGTTGTTTGTATAGTTCTTTTGGGACTATCTGTATAAAAATTCAGGGAAATCGTAGATACTAAAGATAAAATATGATTATCATACTGACATGGCGCTTTAACTATGTTTTTATTGTAATGTCCCGTTAAATCCATGCCTTAAAAGCCTTTCATCAAATGGCCGACTTTTGACTTGTTTAGTTGTGTTTCAGTTAGTGATAATATAGTCCAGGATACGAATTAAAGTCACCTATCTGCTTACGGAATAAATGTTATTTTTTATTCACTATAAAATGCTAACCAAAATTTTTGCAACATGTTGTCTCAATAATACCCTATAAATGTTTAAAGTTCATCAGCGATTAGTTATACGCAATAAATAAGTGATTTTGACGAATTAAATAAGTAGCATTTTGAAAATATATAAGTAGTATTCTGAATAAAGTGGACCCAATTTTCATACATGAAGAAGGAGTTGCCTCGGGGGTTCTTATTCTCCTTGAATTATTTGAAGCTGTTCAGGAACAGCAAAAGAGATTTGACGTTGACAGATTTAAGCTCCAAAAGGCAGTCACAGAATGACTGACCCAAGTTCGTTAATCTACTCATAGCAAGAGCTTCTTTACGTTACTTGTCACTGTGATGGGCTCTGCAATAGTCGTCGAGTAGTGCTATGTCCAAGCGTTTAAAATAATTGTAGAATTCTTGAGAGAAGATTTTTGCGAAAAACGTCAGACTCATTATCAAGTACATAATTGGGATTTTGACCAAAACAATTTTTTGTAAGTTGTAGGTGGTTTATGAAGTTGATAATATTCAAAAAAAGGTTTTTGGGTGTGTATTTGATTCGAAATGGTAAATGTATGAATGTTGTGTATTTTGGATGTTTAAGCTTTATTTTTTCAGGTAGGTACTTAAAAAAAAACGAGATAAAAATCGTCTTAACTTGTCTAAAACACTTTCAAAAAAAAAAACTTACCTTAGATCGATGTTAAAAATAAAAAACTGAAAGTTTTAGAGTTTAATTTTGTTAAAAAAAAGAGAGCAAAAGACGATTTCAGCGGTGCAATCGGAATTCGCGATATTCATATTTTTCTCGAATGTTTCGATATAAAATTTAATTTTTTATTCTGAAGAATATATGAAAGGAGAAATCATTTATTTAAGACTGAAGCTTAGTTGTTTTGATGCTCTTACAAACAAATTTTTATTCGTCAAGTTTTTTGAAAGCCTAAACCTCAAAGTGATCACGGAAAACTGTACATTTGTTTATCCCAAATAATAAGAAGATAGATTTTTAGACTTAAGACTTTAAACAAATTTTTCAAACTTGATGGTAAATAGAATTTCTCGAAATTATCGCATTTTTAAGTAGCATAGTGATATAGAGGATTAAATTCAAAGAAAATTTTTTGCGTTTTTGCTTCGACAGGGTGTGCCATCTTTTACGATTACGATTGAGTTGCTTAGACATGTTTTTGAATTGCAGTAAAATTTAACCTCCATAGCGAAACAATGCGGTATGGTGAAATGGTGACAACACTATACGTTGTTTGGTGTCAAATTTTATTTAGCACGGGACAGTGAGAAATCATCAATATGCCGTTCACTATCTCTAAGGCGTTCACTAATGAACTGGTTCAAGTGACCTTCTCCAAAGTGTCGTATTGTCACCAAACAGTCACTCGAATGATTGACACTGAGCCTGATTTATGGAAGTGAATTTTGATGATTTACGAGTCCCATTGCACACTCTATGACGGCGTTTAAAGTTAAGTAGCTGCATTTGGGGAGAATCCAAACGGACACTTTTTTTTGGCCAATAGAGGCGGCTACTTGATTAATGTGGTATTCAAAAGCTTGTCCAAACAAATTTCAAAAGACCAAATTGAATAATACTACATCATATACAGAAATCGGTTGTTTTGTTTCTAAGTTATTCTCAGATGTTTACATACCGACATAAAAGATGGTGCATCCGTTATATAATTCTATAAGAAAGTGTTTTAATATCTGATTGTACCGAATGAAAATCTTCTAATAACTGATCTAACACCAAAGGGGATGGTTTTAAATAAATATTTTATACAAAATACAATATAGTGACAACACATTTACTGAAATAATTATGATTACCTTGGAATATACACCAGCACTAGATAATTCATTCTCCATAACCATTACTATTATACCAAACATGCCCATCACTAAAGCATAATCACTAATACGTTTTCGCTTTTCAAATAATGCCTTTCTTCGACCCAGTCGATATCCAACATTTGGTTTATGTTTAAGGCTACCAGTAGACGCACCAGTACCATTTTTATATATACCACCGCCCAAACCCCTCTCCTCCATATACCTGTAAAATAAAGTTTCAATTAATATGATTGAAAATTGGAACGAAAATTTTGTTACATAAATGAAAACAAGCAGATTCTGTTTTGGAAAGAAAAGATGTTGGAGATTCAAAATAAGATCAAGATTAGCATGCGTACATGTACAAACCTTTTGGAAATTCTTACCACGGTTTGGTTTCAATAAATTAACGGTATTATTGTAATTGAACCTTAGGTACGATGTAGGTATAACGAAAAAAAATCAAGACACAATCTAGGTGTAGTGATGAGCAAATATTACCAGACCATTATAGTTATCACTTCGACAAGACCAACATCAAAAACAAGAAACTAATAATGAAGACCAAACCCAATACACAACTCTGCAAGACCGAGACCTAACTCTGAAAGACCAAGACTTATTTGCGGAAGACTAAGTCTCATAACAAGACTTTTGCCAAACTTATTGTTCAAAATAATTAAAGAACCGCCTATAGAAGTTGCTTTTTTATTATACTGGGGTAAATTTTTCTTTCGCATTTTAAGTAAAACCAAAGAAATATAAAGGAAAAATAATAACTAATCTACTAACTTTCAGTATAAAACAGGGTGACAGACTTTGATTATCTGTTCACATTAACTTTGTAAAGATGTTGAAAGTAAGACTCCAACAATTTGGAAATAACACAATAAGATTTCATTGAAACTTAAAAGTTCACAACATGGCTGATGTACGATCAAAAACAAGGTTCGATTGATCAAGACCGAGACTAAAATTATTTTTGCAAGACCAAGACTCATCTCTGCAAGCCCAAGACATACTTTTGAAGGGACCAAGACTAAAACTAATAATGACCAATACCAATAATATGCAATGGTCAAAATCATGCCCATGATACCTATGGTCTTGGTCTTGTTTTGCCCCCCCCACCATTTCCATCTAGCTGGTAAAATCAGTCACTGGAAAACCATCAAAGCTTTGGAGCGTTGCTTTATGTTCCCATTTAACTTTGTGTATCGTAGTTTCTTTTTTTTTAATGTTTTTAATGTGTTAAAATATACTTTTCAATAAAATTTGTACATATTATAGATGGTTATAAAATTCCTCAATAAAACTTTCTTTTGCATTCTATCAACACAGTGAGCTATTAAATGCACTTTAACGATCGATCATCAACAACCGAAGTCGAATATTTTGCATTAAAAATGGTAATTAAATTGTCAATATGTGGTACGATAAAATTAGTTTTATGATTCATGTATAATGTATATGGTTTTAAATGAAGGAGTTTGTATAGTGATTATATAAATTGAGAAATCATAGTTTACGAAAAAAAGTTTTGGTTTATTGCACGGTACAATACCACGCAACTCCAAAAATATATAATTTATTGTGAGCAAGTGCTTATAAATTTGATAATTTAGATATCTCTCTTCAATCAAGTGGGATCATTAGCGATACCCATATTGTGAAGGTGATAGTTCAATCGATGTCCTGTCAAGAGTCTCACCACTTTTCTCAACTATGCTCTAGTAAGTTTTAGGCGAGCACAGTCGAATGGCCTAGCTGTAGTTATACACAGTTTGGAATATCACATGCTTTGCGCAAGCCCCAGTAATAAAGATGGGCTTGTCGTAGGCATTCTTTGATTCGGTAAATTACAGAGCATCTTGCTATGAGAATGACTGGCTCACGTGCAAGGGACGATTGAGACGAACCTTCTCGTGCTAACGAGTCTACTGCTTCATTCCCTTTTACGCCAGAGTGACCCGGAACCCAGATCAGCCTGACTGTGTTGTTCAGTGCCAGGCGATTCAGCTCCTCGAAGCATTCATACTGGTAGACTATCTCAGAATATGCTGATATGTGCTCCACTGTAACCTTTCAAGTTACAGATCTGAGCACCTCTCAACAGGGTGAAGATTTACGATTGAAAAACCATCGCATATTGATCTAGAGGAATCGATTCCATTATTCTAGGTCCATAAACCCCCGCACCAGATAGATCTCCGGCCCTTGACCCATCGGTATAAAAATATGGTTGATGCAAATTTCCAGGGAAGTAAAGGCTGGTCAAACCTTTTACTCATACGTTATCTTATTGTCAAATAAATATATAAGTTCGTAAAACCAAAACGTTCGTAAAAATAAAACGTCAATGTGTAACAATATACATCTTTCTTAGAATACTTAGAAACAAGGGTATCCTTTCGATTTTCCTTAAACCCAAAATATTATAAATTATAAATGAAATTCAAACACAATATGGTTACTACATTTTCATTAAAAATAACACACTAGTTATTTTATTATTCAATCATCATTAATTATGAATTGAGACTTATAATGTATACAACTATGTTTATAGTGCAGACATAATATAGTCGTCATTATAAGGATAATATTATGATGATGGAATTTTTCATTGTTTGCTTTTCATGAAAGGTTGTGTTATAATTGGTACTTTGGTTTTTACGATGTTGTGTCCCATTTATAAAAGAATCTTAAAAGTTTAAAAGTTTTTGAAACCAGGTTATGTTAAAGCGAATTCAAACAAAAAAGGAGGAGGTTATCAATTCGACTGTATTTTGTTTAATGTTTGTTACCTCAGAACTTTCGACTCGCTGAATCGATTTTGATGATTCTTTATCTATTTGAAAGCTGGTGATTACCGTGTGGTCCCATTTCATTTTGGTTTAGTTCTCACAACGGCATCCATGAGAAAACCATTGCATTAATTATGCACGACAAGAGGACCAATAACTCAATATCACGCGCCAACCGATTTAGATTATTCATTTTTTAGTGACAAATTAGTAAGTGTAAAAAAAACTTTTCTTACAAAATAAATAAATAAAACTTTTAACAAAAAGAAAAACGACTTCAAAAGAAAAACTTTTCCAAAACTTTTCCATAATTAATATGCACTAAAAAGTAAAAAAATAACGATAATATAATGTCGTTAAAATTATTGCAATTTTTGAAGTCGGTGTCAGCCAAGTTAATGCAGCAAACTGTTCTGTCAGAGTTGTTTCCTTGGCTGACACCGATTTTTCAAAGAACTTTACAAGAGGATAAATTGTATCTAAATTAAACAAATGACTGGGTAGGCATTTATAATGATTTTGGATATTCGAATGATTATTTTCCGAATCGATTATTTGCTTGTTATTCGCATTATAATATCTGAAATGCAGTTAATTTTCTTTATTGTGTTATAAAAGTAAATGATATAATAAAGTTAGTTATTTATTCGTATCGCATGTTTATGTGATAAATATTATAAGTTTTGATTATTTTTGTTTATGTAATAACAATATTAAGTCATAAAAACAAATACAGGATTGTTCAATAAGATGTTATCAATTATAGGGTAAGTAGTGCATATTTTTAAATTTTATATCGCCGCAGACTTAATTTGGCCACTCGACTGTTTTTGGAAGAGACAAGGAAGGTATCTACTTTTTTCTGCCAATCTGCTACCATTCTCCGTTCTTACAAAGTCAGTTATGCTCATACTTTAAGCACGAAAAATCATACGGGATATTCCTTACCCTTGAAATGAGCTCAGGTAGAGTCAAAAAGAATCAAGTATAATAAAGTTACATGCCCAAAATTTGGTGTATTTTTAAGGAAACTAAGTGTCATGATTTTATTTTTGTTTTTTAAGTTCATCAACCGTAATCAATCCGATGCCAAAATAACTTTTTCTATTGGCATTGACTTTTAAGCGCATAATCATAAATAAGTAAATCCGTTTTTGTTGATGACTTATAGATACAATAAATAATATTAGATATTTTATACGAAAATGAAATTCATTTATTTTTTCCATTTTTTTATTTTTTTCTTAAAAACTTTGTATCATTCAACATGAACTATAGATTTACTGACAATGATTAATGTTCATTCATTCATTTTCCTAAATCAGTTTATCTACACATACAGTCAAACTGTGCACTTATTATGAGCCCGTAACCAAGTTAAAAAGATTCTTTTAAATTTCGTCTTATTTTTGTTGTTGAAAAAATTCGCGATTTCATAATGCAGAGCTATTCATAATAGAATGAATTCGAAAATAGAAATTTGCAACATAATTTTACGTTTCATGGTCAGGAGCATTAATACCAATTTGGAGAAGAAGTATATTTGTGCGCGGTATGTGTACGTTCGTGATCATTTTTTCCTGTTCGATATCGCGTGAACGAAAAATGATATCGACTTCGTTGAGATTTCGATCGAATATAACATTCATTCAAAATAATTTTATAATATTCTATGGAATCATTTTCGGAAAATTTTCGATAAAAAGGTCGATAAATTTTATTTTTAAGCTTTTATTTAATTTTTTATAATTCTTTATTATACTGGGAAGTTATTTGTGTGGACTACCAGGGTCGCACCAGCTCCACCCCAGAGCTAGTTCAATTTAACGATTCATTGTAAAGTACGTACCGTATAGGAATCGTAAAATTTTTTGGAACAATTTTTAAAAAGTTTTAGTAATTTTTCGGACTTACAAGATTTCACTAGTTTAAGTGTATTATAGAGATTTTGTTAAATGTAACTACGGAACCATAGTTTCTACTAAAACGAAGTGGCAAAAAAAATTAGACAAATTACAGTTGACTTTTATCTAATGAAATAAGTTAGTTACCACCCCCTTAATTAATTATTGATACGTTTTTATATGCTAAACAAAAAAACATGACAGTATCAATAAATCAACATGTAATGAAATGGAAATCGAACGAAACCAATATGTGATTTTTGACAGTTTCTTGCAAAATTATTGACGTTAAATTTTTACATTTCATTAATGTTTTCAAAATTAAAGCTTCATATAGTAGGTAGTTATATTTATTCGTCTGCGTATAGAAGCTTCAACCTTATATAAGTTCCCCATGAATATTAATGATCCATTGGATGCATACCAAACTTTTGCTGATTATCTGTCACGCAAAAGAAAATATTCCAATAATAAGGAAGATGATAGATATATTGTACCTTTAAGCTTTATTATTGTGGAGATGATGATAAATATATTTGTTAAGATATCTAAAACTAAACGTTCCATAACAATTATTTCCATAATACCTACGTGCTTTATGATAAAACAACTGAAAACTAACAATTGACTGAGTTAATTGTTGAAATACCGTGTATAGACAGTGTTGATTACTCTATCATATTACACATACATACATGTCACACCTATATAACGGATATACCCTATACATACTTTTTTTATTTGCGCATAATTTGCGCTCTCACGGGTAAACAGTGGTATTTACGAAAAAATGTTTCAAAAAAAGTTTATTGTTTATTATTTCAAAAGAAACATTTTTTACATTTAGACTTTTGAGCTATCTCTTACGGTTTACAAGCCCTCAAGCCAAGACCCAATTTACCTATGTTGCTCATTTACGAACTCGACCTCACTTTTTACGTCTAAAGCACGCTATAAAAATTTCAGCTTGATATCTCTTTTCGTTTTTGAGTAGTCGTGATGACAGACGGACAGGCGACAGACGACAGACAGACAAGCGGAAATGGACTAATTAGGTGATTTTATTAACACTTATACCAAAATTTTGTTCATAGCATCAATATTTTTAAGCGTTACAAACTTGGGACTAAACTTAGTATACCTTGGTATATTTCATATACATGGTATAAATATACATCCTATCTGAAATGGATATTGAAGCGTGTAGTTCGTTAAGTTGTGTGGTGTGTTTACATATTGTTAGACGAATCATTCTAGACGAAAAAAGTATAAAATGAAGAATTTTTATGCATTTCAACCTATCGGGCCAGTTTTTTTTTTTAAACTGTTCAGGAAGGTCCATATATCAAAATCTACATCTAACTTCTTGCCACTAGGAAGTTTGTTCATTGCTATGAGCCAAATAAGCCCATTATTTAAATCCATTTTTGTGGTGATTTTGAAAATTTTAAAACGTTGAAAATATGGGCCTGTAACTTATACTCGGGTGTTTTCAGGATCGCTGACCACTATTCCGAAGTCAGAATTACGATATACACCCCTCCTCCTATGACTAAATATTCAACAAAATGGACCAAAAATGTATATTCGGGGGTTTTTGGGGTCACTAATCATGATTTCGAATTTAGAATGGGGATATATTGCCCCCTCTGGGTTTATTTGCCACTCGCTGGCCCAACCAACACAGAAATATTCACAGATGTAGATTTTGATATATGGACCGTCCTTATCATTTTTTTAAAAAAAAACCGGCCCGATATATTGACAAAAAAATTCTCTATGAAATGCTAAAATGACTCCACTATATGTGGTTTACATACAAATTTAATCAAATAGGTAAAACTCATAATATAGGGTAAAATCAAAAGAAAAATTCAACAATGCCGATCGAAGTTTGATAACATGTAGAAGTGATGTTGCTGAAGCTAGAACAGCGAGACGATAACTTGCACGACAAATTCGACGACACTAATATCTCGTGTATTGGCGATAATTCCTTTTTATAAACTATTTCACTCAAGCCATTGAACCCTGGATCCGAAATCTCTGAGACTATTGAATTCAAAGCCATGTTAAGCTATCAAAGTACTCCGGACTATTCTATACAGAGAATGACTTTTGATCCAATGTCGCAAGAATTTGCGATTATATTCTTGTCATTCTGAATAAATGTCTCAATGAGCACAAATCTTGCCAACATGCGGTTTTCGAGATAATCCATGTCAAAGTTCTCGATTTTCTTTAAATTTCAAGATAATTTATGGCAAAAACGATGTCAGAATGAATCGGTTTTGTAATATTTCGAAAACAGCATGCTGGTGAGATTTGTGCCCTTCGAGACATTTGTTCAGAATGATAAGAATAATATTTTCCCAAATTCTGGGGACATTTGACAGAGAGCCACGGATATACAAATACACTTTAAAATAAATCCCTCTAATCTTTGTGACACAGAGTGTACTATTCGCGTTATATAATGGAAGCTTGAAGCTTGAATTTGCCACAAACAAAATTTATGTAAATTTTTAACTGCCATTATTGCAATACAAGTGAAATTATTATTGATTTACATTTAAAGTTCATAATAATACTAATAATTATTTAGAACTTGTCAACAACAAATCGTCACTTTTGTAGATAATCATACAGTTATTATAACAATAATCTCATTTTACTCTACATCAAATATTAAGTATTCATGATGTTATAGTTCTCTGCAGGAGCAGACTTGACTATAGTTATGTTACCATCAAAATTGTGTATGAAGGTAATATAAGGTTTAATAAACACGTTGAAAATACGATCGTGTCTTTTTCTTGACTTTTTGTATACACTGTGCTCGTCCACATTGAAAATTTTATGAGAGTTTAAATCCAAGTTCCACCAGGAAATGTTGTAATCTCAACTGATTTTGAATATATTATCAACATGGAGAATGGATGATATTCAAACATGTATTCGTACTCAAATTTTGTTGAGAAGAATATTAAACTTTTAAGTAACATAATAGCTAGAGGAATTTTAATTTAACTGGTCGAACTTTGTTTTTGCCATATTTTATGCCAGAGCAGTCATTCTAGACTTTTCAATTAATTTTTACATTTTTAATGAACCTCTAGCATGAATATGTTAAAAGGGGAACTTTTGAATTCCTCGTTGCCAAATTCACCTCTGTTATTAGACTAAATTAAGGATACCAGTCATTACATACAATTAAAGTATAAGAAGATTCTTGATAAACAAGTGAAAACAAACAATTGACTGAGTTAATTGTTATAATACCATGTATAGATAGTGTTGATTAAACTGTCACATTACACATACATACATGTAACACATATACATATAACTGATATACCCATATAATACTATACAATTTGCGTATTATGTGGGCTCTCACGGGTAAACAGTGATGTTTACGAAAAAATGTTTAAAACAAAAGTTGTTTATTTTTATAAGGAACATTTTTTACATTTATACTTTTGTTCTATCTCTAACGGTTTACAAGATGGGTTCTACTGACCCAAGACCCAATTGACCTATGTTGCTAATTTTCAAACCTGACCTCAATTTTCACGTCCCCAGCACGCTACAAAAATTTCTTTTCTTTTTTGAGTTATCGTGATCACAGATGGACAGACACCCGACAGACGACAGACGACAGACAGATAGACAACCGAAAATGAACTAATTAGTTGATTTTATGAACACCTATACCAAAATTTTAAACTTAGTATACCTTTATATATTACATATATACATGGTATAAAAATAGACAAAGGACACTGAACAATCATGAAAACCATACTCTATTACGATTGAATTATAATATAGAAGTAAGAATTCATCACTAACAACATGTAAATAGTACAGACTAACATTTTTGACAAATGGATTATTCTAACTGACATGTTTGCTCATTATTTATGATAGTTAAAGTAAAGCTATGATTAATTATATGCAAACACAATTTCATCAATATTCATAGCTCTTGAACTAGATAATATTTTTATGATTCAAGGAGAATATAAACTTTAACAAATATAGTTTTATGGATTTCTCTGTAGACTTCGAGTACTGAAACATTCAGTCATTTCATAATTGGGATCTTGGATAAAAAATTACTATCAATTTTTATACCATGTATATATCAAGTATATCAAGATATACTAAGATAATTAAAAAAAAGAAAAAATATAAAGCTGACATTTTTATAGCGTGCTCAGGATTTAAAAGGTAGGTCGAGTTCTGAGAAAATCGCTCTTCGGGTCCAATGTTGGATTATATCTCAAAAGCCACGTAGCGTTAATAAACCCTATTTTTTTGTTTTTTTGGGTCAAAATTGCCTTATATAATGAATTTTATCGATATAGAAGGCAAAAAAAATTTTTTGATTTTTTGCATTTTTTTTAAGGGAAAATCCTTAGAAAAAATCGGGAAAAAATTTTTGTTTCCGATTTCGATAAAACTCTGTATATAAGGTAATTTTGGCCCAAAAAATACAAAAATCGGGTTTATGTATCGATTGGATGCAAAATTTCTGAGAAAATCGCTCTTCGGGACCAATTTTGGATTATATCTCAAAAGCCAAGCATCCAATTATTAAATAAACCCTATTTTTGGATTTTTTGGGTCAAAATTACCCTATATGATGAATTTTATCTATATCGAAGGCAAAAAAATTTTTTTGGATTTTTTGCATTTTTTTTTAAGGGGTACCCCTTAGAAAAAATCGGGAAAAAATTTTTGCTTCCGATTTCGATAAAACTCTGTATATAAGGTAATTTTGGCCCAAAAGATACAAAAATCGGGTTTATGTATCGATTGGATGCATAATTTCTGAGAAAATCGCTCTTCGGGACCAATTTTGGATTATATCTCAAAAGCCAAGCATCCAATTATTAAATAAACCCTATTTTTGGATTTTTTGGGTCAAAATTACCCTATATGATGAATTTTATCGATATCGAAGGCAAAAAAATTTTTTTGATTTTTTACATTTATACTTTTGTTCTATCTCTAACGGTTTACAAGATGGGTTCTACTGACCCAAGACCCAATTGACCTATGTTGCTAATTTTCAAACCTGACCTCAATTTTCACGTCCCCAGCACGCTACAAAAATTTCTTTTCTTTTTTGAGTTATCGTGATCACAGATGGACAGACACCCGACAGACGACAGACGACAGACAGATAGACAACCGAAAATGAACTAATTAGTTGATTTTATGAACACCTATACCAAAATTTTAAACTTAGTATACCTTTATATATTACATATATACATGGTATAAAAATAGACAAAGGACACTGAACAATCATGAAAACCATACTCTATTACGATTGAATTATAATATAGAAGTAAGAATTCATCACTAACAACATGTAAATAGTACAGACTAACATTTTTGACAAATGGATTATTCTAACTGACATGTTTGCTCATTATTTATGATAGTTAAAGTAAAGCTATGATTAATTATATGCAAACACAATTTCATCAATATTCATAGCTCTTGAACTAGATAATATTTTTATGATTCAAGGAGAATATAAACTTTAACAAATATAGTTTTATGGATTTCTCTGTAGACTTCGAGTACTGAAACATTCAGTCATTTCATAATTGGGATCTTGGATAAAAAATTACTATCAATTTTTATACCATGTATATATCAAGTATATCAAGATATACTAAGATAATTAAAAAAAAGAAAAAATATAAAGCTGACATTTTTATAGCGTGCTCAGGATTTAAAAGGTAGGTCGAGTTCTGAGAAAATCGCTCTTCGGGTCCAATGTTGGATTATATCTCAAAAGCCACGTAGCGTTAATAAACCCTATTTTTTTGTTTTTTTGGGTCAAAATTGCCTTATATAATGAATTTTATCGATATAGAAGGCAAAAAAAATTTTTTGATTTTTTGCATTTTTTTTAAGGGAAAATCCTTAGAAAAAATCGGGAAAAAATTTTTGTTTCCGATTTCGATAAAACTCTGTATATAAGGTAATTTTGGCCCAAAAAATACAAAAATCGGGTTTATGTATCGATTGGATGCAAAATTTCTGAGAAAATCGCTCTTCGGGACCAATTTTGGATTATATCTCAAAAGCCAAGCATCCAATTATTAAATAAACCCTATTTTTGGATTTTTTGGGTCAAAATTACCCTATATGATGAATTTTATCTATATCGAAGGCAAAAAAATTTTTTTGGATTTTTTGCATTTTTTTTTAAGGGGTACCCCTTAGAAAAAATCGGGAAAAAATTTTTGCTTCCGATTTCGATAAAACTCTGTATATAAGGTAATTTTGGCCCAAAAGATACAAAAATCGGGTTTATGTATCGATTGGATGCATAATTTCTGAGAAAATCGCTCTTCGGGACCAATTTTGGATTATATCTCAAAAGCCAAGCATCCAATTATTAAATAAACCCTATTTTTGGATTTTTTGGGTCAAAATTACCCTATATGATGAATTTTATCGATATCGAAGGCAAAAAAATTTTTTTGATTTTTTACAATTTTCTTGAGGGACCACTTGGAAAAAACCGACAAAATCGGAAAAAAATTATTTTTTCTCGATTGCGATAAATCTTTGTATATAAGGTAATTTTGAAAACAGAAAAATCGACTTGAATTATATACAAAAGAGCAGTATAAATACTATTATCATGTAGTCGAAATACGTATTATACTAAATTTATTGATGAAATGGATCATTTTATTCTGTTCTGTTGATTATAATTTTATAACTTTTTTGATTATAATATAGTCCAAAATTAGGAATCAACATTCCTTTGAATTTATGTTATAGAATATATGTCAGAGCCAGAGGGTCAAATTTAATTATTTCTTCTAACATTTCAATCCTTTGATACTTTCTCCTATTATTTTTCTTCGCAGAATTTCAATTCATGTACATAGCACATATAACTAGGTATAACTATATTTCCTTCAAGTAAAACCTCTGGAGATTATGATCATCCAACAACGACAAAAACACGAACGAATACATTCTAGGGACAATAGTTGATATATTGTGTGACCATACCTCTATTGTTGTGAGAAAATTATTCAATGACTACTATAGGTCACAAAGTATAAGGTTTATCCATACATAATAGAATGTGTGTTGTAATTTCATAAATATAGATATTTTATTTTGAAGTCGGCCTATTCGCTCCGTGCGTGAGTTTCGTTTCCATGGTAACGATACACTACTCTAATTATAGAATTGTATGGATGCATATATAATTGTATGGATTGCATTTAAGACTTACATTTAAAATTTAATATTCTTGTTTCACAAATTTAAATAAATAATTATGATAATTTACATTTGAAAAATAATATTTGTTCAATTTGATTTCTTATTTTCACAATTTTTAATGCATTAAGTTTAATTAATTCGTGTTTTTCAATAATTTTAATTTGACATTTCCATAACATTGACATGTAAAGAATTGCAAATTAGTCATAACAGCCCCCTTTAACTCCAAAATTTTTCACTTAAAGCGCTGGCATCGATTTTATTGTCCCTACCATGCCTACGCACACAACGAATATGAATATACAGAGATTCCTAGATTTACCATTTATTATTTTGGGAATTAAAAATTCAATGCATCTGAGGTTAAGACTACTTTTGAAAAGTTTTATTTAACTTGCAACATTCGTGTGTATTGTGTGGAGGACAGTGTTACGTCATTAAAATTTATTTCTAAAATTTCTAAAGCAAATTTAAAACAAGTGAAAACAAACAATTGACTGAGTGAATTGTTGAAATAACATGTATAGACAGTGTTGATTACGTGATTACGGAATCGTTTGTTTTTTCACGTCATGTAAATAAAGAGAGATAGCCAGACATACATACATGTCACACACACATGACTGATATTCTCATATAATATATACTATACATTATTCGAACATAATTTCCGTACTTACGGGTAAACAGTGGTGTAAAAATTGATTTGATACCATAACAAATTTTGAAAGTTAAGTTAAAATTAACAACGAAGAAGTTATAAGCATTAAAAGATTATTGTACGTCTCTTTCTTGCAAAACAAATGTAATCTCTATGATGACACCGTGCAATGAAGTCACTATTCTATATATTCTTCTTTGTCTAATTAGGAGGCTTAAATGTCCATATTTTGCGTACTTACTAGAGATTTTGCAAAAACTAACTGTCTGTGCAGTGAGAATTCTTCATCTGAAGTGATAAAAAAATTTAGTCTCAATAGGGAATATTCATGAAATTAAATTAAAATTTTTGAAATTAAAATTAAAATTGACCAAGAAATATCAATGATATAAGAATTTTAAACTACAAATTAGACAGAAATTAGATAGGGAGATCGGATATACTATTTGACGTCATACACTGCCATGTTTGCCATAAGAACCCCATGCTAAATTTTGTTTTTTCCAGAAAGAGATACAAATATTTGATGACTTTTATCCTGGTTGTTTTTATAGTTATTCGAAAAATAATTTTTCTCCGCCTTGAAAACTTTGATACACAAACATTTAGTAAATATAAGCCCGAAAAATTTGTTGGGTCTCGGATCAAGTGAAAAAACCGTATAATAGACAGGATCAATCGAGAATCCCAGTCTATTATGCGATTCTTTTCCTTAATTATTCATTGAATACTACTTAAATAATTATTTTATACCTACCTATATTTATAAATATTGATCTAGCACTAAAGTACGTTAAGATGAGCGCCCATTATTTCAAAAATGATTCAACGTATAAAAAAAATGTTAATATTAATACGGTTGATGGCAAAAGAAACGAGATATTCACAAAAAACTGATTTTCGCGACCTTTGATCTTGAATATCTAAGGACGAACACGTATGAAAATATGGAACTTTTGATTAACGCTTACACCACTGAATTGGGATATTAATAACTAAAAAAGCAACGTCTGGTTGTATTATACGCATACAATTTTATGTGCATATTTAAGCTTTAAAACCAGTTAAGCTTCAAAGTCAATCGTCCATAAAAATATTATGTAAATTTAATTTCTTTTTTTACTTATTTCGAACAATGCAGCAATGCTTGAACTTTTTACATCTCCTACTGGACACATTTAAATAAATAGATATGACATTTTTATTTTTATAAAACTGAACTCTGGAATGATTTATAAAGTTTTAATATGTACGACTGCATGTTATACTTGGTCGATGTTATCCTTCTCGAGTTTTTGTTAAGTATTATAAATAAGCCAAGCATACAAAACCATACAGGTACCTGCACATATTATAAACACTAGAATGCTACCACATTGAATTTGCAAAACATTTTATTTTATAAATTTATTTTAAAATACATGTCGGAGGATTTTATTATTACAATGAGTGGTGTTCAAGTCGCATTAAATTTTGTTTATTTCAACTTGCTTAAGATAGTGCGAGCGCCAAGGCAAGTTTATATTTGTGGTTGAAATTATTTGTGCCTTATTTTCAATAAGGTACAAATATCGCTTTGGTTTTCGAAATATCGAAAGTTAAACAATTAAATAAAATTTTCAATTTTCGTTTTGGGTCGAAATTACCTTATATACGGAGTTTTATCGAAATTGGAGAAAAAAAATGTTTCCGATTTTTTTAAGGGGTACTCCTATGAAAAATCGAGAAAACGTAAAAAAAAAATTTTGCTTTGGAATTTGATGAAAGTCGGTGGATGGGGTTATTTTGATCCAAAAAGTATGAAAATCAGGTTAATTTAATGATTGGACCTATAGAAAGTTACAATATCAGCGAGTATCATGGGCAATACTTCATTCTCAAAAAACATCGAAAAATTAAAATCCATAAAATTGTGAACAAAAGAGAGGATAAGTGAGGGCTATAACGTGGTAGTCTTTGTTTTAAAAGGGAGAAATTGCCCTGCAAAGCGGACTGGTATCTGCTTGTTTTCTTTATAGTCATAAATTTTATATAATATAGAGAATATTTTTATTCGTAATATTCCCTATGAAATTTTTATCGATTGTAGTCGTCATAAATATCAAAACTTTGGTCAAGTGAAAAATCAACGACGTCACATCGGTACAAAGTTTAAAATAAGATCGAATAGAAAATTTTGTCAGGATCGATTTAAAAAAACAGTTTTTGAATTTATAAACAGGAAAAATTAATAACAACAAAACAAATAAAAACTTGTAAAATGTTAAAATAAGTAAATAAAAAATTGTTTTATTTAACTATATTTCCTATTTCAATCTGTGCTACTCGAAGTTTTGGAGTTTATAAGGCGACCGATATGAAAAACATATAATGAATGAAGTCACGCTTTTTGTTCACAACCTATAGTGCGCATTTTTTAGTAATGCGTGTCTACAACTTGTATACTTGTATGCTGTCGACAAAGCACATGCTGTTTGTAACTGACAATAGCCTGTCGGAAACAGAATAAACTGTAGCTATTACCGATACAGAATGACTATATAGATATTCAGCCAAGCAACGAATTACATATATAAATTATACTACATAGTACGTATAGCAGACAGAGCATCTATTGTTTGAAACTGACAATAATCTGACGTATACAGCACTCTTAAATATAGAACACTTAAAGAGTAAACTGCAGTAGTGCGTTGAAGCTGACATACCCAATTTTTACGAATTGGTGAAATTTTATCTTGTCCAAATAGGATAATTTTATCAACTTTGACATTATTTGATTAATTGTATAAACAATTTAAGGGAAAGAAAAGAGTACATATTTCGTAAAAAAGGACCCGAAGTATATAATATACAGATCCATTAAAGTATATATTTCAGAAATATCATCGCAATATCATATAAATATGATTTATGCTATCTTTTAAAATACATAATTTATCCTTGAAGGATAAGAGAGTTTTATATGGACATAAAAGTTATTGTACATCAAGCATAAAGGTATCGTAACCAAAAAAATTGAACTACTGTCAAATAGTTTTGATTGTAACTTTCCACTATCTCGAATCACACTGAAGTCGAAGGGAAGGTATTGTTTCACTATTAACAGTATAGTAATCAAACTATTTTTTTCCTTCACAAAAATATGAATACGTCCGGATACGGGTAAATAGCGGTGCTAGATACGGCTTCGAATTTTACTATTTTTGAGACCTTCAAATTTGACATGTTTTTCAAGTTTGATATCTATTTTATAGAGGTTATCTTACGAAATTTGATTTTTGTAAAAGTAGGAAATTTTCCTTGTTTATTTTTTAGTAGTTATAATAAATTTGTTCGGATATTTTGAGAAGT
Source organism: Chrysoperla carnea (assembly GCF_905475395.1). Taxonomy (NCBI): domain Eukaryota; kingdom Metazoa; phylum Arthropoda; class Insecta; order Neuroptera; family Chrysopidae; genus Chrysoperla; species Chrysoperla carnea. Next base: position 19,957,819 of record NC_058338.1, read on the forward strand.
ATAGATAGAGTATGCATATTTTTTTATTATTATAAAAAATGTATATCCACAGTTGCATTATAAAAAAAAACACTCAATAAAATCAGACAACGGTTAAAATATACACCAATTTAATTTTAAATAGCGGAAATATTTTCGATAAATTTTTATGAATCATAATAAACGAAGATAGATGTTTAACTGGAACGTTCCTACTTGCAACATAAAAATATTCTTAAGTTTATAAAAACAATTTTTGCTGAGTTATACAATGAAAAATTGACTAGGGTTTAGATAACGCCTGCAACAACTTTTTAATTTATTTAACTCATTGTTTTCTAGTTCAATGCTTGGGATAATCACCCAAGCATTGAACATGCTTGGGAGCACATCACCGTTATTGTGAGACTATTTAATAAACACCCGAAACAACACATTCGATTAACTTTCAGTTGAAGTCTGTAATCAGAAATTCTAGGATATGTTTTCTGCTTCATTAGCTATACTAAATAATTCTATTTGGATGATGATTGAATAAGCCCGTTGTATAGATATATCCATTCATATGTATTATAAATTATTATTGATTGTTTTGCAGAAGGAAAACTTTGGTTAAACTTTTTAAATTAACCAAACTGGAAATACGAGATAGATATATATGATCTGGGAATAAAATCTCGAATCGGATTACCAGCATATAATATAAATTGTAATTTTTTCATTCTATTTTATTCGTATCTATTGTTTTATACTGATATACAATAAAGAACTGTACGGATACATAGAAAGACTAGAAGAGAAATAAAAGCAGTTGCAGTTGAAAAGTTAATACCACATTTTTTGTCCGTGTTCATGTAATTATTATTTATTATCCGGTGTTATAGAATATAGTCTATCTACTTGGAATATATGCACACATTTATAATTGTATTTATAATTTCAAGTAGGGAATATATACAGAGTGTTTAAAGGAGTTAGTTTAATAACTGGGTTGGTTGCTCGCCACAAATATTGGATCTATATACTCCGACCGTTACCTTAATGCAATTTTTCAGGAAGCGGACTCTATAAGGATTTTTTTTTTGAAAGTATCATCTTATTAGAATGACAAAACTTATGTAAAATATTTTTTCGGATAAAAATGATTTAGTGTGTATAAATAACTACCTACTATAATAGTAATTATTATAAAAATATAAACAAATCAAAAATTAATCAAATTTTTTATCAGACGCCATCTATGAACATTTATTAGAAGTTACCAAAGACCAGAATCATTCTGTTAATAGTTCATTGTAAAGCTTTAATTTGAATAACACAGGTGTCGTTTTTCGATTGAAAAAAGTTTTGGTTTCCTAGGTAACGGTTCTATATCTGTGGTCATATTCATGTTGCGAAACCATGCACTAGTTAAGTATTTTTGACGGATGATCTTTAAGCTATCTCATGTTCCTTTTTTTCTAAAACGGTGATTTAGCAGAAATAGTAGAAGAGCTGATAGACATTTTAAGGTAGGTGTTTGAGGCATTCTAAGAATTCTTCAGATACCTTTCCTATAATATCCTAATACAATGTGGCGAACCTGGCAGGAGAATATCGATATCTTTAGAACCCGTATATTATCAAACATATAAAATTTCTTTGAGGCAACCTGTAATTGTGACGAATTTTCAGAATGCCTCAAACACCTACCCAAAAATGTCTACCAGCTCTCGGACTAAAACGTTATTTGACAAGTGGAATTAAATAATGTAGAATATACAGTAAGAATATATACAGTAATAATCCAGAATTGCAATTTTACCTTTTTTCTGAATATTCCTATGAATTAGAGAGAAAAACAAAAACAAAAAATAAAATACGACTACCGTATTAATCGAACAACCTTTATAAAAACAGTTGTTACTATGCAAAATTACTGGTTTTATTATAGCATATTAATGAATAAATCTGAAAATCTCATAAAATAATTCAATTTTAACTGTATAATTAAAATAAATTCAATTGGATTAAATTTTAGTGCTTGGCAGTACCATATCGACCAACTATTGTGTACATGCTACAACTATTAATAATTGTGTCATACAAATAACAGATATAATAAAAATTTGAATAATATTAAATCATCATGATAAACCCACCATTGATTGTCATAAAAACTGTTAAAATATGTAAACCTTGTTAAAAATAAAAATAAACTTTTAACAAAAAAAAAACCGACTTTAAAAAAAAAAAACTTTTCTAAAACACATTAATATAATGTTGTTAAAATCATTGTTATTTTTGGAGACGGTATCAGTCAAGAAAACAACTGTGACAGAATAGTTTGCTACATTAGCTTGGCTAACACCGACTTCAAAAATAACAATAATTTTAAATACAATAAATTTAAATACATTCAAATAAAAGTATTTTTATTTCGTGATTTTTAGTGAATCTGAGGTATGCTAGTTAATTTTTCACTAAAAAAAGAATCATCGAAATTGGTTGGCGTTTATGTTTTTCTTATGGATGCTGTTGTCAACGCAGATCAAAATGAAATGGGACCAAACGGGAAGCACCAGCTTTCAAATAGATAAAGAACCATCAAAATCAGTTCACCCAGTCGAAAGTTCTGAGGTAACACACAAAAAAAATACAGTCGAATTGATAACCTCCTCTTTTTTTCTTTGAAGTCGGTTAAAAAAGTTTTAAAATGAATTTATTACCGTTTTTTATAGACAAAAATCGACGTGTTTTTTTTTTGTTTTTTGTTTTTTTTTTGTTTTTTTAATAAAAATGGCTTTAAATCACCTACTGATTTTTTATTTTAATTAGATCATCATTAATAATTATTGTTTGGTAAACTTTTTTTTTTTAACTAAAAAGTTGCTGCATGGTTTTTTATAGTCCAATAAAATGAACTTTTAAACTACCATTCAAACTGGAAGCTTGCATTTTTTAATAAAAGTTTGTTCTATTAAAGGAGTAGAAAAAAGTTAAAAGTATATTTCAGTATATTTTTACTGAAAACTAACTGTAAGATTGTTTTCAGTAAACTAACTGTAAGATTGACAAAGAATATAATTTTTTTTTTAAAAATTAATAATAAACTTTTAGAGCTCAAATTACACTGCAATTAGAATAACAGTACATAAAATAAACCTTTGACAAGTGTAATAACAAATTAATGAATGTATTTAATGCACCGTAAATTGCTTTAATTAATGAAATAATAGTCAACTACATTTATAATAATATGAATCGTATGCATTTGTTAATACTACACAAGGTAAAACCATTTGGAGGTACATTTGAGAATTCTTGACTAAAGTTTTTTTTTATTTTTTTATTTCTAAGTTTGAAGATTTAAACTTATTATAATTTTACACACAAAATAAGGATCATTTTAACGTATATAAAGGGAATCATTTTACCCGTAACGATATATCGGAATAACGCCTTAAAATTGACCTTAAAATTTACTATGCGCCTATAAAAATGTGATATGACATTATTAACAGTCAACAGAAGCCAAGAGGAAAACAACCAGCTCGCGAAAACTAACAACGAGGGATCATTATATATATTGAAGGCAATCCCGCAAAGTGGCTACATCCAGTGTTACGAAGAATGGAAAATCCGTTGGCATAAGTGCATTGCATCGGGAGGGGATTACTTTGAAGGGGATGAAATTGATTTGGAAGAATAAATAAATAATTTTCAAAATAAATACAATATCACCTTATTTTTTTGGGCACAGAGCTCTAAGAACTTTTGTGCTTATTTTGAGCTAAAGAACACGCACCTAAAATCAGAAACACCTTATATATTTTTTTCTAAAATATGTATAATATTCTTTTGTTTCATGAATGATTTATCTTAAATAAGACTGAGCTTAGTTTCATGCCAGTTTTTTCTACAAAGAAACTCAAAACTAAAAAAAAGGTTTATAGAATGCTAGTTGAATGAAAATTAAATTATATGTGGATTATACGTTTTGTTTGTATGAATATACATTTATTTTTACATTGTTATTTAAAAAAATTTTATACATAGGTACGCTTTATAAAAACATATACAACAAAGGATATTTTCAAATGGAATCATGTTATATTTCAAATACTTTATGTTTTATGAAAATGGTTATACAAATATAAATATTATAGACACTTACGCCAGTCGAATTAGATCAAAAAAAGGCCTGACTAATGAAAATTCAATAGCATTAATTTTTCTTCGGCAATCCTTGGGGAGGTGCATTGACAGTCTATATTTCGTTTCTTGGGATTCCAACCGTGTTACATCATCTGCCATCTTGAATTTGAGGGTGAATTTTGGTTTATTGGATAACTTGATTATTTTCAATTTTACACGAAAAATGGTCAAAACCAAAGTTGTTGACAGTTTTGATGTACGCTTAGTCGCCCATTTAGCTCAGTTGGTTAAGGCGTAACCAATTCCGTCCGCGGTATGTTTAGGGTAGTGGATTCGATTCCCGCCTTTGCAACAAAATTAATTTAATTATAGTTGTGATGGGCTGGTGTAGTGCATGGTATATGCATGAAGGAGGTGCACTCAGTCTCTGAAATTGAGGAGCTGATAAATGAAATTATCAGCAGAAAGGTGGTAAAACACATATATGGTATCGCAATGGGTTCTATAGCCTAAGTGTGTCCTGGACAGCCAATATAACCTAACCGACTATAATGCTTGTCATAAGAACTCTGTTTTGCTTAATTCTGTTTTGCTAGAAAGATTTGCAAACAAATCTGTATTGGCAAATTATATCTTGGCCGTTTTTATAGTGTGCAAACTCGAAATCATTTAAGGAATGTTTGTACCGAGTTGTTTTAATCGGAGTTGTTTCTGTGGGGAGTTGTAATGATCCAGTTGTTAAGATCAGCGTTATTAAATACCGAGTTATTCATGACTACTTCGAATTTTATAGTTATTCGAAAAATAAATTTTTTCTGTTGGTTGTAACATGGATTAGTTTTTATTAAAGCAAAAAAAATTAACATCGATGTTACCTATTACCAATACCATGTGCATACGAATACAATGGAAAATAGACGAATTTGTAAAATACAGTGATTGTGATAAAAGCTTTTTGTAGGTATACGATCACAAATATGTGTTCAAAAATTTAATTCATTGAAAACAAACAAAAATATTCTTTTGATGATTACAGTTGGTAAAAAAAAATATTCGGTGTTTTGAAACATCGAATTATAAAGTATTTTTCATAGAAATATATACACAATAAACTACAAAAAACGTTGAGTATGGTAATATCCTTTTACCATAAAGAGGGTGGTATTTGAAAGGTTTAACAAAACAATCATAATATTTCTTTGCTACCTCTGCGTAAATATGTGAAAATTTTCATTACAAAAAACTATTATGTACATAAAATAATTTATGGTAGCTATTTATAAAAAAAATTTCATTCTAACGAATTTTCCCTTCTTTTTTCTTCTTAAAATTCTATTATTTTTATAAGAATTATTTATAGCATTTTAAATTATCTCGTGTAAACATTCTAATGGAATAAATAAAATTACAATAATAATAATATATCTTTAACTTTTCCGCTTTTTGTCGAAACAACGAAATGTTTTATGCAATATTCATAAAAAGCTTTAGTTCATGTGACTTGTCACTATCAACTACGTGACTAAATAGTAAACGATGATTTTGATTTAGTTCAATAATTGTCTAAGATACGTTATAAGAAACACAGATTGCTTTTTATACCATGCATATATGTAATATGCAAGGTATACTAAGTTTAGTCCCAAGTTTGTAACGTTTAAAAATATTAATTTTGGGAAAAAAATTTTGGTATAAGTGTTTATAAAATCACCTAATTAGTCCATTTTCGGTTGTCTGTTCGTCTGTCTGCCAACACGATAAATCAAAGACGAAAAAGGATATAAATCTACATTTGCATTTCAACACATAAGAACATCGTTGGTTCAGTGGTAGAATGCTCGCCTGCTATGTGGGCGGCGCGGGTTCGATTCCCGGACAATGCATTATTTTTTTTAAAATGGATATCCAATCTTTTCAGAAACTTATGGTCAGCGCCAAGGGCGGAATCATTTTATCAATGGGCGGAATTTCCAATAATAATGTGTGGGTTCTTCGATAGAGAGAGGGAGTGGCTTGTTCGACCATTAGACGTACCCAACTCTTGACTATCCAGTCCGGTTTTCTGAATCAGATAGCGTAGTTTATCTTCCTCTGTAAGATTATTTAAGTTGGAATATTAAGTTGAATATTTGTTTCGAAACATTTATTTGCAAACTGTATAGTTTAGACAAAAACGGACTGAAATTCGATAAACGAAATTCGATAAATGTGGTTTGTTTGTCTACAAAGAACGTTTTTGTTCAAATTGAATGAACAAACGCACAAAAAGCTAGAGTTTTGCTGTCAATTACTGCCTGAAAAATTCGTTTAACAAACAAATGTTTCAAACAAAAAATGTTTGCGTGGTTATAATAAATACAAATTAAATAATATATTAATCAATCAATTAATGACAAAAAATGGTAATAGATTGAGACTTTTTCGGAAGAAATAGTCTCTTTAGAAAGAGACTCTTTAGAATGAAATCTCGAAAGAGCTAGAATATCTCAAACTAGCCTTTCAACTGTCTTAAGTACGTATTTTTGTCCCAAAATGACAATTCCCTTGAAGAATATACGAAAGGAACATTACTGGAAAAAAAAATTTGTCTAACTAGATCTTCTTTCAAACAAATAATATTTTAAAAGTTGAATAATAGTTTGAAACGTTTATCGATTGTGTTGTAAGATTTAAGCAAGTCAGGAACAAACAAAAGTTTTAACGTGTAATTATACAAATATTTTGTATTCGAATGTAAAAAATAAATTACTCTAACGTTATTTTTTCTTTTCAAAGACAAGTGCATACGAAGACTATGTGAAACTCGGAAAGACGCACAAAGAAAATGACTATAAATCTTATAAAATATAGACACAAGACAAGAATTATGTAGAACAGGGCTTCTTAAACTTTTGTTATTCACGACCCCATTTATGATTGCGAGTTTCTTGACGACCCCATACAAATATAAAAGAAAAATAAATTAGAAGAAGATTTTATGATATATTTATCTACGATAATTGTTATTTTATCTTTATAACAATAATTTTTCAAGTTAAAAAACATTTTTTGTTAAATTGTATTTTTATCTCTCGTGACCCCAGAATTTTGCTACGCGACCCCAAACGGGGTCGCGACCCATAGTTTAAGAAGCCCTGATGTAGAATATTTTCAAGTAATAAAACTAAATTGTATTATAAAACCTACATTTAAATCGAATCAAAACTTGTACAAATAGTTTACAATTATGGTCTTAAGTATAATAAACATTTATTTTCACCGTGTGATTGTTCATGTTGATGAAAAATAATTTCCTGTTAGAACCTGTTATTCAAATTTTATCCCGCTTTCTCTCTCATTCTTGGTACTCAATAAACGGATCTACAAGTAAAAATAAGTACCTAAGTTACGTTATTTTATGAAAGTATCTATCAATAACTTATTCTTCTTCGAATAATATCTGTAACTGCCATAGAATTTGGATTAAGCTCGCGTTATGAGCATTTTTCTTACGCTCAAAGTACAAAATTTTGAATTATTTCAAAATAAAAATATTTTTTTATTTTTCGAAAAAAATTCTTGAAAAATTATAAATGCAATATTCGATTTAAAGAAAAATGTGTTATTTTTTCAATCTGGGAATGCGCTTAGCTAACGCAGCTTCTGTGCTACGAATTATTTAATTAGCTAGAGAATTAAAAAATAAAATTAAGTAAAATAATGTAGAAGTTATGATTTACAAAGTTAAAGAATATTTTCCGAGCAAAATATTTAACGCATGTGCAAATCACTTCAACCGAAAAAAGATTACCGAACGGCGGACGCGAGTGCTGAAGGGTTAATTATACACACTGGAACATGAAAAACTACTATAGACTTTACTAAATGTCGTAACACACGAGTGTTTTTTGCTGTATAATTCAGAAAACTTTTTAGCAATCATAAATATTTCCTTTTTATGAATATAATTCTTGATCCTAATATCTTCTGTAAACTTTACAAACTTTTTTATTTACTTAAAGCTCCATCATGTTTTAAAACTATTTTCTTTATGACTATAAGTAAATAATGATTATAAAATTTTGATGTGTATCGAAAGCCCAAAACGAAAACGGTTACTGAACTCTTTTGTACTAAACGTTAGACTAGATTCAATTTTATTGGATTCTTCTACTCAATTAAACATAAATTGCATAGATTGTTTCTGTCCTTATATAAATATCTTCACATTTATAAAAGCTATTTGATTCTAATTGGTAGTAATACACCAAATCCCTTAAGATGAAGTACAGTATTGTAAACGATACGAAGTTCGATGTGTTATGCAATCATTGTTAAAGATAGCATGCTTTTAGAAAACGAAGCCATATAACCATAAGCCATAGGATTTTTTCACATATAGACTTCTTTCATGTTTTGTTATTGTGCTAGAAAAAAATTGTTAAAGATGATCCTAGAACTGTAGAAAACATAAAAACCTATGGAAAGAGTCGCTCACTCTACTGTTTGAAATTTTTCTAATGTATTTTAGGGGGTTTTTAATTTTGAATTGATCTTTAAATTGAGAAAAATTCAGTTTTCGGCAAACAATGAGTGGGAAGAATAGCCATTTAACTTACTTAGTATCATATAACAAGGGAACGAGTACTATGAAACGTGAAAAATCTTTCAATTAATTTCCAGTTTAAGATTTAAAAAAAAGTATATATACGGCTTTCTTCTGTACTTTCCCTTACTTGGACAAAATTTACAAAACCAGCTATTAGCACCGTGCGTGAGTTTTTTTGGAGGCGTTTCCATGGTAACGATACACTACTTTAATTATAGAATTCTATGAATGCATATATATAATTGTATGGATTGCATTTATGACTTACATTGAAAATTTAATATTATTGTCTCACAAATTTAAATAAATTATTATGATAATTTACATTTGAAAAATAATATTTGTGCAATTCGATTTCTTATTTTCACAATTTTTAATGCATTAAGTTTAATTAATTAGTGTTTTTCAATAATTTTAATTTGACATTTTCTATAACATTAATAAGTAAAGAATTGCAAATTAGTCATAACAGCCTCCTTTAGGGCCAATATTTTTCACTGGAAGGCTGGCATCAATTTTATTGTCCCTACCATGACAACGCACACAGCGAATAATCTCAATCTATTCAGTAGTTCAGATCTCAAGCATAAAGTAATTCGTTCTAAATGTATTATTTTGACTTATAAGTTTTCAACTTTGTATACAAATATTTCGTTTAGATGCTGTTCTTAAATAATAAAAATAAAAATAAAGAATATATCGTTTCATTCTTATAAAAATGTCACGGGTCATTTAACACGAACCATAAAAAAACAACATATAATCAATTAAATGTTCCATTTTCCATTAAAAATTATATTTGAAAATACCTTAAGTAAAATGTTGTTTTTATTTACTTACAGTTTATATTTTATATTTTATGAAATTTTTTTGCAAGTAAAGCAAAACTTTTTTAGTAAATAACATTTTATGTGCTTTTATTGCCATTTTAGTAAGAAAATATTATCAAAGTATGAACATTAGACGTTTACAAAATATACTTGAATGTCATTTTTATGTTATCTTTGATGACATTAAAAAAAATTCAGTTTGAGAACACTTCTAATTGGAAATATCGTGGGTTGGTACAATTAAAGTATTTGCTGAATATCCCGAGAAAATTAAAGCTCAAAAAGAGCTCAAAATATTCATAACTAGGAAAAGATGTATATCAACTAGAATAAAAATTTTCGTTTATGTGTTTATAGTAAATTTTAAAATATCTTGATGGAAATTATTTCTTCCTTTGAAAATATACTAACTACAATTGGCAACAGAGTGAGAACCACCTCTCAAAGAAGATTGAGAAGGATAATTTCGTAAAAATCAAAATAACAAATAATTTTTCATTACAAAATTTAAAAAATCCCCGACAAATACGATTTATTCCTTGTAAACCGTTTTTTGGAAACTTAGCTATAAAATGTTCTCAATCAAGTCGGTTTGACCGTTTAGGGGCTACGATGCCACTGAGAAACACACAGACGCACAAATAAATACTTTAAACTTATAACACTCCTTCTGAAATCAATATCAAAGTGATGGTCAAGGACATTAGATGAGATGAAAAGGATACTTAGGTACAGAGCTATCATTTTTTGGGACAAATTTTTGAAAATATTTTTATTGAAATTGAAATATTTGAGTTGATTTTGTTCCTTTGAATTATTGTTTTGACTTATCTAATTATTTTACCATTTCACTTTTCGAAATTAATTGAGCCAGGTTTATTTGACCATTCATTTCCATAGTAATTATTTATATGTTAAAATTATATATCATGCCTTTTACAAACTGAATCGATTTTGAAGATCATCGTAAATTTTTTAGTTTTCTCGGCTACGGAAACCTATGCTCGTACTTGGAACACAAGACTCTCCCTTAAATTACCTTTCAAATGAAATCAAAAAAATCAAAATCGGTTCATCCGTTCAGACGCTACGATGTCACAGACAAACGCTCAGTCTCACACACAAACCGGTCAAACTTTTAACACCGCTTTTTCATTTCGTGGTTTAAAATAAAAATATATTGAAAATTTTATTTTCCCAAAAATCAAATTAACATATAGCCTTATATCATTTTTCATTTTTATAATAATTTACCTGTCTATCTTTACATCACAGGAATATTAAAAAAATTAATTGTTTGTCATAATTAAAATTTTACTGACATAACTAATCACAAAAATAAATTGGTACAAAATTTCAAAATATGACGTATAATATTTTATTCAATAAATAACCTTTTGATCTATTTATGCTCATTTTTTGACGACTAATTTATTTATTAAAAAAATTAATTAATTAAATCGATGACATACACTGCATCTATTTAACTTTTACAATAAAAATTTAATGAGAATGCAGAGAAACTATAGTTACGTAAATAACATTACATATACAAGATATCATAAAACAATAAGCGGAAATCCATTGCCGAATCAAATACATGTTAGTTTAGAAAGTTACATTTAGATGCTCACAAATATGATTATAAAGAAATGCTTGTCGTCGCCACATTGAAATCTGGCTATCAAAGTGGTACCAAAAATCACTCTAAACCGTGAATACCCAATCTATATTTACCAAACTCAATTAGTCGAAATAAAACGGGTTGAGGTGGTTTTTGAACATTTTATTGAAGCGAAATTGAGATAGAATTGAAAAAAAAAAGGTTTGCAAAAAAAAAAAGTTTCGGACAAAAAAAACAAGAGCTTTTAAAAGATGTTATAAAGAGATAAGCTGTTCATTTTAACTAGCCTTACAAAAAAAAAAAAAATAATAATAATAATAATAATAATAAAACTTAATCTTACATTTATTTTTCCAGTTACAGATCAGTCTTAATCCTCTTTCTAGTTAAGCCACCACGACAGTACATATATTAAGAAGAAATTAATTTTTGCCACGTATAAATTCAAGTATTTGCTTTCCTACAAAGTCCAATGGCAGAATATTGTAACTTTTTCCATCTTGTTATAGAACTTAGTTAAAAAAACACAAAATATTAGTTGTTATTGCTCATTTAGAAAATCCATATTGCACGAATATGAAAACAAAACAAAAATAATAAGGGAAAATGGAATAAAGAATTCTTCATATAAAATGTAATATTCTATAAATTTTATGGTAAAGTTTTTCTGTCCTTAATAAAATAACGTGGCATAAATAGTTTAGAAGCTAGCATGCACTTTATATAAAAATTTTAACAATTTCGTGATTGGTTTTTAGTTAATGATAGGATGACAATTTTGATTTCACGCTTGGTCAATAACTCGTTTATGTATGACTTTGAATGAATACTTTTTCTGCCCTGTTAACTTATTTATTGAGTATTCAAAAACACCCAATAAGATAACGAGATAATTTTCTCATTTTAACCTCAAAATAGCCCAAAGCCCAATGGGCTAGAGGAAAAAAGTATTCACTTATCACCAATTACTAACTTGCCAACAAGTAAGTGGTTACAATTTTTAACGCCCGAACTAAAAAAAAAGTGTTATAAGTTTGACCGCTATGTGTGTGTATGTGTCTGTCTGTGGCATCGTAGCGCCTAAACGGAAGAACCGATTTTACTTTTTTTGATTTCATTTGAAAGGTAATTTAACGGAGAGTGTTCTTAGTTATATTTCAAGTACGAGATTAGTGTTTCGTACCATTCATTTTGAAAAATGAAATGGTAAAATAATTTAGTAATTTAAAATAATAATTCAAAAGAACGAAGTCAACTCAAATATTTCAATTTCAATTAAAATATTTCCAAAAATTTGTACCAAAAATGATAGCTCTCTAAATATCCTTTTCATCTCGTCTGATGTCCTTGACCATCACCTTGATATTGATTTCAGAAGGAGTGTTATAAGTTTAAAGTGTTTTACTGTTCGCCTGTGTGTTTCTCAGTGCCATCGTAGCCCCTAAACGGTCGAACCGACTCGATTGCGAACGTTTAATAGCTAAGTTATCAAAAATCGGTTTACAAGGAATTAATCGCATTTGTCGGGGGTTTTTTATATTTTGTAAATTTTACTTGTTCTTTTAAAAAACATATCAGCTCTTAGACTAATATGTTTCATCTAAATATCTGTGCTCATAGTAGAAAAATGTTTATTTTATGAAAATGATACTCATTTTATATATGAAATACATCCGGTTCCATGTTATCTTATTTGTTTTCATTATCCAAACATAAAATATATTTATTTATATTTCTATGTAGAAGTCAAAGTGTTTATGTTTTCATCTTCAAAAATGTAGTTTAGTTGTTTACCAAGACAAAAACACTATTAGCTATTGTGACAATACTAATGCAAAGAAAATCCACAGGATTTATTATGATATATTTCTTATAACTTGTTTTGGGTTGCTAATGTTTCTGATATTCCATTTATTGATTATTATATCATGTATATATGCAATGTATATCGAGATATACTATGTTTAGCCCCAAGTTTGTGACGCTTAAAAATATTGATGCTCCGAACAAAGGTAAGGTTTTGGTATAGGTGTTCATAAAATCAATTAACTAGTCCATTTCCGATTGTCCGTCTGCCTGTTAACATGATAACTCAAAAACGAAAAGAGATATCAAACTGAAATTTTTATAGTCTGCAGGAGCGTTGCAAACGTTGTAGAGTTACGTTTTAAAGCTTGATGATACCTTGGACTACATCCACTCTAGTTTCTTGAAATTGAATATTGTCTTCTACGAGACAGCAACAATATGTAAATAAATTTTTTAATATAAAAAGTTGACGTTGAGTCTCGATCTCTTACACGATCTCATCTCGAACGATTTATGATGAGTTAATCTTTTTTAATTTTCTACCATTTCATCCAATTCATTCCGTCCGATAAATCAAAACACATTTCGAAATACGTTTTTATTTTTTGTATAAACATATATTAAAAAGAGCATCATAAATTCAAAATGATTATCAATTTTGATTTATTATTTCCAGTAGACTGGATTACATCCCTTAACGTATGATGTTTTCAAAACATTCCGTATTCATTATACAATTTTGAAAACTATTTCCATATAAAACACCATTCTACATTTGAATATATCGCCTACGCATTAAAATGTAGAAGACAAACATATTTCCTTTGCATATAATAATAAAATAAATCAGTTTTAAGTACTGAAAATAAAATAAAAGTATCATAAATCATGCTCTTCATTTTCATCGTTACCTGAAATTTGAATAGATAAATAGTTTGCAATGCAAATTGGATACTATAAAAGTGTTAATTTTATATTCAAAAATTATATTGTTAACATTTTCTGAATTAATTTTAGTTGTTTTCTCCAGGATAAAATAAAAATATTTACTATACCATCGTCTTGCTGGTTTTTGATAATGCGTAGTTAAAACTAAATAATAAATTATGATGTATTCCGGTCGGGCTTTGTTCATTTTGGCTTTCAATCGAACCTTGGAGAATATTGGAATATAATTATTTATTCTTAGAAAGATAGTTCTCAAGTGTAAACAAAAGGTTTATATAATAAACTTTGTTACGCGCTTTTATTAACACATCATATCGAATTTGATGTTATGAATTTGAAATTTTTATTTCTTTCGAAACCTGAATGATATGAAATTAAGTAATAACGAAGGTTTCTATTAAGAATCAATGAAAATACAATAATACGGTACCATTGGATGGTGATACGAATTAAAAATTTTATGTGCGTTTGTGGGACTCCCGTTAGGAACTAAATTCCTTACAAAACCTGAACAAAAAGCAATGTAAAAGTTAAATAAATACTTATATACAATTTGCTAACTTACTTTTCTAAATCTGTATTATACGTATAATCTGTTTTTGATTGCTCAATTTCATAAAGATGTTAACTAATTAGTTTTAATAATTTATTTAATAATTAACTTTTATAAATTGTTGCCCATTTGATCGCTAACAGAATGGTTATAAATTTGGTTAGTGTAAAGTAGGTGAAAATATAGTGGATATACACACACAGCATATTTCACATGCTTACGTGGCCATTTTCTACCAGTTTGCTCACCACGACAAGTGCATTAAGGAACTTCGTTCCTTTCGTTAGTTTTTATATTCTTATTCTTGATAGAACAAGAAAATAACGAATATTGTATAAATTAAGCTTGAACGCGGAATCAATAATGTCTATCGAGAATTTCAGAAATTTGCGTCCTAGACATGAAAAACACAAAACGAAGTCTCAACTATACAAAAAAGATTATTCTTTTAAAAATTAAACAATTGTTTAATCTATACTTTTGCTATTCTATTTTATTTGTGTGTGTAATAATTTCAAGTTTAAAGTACATGGCAATAATGAAGCATTGAATCCATCTTGAAATGATTCATAAAGAAAAGATATTATCTTATCATTTAGTAACGCTATGTATCTGTATATTTTCGTGAAAACGCTATTAACAGGAAGGAAGTTAAATAATTTCCGTTATATTTTATTTAAGAACTGTGTAGCATGTTTATTTTGTATCTACAGCTACGTGATAGTGTTTACGTATTGTATAGAAGGTAGTTAATATGCAAAAATCGAAAAGTTTTTCTTTAGATTCTTTCGGATTGCTGCTTTAGCTGATAGCGACCTTTAATGTTTACGAATACGATGACAAATGTGATTGCTTTTTTGTAGTGTGAAAACACCCAATATTTGATTGCTAGTCTCAATTTTTTACCTAGCGTTCGTTATTCATGATATAGATTTATTAGAGGGACTTATATGTGATCTAACAAGTAAAAACAAACAATTGACTGAGTTATTTGGGGGTGCTGAAAAGTTTATGTGCCGCAGGCGTGAGTTAACCTCGCTACATCACTGGCCAAGGTCAAGGAAGGCTAGTATACAGTCTCTTAAAAAATCAATCTGGATTATTGTTTTTTGTCAGAGTACTCCTCTAATATTTTCAGTTTAAATTCAGAAAATCGAATAAATACCAACTCTGCTGAATTTTGAAAAATGTGTACCTCATAAATCGATTTTAATTTTTAAGTTTGAATGGTAATTTGATCGAGAGTATTATTAGCTACGTTCCTAAAAAATTGGCTTGGTTTAAATAGAGTTAATAACAAGAAAAAAACCGCATTTGCCCGAGGTTCTTTAAATTTTGTAACACTTATCAATCGATATCATAATAATTATTTTCTCTAACATGGATATCAAGTTGAGATATTTAAAGATCATAAATTTTCAACGAGTAGTGATCAACAAACATTGAAAATATATATTACAACAATGTAAGAAAGAATAGTCGAATTTTACGATCGTAATGTAATAAATACGTGTAAAATTTATTCCACCCCATCGATATTTCAAATAAATGGTTTTTGGTAGTTGACGTAAAAATTTATTCATATAAAAATAAAGATACTACTCAACATGAATGAATAAATAAATGTTGGTAAAGCAGACCTCTTAGATCTATCTGCACCATAAAATATCTTGTAACGTAGAATAATAGGTAATATTAATATAAAATGTATGAATAATAATAAATACGATTTGGCAAGAAGAATTTTATAAATAGAAATATTTCATTTTTATTCAAAACATTTAATATTTTGAAATGAATGATATAACGAACGACTATTTACAATATTTTTTATTATTTTTAGTGGCCGATATTTTGACATTTTAATGATCCCTTGAAGGATTTTTTCTTTAACTTTGTTCACAATCTGTCTCAAGACGATGATGTTTTCAATTTTATTTTACAAAATTTAAAAAAAAATGTCAATCTCTATGCGTTTCAGGGACATTGAATAAGTAGCGATCCAGTTTTGTAGGATCATATTTTAGAAATATTCTGTTTTAACAAAAAAGGACAAAAAAAGAACTAGGATATTTGGTACAGTGTAAATTGTCATCGGGGGATAAGTAAGCTCATGGGATCGTTACGAAAAGAAAATGAAATACGACAATAAATATAACATAGACGATGGTATGAAAGGAAGTGTATTTAAAGTATCCTCTATGCATTGCTACTGAGCCAGACAAAAATAATGCACAAACACAATTAGTACTTTCAACCGCTTTAAATGATTTTTTTTCATAAAATATGTGAATTGATTTTATAGTTATGATAAAAATCTGCGAAAATTTCTTTAATTAAATCTACACGGATCCTATCTAGTAAAATCATTGGAGAAATAACTAACGACATCATAAGCAGTTTTATATCTCAAACAGAAAAAGCGTGATTTGTAACTACATTATATTATCGTAATAATTTGATTGATTTTTAAGTATTCTAATATTTTTTAAATAATTTTACTAAGGAGAAATCTAAAAAATATTTTGATTATTGTTTGTTATTCAGAAGAATAGTTATTTTTTACTTTTTATTCCATATTAATTTGTTTTGGAATAGTTTTTCTTTTGAAGTCGGTATTTTTTGTTAAAAAGTTAGGTATTCTAAAACTGTATATAACTAACACTTACTTAATAAACTTAATAAACTTATAAAGACGTGATAATTTCCACACAGTAAAATTTTATCTCTTACATGCCTATATTTTTTTTAGAATTAGTATATTTAGTGTTAAGTTACATGTATTTCTTTGACCATTTTATTGGTATATTATCTATCCACTTGTATGTTTTATTGTAATGTTGATAATATATTTTGTAACAGCATGAGTATTGCCCCATTTGTCGTTAAATAAAATTAAATTTTGCATACCCAACAAATTGAGAATGAAAATTGGTACTTTTTCCGATTAGTATAATTTTATTAAATATTGAAATTTTAAACGTTCCCATTCAAAGTAATTTGTTACCCAAATCAGCAAGCATTTTTGAATTGCTTTCCACAACTAATGATACGAAATAAGTCAATCATTATGAAGGTATTACGAGCGCCAAAGCCGCTCCGAATCCATTTTGACTAATTTATAAGGGTACATGGTTTTTGTTTAATTTACTTTTTAGCAAACATCTAAAACATACTGAATTTATAAACAACTGTTTATAAGTTTTCACTAATGTAGTGTTATGTCATTCTTTATCCCAAAAGAGTAAAAACACCGTTGGTATAATTACTCTCATACATGTCTACTAATTTATCATAGAATGTCTCTTGGTGGGCGGATGTTGGTTATACCTTTTATTGTTATCTTTTACGTAGGATGATTTTTTGTTGTTGCATGTGTTTTAGCCACAACATGACCATAGAAGAGATATGGTCTATTCGGGTAGATTATAATCAATCTGACTCTATTGTTATTAGTGTTCTAACTCTACAGCTTAACCAACTGTGCTATCGATGCTTGCTATATTTATACCAAAAAATATAGTAAATCTTATAAAAATGATCAATATGTTTATTTCAAACTCTCTGTTAACTGACCTTCAACCTTCACAACCTTCATGAAGTTGCCTCAATCACATACGGACTGGACATGATAGATATGTTTTCGTATTAACCTTTTTCTATATTTAAAGCAAACGTAAAGATATGTTATTTTAATTTGTATATTCGTTATATTTACACTATTATATATTCCAACTAAGTGTAATTTTATTTTCCATCAATAAAATGTATGACTTTAAGCTAAAATCAATCTCTTTCATAGAAGTAATGATTTTGTTTATTTAACTTGAATTCAGTGATTTTGTATCAATGAATTCATATTTTAAATTCAATCCTATTCTATTTTAAATACAAATATTTAGCTGTACTTGTCCCAATCGTTAGGCAATTGTTTGAAAGTATTTTTGCTTTATTTCAATATGAAACGGCCAACTTCGGAATGATGTTGTCATGATTTTAATTTTTTTTACTGTTGGATTTTATATCATACATTATATTATTTGAAATCGGTTTATTATAATTGAGCTAGCAAGATTGTAATTTCAATATACATATTCATTTTAAACCTACACACGACCTATATAAACACTTTTGAATTAACTACTTTTACAACTTTCATCTTAATTTTTCCCATCCTACAAGTTATCATGCTTATGTATATGTTTAGTGTATGAAATATAGTGCTTTTATTGAGTTAATATAAAACAATGAGAGTGATGTAATTATAAAGTTCTTTTGCAATTAAAATAAGATTTGTATCATGATATCAGATATGTATGTATGTATGTATATGTTTAAAATAAATAATGTTGGTAATAATCTAGACGTAGACGGGTCTACCACGACAACAAAATATTTTTTGTGAATACTACCCAATTAAATTAATTTACAATCAATTATTGTTTAATGATAGTCCCCTGTATATTCTAAAGTAACACTTACTAGTTTAATAAATTTGATAGGTCTGTGAATTCATAAATCTTTCTATTTTTCCCATAGCTACATCTCCCGAATCAAGCCTCAGATCGAAATTTGGTAAACAGCTTTTCCATTTGTCTTGCTAAGCTTAATTTACTAGTATAATTTTCTGCTATCAATAACAGAACCCCCTGTATATATAGACTTAAGACATATTTGAATTCAAAGCTTATACAGGTCGAAAAGGCCACAAATTAATTTTATATGCTAGGCTCACGTTAGAGATTTATCCTTTTTTGATTGACTTTTACCCATCAAACTCCACATGCCAACAAAAGTTTATCATGTTTGCAAAAAAGAAGATAGGATGGAAAATAATCTGTTTTAAATGACTTTAAGTTAGGTAAAGTTCAAAAGTATCTTTTTCCATTTTTTATAAGATCTTTTTTCATTGCTAAAATGTTAAATAAAATACACCTGACACGTAAATTTTCGAATGCGATGAAGATAGTGTATGTATATAAAAAAAGAACTGATTATCTACACCTACTGTAAAATCATTTTTAAGTCTTGCCCACACTTGATATAGTAGTATCTGTAAAACGCTCCACACACTAGGGTTTATATGTAAATACCCGTTTATTCCATAGAGAGGATTGCTTTATTGAATCTGGTTGCTCAGTCAATTATATTTACGTTTTTTTTAAGCGAACATAGTAATATATCATTAAACGAAATTTTTATCTTAAATTTGGAAAGTATATACATTTATACATACATTGAAGGCATACCTAATCTTTTTCGTATTACAAGTGAAATTTACGAAGAAAACTCTCCATTAAATTACCTATCAAACGAAACAAAACAACAAATCAAAATCGGTTCATCCGTTTGGGAGCTTCGATGACACAAACAGAAAGACAGACAGATACAGACAGGTATACAGGCAGCCCGACAGATACGACAGCCAGACACACTCATAGCGGTCAAACTTATAAAGCTCTTTTGAAGTTCGTGGATTAAAAAAAGATTTATTTTGAAGAGAATTAGACTATCGGGTTATCATACTATCGGATTCAAAAGATATGTTTGGTGGCGCATCTTCGGTTAGTCTCTAAATATGCAAATGAGCACAAGTGAAACAATCTCATGAAGAAATTATCAGTTTTATAAAATCTTTCCTTTCTGCATAGGGTAAGTCATGGTTTGAGACAAAAGTTTATTTTACTTTTTTCATAAAATTCAATCTGTAAGAGGATAAATTTGGGGATGAAAGTTTATATGAAAGCCCGCAATTTTGGTGGTGAAAAGGTGATGATAGTTTGTATGAAAATTCGTCATTTTTGAATTAATTACTTAACCGATTTTAAGCATAATTTTACCTATAAAAAGTTACAATCTCAGCAAGTATCAAGGGCGAAATTTAATTTTTAAAAAAGTTATAAAACCTACCAAATTGTGAACAAGAGAGAGGAAAAGTGAAGATTATGACGCATTAGTCTTTGTTTTTGAAGTTGAGATTGCCCTGCAAAGCGGGCGGATATCTGCTAGTATAATCATTTTTAACGTTTCGAAAGCTATGCTTAAAAAAAGTTAGAATCGTTCAACATAGACAATAAGTATAATACAAATACAGTCAAACTTGGATAAGTGAGAACTGGATAAATGAGAAAACTCTATAAGTGAGAGTAATATCTAGGACTTGTCATTTTAAGCTCCCAAAACCTCTTTTAGCGAGAAACCGAAACCTCTGTAAGAGAGAGTCGTTTTTCTCTCATGGACCTCCGTAAGTGAGACTGATACTTATCTATACCTCTATAAGTGACAGTCGAGCTTTATTTATTTATATTATTTAAGAGACATATTTACTACATTCGTACTTGCTGCGACTTGTTATTGCTGCGTACCTCTATAAGAGAAAAACGCTACCCATGTACCTGCATTAGTGAGAAACTCGGGTTAGTGAGAAACCTCTATAAGCGAGAATGAGATTGTGCTCCCTTGAAATCTCGCTTATCCAGGTTTGACTGTATAAACAAAAATGGTAATAAATAATTCACTATATTTATTAACGTGAAGTTTCAGAAGTAGCATTTAAATTTTAATAGTTACAAACCAATGTCTATTTTTACTATTTTAATCAATAGTTTTAACATAAAATATAAATTAATTATTCGATTCTACAATTTTTAGTTGATTTTAATGAATATAATAAATTTTAAGTACCATATGAGGTTATTAAAGAAATTTTTTAATTTAGTTACACCAATAAATGTTTGTTGGTATTTCTCATACAAATTTTTGATAAATAAGTAATTCTCATGGTTTTTCGGTCTAAACACGACCTCTGGTACTATTACACGACTTCTATTTATATTCAGGTGCTATTTTTTCATTTCCGGCTGCGAAAATTTGATGGCATCGAGCGCTATGATCGACTCAGTTGATCGATCTGTTACTGCTGCTATTACAAAAAGCGTGGTAAATGAAAAGAAAGACAGAAAAAATACTTAAAAATAAAAAGTTTTGAGAAATCACATCAGAATTTTCGCCCTATATTTTATATAACTTGTCAACCTACAAAACATTATTTTCAGTAGCTCCCTAAAATAAGGTCAACAACAACAGTATCATTTTTAATACACATTATATTGTCCTAAATAAAGATAAAACATTTCTTGGTTGTCTGTCTGAATGACGTTTTTTACTACACGCATTTCCTACACGAGTCTCACAGAATTAGATAAGAGAGTCAATACCATGGTTTAGTAGTATAACCAAGTATAAGGATGAAACTAGTTGAAAAAATAGTGGTACAATCAAGTATTTTAAGTTCTTAAATAAATGTTTACTAGCTCGATCCATGCGGAATTCCACTCCCGTAAACAACAAACAACAAATTTTGTAGAAAAATGGTGAAAAAAGTCAAAAATCCTTAAATCTCCTCCAATTAAATCCTCCTCTAATAATTACATATCTAATTATTTATCGTGTTTTTTCCTGAGCGGTATATTTTTAGACCGTGAATATATTCTTCGTCAAAACCAGACATGATAAGCTTGATAATGAGGGGTGAATCATGGAATTTGATAAAAGAATAAGGAAGAGAAGGACAGGACAGAAGAAAATAAGCTAGAATATTATATAAGTATAGCTTGAACCGTTCAGTTTTATATTGAATAATTAAATTTGTCCAACTGAATATACAAAAATGTATAAAAATGATCGTTGAAAAATTTAAATACATATACTTTTGTGTTCACATACAGGTATGCATACACAAAACGAACAAGATGTGTCGTTAGACACCCGGTAGAAACTATGCTCCCTTCATACTTTCGTAAATTATAAATTTACCTATTTTCATCGTACATCGGAAAAAGAATGATGTACATCAGCCATACACTATAATTATTACTTATATATATATACAAATACCCGTATAATTTATTGAGTTTCTGTATAGAATTAATAAACCGTTCATATACATTGATAATATAAACTTACATTTAGATTCAAATGATTATAAAACATATACACCTATATACACTTCGGTAATTTATTTAGGGAACCAAATTTTTTGGTAAAACTTTACCGAAAGCCTCCCTTTTTTTAAGCCCTGGCACATTGTTTTGTAAAAACTGTTTGAAAAATAAACATTTTCGAGCAGTCTTAGCAAATTTTTTGAACAATAAAATTTAGCATTTGTGTAGTCTTTTAAATTTCTTACCCTTTCAACCCTACGCACAAAGCGGAAAGGGATGATAACAATTTTTGAGCAATAGATTACAAAACAAAAAAGTACAAGTTTTCAAATTAAATATAAAAGTTCCGAATTCAATGCTTTTTCGCGGACATACTGCTGTTTGAAATTAAGGTAAAATTTTTTTGTAATAATTTTGTTCCCTTAATAAATTGGCGGAGTGTATATAATACATCCATTCATTGTTAGTAAGAAAACCATGTTTTAAGTATGTAATAATTAAACTCAATTACCTATATCGTATCGTAACTTGTGTTATTTTACGATGTGTTATCAAGATTATTTTACTATACGAAGAGGTATACTCGATTTCAAAATAAATACCATTTTATTTACAGAAAACTTAAAAGACTCGATTTCGATAGGGTACGTAGGAATTTAAGTATTGCTATTTATTTTACTATTGCAAAATTGGTTATAGTTACTATCTAACTACAACAATGATTCTAAGCACATCTTCGAGAGTTTTGTAGATTGGTTGATTTGTTTTGACACGGACTATATTTCTAGCATGTAGCAAGGAGTACGGAATGTGAATTTATTTTATATAGGCATTCATAAATTATAAACATTGCCACAAAATTGAATGATATATTAGCTGTATTGTATAATGTTTTCTATATATATATTTGCGTGATTTTACAATAAATGTTGTATGCTTTCTGATCTTGCGTATTTTATAAAGACGTTTATAGGCTTACAACTAAATATATTTTAAGTGAATTGAAATGGAGAAGAAGAGAAATTTAAAATTTAAGAAAAATATAAAATATTGATACAAGTTTTTGTTTATTAAATATATTATTTCATTAAGAATCTTCCTCCAAAATTGTTCTTTCTTATAGATTTCTTTCTTACAATTCCAAATTTTGAGATTTCAGTTGTTAAACGATACAGTTTTTAACAAAAAAACTCTCAGTTTATTTATTATTTTTGCTTGCTTACTAAACGCTGCATACAAATTTATTTGAAGTCTGTACTTCGAGCTCGTATGTCGGAACTGGTTCACGCGTTTTGTATGAATACAAGACGTCTCATTCCCGATGCGAGTGCATTTTTTTCAATTCTCTTTAATCAAAATGTTAAGGTACACTGCACATTTTAAAATTATTAAAAATATTTTAGGGATAAGAAAACTATGCGGTCTTAATTATGTATTTATTTCAGTCTTGCCTAAATAATATATTTTTTTCTGTATAGTGATTTTTTCTAACCTCCAGATTTCAACGCATCTTAAACCAATAAATATTTTATTTAATATTAACTCTAAATTGTATCTTATTCTGCCTATTTCTTAGACCATTCATCTTCATAAAATGAAAACGTAATTTTAAATGTTCTCTTACGCAATCTTGCGATAACTTTCATCAGAAAACCTCATGAAACTGAAACTGCTAAAGAGATTTTTTTTGAATAACAGCGTTCAAATAACAACGATTCAAAGAAGAAATATCGTTTATTTGAAAGATGCGATTTCATAAGTACTTTTTTATCATATGGAAATGAATCGAATACATTATAGTTATGGTGGAAGCGTTGAGTACATTAAGAATTAGAACAAATTGGTATGTCAGTGCTCTTACTTGCGCTTCCACCATATTATAAATTTACATCATTGATTGTTTTCATATGGATCTAAGAATCATTGATTGATTTCTCATGGAAAATGAAATGCTGTGAACGTAAGTTTATTATTTTGAAGTTACCAAATTTATGTCTAAGTCGTGTCTCTAAGGGGTTATGAATGTTAATGATCAACATTTTTCACTCAATTTAAATGAAATTTTTACATTTAAAAAAAGTTATTAAAAATAATATTATTAACTATGGAATATTTCTATAATCGTTAAACACTACTACCAAATTATTTGTATTATAAATATTTATATAAAGCTTAAATGTTCCATGAACTTTTACTTTTTAATTATGTAGGTAAATAATAATTATTTTCTATAATTAAAAAAGGTAGTATCAGGTCATTTCAATTATATATTACTATCTGATGCTCGGAACATCGTACAAAAATTTTAAGCTTTTAAGTATAACGAGATATTCTACGTAGAGAAACTAGCATTTCAAAAAGCGTTAATGCTAAATTTCAATTTTTGTAAATATTTTACAGACAGATATTGGTAATAGTACGCTTTTTTACGATAAAATGATTTTTTGAATTTCAAGAAATTATTTTCTACTTTTAAGTTCAGCAAGTTACAAAAGCATGTTTTTTAAACTATTATTTATTTTGTGTTTTTTGTTGTTTAGACTATTATTGATTTGTCAAAAATTCAATATAAATATGGTGCTAGCGTAAATTAATGGATATTTTTTTAGATATGAAAAACGGTATTCCTGAAAATCCCGATCAGAATAATCAATTAAATTATTGTATTGTTATCAGTCCTTGGTAAGTATGAAATATTTCGTGTTAATCCGACATTTTGAAGGGGGTCAAAATCAGATTCAATATTCCCGTTACGTACTAACATATTATTATTTTAAATATTTTCTATTAAAAACGCACCAGGAAAAAGCTGGCAGCTTTTGTATATTTGTATATAAATATAATTGAAATTTGTTTATTAAAACCATGATTTAATTATGTACCTAAGCATGTATACGAAGAATAATTAAATTAAGGATACCAAAATCTAATTTTATAAATATTGAATTTTTGAACATTATTATTTGATAGGTAGATTGTGGTAGATTTTGTTTTGTTAACGCTTTCATGGCTTTCATGGGACAAATTTACCATAGTTTTTTTACGAAATTTTTATGAAATTCTTCTGCTTTGTCTTAAAAAATATTTTTGAATTTCCATTCTGTTTCATCAATATAAGAATGTAAGCGTTTATTCAAATTACCCTGTAGAAATGAATTATGAATTCGGAAATTAAATTTGATATTTTTTCATAAATATACGATTTTAAATTCAATTATTTTAGAAGAATATATTTGTATCGATCGAAAATTTACTGACTCAAAAATATTTGATATCAAACATTTATCAAATATTTTTAGTTATGTAGAGAGTTCTGAAAATTTATACTTCATGATTTTATGAAGTAATATGCTATTATGCATTATTCTCTATGAATTAAACAAAAATATTTTTTATTTCGATTGTTCTATTCGTCGATGGATCAGTATTGGATAAAGAAAAGTTAGGTTCGATTCCCGCCGTCACAACCAAAATCAATTTAATTTGTGATGGGCTGGTGTGGTGCATGGTATATGCATGAAGGAGCTACACTCAGCCTCTGAAAATAGTTGAGGAGCTGATAAATGAAATTATCAGCGGAAAAGGTGTTAACACATATATGGTATCACAATGGGCTCTATAGTGTGTCCTGCGTGGACACCTATTATATAATCTAGCCTAAACTAAGTCATTAACAGTTCAATAATTTCCTTTTTAATTTAACGTTTAACGTTTTGACAAAAGAAATATTTGAAATACGAAAATCTAAGCATAAAATCTCGATTTCCGTAAACTCGGCCAATCTTCTAATTCTTTATTATGGGCTCACGATGACAAAAAAAATTTATAACTTATATTTAAACGGGCTTTATCTTGAAAACACATATGGTAGCAAAATGGAACAATATTCAAAAGGATGTATAGGATAACATTAACAATATTAAAATTTTGCATACACAAACTATGAGAATATTTTAAATAACAATTTAAGTTTAGAGGATATTACTACCAACTGGCAATAGAAATTATCAAGGGAACTATTCTACATATAAGTATAGCAGAATTGTTTTACACAAAATGATGTTTCTAATTCGATGTAAATATTATCATACTCAATCTATTTGTTACTAATTAAAAGCGAGTACAGTTAGAACTTTAAAATAGCTCACATAGTTTCATATGTCGAGTAAATAACTATATTTAACGAAAAATTAGACCCGTTGAATCATCTTAATTACTTGATGTATATAAAAACAAAACGCACATATAGGATAAGACAAGCTTTTAGCTCCATTTAAATATGTAATTAAAATGAAACAAAAATATTTCCCAATGATTA
Organism: Chrysoperla carnea; assembly: GCF_905475395.1. Classification (NCBI taxonomy): domain Eukaryota; kingdom Metazoa; phylum Arthropoda; class Insecta; order Neuroptera; family Chrysopidae; genus Chrysoperla; species Chrysoperla carnea. Next base: position 19,984,548 of record NC_058338.1, read on the forward strand.
GTGCTATCTTTTCAAGAGCTATGAAAAATCAGGCTAAAAATTGAATAATTTTACCATTTACAATTGCTATTTAATATCGATATGTAGCGAGATGTAAGTCTATTGTACGTTTTTTAATTGCCTTTTTTAAATAGAATTTTTTAATATACAATTTTCGAGTATCGTGGTATTTATTTCAATAACTCTGCTAAATTAATTTAATTTTTTGTAATAATTATGAAATATTTTAATTTTGACATCGGATATTCAAGAAAATTTTTATACTTAAAACAATTGTATTGTGTTAATATACAAAATCGCTAAAACTTTATATGCTCTTGTGGTATATCGTATAGAACACGATAGCTGGAAAGGCGCAGGCTTAATTTAATTTATTCTCACAATAACAGTAGTACCTAACGTTTACAGTTTACATGACGACTGCTTGGTTGGCAAAATAATTTTACAGAGTTATTTATTTTTCAGTGAGACTCTTGATGATGTATTTCTCATGTCCCCAAAACAAAGAGTTGCGTTATTGGTGCTTGACTATTCCTGAAAAAAGAGACCTCGCCAATTTATATATGGAATAGGATAGATTGGGAATAAATACAGTTTAGTTTTTTTTCTTCATTCAATGACTCAATCGATATCGTTCCGATAATGTGGAAGCGCAGGGAATAACCAAGTATAAATTATTCAATAATGGTTTGTAAACACAATTTGATGAAATAATCGTAGAAAATCAGTGAATGCATAAACAAATGCCAAGAGAGGTTTTGTGATCGAATGTAACGATGTCCAGATATAATGATCCGAATTTCGTCAAGTTTATGGTTGGAAACAAATTTTTGTAGACATCACTGTGTCAGCATCGGTGCTAACGCCTTACTGTATACTGTATTGAGATAACAGTAACATTAGCAATAGTTACGGCGGACGAGCCATGTAGTGTGGGCGTCGAGCCCATCCAGGTTGGCGATTTTCAAAATACTTCTGGTATACTATATCTATATGTATGTGGCATCGTATGTGATGTTTGAAATGCTATTTAATGGAGATTGTTCTTAGGTATGTTTCAAGTACAAATTAAGAGAGTAGTTCATGTTGTAATTAAGATTGACCCAAAATATTTGTCACATTTTCTTAAATTTTGTAAAATATAAAATAAAATTTCTTAATAGTTATGCAATTTTATTTCTAATATTATTTATTTTAATAACAAAAACTCAATTCGAAGTCTACAAAAATTCTTTCTTAAACTATCAAACTGTTTCAATATTTTTTTAAAAGTAAAGTTTGTGTTTTATCAAGGGACGTATCGATATAAGTACTTACAGCTTGTGTTAGCGTTTACTATGAGATATAGATTATTATTATTAGTTTATAATAATTTCATATTCAAACTTATTTAACATTGAACCTTATTCTCGTGTACGTATTATTAAGGTTAAGAAATTCCCACTTTCCTTCAGGCAAACAAATATTTTGTTATACTCGCGGTAATAATGATTGAAAATCAAGTATTTAGTCACGTACAAGTTAATTTATCAAGATGATTGGGTGACTTACTAAATCATATAATTTTTAACAGTTTCAAGAAGTATTTTGTCTTTGTGATAAAAACTTATCTGGAATATTTACAACCTCAACCCCCATTAAAAAAGGCTTATCAACTTTTCAAAAAAAAACAACGAATTATTACATCTGAAAAGTTTCGAAAAACAAATCAGTTCATTCCACAACACTTTTGGTAAGCAGAACTGGTGACCCACTTGGCACTCTGGTACACATATAAAAAATATATTCTCATAGCCTTTACATTATAAACAAGCCGTGGATAGAGTCTGATAAGACCCTTGAGGTCTACACGAGTAACTTCCCCTCATAATCAAAGGGTGTAAAAATTTAAAAAAAATAAATATACATTCGACCGACTCGAAACGACTTGATCGGATGTTATGAAATTATTTTCAGATCATATTGCTTTTAATACGCATCAATCGACATCTCAACGAAGACGATATCATTTTTTCTTTGCGCGATATCGATCAGGATAAAATTTTAGAAAAAGCTCGCCCGACTTGAAACGGCTCGACCGAATGGTATAAAATTTCTTTCCGTTTATATTGCTTTTATCGCACGATATCGACGACGAAAAAAATGTCTACGGACGTACGTACGTACGTACAAACATTCACACCAACACACACACACACACACTTCTTCTCCAAATTAGTGTTGAAGCCTTGTCCTAACCATGAAACGTAATGATATGTTGAAAATTTCGATTTCCAAAATCGGACCCATTACAATAACTTCCTCTAGTGGGAAGTTAATAATGTTTTTAAGGAAGTTAGCATTACTTTTCATGTACGCCAATACTGCATTGACTCGTCAAATCAGTATGGCGTTCACACCGATACTGACATAGTAATATCCAAAAAAATTTCTTACCATGTACAAGAAATATAATTATTTGTAAAAACATTTTCTTTTCTACTAAAAAAAAAACATTTCCTTGCAATGTCTATTAAAACATGATTATAAATTTTGTCACGCACTGCCTGGTATACGTTATTATTATAGTATGAATTATTAATCGAAAAGTTTTATTTATTTATTTTATTATTTAATGTTATCATAATTTATTACATAAATTTGTTCAATTAGGTATTAGGTACCTATAATTTAGAAAATGGAATCGTTTTTCAAAATAAATGTTGTTTTTACTGTTTTGATGTTCTTTGTACATTTTTATGAAAAACTTTTTAATTTTCGTTAAACTCACGTACAGAGGCCATACTTATTATATCCTACATTAAAATTAAACTAAATAAACTAAGCTTTTATCCCTAAACTTTTTTAAAGATCTGTGGATATTATTCTTCAGAATAAATCCATAAGTTAGAAAACGTTTTATAAATGAAAAAAATATAAAAAGTGGAATTTGACAAAATCCAATTAAATAATTTAATTTTTTTTTAAATCCCTTCCATTATTAAGTGAAATTTACTAATATCTACTGATTATCATTAGCTACTGGTTACATTTTCAAATTTTAACGAAAGATACATTGATCGACATCAGGACAAAAGCCTATTGACTGAATTAATTGTTGAAATACCACAAAGACAGTGTTGATTAAGCATTCGTTTATTTTTTTACGTCATGTAAGTAAAGAAAGATAGATAGCCACAGTCACAGTCGTTTGCTTACACTTTCAGTCTCGTGATGAGAGAAATTCTTACAATTTCTGAAGGACTAGAAATAATTTATATAAAAAAACTGTAGATAAGTTGAAAAAATCTGAAAAATTGATAATTCGAACAAAGATAAAATTATGTGAAGATAGAAAAAGTTTCAACCACATATACCATTTGAAAAATAAAAATTATTTTTTATGTTTGAAATCGAGCGTGAGCAAAATGCTCTTGACACGAGCACTAATGGGTTAATTTTTTTAATCTATCAAATTTGTTCGTGGTGAAATTATTTGTTGGACTACTTAAAGACCAAGGATTTAATATTTAAGAGGTCGATTATGTTATAGAAACCGATTTTTTTTCTCTGTTAATGACTGTTTTATTAATGTTATTGACTGCATTATACGTCCACAAAATTCAAAAAATACAAAATAATATATTTAAAAAAAATGATATAGTACGAAAATTTCTTATTTTTTAGACAGATAAAAGTAAGATAAAAACATGTATATAATATATCCATAAATTTGTTACACAAGACACATATTTAAAAAATTGAAAAATGTTTACATATTTTTAAAGTACATACCTATTGTAGTTGTACACATGCAGCAAGAAAAATTAGATGTCAGGAGCAACAAAGAATAATTATATATTTTCGCAATTTGATCATGCGCACAAAATTATCACAAATTAATAAATAAAAGCACAAATATAATTACTTTTTTTTTATCTAAAGTAAAAAAAAAAAATACAGATAAGAATTTTCATGTAAAAACAGAATAATAATCACACCGATAACTTTTCCGAATATTTTTTTTTACGTCAAATTATTACGATAACTAAAACAAAATAAAATAAATATTTTCCCGCATGAAATTTAAAAAATAACCTAAAATAATAAAGAAAATATATGAAATAATAAACACTTCGATTTGAAATATTATTTCATGCCATGAAAAGAAAAAATTATGATAAGCAAAAAATTTTCAAAGCGCAGAGCAGATCAACAGAGAGAGCGATATGATATTCAAAAAGGCTTTGTTTTTTTTTTACGTTTGCGAAAAATTACAAAAAAATAATATAAACAAAAATTTGTTTTTATTATTTTGTTACAAAATCATCACCTATCAGATCTTGGCATCTCCAACATTTCCAAAATTTTTAAAATGTCCACTGAGGGCTTAGATATTTGAAAAATTTCCGCAGTAGCACACATCACTGTTACCTCGGATATTCGGAGACATGTCCCGCCACAAGAGCGACGCCTGCCTCATCGGGTGCGCCGCCCCCGGCACTCGTCGCGGTGCGCAATCCAAAACCACCGACACCACTGACAGCACCACCGCCAGTACTAGTCGCTCCCATGCTGCCGCCCCCCGCACCATTGCCGCCACTTGTTCCAGCACACCCTTTCACTGCGCCCGGTATTGATATCGTTGATACGGGTTTACGTAACTGAATAACAAACAAAAACCGAACAAACAAATAAATTGCACTGATTTTTTTAATACATAAATAATTGTTTAAAAATTTTATCTTAATTAATTCTTAATTACACTAAAGCGTTTAAGCGTTCTTTGGTTGTTTAGTTTTGCTTTTACTGTAATGTAAACACAGTAAACATTTTTTGTTTACATTTTCAAGTCATTTTTGTTATTAATTAATTTTTAATTTGAATCAAATAATTTGAAGATTTTTAATTTTTGGTTTAATAAAAACCAACAACAATCAGCCATCATATCATTGGCTGTTGTAAGTCAAATCGTATTATGATATCGAATGAATGAAATGCATTTATTACAAACAACAGATGGCGTTCATTTGACAGATGTAATTCTTTAGTGCCGGTAGTTATATGCAACAAAACACGATCATCAAATATGATAATATTCGAAACATTGCGATCAGTCACGATTATATTCAACCAATGACGAATATGAATTGAATGTATGTGAGCTTGAGCTTATATGTGCTTGTGTATATATATACATATATTGTGCTTGTTTGTAATACGATTGCTCTTTACTACATATGATATTTTTACAATGTTGCCAAAAAGCTCTTTTATATAATATAACAACAGGTGCACTGAACTTAAACTAGAAATTAACGTTAAACTGTTTTTTTCGCTACACAAGAAATGAAATACAAAATTGATCTCCTGCTTTTGCCAAGCTTTAATTGCTAAATTTGACCCAACTTAGCACGTGAGTCATAAGTATGCCTTATATACTAAGTAGCATAGCAAAACAGATTAAAGAACCATTCACAAACAAATACAGAATCCCCTTCATTAAAATTGTCTAAAATTTCAAGAAAAGTCAGTTTTTGTATGAAAAAAAAGACTCTACGGATAAAAATTTGTAAAAATTCAGGTTTTTTAGATACAGCAACCATTGTCAATGTTCAAACATTAGCAATAATACGAGTTCAAGATTATGTCTCTAAAATTGGTTGCATTTAAAAATAAATCAAGTATTCGCGAATCCAAGATACCATAAAAAGTACTGTAATGGGGATTGAAGAGGGTGTCAATCTTACATTGCTAATATTGTTATCGATGGTATCTTGGAGACGCGATCTTCCTTGAGTTTTCCTAGGATTTCCCATTATTTCTCTTATAAATATTATATGACATATACACTCGTGAAGGCTTGCCATACTGTCTAACGCTTTATCATTGATCCCATTCCTCAAAAACCCAAATTTTTAGAATATTGCTCCCGAGAGAAAGACTTTTTGTTCACAAAAACATGAACTGCTGTTTCCTGTTTTCTCAAAAAAATTGGACAGAAACGATTCTTGAATCAGTTTAGAGCCAATTGTTGAAAGTTAATGTTATCTATAAATTGTGTTTCTAAAAGAATATTTTCTTATATTTTTCTCGATATGATTTAGAATTTATTAGAATGATTTAGAATTTTCCCATTTATTTATTGATTAAAAAAAAAACTGCTTCATTAAATTGATATCAAATGATATTTTTCCATAAAAACCAGCATTGATTTCGGAGAAAAAAAAATTAATTCATGGCATTGAAAAATCTTTAATGAATGAAAATTTTACAACATTGTAATTTTCTTCTACGAAGAATGTATTTGTATATATTTGATAAGAAAACTCCATGAGAGCAGAGATACTAATTCACTCATCTATCGGAATAGATACGAAACTTCATCCCTTAAACGATTATAGAGCGCGCGCGTGTTGGTATATGTATGTAAGTTTTCACGATGGGAAACTCATAACGTTTGGTAAAGAAGATTTCAACATTTTTTAGTGTTATAATGTTTCCCAACAGGCGGAGATTTTCTTTTTTGCGTACATAGTTCAAACAATATCAACTACTCGTAGTATAATGTATGAAAATTTTAATTAAGTTTATATGCAAATTTGTTGACAATTTAGGTACTATCAAAACTTGTATGAAAATATGGAAATTTCGTTTGTAATTTAAGATAGTTTCTAAAGAAAATTATATTTTGGTAAAATTAGAACGCGACGAAATAATGATTGCAATAAATTATTTTTAACAGTCATAGATTTGTGTAGACTTATCTTTAGGTTCCTTGTCCAACAATTATGACCAAGGACGGTAGAGTTTTTGCAAAAGCCATGTTACTTTTTTACTGAAATTATTAAAAATTTCGGTAAGTAGTTTAGTTTCCAAGATTTCGATCGAAGATATCATTAAGAACGGATGCTTAGTAGAACTACAAGAAGGACTATAAAAAAAGGTCGAAAAATTATGTTCTAGTGTACCATTTTTGAACACAAGGGCTAAAAACTTCATAACATAACCAACTCCTTTTTATTCGACAAACCCAAACCCAACCAACTCGCAATTAGGTACAACTATACTCCGGACCTATAAAACTTTCGGTTTATTTTTACCTGGTCTATTTTTCCAGGTCTTTTTTTCCGATTCCCTACAAATAGGGTATAGATGAGAATTTTATAAAACGAAACTCTACAAAAGTATCAATTTTGAAATAAAATAATCATTTTGGAAAAATTCTTAGTTGTAATCCTTTTCAAGCATATTATTGTCTAATTTGTTTGGTACGTTTTGAAGTACTCTTGCCATGAAAGGTAATTAAATTAACAATTCTACCACGCTAGATAATTGGAATTTATGAAACCAATTGAAAAATAAATGTGAAAACAAATACAAAATGACATAATATTTTTCTACCATATATATTTTTCGTAGAAAACATCGAGAAACTACAATATTTATATATTTTGTAACATGTCTTGGCTTTTATTATTATTATTTGAAATTATTGTAGCAGGTTCGTATTTTTTTATATATACAGGGCGTTCTATTATTGACTACATATCGTTTGCTTACATAATAAGCTCATAAAGACGAAGGAAAAAGTTATTTACCAATTTTGGATCTAAGACCTACTTTGCGAGATAATTAACAAAAAAAAAAAAAAAATTAATATAATATTAATAAAAAGTAAATAACTATATCGAATCACAATAAATAAAATTTTGAAGGATGGTAATAAGAGAAGAAGAATAAATAGGATGTACATTGTACATAGATACAACCATTCCAACCATTATTTTATGTATGTAAATAGATTATAGAACAACCTTCTACCATACTTCAATATTTTATTGAACTGTGATTCGATAAAGTTTTTACTTTTTATTAATATTATTTTAATTTAGAAGATCTTCACATCCAAAATAACTTTTTCCTTTATGAGCTTATTCTGTAGGCCAACAATCTGCAGTCAATAACAGAACGCCCTGTATAAATATCTTTTTTTTATAGAGTAACACTTATATAAATAATAAATTTTATACACTGAAATATTATTTTTGTACATGTAAACATACAGCTATCATAATATTTTTTTCAAACCACTTCAATAACAACCAAAAAGACTGACGAATTAAGTTTAATTAAACGATATCACAATAGTTTTTTTTTTTGAAAAAAGTCTGTTTTTCCGTTAAACATACGCATCAGAAAACTTATTAAATTGACGTGAACACGTTTGTTTGATTCTAATAACAAGTTTACATTTCTTGAGTCAACGATGTCAATACGTAAGTCCAAGAAAATCACAATTTAACTGCCCAATAATTTTCTTCAACCTAGAAGCCAAAAAGCTTGCTACCATGTGAAGAACATATTATTTTGAAACGCATATATAGAGTGATTCTTTTCATTAATTATCAGGCTTTTATTAATCATAATTTATGGATACATTTTTAGAGTCTACTTTTCGTAATTACTCAGCACGATAAGGTTTAAAATGAGGGATAAATTATGAAATTTCTGGATCCTTAATTATTTTTCCAAAACAAAAAGCAGCAAATCGTGATCACTGAAAAAAGTTTATTTCTTGACAATGTATTGTTTGACGATTTTTAACTTCTATGAATATTTTCGGGTATGATAAAAAAGGAATTTCCTATATTAAGTTTTTTACTGCTTTCATATGTGGTGCGTACTAAATTAGATAATTTGGTATTCATATATTGAAGAGAATTAATATGCATATAATAAACATCGCTAGTGCAAAGCAAAATATTTCAATTTGCTGTGGTTTAACCAATATTTGTCAGTAATAGTTTGTGAATGTTTAGTTTGTTATTACCTAATACCAATAAAATATGGTAAATTCACTATAAGCTCATTTCATATGGGCGTTATTTACCTGATTGAATGTAACGACTAAATATCAGTATTGAATTTAAATAAAATGATTTTATCCCACGTGTGAAGGAGTTTACATAGGAGAGACTGGAAGAAGCTTTCCGATTTGAAAGCGCGAACATCTCCTAAACAAGGGCATACGTCGGGCATTTACTAAAATAATGGTTAAGTTCAAATGTCCAGCCAATTAAGTTACGGAAAAAAAATATTTGAACCAATTTTAAATTTCATGAATATTTCATATTATGACAATTTCACTGCTTGTGGAATTTATTCATTTGAAGAATCTGGAATATAATAATTAAACATTATTATACCATGTATATGAAATATACCAAGGTATACTAAGTTTAGTCCCAAGTTTGTAAAGCTTAAAAATATTGATGCTATGAAAATTTTGGTATAGATAGATGTTCATAAAATCACCTAATTAGTCCATTTCCGGTTGGCTGTCTGTCTGTCGTCTGTCAGTCGTTTGTCCGTCTGTCATCACGATAACTCGAAAAGGAAAAGAGATATGAAGCTGAAATTTTTAAAGCGTGCTTAGGACGTAAGAAGTGAGATCGAGTTCGTAAATGAGCAACATAGGTCAATTGGGTCTTGGGTACGTAGAATCCATCTTGCAAACCGTTAGAGATAAAACAAAAGTTTAAATGTCAAAAATGTTTCTAATAAAAAAGTAAACAACTTTTGTTTGTAACATTTTTTCGTAAATATCACTGTTTATCCGTGAGAGCGCAAATTATGCGCAAATTGTATAGTATGTATTATATGGGAATATCAGTTATATATGTGTGACATGTTTCTGTGTAATGTGACAGAGTAATCAATACTGTCTATACATGGTATTTCAACAATTTACTCAGACAATTGTTTGTTTTCACTTAATTAAGAATAAATCATCGAATTAAGAATAAAGATTTGACAACTCGTGTACTTCATTATGCAACGCATATTGCCACGCTTTTCTATTAACCGGATGAGACAAATAATTACAATTCACTTGTTTTAATTAGTACGTTATTGAAATCTCAAAACAAATATTATTATTGAGTTGGTTGTCAATATAAACAAATAGGTACAATATTTATTCTGGAATTTAATATTGAACATGAATATTAAAGAAATTTCCCCGGAATAAATGTTGATACAAATATAATAATTAATATTCCAATAACTCTAGATATTGCACGTATCAAAACAAAACTATAAGGCCTAATTAAATAATTAAAAACGATATTGATATATTACTAGAATTATTCAATGGATGATATTAGTGGTTTCATAAATACCCAAACATTTAATATTCTGTATGTATAATCATTGAGCATACGATATAATTATTTAGTATATTGGTTTGTGGCTAGAGCCTAGCTGTATGTTAATAATAAATTGTTCCGTGAGGTAGGCAAATTTTATCTACATATTACATATAGGAAAGGAATTTTATTGTTAGGACGAGCGCATATTTATGTATGATTGATTCTGCATTGGGAAAAACACTACCTTATATACTGAGTTTTATCAAAATTGGAGCTACACAAAATTTCTCGATTTTTCGAACAGTTTTTCTCGATTTTTCGAAAAGTATTCCACCAGTCGTCAAATGCACCCAATTTTTGTACTTTTTGGGTCAAAATTACCTTATATACTGAGTGTTATCAAAATTATAGATACAACAAATTTCTCGATTTTTTGAAATTTTTCTAAGGGGTACCCCTTTGCAAAAAATCGACAAAAACGCTAAAAAAATTTTTGTTTTGGAATTTGATGAAACTCGGTGATTGGGGTAATTTTGACCCAAAAAGTATAAAAATCAGGTTAATTTAATGATTGGATGCAGAGTTTCTGAGATATCGCAATATTTGGGTCGATTTTAGCCCGTATCTCAAAAACTATTGGGCCAGTCGTCAAATGTACCCGAATTTTGTACTTTTTGGGTCATAATTACCTTATATACTGAGTGTTATCAAAATTGGAGATACAAAAAATTTCTCGATTTTTTTTAATTTTTTTAAGGGGTACCCCTTTGAAAAAATCGAGTAAAACGCAAAAAAAAATTTTGTTTTGGAATTTGATGAAACTCGGTGGATGGGGTAATTTTGATCCAAAAAGAATAAAAATCAGGTTATTTTAATGATTGGATGCAGAGTTTCTGAGATATCGCAATATTTGGATCAATTTTAGTCCGTATCTCAAAAACTAGTCGACCAGTCGTCAAATGCACCCGATTTTTGTATTTTTTGGGTCAAAATTACCTTATATACTGAGTTTTATCGAAATTGGAGATAACAAAAATTTTTCGATTTTTTGCAATTTTTTTAAGGGGTACCCCTTTGAAAAAATCGAGAAAACGATAAAAAATATTTGTTTTGGAATTTGATGAAACTCGGTGGATGGGGTAATTTTGATCCAAAAAGTATAAAAATCAGATTAATTTAATGATTGGATACATAGTTTCTGAGATATCGCAATATTTGGATCGATTTTAGTCCGTATCTCAAAAACTATTAGACCAGTCGTCAAATGCACCCGATTTTTTTACTTCTTGGGTCAAAATTACCTTATATACTGAGTTTTATCAAAATTGGAGATACAAAAAATTTCTCGATTTTTTGAAATTTTTTTAAGGGGTACGCGCACCCCTTTGATAAAATCGAGAAAAACGCAAAAAAAATTTTGTTTTGGTATTTGATGAAACTTGGTGGATGGGGTAATTTTGATTCAAAAAGTATAAAAATCAGGTCAGTTTAATAATTGGACCTATAGAATGTTACAATGTCAGCAAGAACCATGGGCAAAACTTTACAAAAAGTTAAAACTTTCCAAAAAAATTAAAATCCATAAAATTGTGAACAAAAGAGTGGATAAGTAAGGGTTACAACGTGATAGTCTAAATGAGAAATTGCGCTGCAAAGCGGGCGGGTATCTGCTAGTTTTCCATAAATCTATCAGTTTATGCTAAAATTGACATATGTTGTAAGGTTACCTATTTGGCAATTGCATGAAGATAAAGTTGAATTTACTAGAAGATAAGCAATAGATAATGTTAAAAATGTTTTTTTTTTCTATATTTTTTTTAATAAATAGTGTAAACAAGTAGCATTCCTACACTCTATTTAATAGGAAGCGTGGACTGACTCTACATGTCTACAACATTGCATTTTCTATTAATAAGTAAACAGTATTTTTTTCACTCTGAATGCACTTTTCTTTGATAAAACTTTTCATAATGTGATTATAAAAAAAAATAAAAACTTTAATTGCTCGTTTCCTTGTTGCAATATATTTTATATTATCTGTTATTTTAATTACTCGTTAAATATTATTATTATTATTATTTTTATTATTATTATTATTTAATTATATTTTATAATGCATCGATAAAGATATTCTCGGTTAACTTATCAAAAAGATGTTATATTCATACAGAAACTACAACCCATTTTCTTTTCCCGAGCAAATCAGACTATATAAAGTTTGTTTTTCCTTATGTAGGTATATAGGGTAGAATGCAGTACCACTGCAGTATTACTGCGTATAAGACAGTTTTTATATGAAGAAAAAGTTCAGTTACAAAGAGGCAACTTATGTGTATTTTTATACCATGTATATGAAATATACCAAGGTATACTTAGTTTAGTCAAAAGTTAAAATCTCATAAAATCACCTAATTATTCCATTTCCGGTTGTCTGTCTGTCTGTCGTCTGTCGTCTGTCGTCTGTCGTCTGTTCGTCTGTCATCACGATAACTCACCAGTTTTTTGATAAATCACCGGTTTACACTGAATACTAAAAACTGCCTCGTTCAATCCAATCTACTACTGAAATAAATCTTAAAAGTGTTAAAAAAAAAAACTATTTGTTTGGTATGAAAATGTTAAGCTAAATGTCAAATGTACGACTTTTTGAATACCCCGTTTTGGTGTTTTAAACAAATAAAATTATTATTATTAATATTATTATCTCTATTTTAAACAAGTGAAAACAAACAATTGACTGAGTAAATTGTTGAAATACCATGCATAAATAGTGTTGATTACTCTATCACATTGCACATACATATACAATTTATATATTACATACTATACCACTTACGCCTAATTTGCGTCCTCATGGGTAAACAGTGGTGTTTACGAAAAAATGTTTCAAACAAAAGTTGTTTATTTTTTTATAAGAAACATTTAATTTACATTTAAACTTTTGTTCTATCTCTTACGGTTTACAAGATGGGTCATACGGATCCATAGGTCGAGACCCAATTGACCTATGTTGCTCATTTACGAACTCGACCTTACTTTTTACGTCCTGAGTACGCTGTAAAAATTTCTACTTGATATCTTTTTTCGTTTTTGAGTTATCGTGTCCACAGACGGACGGACGGACGGACAACCGGAAATGGGCTAATTAGGTGATTTTATAAACACCTATACCAAAATTTTGTTCGTAGCATCAATATTTTTAAGCGTTACAAACTTGGGACTAAACTTAGTATACCTTGCATATTACATATATGCATGGTATAAAAATAATCAACTGTTCCGAGACTTTATAGACACCATAACCAAATCGAGTATATTTTGGATAAACCTAACTATTTATTTTCTTATCTCTAATGTACACAGTTTGTACAAGATACTTCCCAAAAGTATTTTAATTTATTTTAATGTGAAAACCATTGAAAAATAAATGCTACAATTTCAAATGGATATAATAAATAGAATAGATACGAGTTAAATTTCATGAATATTTTTTTGGCTAGCGATTTCAAATTCGTGATTTTATGGCTACTGATTCAAAATTCTCTTAGTAGCGCAAGATCTGATAAATTCAGTCGTATTTACACCAATTTCGATAAAGTTGAAGTAAGTATTTTTGTTTAAACCATAACAAATATTAACTTGTTGCCATTTACAGAAAATATTTTCTTGCATCAAGTACTTTTTTCAGTGTGATATTTCGATATATTAAAAAACTTTATAAGCTTATTATTCAAAAAAACTTCAACATAATTAAATACTTTTTTCGATAGAGAACTTATCAGTATTACCAAACATCTCAATCATTCACAACAATTTCTAAAGTGTAATAATAATCGTTAAACGTATTTTTTTTTTCGTAAACTTTTTGTTATTTATTACATGCTATTAAAATATAATTTTATCAAATTGTTCTCTACAAATTTTTTTTGACATGTATTCATAAATTTCCTGTTGTAATAAAATTACTTTGAAAATTGTTAGACAATATACCTACTTTTTAAATCGAAAACGTACTTACTTACTTTTTAAATCGAAAACGTATATTTTCAACTGTTATAAAAAAAGGAATTGTTTGTTGTTTTTTTGATAAAAATATTGTTTTGTGTTGTTCCCACACAAAGTCTTTTGTCAAAAGTTTTCTTACATTATTTTACAACTTTATCGGTACATACCAAAATAATTTGTTTTAAAACCTTATTTAGAAACTTTTAACTATTTAAAATTATTCGATCAAAGTACAAGAAGTAGTAAAATTTTTCGAGAACAAATTAAATATTGAGAAATGAGAAAATTATGCCATTCTAAATATTAACTCTTAAATATTTATTAATATAGAAGTTATAATTTCTACTAGAAAATTCGATGATGAGTTTTCAACATATATTTACGTTTTGAGGATTAAAAGTCTGCATGGATGGAAGTCGTTAATTCAGTTCCAATTAAAAGCTCTGAATCTATCAAATTTCACAGACAAAATATGTGAATATGTGAGGATTTAAGTTTCTATTTAAAATGGTAATTACTATTGATTTTTTAAGAAAAAAACAACTAAAAATAACCTTGTCAATAGTCGTCATGCCGATTAATAAGAAACTAAAACTTTTTACAAGTAAGAAATCAATACCTATGTAATAATAATTAAAGCTGTACAATTAACTATTTACTAAATGCTTCTGATCTTTAGTAACTTCTGATTAGTGTTCAGAAATGGTGTTTTTTATTATTTATTATAGTTTCTCATACACACGTTAATAATTTCAATTAACAGTTTATGAAATTTTAGTTATGATTAATTAAAAATTAAGAAGAACGAAAAAGATTAATCCATTACACCGTAATTCCTAAGTTTTAAGTTTATACTTCCGTCGACAGTCCCCAAGATTGATTAATCATTTTTGGTTTTACTCTTATGTATGATTCCTAGATTCCAATCGATTGTTCCTAGAAGCTAGGAAGAGGATCTTACAAAGATCACGGATTTGATGTTGACTATCAGGGTTTCTAAATATTGAATGCAAAAGAAGTAAATGTTTTAATAAGATATGTATTTGTTATAAAATACATTTGTTTATAACATTTTTTCTTACATGTGTGGTTTAAAAATTTTGCTGATTTGTAAACTTTTCTACAAGTACTTTTTAAACCAAAATCTTTTGTTTTAAAACCACACTAAGAAACTTATTTAAAATTATTATATTCAACGACAATATTATAATTGTAAGTCAACAATGATTAAATTTTAACTTTCAATATGATCACAAAACTTACCTTTCATTTCTATAGGGTTGAATTACTTTGTGTACTTATATCTAAGAAACTTTCTCTATAAATATTTTTTCTTCTAGTTTATTTTCGATAAAGTATGAGTTTCTTTATTTAAGATGTTACCTTAACATTAATTAAATTAACTATATTTGATTTGAATAGAGGTATTAATAAAAGTTGATAGTTCATTTGAGGTATTAATTACATTAATTCATAATTAGTTGGCAAGATTTAAGTGTGGATTTAAGTGTATGTTCCCAATACAGGTAAGAACGATACTAGGCAGTGAAGTTTGGATGATGGTGACTTAAACAGGTAAATGTAGCAAAGGTGAATTAAACTGAATTTTATACGTAGTATTTGGAGAACTATCAAACATTAAGCATCGCATTTTCAGAATTTCCTTTCTAAATCGAGATCACATGCCTATAACGATTACAAATTATCAGCTGACGCGTCCAAATTTTACGCTTGTATTAACACTCTGAATAATATGAAGAGAACTCTGTATTATTAACGAAAAAACAAAGAAAGTCAGGCATGGAACTGCCGACGGAAGTGAAAACTTAAAAATTATAAACGTGTGTATAAGTGCAGAGGTGTCTCCAGGATAAAGCGTGGCACATCTAGTCCATATTATACACATCGTTAAATAGCATTGATTCATTTGCTATTTAACGGATTTGCGAAACTTCGAAATCCGTGAAGTGGTTTTAATGCCACGGGCTCCTCTCATTAATTATTATTATTATAAAAATATAAACAAATCATAAATATCACCATCTATGAACAATAATCAGAAGATAGCAAAGATCAGAATCACTAAGAAAACCGTTAGGAAGCTTTAATTATTATTATAAAGGTGTCGTTTTTTCAATTGAAAAAAAGTTTAAGTTGCCTCGGTCATGGTGTTATATCCGTTGCTATACTCATAGCATGATGCTGACGATGATGGACACATTTTTCCGGTCTAGGATGGAAATTTTGAATATCAATATTATAATTTTATACTTGATTCTACTGCTCTACTACAACAAAACTTTTTGTTTCAAAATTGTTCTAATAACTTTTTGTATTCCCTGTTTTATAGATAAAAAGAGGTTTGCAAATTGACGTCGGGACTTTCCCAGCATTATAAATTTCACTAGCATATTTTCTAGCATGTTCTAGTATTATACCTAGCTTTTTTCAACGACTTAGTATCATCATTTCTTGTAACCCACCTACAAAAATACAATATAGAAAGAAAATCAAATATAAATTTTCGTATATTTTTCTTAAAATAATAATAATAATCGTATAGATTTCATATTTATTTTGTGCGTATATCGAAATCGAACATATTTTCATAGAACAGTTTTTTTTTTCATTTTTATTTTCGTTTCTTTTCTTTTTTATTTTTCTATCACAGAAAAAAAAACATTTATATGCGATATAGATTATATCAGCGATAAGTAAATATAAAATATAAATTCAGACGCATGATCAACGGCTTAGACATTATAAAGCTAATATAAACAGATATAAGTATAAAAAAACTTTTAACAAAAATAAAACCGACTTCAAAAGAAATACTTTTCCAAAACAAATTAATATGCACTAAAAAGAAAAAAAATTACGATTATATAATGTAGTTAAATTTATTATTATTTTTGAAGTCGGTATCAGTCAAGGAAACAACTATAAACAGTTTGCTATATTAGCTTGGCTGACATCGACTCTAAAAATAACAATAATTTTAACTACATTATATTATCGTTAAGTTTTTACTTTTTAGTGTATATTAATTTGTTTTGGAAAAGTTTTTCTTTTGAAATCGGTTTTCTTTGAAATGAGGCC
Organism: Chrysoperla carnea; assembly: GCF_905475395.1. NCBI lineage: Eukaryota > Metazoa > Arthropoda > Insecta > Neuroptera > Chrysopidae > Chrysoperla > Chrysoperla carnea. The sequence continues at coordinate 20,001,785 of NC_058338.1, forward strand.
ACATGGGAAGCACCAGCTTTCAAATAGATAAAGAATAAGTGCAAAAATATTGTATTAGTATCGATATAACTTTTATCTGGATCATTTATGAAACACATTTGTTGAGGGCTGACAAAAGATTAAATATCTGAATGCATGCTACTCTTCGAACCTCTCTTTTTTATCTATAAAACAATAAATAGGTTGAAAATTTAAAAAGAAAGTTGAACAAAGCAGAATACTAGAATAGACACTCTCATCAATCAAAGTCGAAATTATCTATTAGGTATAAGTATTCTGATTGAATAATTATTATGAATATTAGTTCGTCACGTAAACAAAATAAATACCACAAAAAGATCTTTTTATTTATTGGGTGGATTATTATTGGTTTTAGATATACTAACACGGGTTTTGTAATTTAATATTCACTCTGCAATGTCTGGTCTTAACGTATTCGAACCATAAAACCAAGTTTTAAAACCTTTTTAAAGTAAAACATTTATATTTAGTTTTCTTTTTCGAATTATATGTTTATCTTGGTGTATGGTATTGACAGACATGGGCAAACGTGGATTAGAGAAGACACTCATACTTCTGTACCTTAAATATGAGTAAGACAGTGACAACCAAAAATACGAGTAAGACAGGGAAACAACAATTTTTTTTTCTACCTATTGCATTACTATAAGAGAAACTGAGATAGGTAGAAGAGTCGTATACCCGTCTCGTTTCCTTCTCTATGATCAATGCGGACTTGGATAAAGAGACACACAATAAAGTTTATATCACCCAATAAAGTTAATGGTGACTTCGACTTAAAATAACATGCCCATGCCTGGTATAGAGTAAACTTGAATTTTATTAGATTCTTAATATGACTTTGTACAATTTTACTTGGACAAGTTTTCTTGGATTAAGAAAATAAACAAATAAATTGTTCCAGGTTGGTGAGCTTTGTAAAGCTTTAAGATGGTTTTGTTGTAAACGGTTGTTGGTGAACATATTTTTTTTTTCTGAAGTTCTATGTTTTTAAAACGAATTTTCGGTTTATGTTAAATTAATCGGCTTTTCAAGTGACCTTTTCAAGTATAATACAATGATTTTATCATTTTACCATTTTATAAGAAATTTATTTTATGTCTGATAAACCCGTAGTAGGATTATGTGAATTTCAGCAAGTTTATTAATGTAGTGGATTAATATTTAGTATATTTTTAAACAATGCGGACATTTAACTTCATAAATAGTAAGGAAAAGGTTTTTAATCTTTTTTCTACAACGAAATATCTAATGATCTTGAACCACGAATGTATAGAAGAGTACAATACTTTTCAAATTTTAATAAATCATTTTGCAAACAACTAACTGTGTTAATTGTTGAAATACCATGTATAGACAATGTTGATTACGCAATCGTTTGTTTTACTTACGTAATGTAAGAAAAGAAAGATAACCACTCTTACAAACTAAGTAATAAGAGTATCTTTCTTAAGTTTTAGGAAATTTGTAGATTTAAAAGTTAAGTTATTATCATTTTCTTGTTAAAACAAATATTAGAAGACATATTGGTAAAAAAGACAATAAGTAAATCGTCATGGTCGTATAAGTCATAAACGGTTAGTGATAAAAAAAAATTACTATTACAAAAAAGGTAGGTAATTTAATTATCTACAATAAAAGTTATAATTTTTGGTCTAACGTGCACGGTTATGGAGATATAGCCTAAAACGGTTTTCCTGAAAAAGGAGGCACTTCCCTAGCCTATTTTTGTAAGAATTTTGTGCATTTATATTCAGTACGTGATACTGAACCTATTTAAATAATAAAATAACTCCTGTAATTTAATGCAGAAAAAAATTCTTTGTAGTACGAAGTAATTAGATGATTCGGGTTTTTACATTTTTAATGCATGTCAGCTCCTTAACTGTAATACGTTAAACTTTTTGTTAGTAAATTATAATATTATTATGATCATCAAAAAGTTGTGTAAAATTTATTATCCTTTACACATTTCATACAATATGCATTTTATATCTCTATAATAAATATTCTTTATTATACTTATATGAGGTGAGACAAAAGTCACGGATTGGACAATTCTTGTTACGAAACGATTTGAAGATTTTACGAGAAAGTAAGTAGTTCTTAGCCCGTTACGTCGTTATTGTTGAGAGCACGTTCGAATATTTGGGCGAGCTGAAGAGTTTACCGAAACACACAAATTTTCAATAAAAGTCTGTCACGTCAGTAATTGTTCTATTTATATCTGCTCATAAAAATTCGAAAACCATTTGCACAAATCCAAAGAACTCTCTATTAGTTAGTTTTCCTTAAAACACTTATCGTTTCTTTTTGAACTTTAAGGTGGTTACTCTTACAATCGCTCTCAAAAATTCAATTATTTTTTCCAAAGTTTCTAACTATTCAGAAACATCAGGACTTTCCATAAGAAACCAAAGTGTTAAGAAATATAACACATACCTTACTTTTATAAAGATATTCTAGTTGAAACAAGTGAAAACAAACAATTGACTGAGTTAATTATAATAATCTATAGACAGCATACATGTCACACCTACATAACTGATATTCCCATATGATACATACTATAAAATTTGTGACCTCACAGGTAAACAGTGATGTTTACGAAAAAATGTTTCAAACAGGTTTAAAAAAGGAATATTTTTTACATTTAAACTTTTGTTCCATCTCTAACGGTTTACAAGATGGGTCCTGTGGACCCAAGACCCAATTGAGATATGTTGCTCATTTACGAACTCGACCTCCCTTTTTACGTTCTCAGCACGCTATAAAAATTTCAGCTTGATATCTTTTTTCGTTTTTGAGTTATCGTACTTACGAACAAACAGACGGACAGACGAACAGACAACCGAAAATGAACTAATAAGATGATTATATGAACACCTATACCAAATTTTGTTCCTAGCATCAATATTTTTAAGCGTTACAAACTTGGGACTAAACTTAATATACTATGTATATTTCATTTTTATTCAAATTTTATATACATATCTGATTTCCTTTCGCTTCCAACTCTTTGCTAAAAAAAAAGATGTTTACTATAAAGAGATCTCCTCTTATTTCTCTTTTTCCACTCGATAGATACACAATATATTGAGAACAAGTAGAATAAATTTTCTAATTCACTAAGCATGAAGTATACTATGCGAATGTGTTAAACAATGTCTAAAAAATAAATCGTAATCTACAACGAATAATATTTTGCATATTAAAACTTCATATAAAACCTCTAATGAATGCATAATGTTACATGGAGTGTTACACGGTAGATTAAAAGATATAGTTAATGGTTCAGTGTGCTTCAAGGAACGTAAGTTGGAAAGCTGTACTTATCTTTAAGGGAAAACAAATTATAAAAGTTGAACGGAGCGGCTCACGAGTGATGAATATTTTCAAACGAAATACGACATACGCTAGCATTCATTTTTTGCTAAAGCTACTAGCTGAGAGGTTGCGAGTTCGAATCTAGGTAGCGGCAGTGTGTATAAAAAAGCTAATGGGGCGGTAATTTGATCGCACTGTCGTCGCTTGGGTAAGCACGATGTAACCGACTCCACCCACATTATAAAATTAATTGTATATTCGGATGTAGTTTTAGAAATAAATAAAGATTAAAAATAATGATATGGGTGGCCTCTGATATGGGATGAATCGACCACTTTTCAAACTGATACTATAGGTCAGTCGCCTTGTAGTTCGTCATAAATATAAACAGAAAAGTGATAGAATAGTTTTCAACAATCATGAAACATATTGTACATAAATGTACTCGTCCTTTTTCAAGTCCTGTTATATAATAAGAAGCTGTTTCCGTTAAAACTGGCAATTTATTCACTCAAATTTTAACATTGTTTAATAGAAAAAGTTAAGTAACAACTTAAATGAACAAGTTTTGATAGATACAGCCTCAAGGGACCAGAAAAATAACTTTTTGATTAAGTAAATTATTTCGTTAATTGATAAGTAAAAAAAAATTTTTTTTCTACCTTGTTTTTACAATGAAAATTTAAATTTTCCTAAACTGAGTTGATGTAAAAGATAAATTTTGTTAAAATTGAAAACAAAACAAAAAGAGAAATAATATTATGATTCATGTCTGTATATCATATCTGTAATAAAATTGCCCATAAATATAGAAAAATAATTTGATATTTATGACTTATATATTATTTCTCTAATTTATTTTTAGCCACGAATATCGGACGGTGGAATACGGCATGGATCAAGCTAGTTCTTTATTAAAACCAGAGTAACAAAATTCACATGTAGCTACTAAAATTGTAAATTTTATTGCTAATCCAGAGAATAGAAACATTTCACTTCGTAAAAATTACGGGGAAAGCTGGATGAACCTTCTATTTCTGGTACTTAAAAAATTTCAAAAGCCCCCATTGATCCGAATGCCGGTACAAAATTTACCCTGGGTCAAATGTCAACAAAATACGAATATTGCGATAAAGGTCACTACTTTAAAATTTGCATAAATGAATGGCACATGTTAGTGGTAACGATTATAATATGTTAATTTATATGATAATACAAATGTTATTCATATGAGATTGTTTCATGACACCTACTCCACATATTGTATCATATGAAGTCCTTATGATAATATTCTGATTCTATTCTGAAAGATAGGTACAATGCAGTTATTTTTGGTATCACTTTGATGTTTCTGTATCTGTGTATAAATCACATTCGTAAAATTCGTCCTGACAAACAAGAAATATACATAGGTAGGTAATAAAGTACCAAAAACACCAAAGTAAGTACACATAGACTTGACTGGCTCATTTGTACACCTATTGGCATTTCTGAGCTGAAAACCAAACACCAAATCTGATGAAGGTGTAAGTCTAGATTCCTTAACCCAAACTTCCGGTTTCGTACCTCCAATTCTTGGCCTAAAAGCCAGGCACACTCATGTGTATGCAATAACAACAAATGGAATTTATTATTGGAAATCTAAAGTAGTTTAATTAGTACATTTTGATTCTGTTTGGCAGGGTAGAGGACACAGTGTACGTAGAAATAACATACAATTCGGACTAAAAAATTTCAACAGTAGATATATATTCCTTTTTACAATATAATATGGTGTAGTAAAAATTTGATTATAGAAAGAAAATAAATAAGGACATGGAAAGAATTAGCCTACAGTGTTTATCAAACTTTTTTTTTCATCAAAGAAGACGTTTTGTCAATTTCAAACTACTATTCAGAATTCTATTAGAACTCATGTTTTTTGAAATTTACACAGCGTATTTCTTTTTAGCATAATACTAAAATATGGTCTAGTAGTAACATAAATATTATTACCGGAAAAGACATTTTTAACACACGAATATAATATCAACACTTTTTGCAAACAAAAACTTAAAATTTTAAAATCATAATTGAAAAATTCACAAACTTCACAAAAAAAAAACTTTTATTTTAAAAATTCACTTTGAAATTCGTTCATATTTGATTAAAAATTAAAATTTTACTTTAAAGTCAAAATAATAATTTGTTTTTATTTGTGTCCAAATTAAATAATAAATAAAGAATACCTTTAAGAGGTGTAATTAAATTTCATAAATAAAAAATTATTACAAGTTTAATCGAGTTGAACTAAACACAGAATGATTGACGTAAGTAAGACGTTTTTTTTATTATGCTTTTAATATTAAAATCATATCGGATTATCTCTATATTTAAAAATAGGTGTTTTCAGTTTCATAATATTTTAAACAGATGCGTTGATGAAAAAAATATGTGATTTGACAAAAAAATATTGCTTCCGTATTTTATATATACAGCGTGTACCATCAATTATCTCCAATTTAATTTAAAATTTGATTAAAATTGTAATTATTATTAATATATTCGATGTTCATTAAAAGTACCGTATCAAAAAGTACCATATTGGAAATCTTGATAGTCATAGTATGTACTAAATTTGCCCTATCACATCCAAATTTTATTCTATTTTGATAAACTAAGTATGTACTCCTACTAAATTTGGGTCAAACTTTTCAAATTTGTGATCAAAATTGACCTTGCTTTAATAGACTTAAAGAATGTAGAGTCCTGTTCTCGGAATTAAGCACAAAAGTGGTAGATAGCGAAAAAATGACATCGCAGCTGAAAAGAGTGACCCAAAATTAGTGGGTTTCAAAAAAAATTCCAATAAGATCGGATCAAATTTGGCTGTGTTATAAAAAAAATCGAATTTTTTAACTTAATGACGTCATCAAAATCCATAAAATTTAATTTTGCTCTATCACATCCAAATTTTATCCAATTTTGATAAACCAAGTATGTAATCCTACTAAATTTGGGTCATACTTTTCAAATTTGTGATCAAAATTAACCTAGCTCTAATATATTTCAAGAATGAGGCGTCCTGGTCCCGGATTTAGGCACATAGGTGATAGCTAGCGAAAAATTGACATCACAGTTGAAAAGAGTAGCACAAAATTAGTGGGTTTCAAAAAAAAGTTCAATAAGATCGGATCAAATTTGCCTGCGTTATCAAAAAAATCGAATTTTTTAACTTAATGACGTCATCCGAATCCAAAAAATTTCATTTTGCTCTATCACATCCAAATTTTATCAAATTTTGATGAACCAAGTATGTAATCCTACTAAATTTGGGTTATACTTTTCAAATTTCTGATCAAAATTAACCTAGCTCTAATAGATTTCAAGAATGAGGCGTCCTGGTCCCGGAATTAGGCACATAGGTGATAGCTAGCGAAAAATTGACATCACAGCTGAAAAGAGTAGCCCAAAATTAGTGGATTTCAAAAAAAAGTTCAATAAGATCGGATCAAATTTGCCTGCGTTATCAAAAAAATCGAATTTTTTAACTTAATGACGTCATCAGAATCCAAAAAAATTTCATTTTGCTCGATGAAATCCAAATTTTATCCAATTTTGATGAACCAAGTATGTAATCCTACTAAATTTGGGTTATACTTTTCAAATTTGTGATCAAAATTAAACTAGCTCTAATAGATTTCAAGAATGAGGCGTCCTGGTCCCGGAATTAGGCACATAGGTGATTGCTAGCGAAAAATTGACATCACAGCTGAAAAGAGTAGCCCAAAATTAGTGGGTTTCAAAAAAAAGTTCAATAAGATCGGATCAAATTTGCCTGCGTTATCAAAAAAATTGAATTTTTTAACTTAATGACGTCATCAGAATCCAAAAAATTTCATTTTGCTCGATCACATCCAAATTTTATCCAATTTTGATGAACCAAGTATGTAATCCTACTAAATTTGGGTTATCCTTTCCAAATTTATGATCAAAATTAACCTAGCTCTAATAGATTTCAAGAATGAGGCTTCCTGGTCCCAGAATTAGGCACATAAGTGATAGCTAGCGAAAAATTGACATCACAGCTGAAAAGAGTAGCACAAAATTATTGAGTTTCAAAAAAAAGTTCAATCAGATCGGATAAAATTTGCCTGCGTTATCAAAAAAATTAAATTTTTTAACTTAATGACGTCATCAGAATCCAAAACATTTCATTTTGCTCGATCACATCCAAATTTTATCCAATTTTGATGAACCAAGTATGTAATCCTACTAAATTTGGGTTATACTTTTCAAATTTGTGATCAAAATTAACCTATCTCTTATAGATTTCAAGAATGAGGCGTCCTGGTCCCGGAATTAGGCACATTGGTGATAGCTAGCGAAAAATTGACATCACAGCTAAAAAGAGTAGCCCAAAATTAGTGGGTTTCAAAAAAAAGTTCAATAAGATCGGATCAAATTTGCCTGCTTTATCAGAAAAATCGAATTTTTTAACTTAATGACGTCATCAGAATCCAAAAAATTTCATTTTGCTCGAATACATCCAAATTTTATCCAATTTTGATGAATTCCTCCTTTGTTGTTTGAAGTCGGTTGAAAATTAGTTCAGCGTTTGTATACTAAAATCAGCGAGGGCTTAAGAAAACAGACAATATTTTTTGACAATGTTACATAATACATGAATATTTGAACATCGTTGTATTTTACCGTATACGTATCAAAATTTTCAATTTGTAATGTTTATATGGATTATTTAAAAACAAATTGCAATACGTCACATGTATTTAAAACTTTAAATTTATGTGATAAACATCAAACTATAGTTGTTAATATTATACGTGAATACATTTGTGAATTCTATCTACATTACATTAATTAATTAATTAATTAATTAAATTTAATCCAAGTAAAATTGTTATTTAACGACAGTGACATCTTTTTAGTAAATAAAATAGATGAACAGGGTTGGATTGAACAAGATATAACACTTTTTTACAAATTTCAATAATATATATCATGGTATACTAAGTTTAGTTCTAAGTTTGTAACGCTTAAAAATATTGATGCTACGAACAAAATTTTGGTATAAGTGTTCTTAAAATCACCTAAAGAGTCCATTTCCAATTGTCCGTCTGTTCGTCTGTTTGTCCGTCTGTAATTTAATGAAAATGTCGAGTAGAAAATGTAAGCGAAGTTTTGATGGTTTTTGTGGCCTTTTTTGGACTGTTTATATTTTCAGAAAAGAGAAAACCATGGAAGATTCGTTATAAAGAAGATATCTTAATTATTTCAGATTTTCTGTTGCGAAGATAAAATGTTGGTATTTTGCATGTGTTTTGAAAAATTGTAGAATCGTTTTACACCATTGCTTAAATAAACAATAATTAACTTTCAGCTAGGGAGTAAAAACCAAAATGTAATGAAACAAGCGTATATCCAGAAATTTTAAAATAATCTTATACGCTTCATGCTCTTACTCTTAAGTTTGGGTCGGATTTTGTTTTTGGATGAAATTCCTCTAGAAATTAGTTTATTCAACCTAGAAGCCAAAAGAAGTTCTCAATATTTTTGAAAATTTCTGGATTTCTTTTGAAAATAAAAATCTCATAAACATTGGTGTTTCAGAATTTGATGAAACTTGTTCGATAAGGAAACGAAATTCAACCAATACAAAGCTGAATTTATTTAATGATTTACTCTTCTGAGTACTTTCTGAGTTATCGCTTAAAATCTTGTATGCAAAGTTTTTATATCGGAGTAAGTTTGGTTGGCAATTGAAATTTCCATGAAAACCTCGCGCGTTCCTTTCTAGATTCAGACTTTAATTAACACATGTATCAAAAATTTGTAATTTTAAGATTGTGTTAAAAAAAAAAAACTAATACCAGGGGTCACCGGCCCCCCGCGGATTTCATTCTTATCAGTCAAACAAAAAATTTAGCTCACAAAAATAAAATAAAGCCAGTTCTGACTGATGAATATATATATATATATATATATATATATATATATATATATATATATATATATATATATATATACAATGAAACTACATATTCACGTATATTAATTATCAGATTATAGAGTATTTTATGCTTATCGAATTGGATTTTCTGCTTTTTGATCTATTGAAATATTTGTTTTTCACAATTTTATACAAAATGGTAAATAATAAAATCATGTTTTCAAGTTTCTTTCAAATTATTTTAATTAAATACGCAAGAAAAACATATTGTTTGACTTTTGAAAATATATTCTTAGTGAAATTGTTCAATGATTGAAGCAAATCAACATAAATGCTATAATAAATGATTTGGAGTTTACGAAGAAAACCTTGGGAGGGAGAGTTCTACATTGAAAGGATATTGAAGTATGCGAAAACGTATTTTACCAAACGAGGGTTTGTATTTTTCGATTTTATTTACTTTTTTTGAGGTTTGAGGATTTGTTGTTTTACTGTAAGAATTGAAGCATTTAGCCTAGGAAAAAACGCTAGCCAATCCAGAAAGCACACCAGTATTTTATTATGGAAGCCGGTGGACAATGTTTGTCTGAGTGTACAACATCATGTTCATGCGAACTTGGGCATTTTTTTTTGTACGCCCATAAAGTGGGACAGGACTTCTCTACTTTCAAGAACCAAATTCTCTTTATTTAATATTCACAGATATTATATATGCATTTAATTTAATATTATATATTATTTATGCCATTATATAATATATTTTTGGCGCTTCTTAGCATTTTTTGACTGAAAATTTTTACCAAACATCATCGTTTTCGATATATAAGCGTTAAAAAAAAAATGTTATTTTCGAAAATAAAGATTGTTTTACGGTTCTAGTCAAAAATTTGATTTGAAATCGTATGATTTTATATTTTGGACCATTCTAAAAACGTTCTAGCTCTAAATCTACTGGCGCGAAGTTTTTTCCTGGGTCAGGCAGTTTTTTCGTTTTTGGTTTCTCGATTATTAAATTAAAACTGTTTATGTAAAAATATATATCAAACTAAATACATCCTGTTTGCATATTTCTAAAAAGACATTAAAAGATGAGTTATATTACAATCAATTATCCAATCACCCACGAAATACTTAAAAATAACAAATAATATTCCCAAGAAAAATTTAATTATCAGATTCATTGAAGTATTTTTCGAAGAAAACATTTTTATTCAGCTCTAAATGTATAAGTAAAAAAGCTCAACAACAAATTATCCATTCAACGTTCATATACAGGGTGATCCAATTTATAGCAACAGAACTTCATTAAAAGGTAGATAATTTTAAACTTATAACAATTTCTCAAGTCACAGCCTTCCGGCGTACTTTGTAGATACAGACTGAAATTTTAGAAAAAATGATAGGATTATGAACATTGAGAAAACGTTATTATACTTAAATAAAATCAGGAGAAAATTTTTTTTCGAAATTTTAATTTGAAGAAAATTCAAATTCAAAAAACGTAGCTATGAGTATTGAAGAAGTGTAAAGTATTATAATAATATTTACTAAATAAAATTAAATTAGAATTGTGGAGGCAATTAAATTAAATTGAACGTAATGTATAATAGCATTATCTTGATATCTTGACCCATTATTATACATGATTTATCATCACAAATATCTAGAAAGGTTGTGGAGTCTGAAAATAAATTATTATGTTCAAGATTCAGATGTGGAATTTAATTGAAGCACCATAAACTAAGCGTATTCCCTTTGAAGAATAGAAGAAATTTGAAGAAATTATTATTAATTGTTGAAAAAATCTAAAAATATTTTTATTAGCTCATCTTGTTAATCGTGATAGAATTTATAGTCTGCAGCTTTGTTTACAAGAATAAATTTTCAATCGACGAATTGCAAAAATTGTTTTTTATCTCGGTCGGTTTCTGTTGAAATAGTTGTCATTCTTAAAGCCATAGTTAAGTTCTACAAACCCGATCATCAACTTCAGTATTATGGAATATCCACGTACTTACAAAAAATATTTTTGGTCAATCCTAGTTTTTACAGTTAAAAAAAGCTTTATCTAATGGGGTCCACGATTTGCGTCTTAAGCTCCCATTCTATTCGTTAAAGTAATTGTCCTAGACATTGAAGTGGACAACTAATATAGTCCGCGGGACAGCAGCCTATTTGTGAAATGATCAATACATACTTGAAACTTCGTGAGTGTCCTTTTTTTGGAGAGTACTGCATTTTCAAATGAGGATGATATCATCATAATTAAGAATTTTCCTGACACCACTGGATCACTTTAAAAATTAATAAACAATTCAGCAAAAGTGAACTATGTATGTATTGAAAAACAAAAATGCTACAAGTGGTAATAGTGTCGAATAAACTCTCTGCTATGTTTTTTCAGGCCGGAGAAATCATGCTCACTTGAAAACGCACCACTTCGAAACATATCGTTGAGAGAAAGTTTGATAGACTCGCCAAAATGAAGGAATAAGTTTCAAGTGTATTTATAAGTTTCAATTGTATTAATCATTTAATAAAAGTGTGCGGTCCCGCGGACTAATAGGTATGTCATCTTTAATTTATATCAATTTATGCATTTACAGAATTATTACGTTTTTTTCCTCTTTATCATAATCCTTTTGAATGTAACAGAAAATTAACTTTTATATTTTTTGGAAAATTTATTTGCTTTGTGCTGTTTTGTTAAGAATTGTGTTTGACGAGTGTTTGTTTTGTGAAAAGTGAAATTTAAACTGTGTCTATTGGATTTTTACAACTTTGCAGTGAAGATTTTTTCAACTTAGGTACAGTAAGTTCTATTTAATTAGTTTACTGCAATTAATTGTCTGTTAGGAAGACTAATTCTCAATGTTACCTCCAATGGCATCCGCCAAATTATAGTATACGAGGATAATTTTAATCTATAATGGCTAAGAGCTCGTTTTGTAGTTAACCAATCAAAAAATAACATAAACAAGTGTGGCAAAGTTTGATGGGGGGCATGTGTTCCGAGATCAGATTGCACCTAGTTCTTCGGATTTCATTAATAGCCAATTTAAATCTCAAACGGTAAGGAATAGTCTGATATAGGATGCCATACTATTGTTGTAGAAAATGCGTCTCGGTCAAACTTTAGAAATTTGATTCTGTTGGTAGTAGATGAAAAGTCTCTTTAGACACAAAACCTTAAAATTTGGGGATTTTCGATAAAGAGGGAGGACCAGCCTGAAAGATAAAAATTAGGTAACAAGACGCGCCTTCAGAAGATATTCCGGGTTGTATTCGCTTGCGGTGAAGAGTGAGACAGTGGGGTGAGAAAATCGATAAGATTCATATTATTTTAGAAGTGTACTATTCCGTACCTTTAAACTTTGACTCATCTTACCTCAAAACCTGAATTTTTAGAACTAAATGTTTGTAGAAACTAGTAGCCTACTCATCAAGAGTAACTAGAATTCGTAATCATCCTTCCAAGGACATTGCCTATCCATTACTATATTCGACTATTTGCCATCTGTACATATTTCCTTTTGTTTTGCATAAAGAAACGTATTGAAAAAACCATCTTAATACGAAAAGAATTAAAACTATTATTACCCCCCGCTTTCAGTATAACTCTTCAAATGCTTTGATTTCCCCGTTATAAAGTCTTTTAATAGCGGAGTTACATTATTTCGGTATAAGTGATTTGTCCCTAAACCATTTTGACCCAAAATACCAATTATACATGTAAATATCACACATTTGAAACACTTGAAATTGTTGGATAATTTTTTAGAAAATTTATTTGACTATATACATTCTTTATATGTTATTTATTATTATTTTTCCTTTAAATAACATAAATAATTGTCTCTTGAAGAGGTACTAAGTATTGTTGACATATTTCTTTTCGAAAAATGTTTTACATTTCTTTGATAGGTTTATAGTAAATGAAACAAACGTCACGAATAATAAGAAAGAAATAATATACTTTTCAAGTGCTATATGTTTTTTTGAATTATTTTCTTATCTTTTCTTTATTTTTCTTTCATTTTGATGAAAAAAAGAAGATTATGAGAAAGATTATTTCATCCAAATGCTTTATTTACTGTTATGTTTTTTTTTAATTTTTAAAAATACAGATACAAAATGTGTTTATTTTTTATCAAAGTAAATAAATTTACCTATTGTAAATTATTTTTATACTATGCATATATGTAATTTGCAAGGTATACTTAGTTTAGTCCCAAGTTTGTAACGCTTAAAAATATTGATGCTACGAACAAAATTTTGGTATAGGTGTTCATAAAATCACCTAATTAGTCCATTTCCGGTTGTCCGTCCGTCCGTCCGTCCGCCTGTGGGCACGATAACTCAAAAACGAAAAAAGATATCAAGCTGAAATTTTTACAGAGTACTCAAGACGTAAAATGTGAGATCGAGTTCGTAAATGAGCAACATAGGTCAATTGGGTCTTGACCTAGTAGGTCCCATCTTTTAAACCGTTAGAGATAGAACAAAAATATAAAAAATGTTCCTTATAAAAAAATAAACAACTTTTGTTTGAAACATTATTTCTTAAACATCACTGTCTACACGTAAGGGCGCAAATTAGGCATAAATTGTTTAGTACGTATTATTTGAATTGTATATGTATGTGCAATGTTATAATAGAATAATCGATAGTATAATAGAGTAATCAACACTATTTATGCATGGTATTTCAACAATTTACTCAGTCAACTGTTTGTTTTCACTTGTTTCTATTCAAACCAGTTTGTGTAGGGAAAAACAGATAATTGTGTGCTGGTGTTTAATAAATTAAATTAATTATCAGTTTTTTCATAACTGGTGATTTTTAATGAGAAATCTGACAATCAATTCAAAAACCAAAATCCTTAGTATTATATAAGTCAAAAAATCATATAAGTTTGTTATACGATTTTGATATTTTTAATCCCCGAATCAAAAAGAGGGGGGGGCTATAAGACCGCTATTTGTTTGTGTGTCTGTCTGTTTGTCTGTGGCATGGTAGCTCGTAAATCGATGATAGGCTGAACACCCTATATAATAATTTCTAAGGAATAATATAAAAAAGTTTTAGCTGGTTCATGTAAAATTAACTTTACATTGTAATTTTTTTAAATAAAGTAAAGTAAGTATACATTTTCATTTAAAACTATAAATTTCTTGAGATCTCCCTGAAATGTGTGAAAACACAGCATTTGTCTATACTAGTTCTAATTATAATACTAGTTTTATAATGTACAAAAATAGTGTTTTATTGATATAAAACTGATTTTTCATTTAATAACGTTTAGTCTTTATTTCACAGAATATTTGCAAACAAAAGCTTGCGTTTTAATTAAATATTATCCAGTGTTTCTAATCTAATATTTAACCATCGATTTACATAGATACATGTAATATAAAATTATTTTCTAGAATTGTATATGAATTTCGTCAAGTTATTTAAAAGAACCAAAATTATTATAATTTGAGTGACATTTGAATGGTTTATCCATTTTAAATGGCCTTGCTCCAGACTGGACGAGCCCTTCAATATCTGATGATCCGAATATCCTTCTTATCGACTGAATCGTTATAGGAACAACTAATAATAATGGGTATTGTTCTATATTTATTAGGTCGAAATAAATAATCTTCGCCGTCTTTTGATTAAATCCTAAGGCATCGTATTCAACGATGCATTAGGATTACATCAATCAAGCTGGTTGAAAAAAAAAAGAAGATATGTCAGCAAAATTTATAATTTAAAACAAAATATTTAAAATTAAAAAGTAATCCTGTTACTCTTTAATTTCACAAATACACTATCTATAAAAAAAATTGAGACAAATATGTTAAGTGTATTTGTTTTATACGCATGTTTTATTATTTGTTGGATGGGGTATTTCGTCCTAGAGCTGGAAATATACCTTTATTTAGTTTAAGAAGCATTTAAGAGCGTTAGGTTGAATTTTCGGACAAATCAACTACGCTATAACGATTTTTTGATACCATATGAAACACATTCCGTAGCAGATTGTATAATATACCTACTCATTGGAAAACTTTCGCTTAGATGAAGAAAAACTCGGAGAAACGAAGGATTACGAACAAACCCGAGGCCAAGATCAATATCAGTCAAAAACGAAGTCTTGTCCCAAATGAATAGCATAGTTTTGTTCTGGCATGTGCAAGACTGCAAAGTCAGGATATACAAACATAGATATTAGAAATATTATTGAATTTTAATTATTTTCTTGATGTTTTACTTTAGATTTCTGTAAACAAAGGGTTAATTATTTTCAATAAATTTTAATATTAGAAATATTATATTAAACCGTATGACAGACTATATTTGAATATGTTTATAATAATTTTGTCCATATTTAAATTAAATTGAGTAAATATTAAATAAAAGATCGTTTGGTTGCATAATTGAAAATGTTATTTCATAATATTATATGCCGTTGGTTCTCTTTAGTCAGTTTCATTTTGAAAATGTAATTAACAAAATTAAATATAAAATATATTAATTATTAAGTTTTGATTTATTTATTAGTTTTGCATTGAATTGTTTTGTGAAATATTTCCTATTATTATCTGAGGATATTTGGGAAAAATTCGATTTTCAAAAAAGATTTCCAAAAATGCGAAAAATTCAATAGCATAATACTTGAAATTTATTAATACTATGATAGGAAACGTAATTTTCTGAAAAGTAATCTCTTTTCAATTTCCGAATATTCGAATTAAGTTAAAAATTTTTACGTAAAAACTTGCAGTCGTCAATACATTCAACATTCATTAACGGTCCACCATTCAAAAATGGCCCACCTTATATATGAAAGCAATCCATTTATCCTGTCTATAAGCATTATATTTAAATGATAGCTAGGTTTTTCCATTTTATAGCTTAAATCATTTAAAATCACTCTCTGAAATCGAATAAAAGTCAATACCATTCGCGTATACGATATGTTTGCTAGCGTCTACTCTATACATAGTTGAGTTAAAAGGTGAAACACTCAAGATAAGCATATATTGTATTATGGTCTTGTCAAGAAAATAGTCTATCAAAATGTTGAATTACGACAGATACCGTACACAAAATGAAGAATAAAAATGTAGTAGTGATTTCGTTTCGAATGATCGCAAAGACAGCTAATATTATTTTCTAAATATTCCTAGAATATTTCATTTTCTTGAAATGATTTAACTGGCCATTTTCTAGTGCTTTTTGTAGATGAATGGATCTATAAATTTAGATTTATTTAATTGTCGGTTCGCAGTAGGTGAATAAAGTATACGAAGTTATTTAAATCGGTGGAGAAATACTTATAAAATAAATAAAAAACATATTACACTTAATGTCAAATTTTAGGCTTTCTCTGAGTGCCTCCTAATCTTCTAACTTTTAACACAGCGCGGATAAATAACTAAAAGGTATTATTCACTGGTTCGTTAAATAATAAAAACGTTCTTAACCTATGCCCATCGAATCACGGGACAGAATAGTAGTATGTACACCTTTTCATCTGGGAAATTCTAAAAATGATTGTATATCTTACCGATACGAGCTGTGTGCTGGAGTTTTTTAGAGGAGAAATTAAAACAAACGAAATCAGCGGGGATAAGTGATGAAAAATTAAGTGAAATTTTACAACGCAATAGTTAACAGAGCTACTTTTTTTATATACTTACAAATCAAAATTTGTTATTTTACAAATTTGCCTTTTAATCTCGTTGTATAAAACTCTAAAAGCATATTCGCAAATACTTTGTATATTAAAATAAGGAAAAAAATTGTGTGGAATGAGAAATAAATATTTATTTTTGGATTATACAAACTTATTTGTTTTTGTGCACATGAACCGTGTACGAACTTTTAAAACTTTATTAAAAAGAAGAGTCAGAAACAATATGTTCAATATAGTCAATCCAATATCTACGTGTATTTCATATTTAAATAGATATATTCAAGAACATTCGATTTGAACATGATGAAACTGTTATTTGGGTAACTTTGATCAAAATTTTGAATTGTTTCGCAATGATGAATTGACATTCCAAATTCGAAAAGAATGTTGTTATTGAAATCATCTTTAATAACTCGAGCTATAAAATATATTTATTATAAAATTATGTAAAATTCTTCGTCAATTGTGAAACACAATATGTAAAATTTCTATTATATAGTGATTACGATAACGTGGGCAATACCGAATATGAATTATTAAAGCATCTCTTCTGGTGATGCGTTGGGGCAGTAACGTTACTGAACGATAAACAATACTTACTATGCTAGAGCTCACAGAAACGAATAATGAATACGTTTTTGGCATTATTTAAATGAAAAAATTTTTTATTCCAGGTAATAAAAACTCGTTTGATGATAGGAGCTTAGATTTCAGCAGCTATGTCAAGAATCCTAAAATAAAAGGTCTCCTCTAGAAAAATTTCTCTGGGTAATCGGAAAAGTAGACCCGGGAAAAATACACCAAAAAAATAAATCGAAAATTGTATTGACCCGGGAGTATTGTTGTAATTACGAGTTGGTTGGATTGAGTTTTTTGACTATAGAGGAGTTGGTTAGGTTCTGACACCTTTAGCCCCTATGATCAAAAATGGGACACTATTACACAAATTTTTTTCGGTCTATTTTTTCTTAAATCCTGAATAATTTCCTGATGTAGTGCATCTTTTATGACGGATACTGTATTTGCAATAAATTTACGTATAAAATTGTATAGACAGAGACATGTAGACAATGTTATTGTCATCTGCAAATTGCATGCTGACATCTAAAAGTTTTCTTCCATAGTTAGTAAAACAAACCACATTCATGTTGTCAGTAAACTAACTACAATCTGAATGAGTCTGATGACGACGCGACTTTATAACAAAACCGTTCATTTACTACATGGCTACCAATGGCAAATAACAATGTAGGTAGTCTATATATTTCTGTCATCATTATATAAAAGTGAAGCATTGTCCACTACTTGAAAGTAGTATACCATGTGTGTTTGTACCATCTAGGCATATACATATCTGTAGTATGACAGAATACATCCGTTCAGTAATGCATCCAAGTGAGAGGTATTATATACATATGTTGTAAGACACGATACGATACGACAGATCTTCTGTTGTATGCATGCAGAGAATGGGAGTTTTGTGGCATACTTACTAGTTATCTGTAACTAAAAAACTCCCACTCTCCAAGCGTCTTCCAACTAATGTTCAATACATGTATATAATACCTCTCGTTTAGATGCATTACTAAACGGATGTATTCTGTCATACTACAGATATGTATATGCCTAGATGGTACAAAGACACATGGTATAATACTATATGGTATACATACTTTCTTATATACACCTATCTATTTTTTCCGTCACTTAAGTAAATTAATCCTCACTGAAAAAAAAAAATTAAAATAATGACAACCTCATCCCGAAATTGGCCGTTTCATATTGAAATAAAGTAAAAATACTTTCAAACAATTGCCTAACGATTGGAACAAGTACAGCTAAATATTTGTATTTTCAATAGAATGGGATTTAAAATATGAAATCATTGATACAAAATTACTGAAGTTAAATAAACAAAATCATTACTTCTATGACAGAGATTGATTTTAGTTAAAAGTCATGCATTTTATTGATGGAAAATAAAATTGTACTTAGTTGGAATATATAATCGTGTAAATAAAGCGAATCGATGAATTAAAAGAAAATTTCTTTGCGTTTTCTTTAAATAGAGTATTTGAATATTATGATCGTCTATCATGCCTAGTCCATATGTGATTGAGCTAACTTCATGATGATTGTTGTTACCAGTTAGCAGAGAGTTTGAAATAAATATATTGATCATTTTTATAAGATTTACTATATTTTTTGGTATATATGTAACAAGTGCATCGATAGCCTAGTTGGTTAAGTTGTAGACTTAAGACACTAAAATACTAATCCGTGTGCACTGGTTCAAATCATTCAGTGCACTATAAAATAGTAATGAAAAGCTTGCTTCTGAAAAATCGAAAGCAGTGTGTCTGTCTTATTCCTAATTTAGTGCTTTTATCATGTATGCCAATTTTTTATAGTAATCCGCCGAAACATAATTTCCTGTCTCTAAGACTGTAACACCTGCTGGAAAATTTAATAACATTAACCTTGAACATCGAACGAATAATCCGTATACATTACAAGGATACTAACTAGGGTGTAGTTTTCGTACAAGTCCCTGTCCTAAGTCCCTGTTTTTAAATCTTCTAATTATTTAAAGCATTAAATTGATATGTACAAGTGTAGGTGTGTTCAGGTTTAAGTAATTTACGTCACTAATAAAACAAAATTATTATCCTTATCTTTTTATTACACTTCCTGTGTTGTTTTTCTTATTCCAGTTATTATGAAATTTAATCTGTCTATATTATGAAAAAACATATCTGTACAACAGTGGTGTAATAAAATAATTATTAGACCATGTTTTTATTATAATAGTTACTTTTTTTCATTATTCTCTTAATCTTTATTTATATTATTCTTATTGTATTGTACCTTGCCTAGTTTTATTAACAGGATTGGTTATACTATCGTCAGAGAGCCTTATACAAAATATACTTAAAGAATAAATAATTAAAAAAAACATAAACTCGACTGCGTTAAACTAAATCTTAAAAGAAACAAACAAGTAAAATAGTTTTCATAGCGACTTTAACAGTCGGGGAACATTATTGAGAACATAGCCTGATCTAGAACATGCTGGTCTAGATCAGGCATGGGCGAGTTATTTTATGTCAAAGTCACCATTGTTAATAACATTAATAATAACTTTATTGTGTGCCATAGACTTTATTGTGTGTCTCTTTATCCAAGTTCGCATTGCTCATAGAGGAGGAATCGAGACGGGTATCTACTTATCTCAGTTTCTCTAATTGTAATGTGATAGAAAGAAAAAAAATGTTGTCTCTCTGTCTTACTCGTATTTTAGTTTCAAAACCTAATTAATTGTCTGATTTGAATCACAACGGCAAATGAAATAAAGTGGAAACAGGCCGTATATACGGTAGCCGCATATACGGCGCTCCGGTTTCGTATTTTGCCGAATATCCGGTATCCGGTATTCGGCCAAACCACTGTCCGTTTCATCTCTACTATATATAGTTCTATCAGGGTCTTTAAAATCGACAAGCAAAGCTATTTTTCAATGTTTTGATATTTTAAATACTCCAAAATGATTGTTACACGAAAACACAATCTAGAATTGAGAATATAAACTTTATTAGATATACAACCTAATATGTCTTTTTTTTGAAAGGAGAAAGATAAGGATATTGAAAGTTGGTTTAGTAAATTAGTAATTGACATAAAAAATTTCATAAAGCGATCGATTTTCTCATTGAAATATAAGATGACAACTGCATTGGTTTATTATTATGTTGTTTGAATAAGACATTAATGGTATATTATAGAAAATAAACTTCAAATCAAAATTAAAAGACATTTTCTGACATTTAATTTCCTTTGCCTTCCTCTAAACGGTTATTATTAAAATGTTCAGAAATGAACAATACAATATCGAGTATTGAATGCTTGTAAATTAACCAAATCATTATTTTTTACTTTTTCTAAAAAATTTTTTAACTTTAAGTTTATTCGAAAATAAAACATTGGCATTCAGTCTTCAGCCTACCTGGATTTCGATAAAATGCCCTCATTTGAATACAAATACTACTCAGTAAATAGTAATGTCTGTAAGAATACTACAGAATCATTGAAGGTACAATTGACTATATATGTTGCCCTTTAATATGCAAAATTGTTGCATTTCAAATGATGATTTAGGTATTATCCTAAATAATTGAACCATATATGATGAGTACGTTTATTATCCAGGTACTATCTGATTTATATTCCAAACTTTGTACATGTGGTTTTATTACCCACAATTACATTAAGGGAGTATGATGCAGTTTGGTCAACCAACTGATTTCAAGTTGAGACGTTTTTAGTTTTAAATACTTTTTTATAATTTATAAATTTTCGATCAAATAGTCAATCAGCTTTAGTTGGTTTTAAAAATCAACTTTCTTGGTTTCCATTGTTAAATGGAAAACTAAGCCATGCTTTAGTCATGTCAATTATAAAATTTAAAATTATAAAACCCCTATAACTCTCCGTTCATAATTTAATTTAAATAAAATTCATACCTTTGGATAGCTCTTTCGGAGAAAAACATTTTCTTTTATCCTAAGATGAAATTCAGATACGAAAATTTAAAAAACTCCCGATAAATTATTTGGATACGGAAATTTAAACTCCCATCTACACATGTCTTAGAACATTCTCAATTAAATTACCTTTTTTCTGAGAGCCCCTTCCAAATTGGACCGATTTTTAGGATCATAGCCTTTTTTTAAGTTGTTCCGGGTACGGAACCCTTAACTTGCACTTGAATGATAGCTAAGAACACTCTCTATTAAATTAGTTTTCAAACGAAAAGATCAAAATCGGTTCATCCGGTTAGGCGCTACGATGCCACAGGCAGACAGACAGACACATACACATAGCAGTGAATCTTATAAATCCCTTTTTTGGTTCGGGGGTTAAAAAAATAGAAGTATTCATGTTCACAATCGTGATCAACGACTGATTTTCTATAAGAATTCATACTATTAACCGAAGTTTGCAATTTTTACAATCAAAATTCTTTTAAAATACTCAATTAAAATGGAAGGTGTACAAACTGGCATTGAAAAATATAAATATATATTCCTTTTTATTTTCGTTCGGCACATTTTATATATAAATATATTTATATTATTCAAATTTTCTTATTCTACATTGAAAGTTCATTTTATTATGTTAAACTTATTAATTTATATTTCAGGGAAATTAATATCTATTATCCAAGATTTGAAGTATTATTATGCTCTTATTTTAAATTCAATTTTCAACTATATTAAACACTTTGTAGTAGGTATTATATACTGATATAGGTACTATTTATTATTAAGGGTATAAGTAAAGTCAATATTATCATGTTAATTTATCAACAGTTTGAGAGTAGAAATACAATCAATAGTTATAAATGTTGTAATCCTCTATTTATAAACAAGATGTTTACAAATTATATACGGTAAAGTGCTCCAAAATCAAATTTTTAATTCATGAATCAACTATCATGAGTCGTTGTTGTATCCAGAGAAAATTGTTCAGTACTCATTCATTAACTTTTTATGTGGATTGATAAATATTCGATTTTTATCATTCGAACAATAGTAAAAACTTGTTTAACCCGAGCGGAATTCCGCAGTGCAGTACCTGTAACTAACAACAATCTAGACAATAATATATAAGTGATAATTGTTTGCTTTTAATTGAGTATAGTCAATTTTTTAACAGATATGATATCCTATATCTATATATTATAAATGTAAAAGTAAGATTATTTGTTTGTTTGTTTGTTACGCTTTCGTGCAAACTGAAACAAACTACTAAATGGATTTGATGAAACACTTTTGATTAGGCTCATATATCAGAAAAACAAATGAACTTTATTTTAAAAACCCCGTGAAACAAGTTTGAAATCATTTTCATCATTATTTATCGAATTGTAAATTTAATATTTACGGTCAAATTAAAGTGCATATTAATTATGCTTATTGCACATTTTTAATTTCTTATAAATCAAATTAGGTCACAAAATTTCCTGACGCTCTAACGAATCGAATGCCGAAAATCACATTCAAATCCGACTTACTGATCAAATTTTTCGAATTTTGATCATTTTTAGTGCTTTGTTTCTTCGTTTATAAGTAATAGGCTACATATATTCTACTATACACATCTACATCTACGTAGAATTGAAATGCAACGCTACGCATCACAATACATCGGCTGTGTATTTGCATACTTATGTGTACGTAATCAAATATATCATCAACTGCATGCACCGAAAGCCACGATTTTAAAAAACCTCATTGAAAAATAATAAGTATGTGGAATATTGTTTTATATTATAAGGATAGAAACTAGTGATGGGACGAATGTTGAATTTCGTACATTCGCGACTGCGAATGCGAATGCTTATTTCCAATATTCGCGAATGCAAATGTTAGCTTTCAAATGAAGCGCTTTCAAATTCTACTGTGAATTAGAAATATTCTTATTATTTCTAATGTGCATTATCATCTAAAGCAATCCTTAGATATTGTCCCTATAGCTATGTTTTCTTCTGCCCATACCTTATTTTCCTTATTCCTTTATCAAATTCCATGATTCACACCTCATTTCCAAGCTTATCATGTTGGCTTCTGACGAAAAATATACTCACGAACTAAAATTGCACCACCTCAATTTGCAAAACATTCGCATCGTTCTTTGCGAATGCGAATATTCGTCCCATCACTAGTAGAAACATAAACTATTCGGTGAAGAACCTAGATAGTGGTTCATGTAGTTTTTATACCATGTATATATGAAATATACATAGTATATTAAGTTTAGTCCTAAGTTTGTAACGCTTAAAAATATTGATGCTAGGAAAAAAATTTTACTTAAAACTAGTCCATTTCCGGTTGTCCGTCCGTCCGTCCGTCTGTCCGTCTGTGGACACGATAACACAAAAACGAAAAAAGATATCGAGCTGAAATTTTTACAGCGTACTCAGGACGTAAAAAGTAAGGTCAAGTTCATAAATGAGCATCATAAGTCAATTGGGTCTTGGGTCCGTAGGACCCATCTTGTAAATCGTTAGAGATAGGACAAAAGTTTAAATATAAAAATGTTCCTTATCAAAAATTAAACAACTTTTGTTTGAAACATTTTTTCGTCACTGTTTACCCGTGAGGGCGCCAATCAGGCAGGAATTTTATAATATGTACTATACTTGATTATCAGTTATGTATATGTCACATGTATGTATGTGTTATGTGATAAAGAAATCAACACTGACTATGCATGGTATTTCAACAATTAACTCAGTCAATTGTTTGTTTTCACTTGTTAATACATATGATTGTGGTGTACGTATAACCTTAACTGGTGTTAAAAATAAATTGTGCAGAAAACCATGTTGTATCCTTGAATTTTCAACGAATTTGGGAAAGGTGTATATTGTATAAATTAAATATACCATATTTCATATTAAATTCCTTTCGGCTGTCGTTGTATATACATTGCATAATAACATTAACCTTAGCAAACATCTTCTAGAACATATTCTCAGAATATAATCTTTGATATGCTTTTCTTTTATATAGCATTATAGAAAAGGCATTAGAGCGTGTAACATCTGTATATGCATTCAAATAATACATAAAGAAGTATTTACACGATTATCCTGGAGGGCAACTTTATGTGATATGCACCAACAGAATACACATTACATATTTCAGACGAGTTTTCGATAAACTATTCAAGGATCTTTATACATTTACACGTTTTATATTGCTTTACTCGAATTCAGACTCCGAAATGTAAATCCACAACGCGTTGTGAGTTTATTAAAGATTTTATATTACTACCATGCCGAACAATTTGGAAAAAACGAATAATCTTCAAAATAATAATGAAATAATTATACTAGATTGAGGCAGACGCTTTAAATTTATAACGCTTACGTTTATTTTACGGATAGACTTTTTTTGTTTGCTTAGAATGGATAAACTCAAAAACTACTGGAAAGATTTAAAAATTATTTCTCCAATATAACATTAACAAGAGCTGTATTTTTATACCATGTATATATGAAATATATAAAGGTATACTAAGTTTAGTCCCAAGTTTTTTACGCTTAAAAATGTTGATGTCAAATCTATATTGTTTTTATACAAAAGTTGCTATTCAAATTTTATGAACCTTTAGTTAATTGTGTTCCTGTTAAAAGTTGACTAAAACTGTAAAAACTTCTGAATTCTTAATTCGTGCACTTTTAAAAATCCAATTTTATAGACGCACAAAAATTTAAAGAAAAATTGTAATATTAATAAAAAAGTAGAAAAATTATAATATGAGAATTTGAGGGTAAAACCGCAAGATTATACAAAAGATTTACATTGTTAAAAAAAGTAAAAGGTATTCTCCTTGAATCTATTTAGTTGAAAAATTCTGAACTGATTAATTTTACATCCCAATACCGTTTTATTATGTAAATAACATTCGTATCCCATGAGAAAAAAAAAACGTAAAAAAATTCATTTGAAATGTATCAAGTAAAAATAATCCGGAAATATTAAAGTCATTGACTGAGAATATATTCACGTTTTCGTTTAACTGTTTTTATAGCGGAAATATTTTCTTTTTTATGATGCTAAATTTATAATAATCATATTGTTGGTAAATTTTTTTGATAAAATAAATGAGTCCAACTGCTTTAATACTTGAAAGTTTTTAATGTTTCAAAAAGTCTGTTTCAAAGATATGATTTTTTCATTTTATATTTTGAAAGGCAGGGGGAACAAATTTATCAGCTCGATATGCTTATGGACAGTACCACTTCAGAAATAGATAATTTTGTTCATTGTTTAATAAATGGTTAAAAAAAGTTAAATCCAGTCAAACAGCATCGTATTCCTAAAAAAACTTTTCCCATTTAAAGTAATGAGACTATATCTTTCAACTATAATGTGGTTTTCAAACAAAGACTTGCTTTTGACAATATAATAAAAAAATTTGAAAAAGTTAAAATTTTTATTGTATATTTTCATAAATTGTTAGGTATGAATGTACTCATGTGGACGTGATATCTTTTTTGTCTTGTCTAAACAAAATTATACACAGTAAAATATCGTTACGAAATATGGTTATGAATCGGGAATATTATTATTTTATATATTTTATTTGTTCTTGTAATTCGAGCGGTAAATTGGATTTTTTATTAAGAATTGACGAAATTATCTTTTTTGAAAATGAGAATGTGAAAAAACTACTTTCAAATTTTCTACAATTTTTTTACTTCTTCTTCCAATGTGTCGTACGATTCATAAGGTTCAAGTATTTGGTGATGCTGGAAGACTGTGCATGTTTTTACTTCACAAAAGTTAATTAAGATTCGCAATAAATCAAAAAGAAGGTGTACAAACAAAACTTAATAAACAAAATATGGTTTATAGTTCAAGAGACGGTATAAGGTCGAAATAATTTTTAATCAAATTTTTGATTGAACTATTTTTTTAGGCAATCCTAAAAGTACAATTATTTTCTTAATGAAATTATCTTTCTTGTGATACTAAATTCGATTGGTGAACAGATCGGTGTGGCTTTGTTCAAACCAGGTATAAGTTTATATAGGCAATTACACCGATCTGTTAACCAATCCACAGTGTATTTATTATTCACGGATAGTGAATGACGGCATAGCTACTCAGCCAACGTAGATCGTACGTCTTTCGGGTTATCATATAAAAATTATACTACATAATACGTATAACAGACAAAGCATTTAAAAACCTATTGTTTGAAACTGAAAATAGCTTTACGGACACAGAACACTATACAACACTTAAGGAGGAAAGTCCAGTCGTTTTGTCAAATATCGAATCAATAAGCACAAAACACTACCATATTTTGTATCGAAGTCTCAAACGGGTAATTTTGACTTGTATTCAAAAAAATTACTAATTCAAAGAATGCAACTGCGACGTTCGCAAAAACCCAGTAATTTAGCATCAAAATTCGTTAGTTTAGTATTTTTTCTAGAAAATACGCTTATATTCTAATATTACAATATATATATATTAGTAAAGCTATAAAAAATAAAGAAAGAAGATAATAAAAAACAAAAAATGGTTAGCGGAAAAAATGAAAAAGAAAGTTCTCGTTTTACAAAGACATGTTTTACTCGAGTGAAAATATTCTATTTTGTATTCTACATAAGTTCTATGAATAAGATTAATGAAAATTAGAAAAAAAAGATGACATTTTAAGATTTTATATAGTTTATTTAAATAAATTTAGAGTAATTTCACTGTAGGGAAATGCCATATTGACCAACAAATGTTATACTATCAAGTTTATGGGTAGTAAATAAATTTAATGGTATAAACTTGTAGGTACAATGAGTTATTATTTGAATGTTAACATTACGTTGAAAATAATTTTTATTTGACATTTTATTTGCACTGTGCATTGTACTCGATATGGTATTACAGAAACATATAGCCCATAAAACAATATTCCTTAAAGAACTGAACTACGATCAAAAAATAGGAGTCTACGATTAAAAAATTCAATGATTATTTCTGAGAAATAACTTGAAAATCTGCGCTTTTCTTGTGAAGATTACTTATACTAGTAAGTAATATCGCAGAATACAACAGATGCAATGACTTAAAATAGCTCACGGTAAAAATGGTTGGCGTTTACTACAATACTGGTACACGGTAAGAAATGCATGGCGTTACTACAACGCTTGTATGGTGTAGAGACATATACTATGAGTATCTATGATAGCTTATTGTAGTAATGGCGCCAAGGCAAGTTTAGACTTGTGGTTGAAATTATTTGTACCTTATTTTCAGCTTTGATTATTCCGCCACCAAATTAGCAACGAGTAACACACACAATTATTACGATTAGCAAATTCATACTGATGATGCCTACTTGGTAGTTGAAATACATATTTATATAATACAAAAAAATTATCTAGGAAATAGGGGTAAAAATCGAAATTTATTTTTTAGCCAGAGTTTATTTCGATATAGAAGTGGATATCTTTCCTCGATGAATTTTACTTTTCACTCAGGGATGATTTGAACTCATTGGATGGAATGAAAATAATGCTGCTATGTTAAAAATTGAACGCAGGGTACACAAATATAGTGGTAATGGTAAAATATCACAAACAGTAATAAAGTAGTGTATTATTTATACACCTAAAAGTTTAACTAAAATAGTATAGTTGTCAACATTTTACTTCCTTCGGAAAGGTCACTATCAAAAACATTTGTCTTTGTCGTTTGTATTTTCTAACAAACTGCTTTGACCATACATATATGTTGAAGACACAATGTAAATACGATCAAGTAATAACCATACTATACACATTATAATTCGTCCAAATGATACTATTTAGTTGGGAATGACAAACAACGGTATTTTGATATTTTTGTTTAGGAAAACTTTCAGTTTGAGAACACTAGATACAAACCTCTAATTTATAAATGAAAGTAAGTATAGCGTCTGGAATTGAATATGTTAATCAAAGTATTTTTATTAAAATTAGATCTCACAATGTGAGATAGGAGCAAAAGTCTTTCTGTGAAACTTTTTCTAGCCAACCCTAAAATGTTCTTTGGATCATTCTGATCGAAAGTTCTCCTGGCCATAAAAACTTTTAACGAAAGGTTTTCGAACTACAGGCGGCCAAACTTACAAAAATGTTATAGTTTTAGTAGCATATGACTTGGAAAATGGCTCCCTGTGAAACTATTCCAAACTGCCCCCAAAATTTTCTTTAGATCGTTCTGATCAAAACTTTTTAAATTCCTATACAAAATTATTGTGATTATTTTCAATGTGGCAAGTGGCAGATTAATTATTATTTGGCTAGTAGATTTGTATGATACAAGAATTTATGAATGTGCGCGATCTGGACATTACAGTGTCTACAGATATACGTATATAAAAAAAACATTTCAGAAAAAGTTTTGGATACCGTATCCTCTAAAATTCTCAACATAAAAAAAAATGTAACAAATATTTGCATATGTGTATTCCGTCTTTGATGACGTTGTGATCTTATCTATTGTACTCTCTATGTAGAATTCTTCGTGTTGTATACCGTATTTGATTAGATCGTTTTGGTTTTCGTCACAATAAGTCATACCAAATTTTCCTGAAATTAATCCACTAGCAAACTAATTTCCATGGAAGTGCAATTATGAAAAATGTACAAATTTATAACA
Organism: Chrysoperla carnea; assembly: GCF_905475395.1. Lineage (NCBI taxonomy): Eukaryota > Metazoa > Arthropoda > Insecta > Neuroptera > Chrysopidae > Chrysoperla > Chrysoperla carnea. The sequence continues at coordinate 20,030,992 of NC_058338.1, forward strand.
AATATTTCTGCCAGGATAAACTCTGGCACACCTAGTCCATATTGTATCTGCCACTAAATAGCATTGATTCATATGCGAAATTTCAAAATCCGTGTAACTACAGTTTTACTATCACGGGCTCCCCCCTTATTAATAAAATTGCAAACAGAAATCGGAAAAATTTTAATGTCTAATATTTTGAAAAAATTTTTAAGTAGTTTTAAACTTTAAAACGTACAAACGCAAATGAAAAGTGGTATCTTGGAGCAAGTAACCAAAAGGGAACAAAACAAATTAAAAATTGAGAGCACTATACAAAAATACAAAACTATTCAGTATTCTAAAAATACTCATGAAAACTTTTTGTTCCCTCCTGCACAAAAGTCTTTGGATTCGAGCTTATCTACAAAGATTTTAAATCTAGTTTTGTTAATCCTCTATAATGCAAGTACATTTTAAGCTTTCTGAAATCTCTGTGAATCGTTAGTAAAGCTCCTCAAATACTACAAGAGAAATTATTGAGCGCACTGTAATTGTATATATTTTGTGTTAAATTTATCTTCATACCATATGACATAAAACATATTACCATTAGAATTGTTCCGACAAAAAAAACCACTTATTGCAAAACAAAGTGTACTCATTTATATATTTCCTTTAATTAAAATAAAAGTACATTTCACGTGTTCCCTTCATTCAAAAGAAATCATCATCTGACCAATCTTTTCTAATTAATTATTGAAAGGAACCATTAATCCCTATCATTTTGAAATATAAATTAAAGATTTCTGTAAAAATTTAAAATAGTAAATGTCAAACAATTCAGAGCCATCTTTTCTAATATACTCAATGAATTATGACTATTTTACAATTGAAAAATTGAAAACTATGCATATCTTTTAGCTGCGTAAAACAATCCCTTCAAGTGCTATGGAAGGGGGATAACTGAGATCAAGAGGTGTGGAGGCTATAAAGCGTTGGTCGGGATTAAATATTTTTATTGGAAACCAGTTTAATAACCTTTATATCAAAAGCAATATTTTCATTTATAGAAATTCTATTTTATTTAACGATATAAAACATTTGCAACGTGTTTCTCATTATTAATCGAGTTGCGTGCACAACGGTTTTAGCGCCGCTCGGAGAAATACTTATAATTTCTATATCATTGCAGTCAGTAGTATATTATTAATTGGACTTCCATACAATGATATCATCATTTATGTAATAATCTTATGTATGTGACCTCAGATTGTGTTTTAAAGGATTATCTGGGAAACGTGAATAAATATACAGAGTGTTTTTTTTTAAGTTGACGTATGTTTGACTTAAAAAATAAATTTTATCGATTAAAATGATTCAATCAAAATTTTTTTGGGTCTTTAGACGCACATCTTAAGCAGACATTAAACTTGATCTAGGTTTCCTGGCTAAATAAAAAGCTGAGACTACTCAACCAATGGTAATAGATAGATGAACATTTACACTGGGGACTAAAATTAATAAACCTTGATATATATTTCGTTTATAACAGGAGATAAAAGTAATACAAAAAAGGAATATATGTTTGTTATTTAAGTTAATAAATATAAATAATATTATTCATAAGTTATTTTTTATAGTTTCCTAAAACCGATAAAGTTATGTCTTTATAACTTTCCATATCAATTTTCATAAATGATACAAATATAAATTTAAGAACCATTTCATATACTTCGAGAGTCAGCGATTTAAAAAATACAATACGATTTAGAAATATAAATGACTGAAAACGTAGGATCCGCGTTAGAAACGATGTTCCTAACGAAGCCTGTACAAAAACAAATGTAAACGTTTAAAAAATACTGATAAACAATTTTATTACCTTACTTTTCTAAATCTGTATTAGACATATAATCTGCTTTTGTTGTCAAGTAGGTGAACAAATAGTGGTTCTAACACATTGCAACTGTTACTCAATTAAAAGGAGCTATAGTCGTTTTCCTTTAACTCTTAAATCCTCAAATAATGAATATTTCTCGTCAAAAAAGTTATCAAATATTGACACAGCGTTTGTTCATTCGAGGACTACACTTCAAGTGTCACTAAATATGAATAACATCTTAGTCATCGCTTCAAATCACTTTCAAGTCAATTGCATTTTTTCTTCAAGATAATATAAAAGTTACATATAATAATATGAAACACTTTTACTTGGAACAAAGTGTAAAAAAAAGCTGGAGGACTGTTACATGAACCGTATAATATATTACTTGCAATATTTGTCTGTCATCTGTATACATTCGACAATGTAATGAACCTTTTTTTTCAATCTAAATTTATTTTTGCAAAATTTATTATATGATAAAAATGTCACATCACTGTCTGGGTTATTGGACTGTATTGTACAGTCGATATAAATGTTTCAATGTTTTCATTATCATTTGATTCCTGTAAATGTCAATGCACAGGTCAAAAGATATTCTAGTTTGAAAATATAAGTATTTTTACTGACAATTTATTTTCTTTTCAATTTTCACTTTAACTGTTATCGGTAATGTTTTTATTTTTTATTGGGTTTATTTTTTACATACTAAAACAGGAAATTTTTCTTTTGTAAGACATTACAGAAATAATACAACCAAGCTAGACTTTTAGACCGAAAGATATGAGACAGAGTAAGGACGCTCACTCATTTTCTCGCTTCTTCTGTGAGGAGACTAAAAAATAAAACTTATCCTACTTGACTGTACGCAGACTTTACGACAAATTTTTTGTTGTTCACGCCTCCTAGTTTCATACTTTCGATTGACATTAACTTCAAAAATAATTTAACAACGTAGAAAACTGCTGCTTTCCTTTAAACAGTTGGATACTTAATTCAAAACGTTGCATTGCCACTTTTAATTCTTATTGCAACCGTCTTCCGATGGTAAGTTTTGCTTTTCATTGAAGTATTCGGTATTAAGTTTATTCAAATGCATGTCACGGGTAACGAAAAAACGAAGCTGTTTCGAAAAATAAAATTTCCTCCATTACAAAATATTCTATCCAATCTAGTCAAAAATGTTAGACTTTGCAGCCCCCTTTCCAAGAAGAAGAATATAAATAATAATATAATAATAATAATTTCTTTAATAAATTTTACTTGTTTTTAGTCTAGATGTTTTTAGTCATATTAATCATATTTATTTATTATTTGTGTTTGTTTACTAAAACTAAACTTGTATACAAATTTATTACTGATAAAGTTTCTCGATTATAATTGACGTTTTTCATTACGATACAAATCGCGTATTTTATATACATATAACCTATCGAGTCAATCATGATTAAAGAGAATTGAAAAAACTGCCGTAGCCAGAACGGCTCGACGAGAACTAGGTACAAAGTGTAACTTTTTTAATCATATTTACTTTAAATTTAAAAAAAAATTCAATTCAAGATAAGAGCATCAAGTTACGTAAAAAATTAAAGATATTTTCAAAAAATCAATAAAGATAATTACTCATAGTCTTGGATTCAAAATAATTGGCACTAGACGCCTCTCTTCTTACACGTAAATAACTCTGAGCACATCTACGTTTTCTACAAAATTCATTATATTGAAACGAATAAGAAATTTCTTCCTGATTTTTCTTAGCTTTTGCATAGTCTGGTTTTAGTTTTGAGCTTTTATATATCTTTCAAATGAAAACACTGATACACAATGTACTTATACAAACGTAACAATTTAGATTTATAATAAGATTATTGTATTGAAGGTATATAATATTGTGTATTATGTTATTTGTTAGTTTTAGTACCCAACATACCTAATATATTAAACGTATAACATAATAAGTAGACTTGGAGACACTGCCTATAAATTATTAATCATTTGTTAAAGTTATAGACATCGTTAATAGATAAAACTAAAACTCGAAAACTAAAACTCCGACAATTACAGAATCGTGCTCTTAAAAGTATGAAATCAACAAAATATTTTCATCTAAAATTGTTATGTTAAATAAAATCGAAATTATGTTAAATAAAATTGAAATGTTAAATAAAATCGAAGGTCCCCCGAATTACAGTCGGGGGACCTCTAAGATCAAACAGTTTTCCACAGCACCGAAATGAGACTCCCCGATTGTAATGACGATTTTACTTATTATAACAATTTCAGATGAAAATATTTTCTTATTTTCATACTTTTAAGAGCGCGATTCTTTAATTGTCGTGGTTTTAGTTTTCGAACTTCTAAAACCAAACATACAAAGTATCTTTATAATGTTAGTGTGATAGTTAGTGAGAATTATTAATTTTAATTAGTGAGAATTATTAATTTTTTAATTTTTGTGAATAACTGTTCGATAATGATCAGTCGAAAAAAATTGCCGATAACAAATAAAATGGGAACATTTCAGAACAAGTTATTTTTATCGAATGATTTGAGATATTATGGCTGTGTCTTCCGTTCTATAGCATGAAGCTGTCTATAATATCAATAAAGTCTAGCGTAATATAGAATTATTATGAAAATCGATTGTTATGCAACATTTATCTTCCGTTTCATGAATATAATAAACCTATCTACCTGTGTCTAGCTGATGCAAATAGAACGTTCTATATAGTTTCAATAGCATAGGTATTTGCAGTTATAACAGAAAATTTTGTAGATAAATTTAAATTATAAATAGTTTTGTACAATTAATAGATTAATAGTTTTTTTTTTATTTATTTTTTGTTAAAAGTACATGCAGTTAGATAGAAAACACAGTTGGATTAAAAAAGTATTCCAATAAATAAAATCATTCAATCAACTTTTGTAGATTAAGAATTTGAAAAAACGTCAGATATTGAATTAGATTATTTGAAATGATAGCTAGAAGATCAATTAAGTTTCTATCCAAAAATATAGTTTTGTAAGCAATATCACTATATTCCCGTAACGCTTTTTTTTAACGCTATGGAATCACTAAATTGCTTATAATGTGAGATTTTAGAAAATGGCCCGGTTTTGGATATATATCGCTTTCAAATATGATTGAGATGTAAGTCTAGATTGTATACCGGTCTGGGAAGTTTTATAAAAATCGCCATAGTACTACTAATTGTGGAAGAATTTGAATATTTTTTGAGACTTAAAATATTTTTGTCTACCAAGAAAATGTGTCACGTTATAAAATCTACGATCGGGGGAAGAATTCAGCCTGTTTATATTTCATTCTGGTTTCATTTTCTGATCTGCTTTCAAGTAGTTCATGTAGGTGAAAGCCACAAAATAATGGCTACAATCCGCCCGATACTTTGAACAAAGAATAAAAAATAACCAATTAGAAGGCGAACTGGCCGCTTTGAACTCCAAAGAAAGCTTGAAGGCTTGTGCCTTCAGATTTGTATATGTTATCTTTAATGTTTTCGTCTCGCCAGCTTACTTTTTGGGTTCGTGCTATGACGAGCATTAGATGAACTATAGCTTGGTGAACAATATACTCTTTGCCTGTTCACAATACACTACATTCAACTCCAAGGATCCTTTTCCGATTTTGTTTTTGATTAATCCTTCATACATGGTCTTGGTCTTTTAGATTTTTCGTCTTGATCTTGCTACTATAATTATATTTTAGGTATTAGTCTTTCTGTTCTTGCAAGATCAATATCAGTATTGTCAATACATGGAACACTATGTATATTTTATGATAATTAAAACATAAATTGAATGATAAATTTTAATTAGAATATTAACTCTAAGTGCCGATGTTATTATACATATATTGATTGACAGCTATATAAAATATAATAACACATAAATATTATAAATTTATGTATGCAAAAACCATTTAATTTGTATGTGGATTATGATAGGAACTATGCCTAATATTTTATGGTAATCTATTCAATAATTTTCAAAGTAATTAAATTTGATGTAAATTTTCAAATTCCTTTTGTATTATTATATAGCTGTTCATAGCCAGAAAACTGTGTTGGGACTTTGACGCTGTTCACATCAATTCTTGGAATTCCTTCAAAACAATACAACCCGAAACATGTCAACTAAAATTAAATAATTTTAAATAAAAAGTGGAATTGCAAACTTAAAACAAAAAGTTGTAAAATTAATTTATTTTACCTTTAAACAAAATAACGATTATCATGGACTTCCACAAATTGAAGCTCTCAACAATCAATCCTTCAAAACACTTTACGACGATACAATTTTTTTCTCTAATTCTCTTAGTTTATTTATCAGGATTAACCATTATATAGACGGAGCGAAATATATAAATACAGCCAACAAAAACGCAAGACATCTTATTGCCAACTTCAAAATTACCTTATATAGTGAGTTTTATCGAAATTGAAGAAAAAAAATTTTTCGATTTTTTGCAATTTTTTTAAGGGGTACCCCTTTGAAAAAATCGAGAAAAACGGGAAAAAAATTTTTGTTTGGAAATTTGAGGAAACTCCGTGGATGGGGTTGTTTTGACCCAAAAAGTATAAAAATCGGGTTAATTTAATGATTGGATGCAGAGTTTCTGAGTAATTGCAATAATTCGATCGATTTTTGTCCGTATCTCAAAAACTATTCGACCAGTCATCAAATGCACCCGATTTTTGTACTTTTTGGGTCAAAATTACCTTATATACTGAGTTTTATCGAAATTGAAGGAAAAAAAAATTTTTCGATTTTTTGCAATTTTTTTAAGGGGTACGTACCCCTTTGAAAAAATCGAGAAAAACGGGAAAAAAATTTTTGTTTGGGAATTTGAGGAAACTCCGTTCATGGGGTTTTTTTGACCCAAAAAGTATAAAAATCGGGTTAATTTAATGATTGGATGCAGAGTTTCTGAGATGTCGCAATAATTCGATCGATTTTAGTCCATGGGCAAAAGTGAGTATCATGGACCAAATCTCATTTTCAAAAAGTTCCCCACAAAAAAATTTAAATCCGTAAAGTTGTGAACAAAAGTGAGGATAAGTGAAGGTTATAACGTGATAGAGATGCAAGAAACAAGCATACAAAGTATAGGAAGGTAAACCATAAATATGTTCCATTTTAGTATAAGGCGTTAATAACAGTCAACAACGTAAATTTTACTTCCTCTTTTAACCTCTTTATTCAAAAACATCGGATGTATTAAAACGACTGACTGTATTACTCAGAATATTTACTCAACAATATCAAGTGTGTACTTTCAATGAATCCAAGTCAATCTTAAAATGAAGGTAATTTTAAAATGATCTTTTCCATCCACGTCCTTATCAGCTGTATAAGTTGTATGAAAATAAATATCTTATCCAAATGTTTGTGTTACTGAAATTGAATTACATTATTGCGAATGAAGAAATAAATATTTATCATTGGTAGTACACATACGAATATAAATACTAATTTTATTACAATATCAATAATAATAATATGATGAAAAAAGTATTGATATAGGATGTATATAGGGTGTATCATAATCACTCTTAGATACCTTGCACAAAAATATAATAATCTATATGTATAAGAATTCAAGCTGACTGATCGATCAAGGTACAACTCAAACCGCTGCGGGTCTAGAAGCCAGAAATTTTGGATACATGTTCCTTGAATGACGTAAGTGAGTACGGAAATTCATCCTCTAAGGGATTAAAAAGGGGATGTGAATTTCGTATAAAGGAAACCCATGTTAATAATTTTATAGACCAATATAGATCAACATATTTGTAATATTACCAAGGTTTTGTTAACTTTATGTGGGTTTTTTATATTTACAGACAATTTTAATTATTCTGCTATTTTCTCACTAGTGGTATGTTGGAGAAACGTCTTTATAATTTGAAAGTCTGAACCTATACTTTATCGTTGTACTATATAATAAATATAAATAATAATTAATATTACACTCACTAAGCAAGAAAGGAAAAAATCAATCACTTCAGTTTATCCGCATGGCACGTCCAGTGTAGTAGCGGATGTGAAAATTTTATTATTATAAATAAATTAATAAATATTTCTTGACTGGTTCTGAGATCGCAGAATTTTATAAACACCCCGTAAGTTTGTTTCATTCAATCACATCGTATTTATTTATTTTGTCGATTGTCGAAAATGGAATATACACTTACATGTTCCTCTTATTGCCAATGATACTATTTATTTGTTATACGTGGAATATAGTCAGTTTCTTACATTCATACATTTCTATTCGGAAATCGAAAATCAAAACACCAAGTTAACTAAATATTTGTTTAAAAAAAAAATTAGTGAGTAATATAACCACTAAAGTCATATTCCCACCCCCTTCGTTATATATTTACTATTAAACGATGCTTTTAATATGTTTTCAATTTTCGTCTATAAGACGTCTACTATTAACAAAGAGACCAGCACGCTTCACTGGGCTTAAAAGTAAAAACCACCCACTTTATAGCCTCAACCTCTTTTGATCTCACTTATCAACGTTCCATAACACTTGAAGAGATTGTTTTACACAGCTAACAGATATGCACAGTTTTCAATTTTTTAAATTGTAAAGTAGTCATAATTCAATAAATAAAACCAATTTTTTTTTTTTGCAAGTCCACTGAATTATATTTATTTTAAGTAAATAAAAACAAATAATTATATATTTGTGAAAATCGTTTCAACCTGTACGGCCATTATCAAACTAAATTAATATACTCATAATTCATTGAGTATATCAGAAAAGATAGCCATGAATTGTGACATTTACTATTTTTAATTTTTACAGAAATCTTTATGGTTAAAATGAAGATCATAGCTCTGCACTATCTGTGATCATCATTTTGAACCATAAATTAAAGATTTCTGTAAAAATTAAAAATATTAAATACCTGATTAAATTTATTTAAAAAAAATTTTTTTAGTATCCTATTAATTTATAGCTCATGTGTTATTCTGATGTATGAGCTATATTACTGTACAGATTCATTATAAACCATTCGCTTGTTTTTGCGTGAAAGCGTAACAAACAAACAAACAAACATCCTTACTTTCACATTTATAATATAAAAGGGATAGGAATCTGCCCAACCCTGATACAGATGAAGGTGTTATCTCTTATATTGAAATTGACATATATTGTTATTATAGTTCAAAGAATCGGCGTTTAATTATTGTATTAAATTGAGAACAACAAATACTATATTTCATATTGTACAAATAAATACAATTCATTAATTGACTGGGAATATATTTTTATTTATATTTGAAGTACGTGTTATAAATAGTTTCCTGTATTTACAAGGATAAAGCCCTTAACCTAGAATTTCCTGAGAAATAAAATATGAAATGTTCCTATTAATACTTTGAAATAGGAAATTTTTATTATACAGTGTGATAATTTAAAATGTATCCACCCTTAATAACTCTTGACTTGATGTGGTTTTTTTGAGTTAAAGTACATCGATTTCGATATCGAGGAGGAAGTTCAAAAACAATACCAAGATAGCCACCCCAATTTTGAAATTTCAAATGGCAACCCCTACCTTGCTATACATTATTTGAAAGGGTATAAATCTATAAAATAGATTTTGCTCCTCTTGGGTTAACATGTCTTTACCGTTCTTCCCGCGGCAAGCAATTTTCCTACACCGCACAACACAAACGGGCGCATAAATGGTTAACTACGTGTATATTAAAAGGAACATTTTGCAAACCACGTAATTCTTTATCGATTGTATTCAGTGTTTTGAACAATAACATTATTATAATTATACGGAAGAACACCTACAGAGTAATAATTTTCCATTTCTTTTACACAGTTGGTTTTTCATAATACTATATTGTTTCGAAATTCATAAAGGCATTCATTTTGTTGTTCGTTGTATACAACATAATATAATAGCAAATTTATATGCGTATATAAATAAATATTTGTATCAGGAAACAACGCGCAGCGGTAATTTGTTGATTTTCTTTTTCAATATTAAATATTTTATCAAGGTATTGTGTAAATATAAATATCATTGAATGAATGCCATTAGCATTAATGGAGTATTATGTTTCAAATTTTGATATATTAATACAATACCGTTGAAAAATTTCAATTATACAGGTGGATTCAGTTTATACTGACATTGTAAGTTCATATAGGTCCAATAATTAAATTTACCTGATTTTTATAGTTTTTGGATCAAAATTACCCCATCTACCGAGTTTCATCAAATTCCAAAACAAAAAATTTTTTGGTTTTTCTCGATTTTATCAAAATGGTGCGTACCCCTTAAAAAAATGCAACAAAATCGAGAAATTTTTTTAATCTCCAATTTCGATAAAACTCTACTACTAAAATCGATCCAAATTTTGCGATATCTCAGAAACCCTACATCCAATCATTAATTTAACCTGATTTTTATACTTTTTGGATCAAAATTACCCCATCCACCGAGTTTCATCAAATTCCAAAACAGCCATTGAGTCTTGAACGCAAGTACTCTAGGGCTAATCATTAAACATGATAAATATACTGCATTATGAACAAAAGTATCTTTTTTTACTCATTTTTCTGTTTACACCCATATTTAATAATAAATTTTGTAAGTAATCGACCACAGAATGTAGGTAATGAAATTTTCCTTGTCTGATAAAAATGTAAATAACTTTTTATCTTCAATAAATGTAAGAAAATACATTACATTCATTTATACAGTATCAATTTCATTACATTATTATTTTTGATAGAACTCTTTTTTATAGATACTAGGTGTTCCATTTTAAACAATCCTATCGAAAAATTATTAAACGTTGATTTTGTGCTTTTTTCTCTAGAAAGCGTATACATAGATGTTCCTACGTCCAAGCCTTTCTATAGAATTTATTATTATTGCAAAAAAAGTTGTTAGCCAAAATAGGTTAAAATGATCCACCCCAAATTCATTATAATTAAGTACCTGGATGACCGAGATTTTCTTGGTATTTTTTTGAGCTAAAAAGACACAAATTTTATCATTAATATAAGAACCGTTTAAAATTTCTCCATACAAATGTCAATTTGAATGTCCCGGCAATGTACTTTATTTCGTAAACTACGATATACATCAATAGATGTCAGGAAGAGTCAAATTTTGCAGTGTATGTTTCCTGAAAACTCTTTATTTTTTAATAAATTTTACATCAAGAGTAGGATAGGATATTTATTTGAAGGTAACATCAAAATCTACTACAAACATCAACTTCTGTCCATACATAGCTGATACTTTTATAATATATTTGCCCAGAATATCTATGGCTGGTATATTTTCGAAATAAAGATCGTTTAATACAATATCACCCTAAAACAATATTCAGAACACAAATTATAAAGAAACCACTTTAAATTACCTAACCAAACCAACCTCCCATGGACAATTTGGTGCACCAGCTCGTTTCAAATCGGTACATATTAAATAATCTCTTTTTAAAAAATCGCATCCATCACCAGTGATATTAAATGGTAATTTATAGCTGATCGATCCACTAATACGTGATAATTCAACTGACACCTGAAATCAGTAAACGTTCTAAGGATTCGACGACTATACCGAGGAAAATGGGGAATTTAGAAAGTTTTCGAATTTTGTTGTTGTGCGCTGAATGATCACGCTATCTGATTCGATTGGAGAATGTGAAAGCTTTTTTATGCATTTATTTAATTTTTAATCCTAGCGTTTTGCGATTATTGATTCAACGATCCTATTCTATGTTGATTCAAACAATGTTGTTCATTAATCATGTTTAAATTCATAAAAACTAATTTTTGGCGCGCTGTATGGAAGTGTAAGGAGCACATTTTTTTAAACAAAAAATAATTTTGCTGTTACTGCAAAGAGACATTTAAAATAAAAATAATCCAATATTTAATTTTAAAAAAAAAATGGGATTGATATCTCAAACCATCGCTTTAATTTTAAATCAATACTTGTAACAATCGAATTTATGAGTAATAAAAGTTTTCAATGGGTCAAAATATTTTTTGTAAGTACTTACTGGTATTTTATCACATTTTTTTAAAAATTTCGCCGAAATGTTTGCAAAAGACATGGTACGATTAACTTTTCGCATACTAGCTTCAACAACTTGTACTACATCAGGTAGGTATGATTTAGCTTTAATTTTGGTTATTATGGCAGTGGAATGACGTTTCACTGTACATCCATTTTGAATGTAAAAACTGTAATATAAAAATAACAAAGGTATAAATCTGTTAATAATCGCCATGTCTGTTTGATTTTTGCACTGAGACTGACATGATACAATTACCTTTGGCTTAATAATAATAAGGATGTCTGTAATTTCAACGTAAAAACGATTTTTATCAATACAGTTCTAATAATTTTGTATCCATCAAAATTGATATCGATCAAAAGTCGGAAATATATTTATTATTTGTATAATCAATTTAATTAGACTATATTTATTTAGCTAACGAACATAGGAGGAGGTCAATCCTCTCAATAACTGGGTATGCTTTCAAGATGATTCTATCTAATTTTTTTTTTAATTTGGTGATTCACGATCAATGATTTTTGATTGGTCCCGTTCATATTTGCAAAAAAAAAAATATTTCCCTTAAAAAAATCCCCTCACAAGCTTTAGCTTGATATCTCTTTTCGTTTTTGAGTTATCGTGGCCACAGACAGACAGTCGGACGGGTGGATAGCCGGAAATGGAAACTAGATGATTTTATGAACACCTGTACCAAAATTTATAGATCTATATATAAGAATTCATGCTGACTGATCGATTAACGCACAGCAAAATTGAGAAAAACGCAAAAAAAATTTGTTTTAGAATTTGAAGAAACTCGGTGCATGGAGTAACTTTGATCCAAAAAGTATAACAATCAGGTTAATTTAATGATTGGATGCAGAGTTTCTAAGAAATCGCAATATTTGGATCGATTTTAGTCCGTATCTCAAAAACTATTCGGCCAGTCATGTAATGCATCCGATTTTTGTACTTTTTGGGTCAAAATTACCTTATATACTGAGTTTTAGAAAAATTGGAGATCCAAAAAATTTCTCGATTTTTTTGAATTTTTTTAAGGGGTACCCTTGGCTAAAATCGAGAAAATCGCAAAGAAATTTTTGCTTTGGAATTTGATGAAACTTGGTCCAAAAAGTATAAAAATCAGGTTAATTTAATGATTGGGTTCAGAGTTTCTGACCTATCGCAATATTTGGACCAATTTTTATCAAAATTGGAGATCCAAAATTTTCTCTATTTTTTCAATTTCTTTAAGGGGTTCAAAATTTCATTCGTCTAGACCCAGCGGTTTCAATTGTGCGGTGATATGTCAGTAAGTCAGTTTCTTCTTTATATATATAGATAATATAACAGGATAGAAAACGTTTAGAGTTGATTGACTTTTATTAGTACATGCACTTGATACAAATGATAACTTCTATGGATAAAGCACAGAACTTTTATGGTATCTGTGGTACAATGTAATTGAATACATCCTCATGTATAGCTGTCCATCAGTTTATCAATATATCCGACAACATACGATAGTTTAGTGATGTGTTTCTTAATTAGCAGATGGAATAAAAAATGTTACACGTAAGTTCTTCGTACGAAAAAACATCTATATAACCGGTAATGAAATTCGTAGATATTAATTGAAATAAAAAAGAGAAACAAACTAAAACCACGAGATAATACACTTTAATTTAAACAAGTGAAAACAAACAATTGACTGAGTTAATGGTTGAAATATCATGTATAGAAAAAGTTGAATGTCAGCGCTTGCAACACAATTTTGGCGGCTTTTCGGCAGCCATTTATTTGGTTATCGAAATTTTCGAGAATATTTGAAATACATGAAAATAATAGGGTAAGGGGATTGAAATAGGGGTTGAAAGGAATGTGCTTTAAAAAAGGAAAAAGGTTGTGCATCAATTAAGCTCAAATATTGATAAGATATACAACCAGCTTCAAGGATTGTTTTATCTATTTTTAACCTTCGGGGGTGGAAAGGTGGAGCGAGAAAGTGGGGATGAATTATCAAATATCTTCAAATATACCCAAGTAGGGTACCAAATAAAAGAGCACGAGGTGTGTTAAATGTAAAACTGTAACCCCTACGAAAGGGATGTTGCCCAGCAAAGCGGGTTGTTCCCAGCTAGATATAAATATATATCAAATATAGGCAATGATAGCAAAAACTTCAGTTGTAGCCAAATGAAACCAGATATCAAGTTATTTTGAGTTAACTTGAATGAATGTTTCTGAAGCACACTTTATAAATCATTTTAACAACAATGTATGATCTTTTCGAATTTAAGATCGATGGTAAATGATTAATATGCAATTTAAACCTTATCAACTTTTATTAAGCAAACTTCCTTCTATATCAATACTACATTACCAACATCATGTACTCCATATTTACAATAATAATTTTTAATATCGCATCAAAAGTTTATGGTTTAATAGTAATAAATGAAAACGTAAAATTTTATCACAGAATATATTGAGTTCTTGTAAACTGTGCACTTTTTTCAAGTTATATAAATACTGCAGAAAGCGTATTATTTAACGTTGCAATTCTATGGAACAATATGACTTATTCTATGGGACCCGGCTCAAAATTTTGTTCAATTACCTTCAGTACGTGATACTGAACCTATTTAAATTTTGAAAAAAATATCCTGTTGTTTAATACAGAAACAAATTCGTTTGTTTTGACATAATATTGATCCACAATCTATATATATAAAAAGAGAGTGTTTGTTTGTATGTCCCCGATTTTCCCTAAAACTAACCATTGACCTTCGGTAGAGGATTATGTCATTGGGTAGCCCTTAGGCTCCCATTGTGAATAAGGGAGTTTGGTGGGGGTGGAATTAAAAATGATCTAGGAATTCATAGAAAATATATTTAAAAAATAGTTCTAATAGTACAATAGCCCCACTGTCAATAGTACAATTTTCACTAGATGGCGCTACTGGCGCAAATGTCTTTCGATTTTTCTCGAAAATTCTGGAATGTTCCATGGATTTCTATCGAATTTTCTAGAATTTTCTCGAAAATTCTGAAATGTTCTATGGATTTCTATCGAATTTTCTAGAACTTCCTCGAATATTCTCGAATGTTGTATGGATTTTTATTGAATTTTATCAAACTTTCTCGAACAATCTGGAATGTTCCATGGGTTTCTGTCGAATTTTCTAGAATTTTCTCGAACATTCTGGAATGTTCTATGGATTTCTATCGAATTTTCTCGAACATTCTGGAATGTTCTATGGATTTCTATCGAATTTTCTAGAACTTTCTCGAATATTCTGGAATGTTCCATGGGTTTCTATCGATCTTTCCCTTACTTTTCCGTACACACAGAGAGTGTAGACATAATATTGGGATCGGCCAAAAAAATCTTACTGTTCCGTACACACAGAGAGAATTAAAAAAAAAGTCTTTCATTTAACAATTTTGATATTTAAATGTCCAAAAACAACCCAGCGAAGCGGGTTTAACAGCTAGTATGATTATAAATTTCTATGGTGCGAATTGATTGCAATCTAATAGGGTTAAATAGATCACAGCATGACTGAAAACTTCAAAACATTTTTATTTAAAATTTAAAAAATAAAACAAGCATTGTTACTTCAATGTAACATCTCCTTCTACCACAAGTATCAATTTTTTTTCAAATACAACTGACAATTTTATAACAAATTTACCCGTAATATCCACATCTGGTATATGTTTTAAATAGAGATCTTTTAGTTCAACATCACCCTAAAACAATTTTCAAAAAGAAAATTATTAAGAAATAAAAAACAAAAATATTACTTAGCTAACCTCAAGTGGACAATTTGTTAGACCCGCTTGTTTTAAATCGGCACATATTAAGTAATCTCTTTGTAACAAATCGCATCCATCACCAGTGATATTAAATGGTAATTTATAGGTTGCCGATCCACTTACACGTGATAATTCGACTGATACCTGAAAGTAGCAAAATGTCAGAGAGTCCGGAGCAAATTAAAAATTTTCGACTTTTCTTTAAATATCTTCAAAATAATTCATTATAAATACATTTATATAATTTCGAGAACGTCCCCAAAAAATCAAGTTGCCATTCATATAGGATTATAATTAAATCGTGTATATGCATTCTCATTAGGGCCCTTTGTAAGCAGGAAAATTTTTTAATTACCCTTACGGTATTAAATTACCCTTACGGTATTTATTTATTAGATTTGAACTGTTAAAGTTTGCGTTTTTAACATAAAAATCCTATATCGAAGTGCTTTTAAAAGTTTGCTTTATTATATAAAAATGGTAATTTTCTAAAGATTTTTTTGGAAAACCAATATTTGTTAGATAAAAAATCACAAATATTTTCCTATAAAGAAAAATACAGCAAGCGGAACTTGTTTTTCCATAAAATACATTTAACGTGATGAAACGAATGGCATTTGTGATTTATTTTTCTATAAGTGATTTTCTCGAAATCTTTAGGCATCAATATTTTAAAAACGTATACATCGAAAAATTGTATCCCTATTTTTCGTCTAATTTTCCAAAGTTTTAACATAATGCACCCTCAAAATTTGAAATGTAAGCCTGAAATGTTATAATTTTATAAGCTATTATTTAATTATTATTGTGGGTACAATTTATTCATTTCTATTTAATATTGTAATTTTAAAAGTGTAGTTAATAAATTTTATAAGTATCTACTTACTGGTATTTTATCAACCTTTTTTAAAAATTTCACTTTAATATTTGCCAATGATGCTGTTCGATTTACTTTTCGCATATAAGCTTCAAGAACTTGCACTACTTCAGGTTGATATGATTTAGCTTGGATTCTAGTTAGCATTACAGTGGAATGACGTTTGACTGTACAAACATTTTGAATGTTAAAAAAAGAATATAAAAGTACAAAATGTATAAACCTGTAATTGACCGTCATGATTATTTGGATTTTACGTCGATAATGATATGTTATAATTAGCTACGGCTTAATAAATACCGAGGATGTCTCTAATTATAATAATAAAAAATTGATTTTTATCACAACAATATCGTATCACATCAAATAAAAATTGATTTAAATCAGAATTCAACTAATAAGATTAATTTTTTAATTAATTGGATTAATTTTTTCCTAGTTTGAATTCTCGTGCATGCAAGACGATATCAATATCGTCGAGGAGGGAAGAGAAATACAAGACTTGGAGTTGGTTTTTTTTTTTTTTTTTGTTAAAAGTTATTCTATTCTGTGATTTTTAGTGAAACTGAAGTACACCAACTAATTTGTCCCTAAAAAATGAATAATTGAAATCAATTGGCATGATATTGAGTTATTCGTCCATTTGTCGCGCACATACTTTATGCAAATTTAAGACTTATATGATTTTCAAATTGAAATGGGATCACATGGGAAGCACCAGCTTTCAAATAAAAAAGAATCGGTTTCTCCAGTCGAAAATTCTGTGGTAAAGTTTTTCCTTTTTTGAAGTCGTTTAAAGAATATTTACAGCTAATATTTTTTACCTAGTGAGATAGATATTGTTTTAACTGCCTAAATGTCCAGATCTTTCTGTCATCAATAATGAGGTTTCGACTTTGTCTTGCCTACCATAATTAGTTAACTACTTAAATCTATTTTTTATGAAAATTTTATAATAATAATGCATAGCTAAAATGCAAAGGTACTTGTATTTTAATAAACTTTTCAAAACCTTCATCAATAACATATTGAAAGCTATGGCACACAATTTCAAAGTTAAAAGACTAATCATATTTGATATAACAGGTTGTAAAATTGCTATTTGCTAATAATTTCAAATAAAGTTTCAAATTCTTTATAAAACCAATCATATAATAATGCTTCGTTTTGCTTAATAATAAATCAATTATCTTTGTTAAACTTATAATTTAAATTTTTTCTGCATTAAGTCATGCAACTTAAAAGTTTTCATTATTGCATGCAAAATAGTCCATCTAATAGGTACAGTAAATTCAAGATTTTTACACTTATTTAGATATAAATCGATTAAGGTAATTAAAATTTGAAAGTGATACTTACCATCATTGCTAAAAGTAATTGTGTTTTAATTATATATCATTAAGCCTAATTCGATGAAATTTTTAAGCAATACTTGTTAGTCTAGTCAACAAGTTCGAATTAGTGGAATATAGAAATAAGTCGTAAAAATACGTGTGGCAGTTCGATGGATTCGGAATGATGCTTAGAAAAATGTGCTAGAAGCGTTTTTGAAGCGAATGAAATACCTTTTTTCATCTTTAATTGCTTATAACTTTTGCAATTTTTATCTGCTGAAAAACGCTTCTAGCACATTTTTCTAGATATCAATCCGAATCAAACGAGCTATCACACGTATTTTCACGACCAATATTTCTATAGTTCACCAATTTGAGCTTGTTGTCTAGACTATGTAATTATGTTCAGTTTATATGAAATTGAGTACAATATGATTCTATTAGTGTATTCTAAAAATGAAAATATATTACAGATGTGCTAAGAATTGGTTCATACATATAAAAATTCACGTGATACCTTTTTAATATAATAACTAAAGGAATATAACTAAAAATTTTTAATGAGCGTTGTTCCAGAAAATTAACAATTTTTGTGTCTTAACTCGTCATTTTTACAATCCAATTAGCATTTTGGGAATTGAAATTTTGTTTCTTTGTAAAATATTTTCCGTGTTAAATTGGAATTAAGGGGGGAATTTTTTTAGATGTTTAAAGAATCATTATCGTGGTGATTGATTATCCTAGCGGAGTTTCTCAAAGGTAATTAAGTTAGTAAAATGGGTGAAGATCTTTAAAAGGCATCGCTCTTTTATTTTTGCACATATGTATGAACCTCTTGAAAATGGATAAGCTCTAATATTTTCGCTATATTCAGCATTTGGAAGCTTTTGTATACATGATGATTGTAAGCAAACTTTTTTATAGGGTGTACTCCGTGCAAATAAACATATTAAAAATTTTGGTGTATTTTATTAAGCTGAAAAAAGAACTGAAAAATACAAGCGATTAACAAAAATGTTTTTTATGTAATTTATCTTAACATTGACACAGCCAACGTTACATTGACTGCGTTCAGCTGAACATAGCGTTGACAGCTACAAAATTTAAAAAAAAAAAACATTTTTATAAATAGGATGTCAAATAATTGTTTGGTGTTTTACGTGGGAGGAATACTAGCAATTTTATGTATAATGCATTGGGGGCTCTACATCCTAAGTAATAATATGCGTTGCATTATAGAGAAATTATAATATTTGCCCACCGTTCTGACGTAGTTAACTGTATCGTTAGTGACCTCCGTTAATGCGCGTTTGAGTCTTGTTCGACGTGACTGCGCCATTGTTTGTTGTGGGCAAAGCAGCACCCCCTAAAAGTTAAATTTACATATTTATAACAATATAAGAAGAATGATACTAGATTAATATATTGATGAAAAAATAGTCACAAATATGAATTTTAATGACATGAAATAATTAGCAAATATGGTAAGAGTAGTTTTAGTCACATATTATATTATACAATTTTAGTCACTGATTTTCATTACAAATTTAACGAACTGAAATGATACATGGGTGTAATAATCGCATTTGGATAAAACTTTGATATAAAGAACAAAATTCTAAACAGAAAATTTCATAGATATTTTCTAATGAAACGACAGTTTGTTAATTTTATAGTCCCTAGCAATAAAATATTTAAGACAACTTAGTTTGAGGAAATTTTTCTTTAATAGTCAAACACTTATTTTCTAGACTTAATCTATTATGACAAATACCTAGTTTTGTAGTTAGCCAAACATACAATAGCTTAAATAAAAGTTGTAGAGTTTGATGGAAACATCATGTCCTGGTATCAGATTGGACCTAGTTCTCTAAGTTGCCTTTATAGCCAATTTAGATCCTTAAAAGGTAAGACGTGATTTCTATCGATTAAATGCATTAATTACATATGTTTAAATGAATTTTCTCTGAAACCTAAAGGTTTTCGAAAAAATGTTTTAAATTAAATAAAAATAATTTTTTTATGACAATCTACCATCTAATTTATAGTGACATTCTATCTCTTACCTTTTAGGATTTGAATTGACTATAGAAGCAACCCGCAGAACTAGGTTTAATCTGATGTCAAAACATGATATCCTCCGTCACACTCTGCAATTTTTTGATTGGCTAACTACAAAATAAGCTATTACCCATAAAATATTAAAGTAGTCCACCCTGTATGCATTTTTTATGATTTTTCATTTGAAAATGGAGCTAGTTGACAGAAAAATTTTGAAAATGTATAATTTTAAAATATTATAAAACGCCCAAACATGAATAAATATCGAAAATAACCTTGATACGTAATTTAGCCTCAGCCGTTTTTTATTTAAATTGGCACAAAAATATAATGTTTTGCGGTTAACAGCGTTGGTATTATTGGTTGTCATTTTCATATTTAACTGTACGGTTCCATCAGAAATGGACACAACTTTAATATTTTAAATGACACCCCAAATATTTTGTAACATCATTAATTTCCCATGTAATTTTGTTTCTGTATTTACAAATAAAGCTTAAAGGACGAAGCTTGGTTACGGTTACGGTTAAACAAAACCAGTGGATTACGGTTAAACCAGAAATAATATCTGAATTATGAAAGTGCAGGCAAAAGTTACCTTACATTTCGCAAAACTGTTTTTGAGTGTGTCCTGCTTTTTGAATGATACAGTACACACTATAGATTCGATATAGAAATATGGTCGAATGTTGTTAAATAAAAATTGCTTAGGGCGAATTTTATTCAATATTTTCAATCTAAATATTAATAAATAACATGTTTTATTTTTTGTAAATAACTTTTTTTATCATTTTTATCTATAATTTATTCGTGCAGAACCAAAATAAATGCATCTGTTAAACAATTTTAAGACTTCCTGTAGTGCGAATTTTCCAAGTTTCAAAATAACTAAAAAATTTTGGTAAACGTTTGTCCCAAATTAATTTATTACCGAGATTTTGGAGCAAAACTTTTAAAAATACATTTGAAACATTTGAAGAAATTTTTTTATTGAATAAAATGCTATCATGTAAATGGAAAATGATCCAAAAAGATGTTTTCACTTAAATGTAAGACAAAAAATTGTCCAAAACAAAAAAAGTTCCCACTTAAATGAGGTAGACGTGTTTTTTAAGAACAAAATATAAAAGTTATTCAATAATTTATTATATGTAATAAAATAATAATTATTTTGTGTATATGGCATTATTTCTGTTCTAGACAGAACACAAACATTATATGCAAATAAATTGTTGTTTACAAAAAAATCAGTATTTTTATTCTATTAAAATTTAAATTTTTTTATATCATCATTACAAATATTTACTTTAAATTTTATTATTTCCTGATTAAAATTTTTTTTTCTAAGCTTTGTAAATAAACAAGATGCTGATTGTAAACGATTCTTGAGGCTCAAAAGAAGAATTTCACAACCAACAAACTCACATCCTTATACCAGAGCGTTATAAATTAATTAAGATGTGGACCATCCCTTGACTCGAGGATGTTCTTTGCATATCAATTCTTATTTAGTTAAAATGTTATGTTTTCATTTGATAGAAATGTAATGCTTAGAATTCTTATTAATAAAACAATTTAACTTAACATTTTATACTTATGATAAATAATTAATTTATAATAATTAACGCGAAATGTTATAAAACCGGTGCTGTTTGATTTTGATCACATGGCAAAAGCACTGAGAGTACCTTAACTCTATAACACCAGTGCTTTTAGAACAAAAATGGCGGTGAACGATTCATGACGTCATTAATGCGGACCTGTACTGGTAGTCTATAACGGAACGAATTTCTCTCGTACTAGTGCTTGCAATGTACATCGAAACGCAGCCTTAATTTGATCATGAGTATGATATGATATGTAGGATATAAGCTAATAATTCCCGAAGAAAAATTCTAGTCTAAAATTTATGTAAGGAGATTTTTTTATGACTACTATAAAGTATTTGAATGACTTTTATATTAATCATATGATAAATTTTATGCTATCTATAAACTTTATATTAGTAATTTTAAAAATAAATTGTCAAAACGTTTAGCTTTAGAGAGGACAAAGTTATCAAATTACTTGGCATTTGTGTCGAACTAAATAAATTTTTTGTTTTAAATATTTTCAAATGTGCTTCTACTCACTCCAAAAATAATTGTGAATCACACTTATGTGTTACACAGGGTGTTTATTTCAAACATTACAAAATAAAAAATAATAAAATAAAAATTTGTAATTAACCAATCATCGAATGTTACCTTTACTTACTGTATTGTGAAAATCGGATTTTATAAAAATGATGTAAATGGGCTCAGAGTTGAATGTATGAATAATTATATATATTATATCACATAAAATAATTATACTCTTTATTACTACTGCACAATTTTTCTATTTTTTAACTGTTTTTATTCTAATGTATATTTCTATTTAAAAAAAATTATACTTTAATTAAAATATACTCCTAAATAATTCTTCTTAACAGAAATCCTCCTATTAAATTGGGTCTACAGAGATGATTCTAGTCTCATATTGTAACAAATTTAGTCCATTTTAAAAATATTCAGAAAAGGTTTCATCAAAAACTAGTCCTTTAGGGTTATAATTGCCGAAATTTGCGTTAAGCGCTCGAAGTCACAAATTTGGATTATTCATTATACCAACATCATAAGCAAGTCTGCGAAAAATCGGAACTAACGATTTGATGCAGACTACTTCTTACTTTCAAACGACAAGGTTTCTGTATTATATTTAAAAGTAGTTTTATTAAAAAAAATTGGAATTATTAAACAAAAGTAGAATTATTTTTCTTCCGGTAAATTGTTACTTTACTCATCCCGTATCACTTAATTTTATCACCCCGTTTTGAAATCCAAGGTGGATTCCATTTACTGGTGAAAGGCCAAAGAGAAATGGAAGTATACTGGGAAACAAGAGTGTGCAAATATAGCCTTTAAATAGTATTCTATTAATTTTAAAAAATACCTTCCATTGACGTACAAATTTTGAGACTATATTACTACAATACTACAATATTCAGCGCTCATAAGTCCTCAGCGCTCAGCGTCCGATAAGAGAGTAACTTTATACTAATGTAAGTTTAGCTAAATCGATAAATCTTAAGGTTCACGATACCTGGCAGAGTGGTATAGAGGTCTTTCTAGATTATAAAACATACAAATTTTATTATATTTAATTCATTTACCCTATTTTTTTGTCGATATGGTGACATTACCCATTAGAGATAATTTTCAAACTATATATTTTATTCAACCAATGATTTTTTAAAAACAATAACCATTGTTAATTTGATACATTTTATCTATTTGCCGTAATTAACTCACTAATAAACAACACACACTCACAAAAAAAAAAGTAATTACACTAATTACATGAAAATTATAAAACAAATAATTTTATAAAAATATATTGTTTCAAAAAATAACAAAATATAAATAATAACCTCTAATGAATTTTCTGTGTATTCATCCATTATTTTACTAATTTAACTATTAACGTTCCACTATTATGGATATTTATAGTAATAATAACTAAATATTGTTATTATACTTTATTAAAATTTCTATATTCTGACAAATATAACGTTTAGTACCTGAATAATACGTTCAGTTTTGTAAGGATTCTTTAAAATGAGGTGAAATTTTTTGTTAAAAATCAATAAACTATAGGTTGTTCTGTTTTGTATATAAATTTTACTTTTGAAATCAATGAAGAAATGGAAAAAAAATGATGCAAATATTTCACTGGAGTATCAAATAAAATACAATATACCATCGATATTAAATGACGTAAGATAGTGGCTTTTAGTAGCTTATATTCACGCCTAGATCTTGGATGAGATTGAATACTTGAATTTTAATTTTCGTTAAAATATGGGAAAAGTGTAAATGACATGCATAACATATGGAAAAATTACTTTTCCATTTTTCAGACCTTTAATCTTACTTGCCCATTCTCAGACAGCTTATTCCAATATTATATGAAAGCTGCCAATATTGCCAACTATTATTTGTATCGTTTTCTAATGCAAGAATTGTGGAATTTCCGTTTTCGGGGTAAAAGTGAAAGAAACGCAACCCCTTAACCTACCTTCATTTTTGCTTACTGCAATATCTTTAAAAGTATCATATCGATAAAAGGTAATATTTTTTATTTTGAGATCCAAGTATTACTTAACTTGGTTTATTCTATTCCGAAGTTTGTTATGCTTGGAATTAAGGCTTAGTAAATCGTTTTTTGGAATGCAATATCTTGAAAATGATCTTGAACCGAAAAAATGCTGAAATTACTTTTAATCTGAGTAACTACTTTTTATCTAACAACATATGTTTGGAATTTCTGGCTTTGTACTAACATTTTTTTCAAATTTAAATGCATCCGGAACCTATTACGAACAGGAATATTTTAACTAAGCCAAAAATTTAATGTGTTTTCAATATACAAGAAGAACAAAAAAAATATTAGAAAAATAAAATAGCCAAATATTTATTTTGGCATAATATGTGATTTATTGTGTCATAGAAATTTTATGATTTCAATATTATGTTTTATTTTTTTATGAATTAAACGATAATAGTTATGTCGTCTATTTTAAGAAATATTATTTTTTCCAGATTTTATGTACCTATTTGTTCATTTATCATTCACGTTTATAATTATGAAAATGCAAGAAATATCTCTATATAGAGAAAATATTTTTAAATAATAAAATATCTCAAATAAATGTTATTTTCCAAACTGACACTGTGATTGATAAAGGTTTTGAAAACTGACACATACCATATTAAAATTTTAAAAACTATGTATTTATATTTCATATCAACAATCAGAGTTGAGTAACTGTTTTGCTTATAATTTTTTACTGTCGCGTTTTAATAAGAATAAACTTCTTATATAACTCGGTCAAATCAAAAACAGAATTAGTAGTTTTGTGGGCTCATTAGAGCCTCCAATTTCTTCAATATATTAATTTTGATATTATCAAAGAGAGTAGTTTTACAAGAATATCGAAATTTTTTACTACCCCTACAATACAATGAACCCTAACATAATAGGGATGTAGATTTTGCATGTTTGAATATCTGGGTATGGCCTTCTTAGCTTCCAAAAAATCAAAAGATTTTCTGAGTTTTTTTTTGTTTGTTTGGAAAGCTGATTTGTCCACCAAAATTAACATACCATAAAATATTACTTAAAAAATAATAGGTATACGAACCATGAGAAGTGAAAACTTAAATCTTTGGAACAACTTTTTTTTTTTCATTTTTAAATTAATTATACTATAAATAATTAAATTTTCTTTATTGAATATATCATAATGGCTAAGCTCAGTGTGTGACTTTGTCTGATATTATTTATCAGGGGAGTTAATAAAAAAATGGTCTAGAAACACATTTGACATTTATATGACTTTTATTCATTATTCTTTTAGTTATTTTTAACTAATATTTCCCTTGAGAACATCAGAATGCCGTATTATAAGTCTGTATAAAAACCATAGGGTATAATTGCAATAATCTGTCAAAATTTCATGATAACTGATCAACTACTTTTCGAGTTTTGCGGAACTATACAGAAGCTCAATATTTATATACATGTAAGATATTTAATGGTATTATAAATTATTGAAAATAATGAAAAGTACTGACTGTTCCAAATTTGTGTTATTTCAGTGAACCTTTTTTACCCGACTGTCAAAGCGTGATTATGTTGTTCGCGCGTATCTTGTAAATTTCTTTATAACCTTGTATCTTTCAAACGGTTCAATGGAAAACTATATGTTCATAAAATCACTCAACGAGGATACAGAAGTTTTTATTCCATAAATAAACAATAATTCTTGGATTTACAAACCCGTATATCATTTTTAATTCTAGCAATTACTATTTTACAAAGAATGATGGACAAAAGTAACTATTTCTTACTATATCCTTGTTGTATGTCAGTGTTAACGCAGAAAGTAGAACAAAACTGTATTAAATTTCAAATAAGGAAATTTTTTTTCCTTTATTACAATTGATACTGTTTTTGTGATATTATTTACAGTAGTCATAAGGTATCATATGAATGTATAATTTATTGTTATTAATGGAAAACTTATGATAATTTTCACAATATATGTGTATTATATTTTTTTCATAATATGAACATATACTGGTTGGTTGTTTAAAATCATCATCTACCTACAATGAATTTATAAAAATTTATTTCCAGAAATAACTTTTATTTTAGAAAATGACCATATTTTGTCAAGTGTGAGCAATAAGGAAAGAAAGCTGTCTACTTTTAGATAGCCACACATTCATTGATGATATTCTCATATAATACATACCTACTATAAAACTTGCACCTAATTTGCGCCCTCGTGAGTAAACAGTTATGATTACAAAAAAATGTATCAAGCAAAAGTTATTTATTTTTTATAAGAAACATTTTTTACATTTGAGCTTTTGTTTTATCTCTAACAGTTTTATCTCTATGTTGCTCATTTACAAACTTAGCTTCACTTTTTACGTCTTGAGAACGCTATAAAAATTTCAGCTTTATATCTCTTTTCGTTTTTGAGTTATCGTGCTTACGGACAGACAGGTGGGCAGACAACCGGAAATGGACTAATTTGGTGATTTTATGTTTATTGATAGATTATAACACCTATAGAAATTTTTTTTGGTAGCATCAATATTTTTAAGCGTTACAAACTTGGGACTAAACTTAATATACTATGATATATTTCATATATACATGGTATAATGATGAGAAAATAAATTTTTTTAAATGATTTTCTACAACATTTAATGACAATCTAAATTTCCAGTTTCTTAATTATTGACAGTCTTTTCAGCACATTTTGATATCATTTCGCAACGATTGGAACAAATTCAAGATTCGCAAGGCGGTTCGCTGTCACCTTTCATTCACGATAAATTGTGAGCGAAAAAATATCCCCGAACACACACAAAGTTGCGTAGGTGCATACAGATATGAATTTAAAATTGTTCTTTGCCCTGACTATGAAACGTCAAGATACCTTTTTTTAAAA
The DNA here is from genome assembly GCF_905475395.1 of Chrysoperla carnea. Classification (NCBI taxonomy): domain Eukaryota; kingdom Metazoa; phylum Arthropoda; class Insecta; order Neuroptera; family Chrysopidae; genus Chrysoperla; species Chrysoperla carnea. The sequence continues at coordinate 20,058,054 of NC_058338.1, forward strand.
ATTTGGATTTGGATTCTGTAAACCATTACAAGAACTCATTTATAAAAATGTTAGAATTTCTATGACCTAACCTGTATACATTTATACATAATTATTATATTCCAACAAAATAAATGAATGAATGAATGAATGTTACATAAAATTGTTTACCGTTCTTCATTTCCGCATGTGATGATGTAGAAAGAACACATTAGATAACAACGTCAAACCTTTTGTTTTTATATAACACGAATATCATTTATATACAAAACAAAAGTTGATACTCATTAATTTTTAGTGTAGAAAAATGTACATTCAAGTATAAATTATAAGAAATATTTTTATACTGAGCTTTTATAAAAATATAACTTCGTTGAAATATTTACGCTACATGGTTTATCACATTTTTAAAGAAAATTCTACATAGATTACACGGTTCCGATTAATAAAACAATCCATTAAGATAGTACAAGCGCCTAGACAATTTTAGACTTAGGGTTGAAACTATTTGTACCTTATTTTCAACTTTGATGATGAATTTTGTTATAACTTCATCTGTCTTGGTTTTCGAAATAATGGAAGCAAAATAATTAAACAAAATTTTAATTTTTTTTCAAAAAATGATTGAAAAAGTACACAAGGAGTTAATTTTGATTGATACACTTTTTCGTAAACATCATTGTTTCCCTGTGAGGGCCGCAAACTAAGACAAAACTATAGTATCCATTTTTCCTAAACTATAAAGAATAGAAAGTTGAAAATTTACCGGTACCATCAACTAGGGATAATAAATTTCTTTTTTTGCCCCAATTTCCTGGATCAATTTTTGTACTATATAAATGTGTATTTCGACTAAGTGGTCGTCATCAGTATGAATAAGTTATAAATAGCGTATGTTACTCATTGTTAATTTGGTGCCACCTGTACACTGATATTTTGGTGTGTTCACAATTTATACTTTCCAAGAAGCCGCATTTCGCGTTCCCTAATTTAAAAAAATTGAAAGGATAGCAAACAGCGAACAGTTTCTGATACAGATGCACCAAAGTACTTGACTTGATGTAACTTTTTATAAATTTTCAACGCTAAAAACAATGCTAAGCATAACAAAGTATATTTGTATTAGAAAATCTCACTTCTCACAGATTTGTATTTATCTAGATAATATGAAATCCCATCTGGTTTAACAAAAAAAATTGGCAAACATCGTTTTAGAAAAACTTGCGTATGTTAACATTATGTAAATGAAATTTAAAATTCGAAACAATATGTAGGTACAAATAAACAAAATTGACAACTACATTTTCCATACAAAGAATAAAAAGCGCATAGTTTAACCCTCAATTATTCCCAAAAAATGTAGGTCAACATAAAATCCTCGTGTTTTTTAAAGTGTGTCAGTCGTTAGTGATATGTTGAATTTAAGAATTCAGAGCTATTCCGAAAATGGTCAGAATATTGATTTCCTTGCAGTAAAAATTATGGAAGATAAGTTTTATGTCAGATAAAGCCTCTCGGAAAAAACATATTTTTGTTTTTGATGCTTACCATACGGATCTGAAAGAAACCTGTTATCAGAGCTTAATCTACAACAGACAAAATTTGTCGAGGTACTATATTAAGTGTTTTTAGTTTGTCATCGTATCTGCTGTTCATTTTTAAAAAAAATTCTGCCAGGACTGTTGGATAAAGTTATAGTCATGATATAGCTATGATTGTCAGATTGATCTTTCTACTTTCGAAGGTAGAAGGTTTCTAAATAGTCTAGAATATTTCTAAATATCCTGGACTTTTCGGTAAAGTTATAGCCATCATGATTGTGAACTTGGTCTACTTGAAAAATCGATTTTCGTTTATTTTAGAAGAAGGTTTCTAAATGGTCTTGAAGGTGTGAATCTTGTTAATTAATTTTTAAGAAAACCTGATTGGTTATGGTTATTTAGGATAACATAAGACAGCACAACTCTGCGACAGATTTTAATCTAGTCTAGATTTTGAGTCGCAAAGAATGACAGGAGTGAACAAACCACATTTCCATCTGTCAGCCTATCTTATCGTAGATTCATACAGCAGGAAAACCCAAAGAACAAATGTCAGGAAAATTTTCCACATTCTGCACAAATCCTATTATTTCCATTTTACTGTTTTATACAACCTACATGATTTTGGTAACATCAGAAATTGTTTAGAGTAGTAATTCAAGGGTTTATGTATGTGCCATGAAGTGATAAACTGTTGGTGAAATTGTTTTGTTTAACATATTTCTTGTGCGAGAGAGAATATAGTGTTATCATTTATTATAAACACTAAATCCACGTTGTTATTACAATGAATAAGAAAAGCTTTTTATCTTTTCAACAGTGATTTTAACATACGCAAAAGAAAACAAATATGGAACATATATGTATATAGCAAACACGGTACAAGTTTTAAGATATTTCCTTCATTTATTGATATGTTAGTTGATATTGAGTGCCAATACTTTGTCAATATTTTATTATCTTAGACAGCAAATTTATTCATTGAATATACTACGAAAATGTTTTTGATGTTTCGATGTTTGAAGGATATTTTAGTTGGTAATCAGTCATATTTACGTAATATGATTACTTACTAACTAGTTCTGTGAGTTTGTAAGACTACGAGAATAAAAATAGCTCTAGCAACCAGGGGTATAACATATAATACAATTTTTGTTTATCTTTGGCAACAGTGACTTGATATAAATTTATAATTGTGATAAAATAAATAATAAATGACCCAAATGTTTAATTTAAATAAATAAAAAATATTCATTGATTTTAATAACGTTTGTTATCTCTTTCGAATATGTGCTTATGTACATTCATTCATTCATGCTTTTATAATTCAATCTAAACATTACATTCCTACCAAAAAAAGTTAAATATAACATTTAGTCCAGGAGACAGCACCATTTTAAAAGATCAAAACATTCTTGAATTTTCGAGCGCGATTTTCTTTTGACGAATTTACCAAACTTTCTCTCTACGACTTTTTTCGAAAATAGTTTTAAAATGAACATGATAACGTCATATTAAAGCAATCGCTTTTAAAAAACGTAGCATGAAAGTCGGACATTATGACCACTTAACAACATTAATAAATATTAAACGATTTCTGTCGGACAAAATATTTTATTTTTTAATAATTATTAATGTTATCGAGTGGTTAAAGTGTCCGGCCAATTCCCTGCTACGTTTTTTCAGACTGATAAGTTAAATATGACCTAACATGCTCATTTGAAAACGCAATACTTTAAAAAAAACTCACTCACAAAATTTCAAGTACCTATCTATGTATTAATTATTTAACAAAAAAGTTGCCGACCCCGGACTAATTAATTATATAAATTATTTGAAATGTGGCTTTTTTGTTATGACATTTTATAATTCCGTAGTATTTGCTTCTGTTTTTTTTTAAGTTATTTGGTTAACAAATTAAATCAACTAATTGGCATGTTTAACAAATTAAACATTTCAATTAGTTAATTTTTATAATATATTTTCAATTCACAATTCATTTTGTTTAAATATTTAATTAAATTTATTGTTAATTTATTTATATTGATATATTAACTCTTTGGTTTTGGAAATTTTTGTTTTAATTTTATTAAATATTTATATTTAATTCAAAATTAATTCAATAAAGACCTTTCTGTATATAAGAGCAAAGCTTAAAGGCCGTTTTAACATAATTATTAACTTTTTTAATAATAATTAATTGTTTTTTAGTAAATTAGTGAAGTCTTTAAAGTAGATGCAAATTATTTAAAACTATCCTACTAATTTTCACTAAGGTTTTTCTAGAAAACAAAAAAAAAATTAAACTTAAATAGTCCTTGGATCACATATTTCTATCGATAAATACAATAAATGGCGTTAATAGATCAAAGAAAATATGTTTTTCCTCGAGGTATCACTTTCTCCGAAAGCCCCTTATAATTTGCTTAAAATACTTAAAATTTGTTTCCTAAACCTAAATTTTTAATACCTACAATATTTTACGGTTTGATTTGGTATATGATTTTAAGGATAAAAACCGTTAGAGTAAGTACCTAATACAGGAACAGGAAATTTTGCTGGGCACATTTCTTTGTTTTCGAAAAAAAAAAGAATCTGTGAAGAACCCTTTTGATACTTTTCTGGTCATAATTTTTCATGGTGAAAACTTTCTACCTAAAAATATATTAAATCAATTTCCCAATATTTAGGTCGTGAATAAAGATTTTTCAAAAAGGTTACTTTTTTTGTGGCAAATTACAGGAATCTGCTGCAGAAAAGATCGACAAGGAAAGCACAAGAGAACTAAGGGTTCTCTAATTCTCTCCAAATATGAATGGATATGTGTTTTGCTTTATATTTTCCATTTATAATGTTACTTATATCGAAATTTAAGGATAGAAACTTCATCCTGTATAAATATAACATTAATAAGAGTGTTTAACCTTGAGTTTGTATGCATAAATTTGTATTATAAATTTTTTTTCTTTCTTTGTTTTAGTTGGTACCTAAGTAGTCTTATCAGAAATAATCTGAATTGTATTCAACATGTAAAATGAAATTTTATGAACTTTAGAGATAAAAATTATGAATTTTTTTTAATTTATTACGTTTTTTTTACATTGTAATCTTTTCTAGACTATTTTTTGTAATATAAATTATAATTATAAATCATCCGTCACAGGTCATAGACATTTAAAAGACCAACAAATTATTAACACTTGAGGTTAATAAAATTTATGTTAACCTTTTGAACCTGTGGCATGAAAATCAAGAGATTAATTTCGTCTTACTCTTGGTCACATAACCTCGGTGTCATTTAGATTCGATTTCATTGATAAGTAAATAATTAATACGTTAAACTTATTTTGGTTCCTGAACTGTTGCGTAAGAAAAGTATGGAAAATTTTACTATAGATTATCTCACAAAATATTTTAGTACTGACATCAAAGTACAAAGTGTCATTATCGATCTCAATAAGATGAGTTTTTTACAAGCTTCGTATGTGTGAAGCAAAGTTACTCAATTATAATTAAAGTTCGTGCTAGTAGATGTCTTAAAAACTACTGAACCGATTTTGATGAATCCATAATGAGCTCATCTAAAACACACGAGAGAATCGATCCCAGATAATAATTCAGTTGGTGAACAATTAATTATTCTTATTTTTCTACCCTTATAAGCAAAATTTTCAAATGTATATGGTACCAACTTTATAGTTTTGATAAACAAATACGTTTTATTAAAATGTGGATCACAACACAAAGTTATTTAAAATTTTTTTTCTTGCTTTTCTTTTAGTCGCAATCAGTGCGAAAATTACATAAAACATATAATAATAACAATCATAGTTGAAAAATAAATATTTTTGTTTGCCGATATAAATCTTATAGCTATAAACTAATTATTATAATCCTTAAATTCCCATCAATCATATATGAAAACATTAATTTATTCATAATTAAATTATAATGCTAATACCTACATAAAGCTAACGCTAAATACTTTATTTTATAATTTATATAAACGAGTAAAGCGGAAAGTTGTCTAAGACAATCTTCTTTCTCTATTGAAATTCCATAACTACTTAACGACAACACTCTTCCTTACCGTTATGTTTAGCGAACGAAAATAGGCCCTATTTAGTCGGTATTGTTCATTATGACAACGTCATAGGATCTATATAGCCTCAATTATCATCATATGATCACTAATGATAGCTATATAATTTTTTTTGCATTACAAATTTAGTACAACTTTCCTTAAAATTTTCAATTTGTTGAATCTAAATGAAACTAAGAATCATCATGGTAAGTGTTGCGAATGTTTGGTAGCGACAACCGCGGAGTCCATAACCTGTTTGATGTGATGACGGGCTAAGAGACTGTCGTCTAGGTTGAATTTTTTTATCGTCCTCCGATTTCTATATCACAAAATGAAACTTCTTCTTTTTTTATTTTAACGTGACATTTAAGAATATAAACGAGTTCATGTGATTAGCCCGAATTCGAAGGAATGACATTAAAACTGAAGAGAACAGCAGGAGCCTTTTGCTGTTTCTCTTTTCGTGTTATTTCGATAGTAGGCCATTATCCACCTCAGCGCCCTACGAGAGAACAAAATCATAAAATCTGTAGTGCTAAACTATTTGGTGGCGATATTTGGAGAAAGATTTGCTGAAATTTTAGGAATATGATGTCGCCCTATTTAAATGGAAAAGAGTCCGGACAAAATACATTGAATTTGGGTATTCGGCTAAAATTTTTTGAAAACTATGGATTAACGACGTTTTGATCATGCTGATCAAAAGTTCTTACGAATTCAACCCTCAAAAAACCTTCCCTTCCGTGAACTTCCTCATATAGGCATAACGTTTGCAGGGACGTAGCTCGGAAGGCCAGGGTTTTTGAGGGTTGAGTCTATCAAAATTTTTGATCATCATATTCAAAACTACCTTAATCCGTAATTTTCAAAAAATTTTAACCTAAACCAAAAATCAATGTATTGAGTACGGGGTCCGGAAATGAAATTATCAAAATGAAAGTTTTAATTTCAATGAATTAATTTTTCTTATTGTTTTCAATCATTTCAACATATATTTCATAGATCTAGGCTTTTTAGGCTATTACTTCTTCATTCTCTATCCAATAAGTGTGTGCTAAATAGAAAATTTTCTCCTAAGCCTTGTGCAGCAATATACATAAATTCTCTAATTTTTTATAAACCATATTATAGTCATGAAAAGTATCATCTACCTTAACAACTTTCCCATACAACATTCAAATTTAAATTCATGATACACAAATTTAATATGAAAATAATCAAATTATTATGAATTATTAAACATCTCATCATCTTGATAGCTGTGTGTGTGTGTGTTATTTCATTTATTTCCATATCATAAAAAGGATATACACAAAACAACAGCGGAATGTGTAAAATTTGGCCCTTTGATAATAAAAAATGAAGCAAGTGCTTGTTGTAAACACAATAAAAACTAACGTCAGGGTTCCATAGCTAAATACATTTGTATTTAAATTTTGAAATTATATCAAGAATGTATACATTTAAAATTCAATTGTTTTTGAATTTCGACTAAAATATATATATGGCAAAAATTTAGTTCCAATCATATACATTCTAAAAAACATATCCGCAAATAATACTTTTTTTCGTTTTGTCCCCCTAGAAAATTTTACTATATATACGATTTCAAAAACAAAATTTAAGAAAAACCTTTTTTTTCAATTCTCTTTAATTAAGATTACTAGACAAGATATTTGTTAATATTTAGTTTACGCTGTATGTATCATATTAAAAATATTATATATATACATATAATTATAATCGAGAGATCATTATGTAAACAAATATCGTATACATGATTAAAAGTAAACAAAAACAAAAAGTAATAAAAATTTAAAATATTTCTGTTTACAAACATTTCGACGCTCTTTTCACTCTCTTCTAACTATCAGCTGGGGTCGGTATGAAATTAGGACCAATAAACCGAGTACTCAAAGTTCCCCAAAAGATGTGAGCTCTCAAAATGTATGCTTCCAACACTTACGCCCTATTGTTCTATCAATCATCACTATCATATTTTTCGGAGTTGCGCATATCTCACGAAATGCTTATCTGAGTGGTTACTCAGGACGTTGTTAACAGCAAAAGTACTGAAACATAAATCGTTTTGATGACTTCGAAAATTCGAATAACCGAAAAGTCTAAATTATAGTTCCGAACTCTACCGTAATTATTAAACTAAGTACCCCAGACCGTCCAAATATCTCTGCATAATAATTGATTAAGAAATGGACCACTTACACAATAGAAGTAATTTCGAAGCTATTTTTAGCCTGCACTATAAAATACCGACCTCTTATTAAATATTCTCAATTTTATTATTATGTTTACGAATGTTTTGACCTTTTCATAACAACTCAAGATATGGGTATAATGTTTTTTTATATACAAGATTAGTTCAAAGCATGCAATGCATATTATATTGCTTCTTTTTTTGTTCGAAAATTATCGTGTTTTGAATTGCCAAAGAATATATTTTCTGTTTTTTCAAAGTAGATATTGTTGAAAAGTAGTATTGTACCTTGAGGATCGTGTGCCTTGGATTATATATCACTTCAAGCTGCTAGGAAATGGTTCGTCTATGTACTATTATGTTTTCAAGTAAAACTTTTTTTTTGAATTACTTTCTACCTATTACTGCTTATTGATGGATAATTTTTAAGTCCTATTTCAAAAAAATTCAATTTGAAAGTCAGATTTCAATGTTGAGGAGGTAAATTTTGGAATAATGCGCCGTTATATATGTTGGATCAAAACAGCATCCAGTACCACTGATGAATTATCATAAGTATGTTCATAGGTGCTTGCTTAATTTTTAAAGTAGAAGGTTAGAAGTTCTATTGACTGTAACTATACACTAAGAAAACAGGACGCCTATTAAAGAAGCCAGAAGCTGATAATTCTATCTTCTACAACTTTAATAGTGAATACTAGCTGGATTTTAAATTTTTGAAAATGAAGTTTTGCTCATGGTACTCGCTGCCATTGTAACTTTCTATAGGTCCAATCATTAAATTAACCTTATTTTTATAATTTTTGGATCAAAATTACCCCATCCACCGAGTTTCATCAAATTCCAAAATAAATTTTTTTTTCGATTTTCTCGATTTTTTCAAAGGGATACCCCTTAAAAAATTTGCAGAAAATTGAGAAACTTATTGTATCTCCAATTTTGATAAAACTCAATATATAAAGTAATTTTGACCCAAAAAGTACAAAAATCGGGTGCATTTGACGACTGGTCGAATAGTTTTTGAGATACGGACTAAAATCGATCCAAATATTGCGATATCTCAAAAACTCTGCATCCAATCATTATATTAACCTGATTTTTATACTTTTTGGATCAAAATTACCCCATCCACTGAGTTTCATCAAATTCCAAAATAAATTTTTTTTTTTTTCGATTTTCTCGATTTTTTCAAAGGGATACCCCTTAAAAAAATTTCAAAAAATCGAGAAATTTTTGGTATCTCCAATTATGATAAAACTCACTATATAAGGTAAATTTGACCCAAAAAGTACAAAAATCGGGTGCATTTGACGACTGGTCGAATAGTTTTTGAGATACGGACTAAAATCGATCCAAATTTTGTGATATCACAGAAACTCTGCATCCAATCATTAAATTAACCTGATTTTTATACTTTTTGGATCAAAATTACCCCATCCACCGAGTTTCATCAAATTCCAAAATAAATTTTTTTTTTCGATTTTCTCGATTTTTTCAAAGGGGTACCCCTTAAAAAAATTGCAAAAAATCGAGAAATTTTTGGTGTCTCCAATTTTGATAAAACTCACTATATAAGGTAATTTTGACCCAAAAAGTACAAAAATCGGGTGCATTTGACGACTGGTCGAATAGTTTTTGAGATACGAACTAAAATCGATCCAAATATTGCGATATCTCAGAAACTCTGCATCCAATCATTAAATTAACCTGATTTTTATACTTTTTGGATCAAAATTACCCCATCAGCCGCGTTTCAACAAACTATTGACCAAAAATTTTTTTCCTTTTTTCCCGATTTTTTCAAATTAAAAAATTGCAAAAAATCGAGAAATTTTTTGTATCTGCAATTTCTATAATACTCAGTGCATAAAGGTTTGTACAAAAATTCAACTTATTACGTTGGATTCCGAGGTGAAACCCTAAGATGATTGGAGTACTATATATAAATGAAAATAAAATCAAATGTATTTGTTAAAATTATCTAATTTTGGTAATAAATCCCTAAAATGTATTGTTTCGAAAGTAAACTTTTATATTCATCTCCAGTTATCCTATATCTAATTATAAAATAAATATACCTTATAAAACCTAATATTTATTTTATTTCTGTTTATCTAGGTATTATACCAACTTTTCGAGATTTACCAAAAAAAAACCAATTAAAATATAAATCCCAATAGGTAAGTTCGTTTTATTTTTACATTTTCATCTTCATTGTTGTATTTTTGTTCAATTTTATTTTGTCAATCGTTAAATAAGGTCTATCATAAAACAATAAAAATAAGCTGACATTGATTTAACGTTTTGTAATTTGTTTATTTATTTATTTGGTTTTTATTATTTTAATGGATTAATACCGATTGTAAATTTTTTTCGAATTAGGACAATGTCGCCCTATTAGTTCAGTTGGTTAAGGCTGTACCAATTCAGTCCACGGTATGCTTAGGGTAGTGGGTTCGATTCCCGCCGTGCGTCGCAACAAAATTAATTTAATTAATAGTTGTGATGGGCTGGTGTAGTGCATTGTATATGTATGAAGGAGGTGCACTTTGAAATTGAGGAGCTGATTAAAGAAATTATCAGCGGAAAGGTGGTAAACACATAAATGGTATCACAATAGGCTCTATAGCCTAAGTGTTTCCTTCGTGGACAGCCAATATAACCTAACCTTACCTAACCTAGGACAATGTCAAGTTACACTATTATGTATTCATTGATAGTTCAAGAACTGAAACATCTTGTACATTTACCAAGTATCAAGTAAGTTTCCTTGTACCATTTCTGGTAATTTCTTATGTTTTTAGTCTATTTTCAGATCATTAACTTTTTCCTCAAACCTTAATAAGTAGTTATTTAAGACCTATTACAGCAGATTAACTAATTAGATTAACTTGTATTGATATTTTAATAACATCCGTTGAAAAAAATTTACGCATGGTGCTTTAAAAATACCAGTGAGAATAATGAAGAGAATTCAAATTATGAAAAAGCCTACGTTGAGAAAAAAAGCCCTTAACAATAAAGTGGTCGGAGTTATCACAAATAATATTTTATTTTTTACACGACGTTTCAATACAAAAGTGTATTTCTTCAAGTGCTAAAAAAAATTTTCACTTCAGGTTGTTTTCTAAGTTAGTTTAAAAATTTAAGAACATATTATTGAGCCAAATTTATGCTTACGTTTCGTTTCCAAGGTACAGGATGTTAAAGTTTTAGGAATATAATATTGATTCTATAATATTACTCGAAATATTATTTAGAAATTTGGTAAACACATTCTATGAATCTGGAGGTATTCTTGAACATACGGTGTTCGTATGGAAGTTCGTATGTAGCCACATTGTTTTTACTTACCAGGGAAACATTCTGTACAAGAACGTAATAACTATCAAAGAATAATAACATTTTCTATTTTTTAATTTAAAAAAAAAATACGATGAATTTAATATTCATTGAAATTCTGATGAAATGAAAGCATTGAAATATTATCACTATATTATTATGAAACAAATACTGAAAAAAATGTCATAGGCAAGCATTGAAAGCAAATATTTTTAGCATGATTCCATATTCTTTAAACATATTTACCTAGAAAATATAGACTTGTGTCCCAAGATTCACAGAGAGGGGTGGGATGTGTTATAAACTCTTTTCATGATGTCTAGAACACTCTTTTTGAGTTTTTAATATGTGTGGAAACTTCTTTTGGCACGTTGAGCACTTTTTGGGTGTACAAAAATCATGAATCTCATGCCATCGTCTCTAATCGTCTCTATTTTATGCATACTATATTGAAAACAACGGTTCTCGCGTTGTTTTCAATGTGGGATGTTCCTTCACTGAAGTTAATTAAGCAACATTGAGCACGCTTAATTCTAGGATGGGTGACCGCTTGTAAACACTGTTTGTTGTTGTTATACTCACTTTAATAATTTCAATTTACAAATTATTTATACTATAATTAATTAAAGAATTAAAAAATAGAAGTTATTCAAAAGTTTTAAGTTTTCGCTTCTGTCGACAGTTGCCATGACTATCTTTTTTTTAACGCTACTTTCGCGCATTCTCATTGGCCTCCTTTTGATAAAATCAGCTGCAATTCGGGGAACTGATTTTACAAATAAGGAATAGCTCAAGGAAAACCCTCTTTTTTCAACGTTTTTATTAGTGTAAACAACAGCACAACCCACATTGAGCTTGAGGGTTGCAAGTCGGTATAGAAGTAAGTTACTGATAACACTGTGGCTTTGGGACTGTCAAACTTTCCAATTTTAGGTTGAAATCTCTTTTCACGGTTTTTATGACTTAGAAGTTCAGTATAAACTCCCCAAATTGAGCGCTAGATGGTTGAAAGGTGGTATATAAGTTGGATTTACGTAAAAGATGTGCCTTTTGGAAGTGTGAACTTCTCAGTCCACTTACCGCTCTTTTAAAAAGATATTGCATGTTTTCGAAAACTGCAAAAGAAATGGTAAATATCATATCATGAAAAAACATCTTTTAATAAGAATATGTAATAAAGCGAAATTATGACTTTCGTGATAGAACTCCGCTCACTAGTTTTTTTTTTTATGTATTTTCATTTTTTATGAAAAATGGGAAAAAGTAAATGATGTTCTTTAGAAAAAAATACTATAAACATGAATAAAATTTAAATTACCCATATAGATAATTAACATTTATTCAAATAAATTACATCTGCATAATTTTATTAACCCATATTTTTATGTTTTAATTTATTCTGTTGGTTTTTTAACGAACAGTACTTACATTGGGATTTAACTTTAAATTTAAATTTATTTTTACGAGTTTGTTTTAAAAAAAGAGAAAAAATGATGCCTTTTCTAAGAAATTGTTTGCGAAGAAACGTCAAAGATTGAATGGCCCAACTTAGTGAATGAATCTTCTGTTATCAAGAGGAAAAAAGAAGCAATGACAAGAAATATACTCGCATAGTAGGTGATGAGAAAGAAGGGATACCAGAAGCCAAATTCGTTTCTTCTTCGTTTCTCAAGATAGTTTCATTAAAGAATAACTTATCGCTTTGGACCATTTCTAACATTGTTGGAATATTCCAATTTATCGGAGATCATATTTGAGTAACTTTTCGGTGCACTTTTGACAATCATTTAAATATAAAAATAACAGTTTCCTTAAGAAAAGATCATATCATCGACTTGGGGAGACGGTTAAAAATCAATTTTATACATTTACTATCGAAATTGAATTCGAATATTGTATCGATGAAATAAAACTAAATATAAAAGCTAATACGAAACCTATTTAGCTTCTGACCTAACTTTGGTGTTCAGGGAAAAGACTAAATGAAGTTTGCGGCGTTTTATTAGTTTTTATATATAAATAAATTTTTTATATGATTTTCTGTTGTATATCAATCATGAAGATTTAAATTCTTTAAATTTTTCTTTAAATCGCCAGAAAAATCTATTGGCATATAAATGGTAGTTAAATCTAATTCCATTTTTCAACTAAGCACGGTGCAGTATGTGCAAGCTAATTTTCTACCAAGTTTATTTATAATTTCTAAAAAATACGCCTAAGGGTTTATGCTATGTTATGTAAACAGCCTGCAGAGAATATGAAATTGTTTATATTAAAAATACGGCGTGGCACGAAAGCAAACATCAAACAACATCGAAAATAAGCAAGTACCTATCTACCTAGCACTTGCCTATTTTCGTTACTGTCCAAGGCAACGTTCGTAATCGCGCCAGTTCGCATTTCAATGGAAATTGAAAAGTTCTGGAAGATCTTTTTAAAAGAATGTTATAAGATGTGTTGAAATACGTTGAATTGCAATTTTAAAATGAATCTGACAACTAAAACGTAGCAAATATATGTCCCGAGTTTTTAATTTTCATATATTTCAAATAATGGACAAAAAATATGTAAAAAGTGGCAGGAAGTTTCCAACTGTGTGTGTTTGTGTTTGCTTACAACTGTATTCCATTTCAATCAACCATTTCGAAAGTTGCAAATTTTCGGCTAAATTTACGATTAAATTAAATTGTATTACCAATGCTTTTTTTAACATTTACGATTGGAATTTCATAAATTCCGTTAAAAGCTTAATTTTGGTTTTAGCTTATCCAAAGATTATCTTTATCAATATTCCAAAGTCGGGACATAACCTCGTTTCTTCCAATTTTATTTTGTGCTTTTGATAAGAGATAACTGTTTGCAATCACTACGTTTTAGTCATCAGATCTTCATACTCTTGAAATCAGCTTACTAAATTATTATAAACTAAAATATTTATATGATTTATAATAAAATTAATTAAAGGAATAAAAAACACATTTATGAAAAATATATCACAATATATTATTTTTGTTTGGTAACAACACATTGAGAAAGGAAACAAATTACACTAAAAAAAACAACACAATAAATAAATAAAAAGTAACAATAATAGCAAAATAATTATTAGCTAGCTTATTGGCTATTAGTAGTTTTAATATAAATGGCTAACAATTACGATTGAATGTTAATCAAAGATTATATAGGGTGTTTCAGAAATACACGACACTATTTTAGGAGCTTCTTATCTAGCTCAAAATAAGCGAGTTCATATAAACAAATGTCCGAAAATAATTTATTACTCAGATATTGGCGATTTATTAATAATGTGGCCGCTTTTTTGTTGAATGGGGGATTCTGAACGACAAAATTCAGGCTTCTTCCGCGAGTTTTTTCACGAGTGTATTAAAAAATTTTTTTCAAGATATCCTTGAAGAGCCGAGATTTTTTTGTTCTACCCCCTATTGGTTAAAAAGCATGCCTGTTTGTTTTTTTGAAAGTGGGAAAACTTATGGTGTCTTCCATGATTATAAACTATTGTATGCTCACAATATTCACTAGTAAAACTGCTAACTAATTTAAGCAGTGCCAATTCCAAATAGTAATAGTAACAACAGAAGAAGAATATACAATATTTGGCTTAGAACCTCATAAACCGAGGCTGCTTGATTTCGCAATTGATTAATATCCGACTAAATGTAAAGCTTCTGTATCTCGACAATAACTTATTTCGGAGCTGTTTTTCTTAGTTAAAGCTAGGTAACGCGCATCTTAAATAGTGTCCAGCAATTTTTGAAACAGCATGTATCAATTTAATTCAGACAAAAAACACAGCGGTTGATATAATTGTTTGCCATGTTTGTATACAGAAAGTAATAAAAAATCGGGCCATACTTTAGTCATTCAATTCATACCGTTACTTTGGATTGTGACTTAAAGATCTAGAAATTATTTTTTTCTGGTCAAATTTTTGTATGCACAGAGAGTGTGTGTATGGACTTCATTTTATTACATTCGGTGTAAGATAAAATCTATTACAATGGTTTACAATAGAGAAAATATAAGAAAAACTAAATAGGAAAATAGATGATTAATTAGAAGTAATAGAAAGAAGATAGTTGCAGGTGCGATGCATATATAATAAATTCATCATTCATGTGTAATTAGAAGGTGTGAAACAAGGCAAATAGTGATTATAATAAATTTTTTTTAGAAAGATTCTGCAACAAAATATGTGACATAAACTCAATACTAGGAAAATATTTAGGATAATATGGATTATATTTGTTAGAAATGTTTTATAGCCTATGAAATGATTTTACATCGACAATAATAACGATTAATTATAATTTTATAGCTGTTCCATTTTTTTTTTTTTAAAGACTGGAAAATACTGATTAAATGTCAAGTCATTTCTGTAATTTTGAAAACACTAAGGAAAATTTGTCAAAAATTAAGGAAATTAAATGTTTAGGATAATGAATATTTATTGTATTGAGTAATGTCACACTTTGTGTAAACAAATCTAAAGTAGAATTTTGTGCGCAAGCGTAGAGTTTTAATTTTAATGCGCATCATTATCAGTCATAATAAGAACAATAATAATAATTGCAACACAACGTCTTTTTTTTTCTGAATATGTTTCGTACCTGTTTAAAATTGCGCATAGCGCCATTAATGCGTAATGAATCGGCTGCAATGCTCGCTAAACCACCACCAATATCTGAACCGCGATCTTCACGTAAGTAACGCAATGAAGTACTTGCCGTACTGCTACCATGTTGCAAAAAACATCCTCCACCAGTTGATGCTGATTCAGGTTGTGAACTCTGTCGAATGATTCGGTTGCCAGTTAGTAGTGGACTTGTGGATAGTTGTATCATAGCGGGTGATATAGATGAATGGCCGCACATGTGACACGTGGTGGATGATACCTAAGCAGCATCATCCTCACATAATTTGAACCATTTATATTTAATTAATAGATTTAAGTAAGGTACTACCTACTAGGAATCGGGATTGCATCACAAAATAAAAATTTGGTCTTTGGTTCTAATCAAATAAAAGGAAGGGGTCAATTACACTACAAACTGAAACACCGGTAAAGGTCTCTCACAACAAGTAAAAACGGCGTGATATTGTTCAAGAATTCACACATTTGTGCTTACTTCAGTCTATTTGTATTTGATTCAGGTATGTACTAATAGGAGTTGAGGTTGCATCACATAATAAAAAGTTTGATCAAATGTAAGTGACGGGGGGGGGGTTATCATTACACTACAAATTAAAATACGAATTAAAGTGTTCTCGAAAGTAAAAAATTGCGTGGTTCTATTAAATTCTCTCAAATTAACGACTTTGTCATAAATAATATAAATTGTTTCTCAATTTCGATATTAATATAGCCTTTTTCGAGTCATAAAACAGCGACGGTCGGTTCCCGTAGGATGTGTTTGTTGTTTTAGACAACATAAACAACAACAAAGTAAGTAATAAATAAGTACTTTTGCTTGGATTGCTTTTCATTGAAATCGTAAATTTTCATTTTACTAAATTTTGTATTTCTGACTGGGAGTATTGATTCATATTTATTCGCGTACGTCCATTTCAATTAACTATAGAAAAATAATTAAACTTTAAAATGAAAAAAAAAAAAAAAACATTTTTTAACAGGCATATGGCAATCAATTGAACAAGTAACATAGGCATATGCTAACGAAATGTCAGTAAAAACTAGTTACAAATAAATACCACATAAATAGAAAATTAATTATTTTTTAACTTGCTGTTCTCATATTAGCGTGTTACAAAATTAACGCTAGATTAATTTTGTTTTAAAATGGATTAAAACACTTTGACATAGTAATAAACAATCGAAAATCTATGTCCCAGTATGTACAAAGGGTAATACAGAAGTTTTAAGGTCAAATTACTTAATTTTACCTTGAATTACATTATGTTACTGGATTAATTGAGTCAACGACGTCAACAAACCCACTGATAGCAACGGAAAAGACTTTTATCAAGTTTAGAATGGAGTATGAGTTGTGAATCTGACATGAAAGTTCTGGTAGCACTGAATGGTTGTAACTTTGTTCGAGTTCTTCAAGAGACTGAGAGTTTTTAGTTGGTTGGAAATTCAAGCTTCAATTTTCAATAAAAACTATTGCATTTGATTTGGCTACATTAAAATAACAAATCGTGAGTAGAGTCTGATGTGACCCTTGAAGACCCAAATTCAAAAGAAATTCACAAAATAATAAATAGTAATAATAAAAAAACCGACCGACTCGAAACGACTAGACCGAATGTTATAAAATTATTTTAGGAGCATATTGCAGTTAATACGCTTCGATAAAGATCTAAACAAAGTCTAATCATTTTTGGTAAGCTAAGCTAAATAACTAAACAAAATTTTCAATTTTCGGTGTTTTGAAAATTACTCCAGGTATCGAAAAATAATACTCTTACTTTTCGTCTTATATTGTCAAGTTATGATATAATTCACCATCAAAATTGAAAATGAAATTTGTGTCCCCATTAACGTGCTCATACATTAGTAAAAAAAAAAAGTGCGTAGAGTAATATAGCTTTACGAAACGGAAGAAAAAAATTTTTATTTTAAATCAACATAAGTAATCTACATAAAATTCTAAAAGGTACAAATAAATCTTGTTTCTCCCAATAACCATTAATCTTTACGGTGTAATTAATTGAACATTTTGGTAAAAGGAAATCAAAATGTGTTAGCATAATAGAAAAGAAAGAATAACTTTTTTATTTTAAAATAAATTTTTTCATAAATTATTTTTTTTTTTTAATATATGTATATGGACTATACGTATACTATAATTTAGATGTTTCGTATATCCATTAGTTAAATAAATATTTATTATTATATATTATATTCTTTATTTTAATGCATATGTACCAGATCCCACAGGAAAATAGTGACTGAGAAAGTATGGCTTATGTTATAAGGATTTTTTCGTGAATTGCTAGCAGAATTTTAAAATTTTTAATTTAAAAAATCAGCTACATATTTTGTGTTTTCATGCATTTCCTTCATATTACCAAGTAAGTATTAAAAACTACGAGTTTTAATTTTAATATAATGACTCAAAAAGAAAATATTTAAGTATATTTCTACACAAAATTTAATTTAACAAATTTCAAAATTTATTTTTCAATACCGAAAGTACCTTATTGACAAAATTGGAGCTTGAATTTCCATGCTGTTATAATTTTTCCAGATTATGTAGAGCTGTTTCTCTCATCAAATGTATGTTACCAAACCAAACCGTGGGTACTTGCAAGGCATAAAGATTTTCGGCTTTTTAGATCTAGTGTTAGGGATAAAGTAAAATGTGTCTATCGAATTCGAGCTTAAAAGCTGACTAAAGTCATTAAACACGTTGTATTTAATGTATTTGGATATTTAATGTCATTTTGCTAAGATATGACGTTACAATTTCCATCCATATATTTGAATGGTTTCCCTAACATCATCTCTTCCGCCATAGCACTTCAAATATATTTTGTCATAATGTTTGATTTATCATTCATCATAGCAAGGTCAAGTTTATGATGTCTTTGCGATATTGTGAATAAGAACAGCTAGATTAAATCACATATATCAAAGGGACGAAAATTTCATGCTCCCAAAAATAAACCGATTTCGTAAAATATTAAATTGAAAACGCTTGACAATTTCCAAAAAAAAAAGCTATTAAAAGTGAAAAATTGCTCATCCCAGCGCTCGTCTACCAATATATATTTTTTAGGTATGATTAGAGCAGAATGGAGAAATCAATGCTTTGTTAAATGGTAAAAGAAGGAATGAACATAGCAAGCTCTGACCAGATCTTGACCAGAGGAATATTCTGCAAGTAACTGTTTAAATATCGTCCATATAGACTCTCATCTATAAATTGGAGCATCTATCAAGAAAGAGAAACGAGAAGAATCTATTCTCAGAACTATCAGCTGAAGAGATAAATTGGTCTAGACGTTAAGCTAGAAAATCTAAATACATTTATAGACTACATAGATAATAACTGAAAAATGAACGTTCAAATGTTTCTGTCTCCGAAATCAATCTAAATTTACCAAAAAGTTGAACTATCAAATAGAAAGAAGAATAATCGAACATCCTTTGCAAAAAGCAACTTAATCGGAAAAATAATCAAGAAAAATGTTAAATAATTCGAGAAAGTTGTGGGTTTATGCAGGCCAAATAAACTTTGGGATTTAGATAAGTTTTTGCAAGGAACTCTTAGGGCATCGAGCTTATTTTCAACAGTAATATCAAAAGAGGAAGAAAAAGAAATCCAATACACTGATCATGAAAATAAGACTTGCGTCAAAACAAAAGTTCTTAAATTTGATCAGTTTGTAAGAAAAAAATCGGATTTTCTTCACTATTCGGAATATTTTTTCATATTTTCGGCTAAGGACGGCCACACAATATCAATTTTCGTAGAAATTTTATAAATGGACCATTCAAATGAATATAAAATTGTATATTACTTATAAGAATTTCTGATAAATGTACCGCCGAACATAAACATTGTAAATAAAATCATATCATTTATTAAACCATTTGTATCCAGGCTGTCATCATCAATAATACTTATTGGAAAATGTTTGATCCTGTAGAATATGGAATTTACCGAAAATGATGATTTATTTGTTTTACAAAGTAAATGGGTATGTTACAATCATTGCTAATATTATAGAAACAAACAACACTATAAATTCACAACCTTGTTAAACTAGCCACAAAAGAACATTAATTTTTTTAAATTCGAAACTTTTTTCTTTAAGAAAATGAAATTGTTTAGGTAAGCTTACACTATTAGTATTAGAAACTAATGCAATTTGAAGAATAATTTTCTTGATCGCATATTTTCCATGTTTCATAAATATTTCTCTTTTTTTCCATCGAAATTATTAAATAAGGTTGACTTATTATAGAAAAATTTAACTTGAAATTATATAACATGATAATTATAAGTGTCAGTAGACGTCAATAGTCAGTATTATTTGACTAGTTTTCGTGATAAATGGGGTCAAAAGTTCATATTTTCCGATCTATTTTTTCCTTCCCGGGATTATTTTTCCCTAGATTCCTTTATTGTGTTTAAAGCTACTACTTAAATGAATGACTGAATTTTCTTAAAACTCTGAATGAATCAGCTCTGCAACCTACACCTTCCTCGTCCCTGCAACCTACAGCTGTTTTTGTATAACACGTCAGCCTAGTTTAGTCAATATATCGGAATTAGTGTTTAAAAAGTAACATGAACATTAAAAACACTAAATTGTTTATTTTCAGAAATAGATCCTAAGAAATTTGTAATTTCTGAAATTTTAAGAAATTTCTTAGAAAACCACTTTCTCCAATTTTATTTCTCCGGATTTATTCATTTATACACAATAAAATTTAAGATCTTTAACTCGAAATTATTACGCACAAAATTATTGAAACATATTATACACAAAGAAACAATAAAAATATGTACCTAAACGAAATGTTTGTTTCTTCTGCAGACATCAATTAAATTTATTGAAACTTTTCAAGTCAATATTTATTATCGGTTCAATTTAAAATTCTTTAACCGCAATTTTATGAGGTAATTTATATTATGTTGTCGTTAACTTTATTGATTTAATGAATCTTTTTTCGAATAATATATTTATTGCCTCGACATTTGTAAGCTATTACCACCATAATTTATTATTCTTATAATTTTACTTTGTACAAGGTGGTCCATTGATAAATATTTCTCGTTAAAGTTACGTTCAATTTAACAGTTTAATTGGAAATTTCCAATTTGGGAAAATATTTTTATGAATAGTCCCAATAATAAAAATAAACATTAAAATCGCACGCTGAAATTCTTAACGCTCGTCATTTTTAAAAAGATAATTCCGTAATAAAACGTTTATTATAATTACAAAACAACGATACGATAACAAGTTTATCCTGAACGTGTATCAAAATCGAATTTTGAGTACTTACCGTTCCTACAAAAGTTTTGTAGATTGGCGCGCTTTTTTACAACGTAGTATAAGTTAAATAGCTCTAATCTAGAAAATTTAGAATATGAATCTTTCGTAATCACTTTTTTTTTCAATTAGAAAGTTGATCCTCATAGAAAAACTGATAATTTCTGTTAAAAACATTTGTTCAAAAAACGTTTGCTCTTGGTGGAAATTCGACTTAAAACTATGCCATTGTTGCATCTAATCAAACGAAAATACGCTTCAAGTTTATCGATAATTCTAGGCCAAAGTCATGAACACTCCTGGACACAGGCAAATGTCCTCATTTTTCCGTAGTTAGCGTGTTTTCTTTCGATAATAACATATTTTCAAATCGCATTTCCTCTGAAAGAAAACGTGTTTCATTTTTTTTAAACAAAAATTGTTTTTATGAGGACCAAATTTCTATTTTTCAGTGTTTTTCTATCTCTAACCGCTTAAAATCAAAATTGGCTATCAAAGAAACCCGAAGAACTAGGTCCAATTTGTCACTACATGCTGTCTCCCATCAAACTCTACAACTTTTGTTTAAGTTATTTTTTTTATTAAAGTGTATAGATTAAAATGACCCACCCTGTATATTCACTTGAATTAAATGCAAAAGTAATTTTCTCGGACGCTCAAAAGGTGTTCATAGTTCGATACCTTAAAAATAAAACGAAGTTGCCCGAAAATATCGGGCAATGGACACCCTGAATGTCGGATGAAATAGTTTTTGCAATTTTGTTAGACACAAGCTCAACAAGATTCTCTTAAATTTCGATCCTAAAAGTTTAAATTCGGCGCCTGGCCCTTGTTCAATAAAAATGTATTTCTCTTATAAAAAACAAATCAAGATAATTTTGCTAATTTCGAATTGTGCTAGTAATTAATACATTGCCCTTCAACTATCTACATTTTCATAATTAAAGTGCTGGAAATATTTGCAAATAAGAAACAATAATAATGGAATACGAACTAACGAATCACTATGAACAAACTAATGATTTACTACGAATATGGGTAATGGTGAAATACTATTATGTGGTTTATGGTGAAATACTATTTGTAAAATATAATTTAGATTAAAATTACATTTTATGGGTGAGAAATAAATTTATGATGCAAATAAATTAAAATAATTGTGGAGAAATAATGAGGATGTATTACATAAAAAGTCTACAAAAAATGTTATTTATTCCTAGCAAAAAAAATTTCTGTACAAAAATAGATTTTTAAACAATCAATTTTTATACCATGTATATGAAATATACCAAGGTATACTAAGTTTAGTCCCAAGTTTGTAACGCTTAAAAATATTGATCCTGATGAACAAAATTTTGGTATAGGTGTTCATAATATCACCTAATTAGTCCATTTCCGGTTCTCTGTCTATCTGTCTGTCGCCTGTCCGTCTGTCATCACGATAACTCAAAAAGGAAAAGAGATATCAAGCTGAAATTTTTATAGCGTACTTAGGACGTAAATAGTGAGATCGAGGTCGTAAATGAGCAACATAGGTCAATTGGGTCTTGAGTCCGTAGGACCCATATTGTAAACCATCAGAGATAGAACAAAAGTTTAATATAAAAAATTTTCCTTATCAAAAAATTAACAACTTTTGGACTTTAAAAAGTTATCAAAGTTGTACTGGAAAGTTTTTTGCTAGAAGTAAATAAATGACATTCAGATTGACGTAAAATGAATAATCATTGTCATCACATTATTATTACCTGAGTACTTGGACAATGACACATACAATGATGAGCTGATCGTACTGATTCTCTTGATGCTGACCGTACAATTCTTAATGTGGACAAGGGTGTATGTGACGTACGACGTCCATCCATTGCAATTGTTGTACTACCACTATTACCCCCATATAATCCACTGCCACCATGTAATGAAGAATGTTGTATACATCGTGGCGATTGTACTTGAGATGGTGGACCCAATTGAAAAGCAGTTGATGAACTACGATTTCGTGGTGATGGTATACCTGATGTGTTTATTGCACGACAATTCTTCACGTCCACTCTGAAAACACAAGAATTAAATTATAATTACGTATATTCATTGTGTGCGTAGTCATGGTAGGAACAATAAAATCGATGCCAGCGCTTCCTTTGAAATGCTGTTATGACTAATTTTTGAGTTCTTTACATGTTAATGTTATAGAAAATATCAAATTAAAATTATTGAAAAATACTAATTAATTAAACTTAATGCATTAAAAATTGTGAAAATAAGAAATCAAATTGCACAAATATTATTTTTCAAATATAAATTATCATTATTATTTATTTAAATTTGTGAGACAATAATATTAAATTTTTAATGTAAGCCATAAATGGAATCCATACAATTATATATGCATCCATACAATTCTATAATTAAAGTAGTGTATCGTTGTCATGGAAATGAAACTCGCGCACGGTTCGAATAGAAAGTTTAAGTATACTGAAAATATTTTAATGTGTAATTGAAGTTGTAAGAGACAAGGCAAGTTTAGACTTGTGGATGAAATTATTTCCAAGGGCCTTATTTGCAAGGAAATATTGTAAAGGTTACAATAATAATAACTAATTGACGGTTGCCTACTACGTATTTTATATATCATTTCTCTAGCCTGTTCAACCACGGATATCTGCGTTAATGCAGAACTCCGCACGAGAGGATTAGTAGAATTTGAAAAAACGAAAAGTTAAAATAGAATTTTAAGAAACACTAAAAATTTGTTAAAAAAATTTTCGGAGTAACAGAAATACATTAAATTTTGCTTGGGATTTTTGTACAAGAATTACATAAAGGAGAGATTACGATATGTCCACTCAAACAATAATGTATTCCATTAACATCCGCAATTGATAATCGAGGTAATGGTATTAATGGAGTGTAAAAGCTATGTTATTAATACAGATGGTAAAACGTGCTTTGAAAATTGATATCTGTTGTTTGCCAGATGTATATCTTATCTATAGGTACCACGAACCGCTTGTATTATTAAATAAGGTAAATTTATTATCAACCCTATTATCAAAATTAATAATTAACAATAAGTTTTAAGGAGAGCTTACACTATTCACTTACAAAGAAATACACCCAACAACGTTTCAAATGGCTAAAGCAAAAAATGTAGTGTTGTGTTCTCAACAACAACAAATTTCATTAAAATTTCTACCTGATGCAATAAAAGCGTGCAGTACGAAAATCTTTTCTTCGGGTGTTTTTGTTTCCCTTTAGAAATATTTTTTTAATTGTATGTAACTTTCAAATTATTATACAAAATTAAAAAATTAAAAAAGTCTTTCCATTTTTGTCAAAAAAAATTTTGTTCAACAACTCAATTGAAAAGTATGAAAATCAGTTTTTATGAAATTTTCAACAAAATTAATGAGTTTATATTTTTATTCAAATGCTAAAAATATAAAACTTGCTGAGATAGCATGTTTGAAATACCGAGATAGTTTATCAGTAAAATAATCGAACTCCATTCTTTTAAGAGCATAAAAATCAAGTAAATATTAAAATCTGTTAATATATAACAAAAAGTAAAAAGATAAATGATCGTGAAATAATATAATACAAAAAAAAAAAATTCTTCATTATAATTGAAAAGAATCACTTGGGAAATAAATAGTCTGTTTTAACTTTCGTAAACAATCCATTTAACTATTTCACGTTGTGTTGTAAAGTACTTCGAGTATTTCACGTCTTAGTTCACGCCGAAAGATTTGGACATCCAAAATCTTTCATGCAAATGTTGATATGTTTCTCATACAGATAGTGAATTGAGTACTTCAACCTAAAAATGTATTACTAGTAACTAAACATACTATTAAGTTTCTAGAGAGGTTGTAGCCAAAATCAATCAGTAGAAACTTTTGTAAGAGACGAAACTGCTTAGTTAAAATCTATCTACATAACAAAGTGAAAATTATTTTTCAAACTTTGTATAATTTGTCAAAAACGGTTTAGTTTTGATAAATATTCCCATAATGTAATAAAGATTAGCTGAAATAAATTCTGCGTTGGGCAGAAAAAATAGGTTTAATGCGGAAATTTAAAGTTGATTTTGACATCCCTGAAGGTCTCTGGCATGTATATGATTCAGTTAATAGATCTTGATTCTCAACTTTTCCATATTGATGAAAATTTTCAAATTTTATTATATATTATTTGCATAGTAAAAACAAACCTTATCATTGTCTCACAAGACACAAGAATGTACATCACTTTACTACATAGATAAAAGACAATAATAGTTTGGGTGTTTATTTACTTGGACACTGATCTGGGGTTTGAGTTGTTAAGGTGTTTTTGTCTTTTTTTTTTTCTACAGCTTTTAAAAGTTTTTCAAACTCTTACTCTATAGTAAAACTTTTTTTTTGAAATAAACTTTATCAATTAACTTGAACATAAAACCTTTACGGAAATAATTTTATATCACATTCTTTTTAGTAAAAAATATTGGCGATGTATAAGAACCGCTCTCAATGTCTTATTTTATTTAAACAAAAAAAAAGGACTAATAAAAAAAATCAAAGAATCTGCACTAAAACCATTGATTCCCTACCAAAAGTCTGTTGAAAATTACTTTTTGAATGTTGATAATCAACCTAAGTTGGTTTGATTGGTTGGGTCTCAATTCTGATATTAGGTTAGGTTACATCGGCTATCTGCGGAAAGACGCTGGCACACTAAGGGTACACAATTCATTGCGATGATCGACTAAAAACCACAAGACGAACCATTAAGAGTTGTTCAAGAATAGCAGAAAAGATTTACTGTCGCATTGATTGATTTCAACTTTGAGAGGTTTTAAAAAAATGGTTCATCCTAGTGTGCTCAAATTAGGTATACTACTATCCAGTTTTGCTTAAGGTGCTGGTACATTACCTTAAACTGGATAGAGAGCGACTATCGTATCTTCCCTTACTTATTTCTGCAGTTCCAACGTGTTTGTTGTGCACTATTAAGCCCAAATTCTCGGCGTGTTGCCTCCTAATCATTGTACTGCGGAAGCTATTATATTGCGTACCCAGCGCAAGGCTCCTAATACCACAATATAGTGACAGGAGAGAGCGTATTATCGTTTCTTCCTCTTCTCATTTCTATAGTTTCTACGAAATTCTTGTGCACGTGATCTTGGTATGCTTGCGTTTTAATGATTGTTCTGCGGAAGCTACTAAATTGAGTAATGAGATTCTTGAAAGGGAAATAATATTTTCGGCACGCCATCGATTGCACTGTGCCGATTTCTTGATATCATTTAACTTGTATAAATTTATTTTTAAAATTTGTTTTTTGATTTACATAGAAAGAGAGGAAAACATTTAGAGTTTGATAAACAATATTTAAAAATCTACACTCACCTACAATGCATTTCAATATCCGGTACGGACCTACTATTCTCATCGAAGCATAACGAACCATCTTCTTCACTATCTGAAAACACCGATAACTGTGGATGATGTGATGAATTCAATATGGTTGTGCATTCTTGTCTCATTAACACTGGCTTTGTAGCACCACCGCCACCACCACCAGGCCCACATGACGATGACACAGGTATTGAAATACTTCCTGGACTTAACGTACCTCCGCCTCCAGGTCCACTGCCAGGTGGTTGCATTACAACTGGAGCGCCTGGAGCACGGACAAGTAAACTTGCCGTTTCATCGTGAGTTGTCATCACCGTAGATGACGTTGATTTCGTTTGTTCACTGTTTTAGGACAGTTAAATTCAACAGTTCTTTGTTGATAATTCTTCATCCGATGAAAACAAGTATTACCAATTTTAAGTCGATATTACCGTCGTGGAATGTTTAATTATATTGTTTTGGCATAGACCACATAATTATTTGTAAATCTGAAAAAATCAGAAGTAAAAAAGTTAATATACTTAAAAGTTTTATAACGAAAAATTATAAATAATTTCAATACTTCTTAAAATAATATGTTTTTCATGAAAAAGTAGAATTTTGCTTTCATAATCTTGTTCTTTATTTTAAGTAGGTCCCTATAATCAATTTAAATTAAAAATTTCCAAAAAAATATGAAAAATGTTTTTAATTAATAGCTCAAAATCAGCAGAGTTCTCACTTGAAAGCTGATTTCATTCTTTGTCTTTCTGATTATTTTTACCAATAGATATTTTATGAAAATGAACCTAACGAAACAGTTTCATAGAATTAGATTCCTAGGAAATTCCGAATTTCAAAACATTTTGCAGCTACACTCAGTCGTTTTGAAAATATCGAGATTCTTCACTCAACATTTTATTTAGGATTAAAAATTTCCGACAACTTTTGTTTGAAAGAAACATAAAATCAATTAGTTTCAAGATATTGTTAATTAGCATATAAATATACATTTGGCCGTTCATTCCGCTTTTGGGAAAATGACTGAAGATATCACAATTTTTGATTCCACATTTTTCTTAGGAAAAAACATTTACGACAATTTTTGCTTGAAACTTTTTTTCATATAGTTGATGGTTTCCGGGATATTGGCCAAAAGTTTTTATGTACATATAGCGTTAATTATCGCAACCCCAGCACTTCCGAAACTGTGCGTTAGTAGGGTCTTATACTAGATGCCGAAATCTTTCTTCTTTTTTGGCTTTGAATAAGTTAACGCAAAAACATTATTTTTAGCGGACGTTTCTTCAAAATTGATACATAAACATAATGCCATAGCAGTAATATAATTATTTGGAAAATACCTATTTCATTAAATTCGTGTTTATTTCATCAGAATCAAGATAGTAAAGTAATATCCTACGCCCAATGAACAGGATATTCGTATATTCGGATATTCGTGTCATTCTGTATGCATCTAGATACATTTGATACAACATAGACATAATAATGATGAAAATTGTAAGCTGACAGCCTACTAATTAACCTAAATTGAATAATAGGATACATACATACATTCAAGTACGTATATGTATGCATAATATGATCTCTCTAGAGATAATTACAAATTAAATAGATGTTCTTAAAAAAAATTATATCATTTGATACATACATTATTTATCATTTTATCATTTAACTAGGGTTGCCCGATTTTCAAAATAGATTAAACCAACGTAACCAAATTTGAGTGTCTAGCTTCAATATAATGAACACGCACACAGGAATTTTAGAGGTTTACACTAAGGATGATACGGAGAAAAAATTTCAGACTTGGATACGGATATATGAATACAGTTATATCGGTTTCAGTTACAGTTATAAATATTACATTATTTCGGGTATCCGATATTTTGGGATTCGGCTACGGGACTCTATAACATCTCTATTGTTTAAAATACATGCAGTACAATGTCGAATTGGGTACATTACATGCAGTCGTTTGTTTTTCACGTATTGTTTGGAGATCAAATCACTCGTACGAATCTTGTAATTGCAATATTTCATCTAAGTTTCTATAGAATAAATTTGAAAATAAAATAAAAAATTTGACAATCCTAAATGCAGTATTTTATATATTCATAATTATTTGCTTCATGTTTTACACATTAAACATTTTAATTACTGTAAAATTAACGTCCATAAAACATCACTTCTCTAAAGAATTGAATATTTACTTTTATACTATGTCCTAGAGATTGTATAACATTATTTCACCGGAAAACCAACGAAGTTGTGAAATCTGCAATTAAATCACATATGTAATGAATAAAAGATTCAGCCAATTTGAGCCGTTTTTACTAAGATGAAATTTTTATGACACAAAATGTTTATACGATTTTTATATCATACTGCAATCGTCAAAAAAAAAGATAAATGTATATGAATTCCTATGAATTGACAGAAATATAGCGGATTTGACAAATCAAATCATTTTTAAAATCGTTTTTGTATCATTTAAAATTAGACTCTCTAAAAAAACAATTGAAGTTTGTCAAAGCGTAACGATATCAAAAATTTATTGTTTTCGATTTTCAAAGTAAAAACAATAGCTTTGGAGCAGAAAGTCAATAAAATTAGCTTAAGGAGTATTTTAAGTATTTTAAACTATAATTTTTAATTAATTCTACTAATTATAATCACTTGATAAAAAATCAGCTTCAACAGTTTCCAATTTATATCCATATTTGATGCAGAGTATAATATTATTCACATAATAAACAGTTTTATGTGAACGCCAAACAACCTCTATATACGTATACACTCCCAACTACTAAATATATTCCGTTCTATTTTCTAATACTTTTATTGTGGATAAATTAGTTTAGTCAAGTGCTTAATTAAATTTCGAGAAACCGAAAAAAAAGCACAGCATTTATGAGAAAGGCGAATTTTCACCCATCTAATGAACTTTGAAGGTACTACGTCACGCTATATGAAAGAAAGGATGTGTAAGCTTACAATGTGTAAAGGATGTGTATGTCACGGTTTGATGTCATTTAAGACGCCATGATATTCTACAGTGTCTTAGAAGTAAGGAATTGGTTTTTTTAATGCAAAATACATAAAGTAAATAGTTTTTTTTTTTTTAATAATACTTTCTTGGTGTAAATCAGATACTAATATGACGTAAAAGCGAATTTTAAGAAGTACTGTTCACGTCATCATTAACACATTATAATTTTTCGAGATATATATGATGAAATATTTTTCGAAAACTTTGTTTAATGTTTTTTTAAACGGTTAAACGATCAAACGCCATTTGAATTTTTCAAAAATATTGATATGAACCCATTTTAAGTATAGCGTTTTCTTAATAGAATTTTCTTACAAAATTAACAAAATAATAGTTATTTTTAAGGGTATTTTGAATGGTTGAGCATCGCCATTAATAAAAATAATAAGTCCATGTCCAGGGGGTGAGACACCTGCACTAACCTCCCTCCTCGTGACGCTAAAGGGGTTGCTTTAAATATTAACTGTATGAGATATATTTTTCCCGTGCAATAGTAATAATTGACCAGAGACGTAATGGGTGAACACTTTGCTCTTATCTTATTCCTAGGTGTATACAGAAGTAAAAAATACATAATGTTAAAGCTCTTATCACTGTAGTATATTATTCAAATTTGGCACAGTGCCAAAATATTTAATACAACATTTCCACTTGTATGCTGGCATTGCTGGCTGACTCACTGAGGACTAGCTTGATAAATAATAATTGAACAAATTGGAGAACATTTCTATTTGAACAACATTTTATTATAGTGTCATGTCTACTACTTAACTTACTTGTACTAACTATTATGGTATGACCATTGAATGTTATCACTTCAGAATCCTCGAGTTGTCAACAGTTCCGATTTTAATGACATTTTTATACCATGTACATGAAATATATCAAGGTATACTAAGTTTAGCCACAAGTTTGTAACGCTTAAAAATATTGATGCTACGAACAAAAGGTGTTCATAAAATCACCTAATTAGCCCAATTCCGTCTGTCTGCCTGTCTGTCGTATGTTCTTTTGTACTTTTCGTGACTAAGTTGAAAAGTTTCTGATTTATTAATTAAAATTTTTAAATCAAAATCGAAATCGAAACTACTCGACAGGATTCCGAACAATGGCTCATTTTAAGAGTTTATTGATTGTACTGCTATTTCAGCATGTGTTTTTAAATTGATTACAAGTGTAAAACTGGAAATGAAGACATTTACACTATTTACCATAATCCGATTGTATTTTACAATAAATCATTGTCTATTGTAATAATAAATCATGTGAATTAATATTAAATGTCATTTAATTTGTGATTTTACTTTCTGATAGGATGCTATTGTCTTCATGTCGAAAACCGAAATAAAGTATTTGATATCTTTACGATTTAAACGGCTGGAAATATAAAATTTTATAAAAGTTGGATTGATAATACCGATTTTGATTAACATTTTATTTGGATTGATATAATCTTTGGTGAATCAGTGGTTAATCAGCTACGGCTTTTATGTCTAAAATCACACAAACTTTTTCACGTTTCCAATGTTTCAACGAGCAAACTTAATACGATATTCTTATTAAAAGAGGTTTTAATTTACTCGCTACAAATTTTACTCTCCATTAAGTCTCTTACCTCTACAACGGCTTTTAATGCAATAATTTAGTGCATTTGTCTAATTTATAACACAAAAATATGTCATTATAAAATTAAATTATAGAAAATACCATTTCTAATATTGTATACTTAAAATTAAATTATCACAATTAATAAAAACTTTTAATAAGAATAAGATAATTTGATTAACATAAATTTATCATTAAAATAGTCTGTCTAGACATTTAAATGAAACAGACAAATGTCTGAAGAAATACTAATCTAGTATGGTTCCATAATTTGTTAAAATAAGTTCTCTTTGAGACGTTTTTGTGTACTTTGAAAGGGAAATGACACTTGTGTGCATTTCATTCGTTAAATAATGTGCATTGGAGAGCCACTTAAACAGAGGCCAACTTCTTTTTTTGCCAAAAATTAGACGATTTTTTTTACTTGCCTTCTATTTCTTCACACACGGGAGCCCTTTGATTTTTGATGGAGGCCCTTAGGTGAAAGGCATGTCTCATTTTTATTTGAAAACAATTATTTGACATATATTCTCTTCTAAATAAAAATTCCTGTTATAGACTTCTATTTAGCTACATTCGAATTCTCTTTATTAAAAAAAATATTATAATATGATTTGATTTGTCTACGGAATCCTAAAAAATGTTTTGTATTGTTTTAATGAAAAGTTTAAACATAAAATAACATTTGATTAATTTTTAATGATAAATATTTCATTAAATTTTATTAATTGAATTTCATTCATTAAAATATGACTGCATTAAATTTTCATCTAACTATTTTAAGTAACTCAATCGCTTTTCACCTCTCTAAAAATTTAATACTGTGTTTACAATGTCTACTAATTCTTTAATTTGAAAAATCATTACTTACTACCTATGATCAAATAAGAAAAATAATTAATAAAAAAAAAAAAATCCAAATCCACAAGTAGCAACTTCAACAGATTTAGAACTACAGCATATACAAAAAATCAGTCAATTTAGCTTGGACATAATGTTTTTGCTCGGTTATTTGGCCTTCGTTTTTTATATTTTAATTTTTTCATAAAAAATAAAATTTTGTAGGCAAACAATGGTTTATAATTACATTAATTGTAATTAATTCGCTTGGAAAATTAAATTAAAGAAAAATAAAAAGGTTCAAAGACCTTTTAACCTGTATATCACAAGATGTTTTCAATACTATAATACTTACACAACGCAGGTATAAGAAACAGTCATTATTCTCCTACTCTTAACATAATAGCATAATATAAATAACATTATCTAAAGAAAGTAATATTTTAACTAAAAACAAGTACGAAGATTAAAAAAGAAAAGAGTTAAATTATTGAAAAATATATAAATTATTTATTAATAAATATTTTATTCAAAATTTTCCGATGGGTTTGGAAAAACAAATCAAAATAATTAAGAAACTCTCACAAGTGACACGTTGCTATCTGAAATGTATATATACTTCACTAAAGTGAATGTGCAGTAAGTTAGGCTGATGCTACTCGGGTAGCGGTGTAGGTAGAACCGTTGTAAACTCACCTAATATTAAGTGTTAGCATAGAAGCTGCATATTGAATGAAAAAATATACCCTTAAATGGAAATAAAAGTTGAAAAAAAGTTAAATACATTAAATGTGTAAAAAAATCGGTGTCATCCAAGAATTTGGTCACCAAAATCACCGAGAAGCGACGTTGCCTAACTTTTTTCTCACTTTTTAGTTAGTTGCTTACTTGATTTTATTTTACATAAGTTTTCCCGTATACAACTTTGAAGAAAATTTTTCACGTAAATTGTGAATGGATTGAATACTAAAACAAAAATACTAATACCAAGAAAATAGTATAAATAAATTTAATTTAATTTTATAAAAATATACAAAGAGAATTTAAAAGAAAGTGATGGACATAATTTTGAATGAAATAATTTTTTACAATGTTTTTTCTGTATTATGACCTTGAAATTAATTATAGTATGTATATAAGTTGGTTGCACCTATGTGAATACATATTAATCTTTAACTTAGGTCAATTATCGAGGGCACTTAGTGAAATTGTTTGTTTTATGAAATGGATGTTTTCATGAAATTTTTGCGTAAAAAACACGAAGTATTATATTATTACATATACTCACTGTCAAAAAAAATGCCACAGTTAAAACATTCTAAGCGTACTATCATATGTTATGTTATAATAGTAACACTTAGAATGTTTTAAAACAATCATTTTTTTTACATTGAGTATCATAGGTGTAAAAATATTCACTTACATTAATTCTTTTTATTGCTTCAATAAAAAAATATCTATAAATTAATTTAATCATTTGAGAAAGAACGAAAGTTCGTAAAGTCATTTTCAATTATTTATAGTAAAAAATATCTGTTTTGATTACAGCCATTCTAACAAAAATATATACCAGTAATTTTTTTACTTCATGTAGCTCGTATCCCAAAAACGATAATTTAGAAAATTTTGGACCTTACAAGACTTTTGATTAGCATGTTCTGAACTACCTTTTAACCCGCCAGAGATTGTAAGAGGTTCGAAAATAGCCTACCACATTGAAAATAAAAATTTATTACCAATGTTTTAAGCCCGATTGCTGACGGGTTAACAAATTTTTAACAAAATTTGCCAAAAGGCGGAAAATTTTGAAGGGCTCTTTAAAAAAATCGAATTTATAAACTATATTAATAATTAACGGAACCAGTAGATGTTGTTCAGCCAGAAAATTGGTTGTTTTTTTCAATTATAAGGAAAACAAATTTTTTACTGTACCCTATCTACTGGATCCAATTGTGAATCTCATCATACACAAAGACGAAACTTCTTCGTTCAGGAGAAGTTTCGTGACAAACACACGTACAAAAGAATTATATATATAAAGATAATAAAGTTATGTTAAATCATTTGTGGCGTTTTTATTAGGGTTTAATAACAGAGTCTTATCAAACACAAAACAAAGGTGTTATTTCTACTTGGCAGTTGAATGTATACAATACTGTGTAATAAGACAGTAATAATACTATGAGTGCCAGGTGATTAGTTAAAAGTGTCTTAAGCAGAGAAATGATTCAAGTTTAATCGGAGATATTAAAAAAAATTGTTTATTTATATTCCATTCTATTAAAGTTTAACTTGAAGTTGGTGGTGGTAGCTTCATTTTCTAGTCACTTGAGAAAATACCGGTGATTGTAGATACTCGCCACCCCATCGAGTTGATAGAGAAAATATATCGTTGAAATCGACAAAGGAAATCGAAAGAAGAATGAAAAGTGGTAGCGTGTGTCTTTGACTGTTTGTCCATTCAGACTTACGTTGCGGGTTCGAATCCAGGCAGCGGCAGTGTGAACAATTATGATTAATGAAGGCGGTAGAATTGATCACATTGTCGTCGCTTGGATAATAACGAAGTAACCGACTCCACCCACATCAAAATGTAATTGTAAATATGTTTGTAATTAAATAAATAAAGATTAACAAATAATGATGTGGGTGGCCTCTGTTATATAGACGTATTTGTCAGAGAAACGGTTGTTAAACCCCATTATTATTATTATTATTATTATTATTTAAGTAGTCTTTTAAGCATATTTCGAAAAGTCATTACTTTCCGAGTTCTTGGTGATTGAAATTCGGAATATTTAACGTCAAATAACTGAAAAATTAGACGTTTTTTTCATTTTCGTTAGTTAATTAAAATGAAACACTTTGTATATTTTACAACACTTTTCGCTTGCATGCAGAATATAAAAGCTGATACACGGATTGTCTGATTGTGAACACTCATTCGTTAAATGCGTTTTGATTACAATCAATGACCCATTTAACTACTGCAGGCAAATAAAAAGAAAGCCATTAACCTCTTAAATTTATTTTTTTGTTTCTGTATAATTAGTGTGATTAAAAATGTGTAATTCATTTTAGAATTTTTTTGGTATATTAAGGTTTTATGAGCGCTAAGGTGAATAAAAATGAATTATTCATTTTAGAATTTTTTTTATATATTAAGGTATTACGAGCGCTAAGTTTACTTGTAATTGAAAATATTTGTACCTTATTTTCAACTTTGATGATGTTTTTTTGTATTACTTCATTAATATGTAGACAAAAAATGAGAATAAATTTTTTCGATTTCTGCCTTGATTTTCGAAATATCGAAAGCTAAATAATTATCGAATTGTATGAAGGTACATCGAGGTATACTGATTTAATTGTTAAATGAACTGAAATTTGAATGGATTTGAAAATGTGCGACAAATTTCTGAGGTATCGAATGAATAAATCGATCAGGGATATCACTCCACGAAAACGTTGTTTATCTGTATTTCAAAAATTACTCATGCAATCGTCAAAAAAGTCTTTGATCATACCTACCACATGTAATGTAAATTACAGTCAAAATCGGTTATAACGACATGAAAGGGGCCAAAAATTTTGGTGGTGAAAACCGATACTCGTTATAAGCGGTATGTTTATATATATATTTATAATAAACCATCATCGTTGTCAAAATTCAACTTTTTGTTTACAAAATTTTGTGCGCCTGGCCTAGAAAGTAGCCAATTCTTATCTAATTCATTTAATTTATTCAAATAATTCAAATAATTCGCAATTTTTGACAGTTCAAAATGTCAATTTCTTGATTTGTTGACAAAATTTTGATTTGTTGACAAAAAACGTCTGAAGTGTCTAAAAGTACATGCATGCATTGATGTTGTTGTGAACAGCAGGTTGTCTATCAACGACGTAGGTTCGCTATAACCATACGTCGCTTTAACCAATTAAATGTGTTTTTATCGGTATGATCTTTTGATTTTCGTCGCTATAACCGGTTTTGACTGTAAATTAAAATAATATAATCATCCACGCTATTGTATGTAATCAATACTTTCTCATCAACATAATGTGATTTATATAGTCAAATAAAATTTACATACACTTGTTTATAGTTGCATACAAACAAATTATAATTACAATTTCTATGTTAAGTAATATGCATTTTACATTTTAACACCAATACCTGTGTGTAGTATGTGTTTATAAACATGCATAGGCGTTAATATTGCATTAATTACTTACTATGTCTATACATATACCTTATTTCTTATCCATTAATCGAGCTTTAATATCATGACGTGCATATGTAACTCTTTTATCACGAACATATATGTTAAGCACAAACTTATTTTACACATTAAACTTATTACATGACAAAACAAAAACCTTATATAGCGTATCCGAATCAAATGGTCGTAATATGAACAACTTATACTGAATATTGCTATGCTGAATAATGCTGAAAAAAGTGTATCAGATAATTTAAATAAACAAACTGTTTATGTAAATGCGACCCTAATGGTCTCTACATTGAACTTTCCAGAAAAAAGGTTTCCGAACATACGCACACACACACACAAATGAGTGCACACAGTCATTAATCTGAATGTGGTGTGAATATATTGTTCTTCTATAAAACGCAATCAGCCACCGTGTACAAATTTTTAGTTTTGGGTTTCCTGAAAACTAGTCCATCACTTCCCGAGCGTTTATCCAAAAATTAAACGACATATTCTTTTTATGCAATAAATATATACTGAACTAGCTGTGAACTACCCGCTTGGCTGGGCAACATCCTCAATTTTACTCCTCCCACATATCCCCTTGCGTAGGGGTTACAGTTTTGTAATGTCCACGTCATGCTATTTTATTTGATATCCTACTTGGGTATATTTGAAGATATTCGATAATTCATCCCCACTTTCTCGCTCCATTTTTCCACCCCCGAAGGTTAAAAATAGATAAAAACAATCCTTGAAGCTGGTTGTTTATCTTTTCAATATTTGAGCTTCGATGCACAACTTTTTAAGTTTTTGATGCACATCACTTTAAACCCCTCTTTCTACTCCTTACTCTACTATATTATGCATGTATTATACAAAAAAACTTCCTCTTAAATCACTCTATCTATTAGAAAAATCGCGTCAAAATCCGTTGTGTAGTTTTAAAGATCTAAGCATAGGTAGGGATAAGGGACAGATAGACGGATTGAAGTGACTTTGTTTTGTACTGTGTATTGATTACATTAGTAACAGCCAAAGTATAGGAAATATTTTGTGATCCAAAAGAGTTCCTAAAGACCTTAACTTAAAACATGATCTCTAAAATACTACGCTTGGTAAAGTAATCGTGTAAAACAAAAGAACCCACCAATTAAATAGTTTCCTTTTAAGTAAACCATTATAGTGCGAAGTCGAAAAACGAAAATGAGTATTATGGATTCAAAATTATGTATTATTAAAATGTTGAGGACATATCTAGGACATTAAAGATCTTATCAATATATAATTGTTCTATTTAAGTCCCTTAACGACAAACATTAGTTATATATAATTATTCAATATAAGGTAATAGAACATTATTACGGGATAGTACGAAAAAATCGATATTATTTCTCTATCCTGCTTTTAGCCACGGGTCCAACAAGTAATTATTATAAATATAACCTTTCTATCAATAAGACTTTCTTACATTGAATTAAAACAGAAATGTCGATTTATAATTCAATGAATAATCCGGAAAAAAAGTGTCAAAAGTGGAAAAATGAGGAAATAGTAGCGATTTGAATGAAACTTTTTGTAACATGTTTTTAAGACCCCATAGAAACATTCAGCCAACCTACTCAGAAGGGGGCATAAGGCTCCAGCCGGGGACAAATGTAGCCCAAAATTTTTTTTAATGTATTTTGGCTTAAAATTTTCATCTGGTAGATATTTTTGGTCGCTGAATACGAATCCGATAGACCCATAAAGTAGTAAGTATTCTTAAGTTAAGTGAATATTCTTCCGTTAAAATTAAAATAAAGAATGTATACAAAAATTGAAACCATCTATTTACCAAAAATTTTTTTTGTCTTTACATTCTAACACGGTTTTAATTTTGGGACACTATCAAGTAGCAAACAAATAGTTGTTATCTATTTTAAGAAACCACGACTATGAGTACATAATTTTATTAGCTGTGATTTTTTATATACTAATATATATAAAAAGACTGACTGACTATAAAAGGACTGACTTACTATATTACACGACTGAGACTATAAATCAAATTTCTATATTTTAATTTTTATTATAATTTACTCCATTTTGTCATACTTGTGAGTGCACTAAAGATTGAAGCTGCCTTAGAAGAAGCTATTGAATTGTTATGCACATAATAATACTATAATGATTACAAGTATGAAAGTTTTAGCCCATTATTTTATGAACTTTTGTTAACTTATTAACTTACAAATTACTATGTTATAAACTTACTTCTGTTATAACTTACAAAATAATGTATTCTAGGTATATAGTAATGTGTTTAATAAGAGTTTCACTTTATTTTTAATTGAACTTCATCATTTATACAAGATGTCCGTAAATTCTTGAAAAAGGTTATATTAGGGCTCATTTTCTTCCTAAATATGATGTATCGTATAAAAATAATGTTGTTTTGGGCGAATTAATCAATTTAGTGAGTTGGTGACTGAAAAATAGGAAAAACTTTACTTCATTACACGGGAATGAAGTAAAGTTTTACGGCATCGGGAATCTCGAGGGACAAAAAGTATTTTGCATGGTATTTTTTTTCCGAGAAGATTTCACAAAAAAGTATTATAAGCTTGTCATGATATAAATATTTCAAGGAAAACTTCTTTAATGCATAAGCTTTCCAAAAATAAGTGCATTAATAGACAATTTAGAAAGTAAGCCAAAATATCATACATAGGCCCAAAATATAAGTTTATTATATTGGAAGCTGTATTTGAATCGAGAAATTTCCATTTTAAGGTGAAGGAAATAATAACAAAAGACAGGTTTTCGTAAATTAATGGATGATTTGATTGAGTTTCTACTAGTTAAAAAAAAATCAAAAATAATATCAAATGAATTTGAATAGGTTATACAAATCACGTGATGAAAAAAATCCTAAGGATATGGAATAATTAAGAAACCATTTTTATTGATTAAATTTCTAGAATTTTAGGAATAATCATCGATTAATTGACATCGAATTCGAAGGCTAATAGTTCTTGAGCAGGAGGCGATTTTCTCAGAAATTATTACCTATTGAATCCTTTTGAAATCCTCTATTAATGAGTATCAATCGAAAAAAAGTTTTATTTTCCATTTTAATCTTTATTGAAATCCATTTGAAATTTGGAATCATAATGAATGCTCAAATTAATTCAATATTTTTATGGAATTCAACTTGAATTTTAATTTTTTCTAATGAATTCGTTTCTATAAAATTAGATCTTAAAGATTCGCTTTATCTTATATATTTAAACGAGCAATTCTTGTATATATCAATAATCGGAAATGGATGCAACGATTTTGATGAAATTTAGTATGCGGGGGGTTTTCGGATGCGAAAAATCGATCTAGCTAGATTTCATTTTATCAAACGTCATTTTATCCATGTGTTCAGGAAAAACTGAAACGCCAGCAGCAAAATAAGGCTTTTTTTGACATCTATTGGCGAGTATATACATCGTTGGTATTGTATAGTATGAAGTCCGTGAGGCTTTGTCAGGTTTGGTTGATATATAGCTGTTGTGCTATGAAATAAAGTACATTACCGGGACATTCAAATTGGTATTTGTTTGGAGACATTTTAAACGGTTCTTATATTAGTGATAAAATTTGTGTCTTTTTATCTTTAAAAAATATCTTAAGATCGTATCTTAAGAAATACCGAGCAAAGCTTGGTCATCCAAGTACTTTGATAGTTATACGTCATAGCGTATCTTCAAGAAATGAATTTAAAGACAGGAATCCGTATTTTTATCCACGGGGTCAAAATAATCAATGATATATTTATTACATGGTTTATTGTAATTACTAAAAATATTTTGATTAATAAATCAAATAATATATTCAATAAATAGATATATTCACGTTTATTTTATGTAGGGTTGTTATCAATTTTATTTATGATTCTAAACATATTAGATAACAATAATAAATTATCAATAGGTACCAATTACTGTAGAATTCGAATCAGTAATTACAGATTAGTAGTGCACTTCGGATTTTCTACCATCATTATTAGAGACATGAAAATTTATATAATATGTAATCGATAAAATATAGACATTGCTGATATCTAGTTCAGATAAATGTATCACATTTCTATATATCCTTCTATTAGTGAATAGACTAATTGTGTTTCGAATTAGATCTATATAACAGTTATTCGACACTTCATTATTGTGTACTATCTGTATTAAAGTAATAATAGGTAGGTACATTGTTGTGTAACTAATGATGAGCCTATCAAAAAAATTTTATTAGAATAACTAAATAAAAGGTGATTTTTATTATTCAAAATATAGAATAATATTCAAAATTATTAAATCATTTCATATTTTATTTTCTTTGTATATTTATATTACGCCCAAATTTTAAATTTAAGGAAATGATAAAATAAATGAAAACTGTTTCGAGAATTTTTAATAAAAATAATATTTTTTTAATCCATCTAAATATATATAAATATTTTATTCGTTTACGTATTACTTATGGGCCCAAAAAGGCCAGGGCGTGGAAAAGTGGGGGGTGGAAGTGAATACGAAATTTTGTATATGGAAAATCCATGTATATAACTTTTATCATTAAACTAACCTGATTTTTATCCTTTTTTGATCAAAATTACCCACCGGGTTTCATCAAAATCCAAAATTTTTTTTTTTCGTTTTTCTCGATTTTTTCTAAGGGGTACCCTTAAAAAAATTGCAAAAAATCGAAAAATTTTTTTTATCTCCAATTTCGATAAAACTCAGTATATAACGAACTTTTGACGCAAAAAGTACAAAAATCGCGTCCATTTGATGATTGGTCGAATAGTTTTTGAGATACGGACTAAAATCGATCCAAATTTTGCGATATCTCAGAAACTCTGCATCCAATCATTAAATTAACCAGATTTTTATACTTTTTGGATCAAAATTACCCCATTCACCAAGTTTCATCAAATTCCAAAACAAAATTTTTTTTTTGTTTTTCTCGATTTTTTCAAAGGGGTACCCCTTAAAAAAATTTCAAAAAATCGAAAAAAAATGTTTATCCCCAATTTCGATAAAACTCAGTATATAAGGTAATTTTGACCCAAAAAGTACAAAAATCGCGTCTATTTGATGACTGATCGAATAGTTTTTAAGATACGGGCTAAAATCGATCCAAATTTTGCGATATCTCAGAAACTCTGCATCCAATCATTAAACTAACCAGATTTTTATACTTTTTTGATAAAAATTACCCCATTCACCAAGTTTCATCAAATTCCAAAACAAAATTTTTTTTTTGTTTTTCTCGATTTTTTCAAAGGGGTACCCCTGAAAAAAATTTCAAAAAATCGAAAAAAATTTTTTCTCTCCAATTTCGATAAAACTCAGTATATAAGGAAATTTTGACCCAAAAAGTACAAATCGGGGGCACTTGGTGACTGGTGGAATACGGACTAAAATCGATACAAATATTGCGATATCCAAGAAGGAACGTGCGTACAAAATCTCAGGCTTCTAGACCCAGCGGTTTATATAGATATATAGTATAAAAGTTAGATAT
Organism: Chrysoperla carnea; assembly: GCF_905475395.1. Taxonomy (NCBI): domain Eukaryota; kingdom Metazoa; phylum Arthropoda; class Insecta; order Neuroptera; family Chrysopidae; genus Chrysoperla; species Chrysoperla carnea. The sequence goes on from NC_058338.1 coordinate 20,099,868, forward strand.
ATAGTATAAAAGTATAAAAGTTAGTTTACAGTAGAAAAGTTTAGGCACATTATACACATTCTTTAATTTTAGACACAAAAATTAATGTCCTTAGCGAGCACCATTAGAATGAATTTTTATTTCGAATTGCATTTCCGTAATGTTTAAGAATTGCCCATATTATATCTCATACAATCAAACCGATACGCCAATAATTAGAAGTTTGTGAAAATTCAGCCATGATGTTTGTTTATAGTTTGTTAAAATTTAATGAGAATTTTATATTCCTTTCAATAACATATTAATTAGCACAGGCTTTCAAATAATTTTTAAAATCAATTTTAAAACTGTTATATGATTATTAATATTCATAAATTAATTATAATTTTGTAATATTCATTTGTGTTGAATTCATTCGTTGTAAAAATGTAACAGTACCTATTGAATGAACGTAGAGATAAGCTACGTAATTTAAATAAAAGTACTTCCATAAATAGGAATGCAAAATTAGCAAATCCAAATTTTGCTTATGTATAATCAAAGTATAAGAAAACAAATGTTGGCAGATTGAGATTTCAGGTTCATCTAACCAGCATCTCAAATTGGGATATTTAAGGTATGAAAGTGTTTCGAATTGATCACAAAATAATCATTATTAGTTAATAGTCTTAACCATTCGGTCAGCAACACAACAGAATTGAAAATGGAACTCATATTATTTGAATTGGTCACGAAATGATCATAAGTACTCAGTTTATTTTGATAATTGATCAACATTATTAACATATTAATAAACAAAACTAAAACAAAGTCAATTTTATAAAAGGAAAACTCAAAATAGAATCCTTAAAATCGCGAAACAAAAAATATCCTAGAAGATTGCAAGGCAAAATTGGAAACGCATTCAATTTTGATGTTTTGATATGTATATCATTTTTGATATGGTAACATGGCTGTTGATGATTAAAAATTGTCTATACAAAGTAAATTGTTAGTGTCTCTTTTGCATTTAAGTTGCAATATAAATTTTTTGCATGTAAGTTGCAATATTTCAAAAAATATTTATATGAAACTGCTAGAACTTCTTGAGCCTGTTGCCAGTACCAAAATAATGTTAATTGGAAAGCGGCAAGCATTAATTTTAGTTTCCGTGATAAATTCATCAGTTTTTGTACTGCATAAAACATAAAAAGAAAGGTCGATAAACTTTGTTTTCATTATAATTTCGTCAATTTAATGCAAATGACTTGAATTTTACTTTTTTCAGAAAATGTCAAATTGTTCTATTATTTGACGTTAAATAATCCGAATTACAATCGCCAATAACTTTTTGCTTAGAATTCATTCCTATGTCGATTCCCGTTGTCATTTTCAGCCCTAAAAAGGGGTGGCTACCATCTCCTGGACAAATTTTTGTTTTTATAAAGACTCATTGACCTTTCTTGGATTCCGAGGTATAAATCGTACGGCTCCCCACTATTTAAGTTTATTACATAAATAAAAATCGTAATCTGTGTTCATGTTGTTTTACTACAATACTTACAATGAAATTTTTCTATGGAAGTTGTAACCAAATAAATGTAGATAGATTGTGGTTGGTGGTTGGTGGTTGGTGTTTTATGAAATTAATTAAATGGAAAAAATCTATCATTTGAAAAATGGGTGAATATTTTTGTATCATTGAATATGGTTTCATTCAATTAGTGATATCAAATTATTATTACGAAACATTTAATTTCATGCATTAAGTATATTGTATTTTAAAATGTATATTTTAAAATGTATATTTAATGCCAGTTTTAAAATGTATATTTAATGCCACTCATAATTGTTACATGCTGGACCTAAGAACACGCATTTTGGAGATACGAAGGGGTAAAATTTGAAACATAATAATTTAAACCGCCAAAAAATACACACAAAATATAAACTAGTGAGCAATTTCCTTTCGTTTCATTGGAGCCGACTTAAAAGGATAATTGCGGGTTCGAATCCAAGCAGTGACAGTCTGATAAATTATAATTAATAGGGCGGTAAATTAACCAGACTGTCGTCGCTTGGATAAGAACGAAGTAACCGATTCCACTCACATCATAAATTGAATTGTATATTCAGATGTAGTTTAAAACAAATAACAAGTAAAGATTAAAACAAATGATGTGGGTGGCCTCTGTTGTAGATGGATGTCTGAAATACGGTTGATAAATTCCATTACTATTTTTATTAATATTAACTTCATTAAAAGACAAAAACAAACACAGTTTTTTTATTTAATAACTTTTCTATCTATTTAATATAAAAACATTTTTATAATTAAATAAATTTTTCGTTCGAGTTTACTAATTATACGTTACAGTTTTTCTAACAAAGTTATAATTGGTTCGTTGAGGTTTAAGAATGAATCGATACTAATATAGTAACTATAGTTATAAAAGACAATTATTGTTGAAAACTTACACATTAAAAAAAATTGCACTCTTCGTTCAATTAAAAATATGTTTCGTAAAATCTTGATGATAATGATACTTGTTCTTCAAATCCTGTTAGGCCTCCAATCATATTTGTTTATCTGGAAAAAATAAAGAATGGTTCTTAGAAACTTTATTGTCTTTTATATTTATAAAATTAACTGTGTTTTCCTTTGTATTATCACAAAATCTGCGTCTGACTTCAGCTGTATGTATAAGCGCAGTTTCAATAAAGTAACTTTTTGAGAATTGCATTGGACGTAATTATTCATATTTTGTTTATATTAGGCATATACTACATTCACTATCGACATCAGTTAAGTTTTTCTTCTAGATTGATGACAAAAGTGAGTGGAATCGACAATAATTAGTTTTTCTCTCACCAAATTTTTTGATTTATTACCAAAACGTATTATTCAAAGGCTTGAACATGTGTGTGTGAGCAGTAATAGTTTGGGCTAATAAGTCTTGATATTATATTAAAATGAAATCAATGTTAGAAATATGAATAGCTACTAATCATCTTATTATTTTATTTATTAGACAAAAACCCCGTTGAAACACAGTTTGCTTTTCTTAATATAACTTTGGATTGGAATAGAGAAGAATTAACAAAAAAATTTTCCATTTCTTAAAATCTCTACCTACAGATGGACTACAGGTAAAAATTCCAAGAAAATTGCAACAGTTCGATATAGGAAAACGGGGCTTCAAAAAAACTTTTTTGAAGACTACGGGATTTCAAAGCCGGGACTTAAAGGATCCCGTACAAGCAGATAGAAAAATGGAATTCTGTGTAACTTATTCCAAACGCCCTAAAAAAATATTCTTCGAATCGTTATCTAATTTTCAATCCCGACCACTAAATTTTTAACATCTATTCTATGTACATATAATATTTATAGTAGTGTAGCTTTAATTACCCGAAGTACGTAAACTTCCCGTTCAAAAATTTTGTACCTGTGAGAGCTTTCGATCAAAACGACCCGAAGAACATTTTTGGGTCGGTTTAAAAAATTTCACATAAAGCCGTTTTCTATCTAATCGCGCAGGGTCCTTTGTAAATGATATAAAAAAGTTCAATTTCTAACAAATTCAGCTCCCTATAGTATACCACTTCCAGGTACACAAACCTGCATTATTATACCTTCTTTGGTTTAAGTTTTTGAACTGTTTTTGGAACGTTAACATCGTATGATCTGGAATATTATATTTTGTTAATATTATTTACATTTGAATCACGCTTATAAATATAAAATTGGATTTTAAGTCTGTTTGCCAATATAAACACCAAAATTAATTATATAAATTTTTATTTTGTTCCTTTGCGATGAATGCAAGTGGACTGAAGTACTCGACATTAAGAGTGTAGAGCAACATAATTTTGTTTTTAACTTTTTACAGTTGTTCAGATAACGAACTTAAATAATGCAATTTTATTAGGTAATAATTAATGAAATAGTTTTATAACATACCAAAAACTTTTAAATAATCCATGATTTCAAAAATAAATAAAAACAAAATTGAATTTTCTTATTACATATCTTTTTAGTCATATTTTTACAAAAATATAGACTTATATACTGTATCATAGGTCCACTATAAAAGGGGTAACGTATTGTAGCTTCTAGAGCATAATCTAATAGGTTTTGGGAATGCTTCATATACTGATAAATGGATATAGTATAATTTTTGCTATCCGCTACACTAACGCATGTCTAACGGCGAATTGTGAGATATTATATAAACTTTTAAGATATGACCTACAATTCGGAAACGAAAGGCTATTATTATTATTATTTAATAAAAACTTAGCGAATAATAATAAAAGCACTTAATGATGAGACAATATGTCCTTTGTGATAGAGCTTTGCTGCTCACGCGATGAAAAAATATATATTTATTGAATTTCATAAATGTTTTGTGGTAACTATTTTTAAAAGTTTTAAATGAATATGAAGTTATTTATGAAAAGGAAAAAGTTCACCGCTCTTCAATGTTTGCGTGGCCACTATTTTACCCCTATAAATATTAAGTTACAGAAATTACAGAATACATCAATATTTTTGTCTAAAAATATTTATTTCGAAAATTCCTTGAGGTTTTAATCATTATCTTTTCTCCAAACATTTAATCAAAAAAATGACAGTTTTTTTTTTCTACAAAAGTCAAAAGACGCCTTAATAGAATATTATTTGCTATTGTCTGCCTGTGTTAGTGCCACTTACGGGGAGGTATACTATTTTTGGATACTTTATTTCGATTTTTTTGGGAAAGCCATTACCTAAATGAAAAACGCATACAGGATGCAATACAGGATTTTTCATGTTATAAGCATTGCCCACTTAGCTAAGAGAGAAACGAGGGCGGAGTTCTATGGAAGACAGTACCTAAACATTATTTTATCAAAATTTTTTATTTCATATTCGCGACTCCAACAAATTGTATGTGACACTCATCAATGTTCTTTCACCTCTGCTTCAGTTAATGACTCCGAACGTGTTAATGTTAACGTAAATGAACTTAAGAGGTCATTTTAACAAAAAAAACTTTAATATATAAAATTTGTTTCAGGAATAACCTTTTTTTTATTATAAAAATTTATTTAAAAGTTGATACATTCAGTAAGTGTACATTCAGTATCTATTAGTAGGTAATAAATAAAAGTTTTTGAGAAAATCTATTTTCGTACCATTTGACGTCAAGCACAAAATATAATAGTAATATGAATGTAATAAAATATTTTATTTTATAAAGTGTAAAACTTATTTAGTTGTTTAATTTTTTTTAAATTTATTTGCAAACATTTAGTTTTTCATTTAATAAAAATAAATTGAAATTTCTAATTTTCAAATCGGTTAGGTATAAATTAATTTTTATTTTGGCGCAGTAATATAGTAAAGAACTGTGACAAAAACGGATTTTGTATTCATTTCCTGAAAGTTAACTGCTTTTATATTGAAGAAGAATAGCTATCACAAAGTGTAGCAAAATGTGGCTATGTGATTGGAGGATCTTGGGAATTGGATCTTGGGGATATTCGTAGTTTATTGTCAATTTTATTTTAGTTGTTTCTATACTAATCGTTTTATTAAAAAAGTATTGATTATTTTTGAGGGAGTGAATTCTTCGCTTACTAGATTTGAGAAGTGTTTTGAGGGGGGAGGGTACAAAAGAGTGGCAAAGCTTGACAATAGGGGGAAAGGCTTAACCGGCTGACACATCAACGCCCAACCTTAAACTTTCTTTAATGATATAAATTTGAAAGTTTGGCAGGATATTGATGGGTTTTTTAAGTTCGACTTCAACGACTCTTTTAAAAGATAAAAAACAGTCTCCGTGGTAATTTTCGTTACTTATTTGCCTCTATGCCCTGTACTTCTTTCAAAACTGTACTACGACTTTCTAAAACATTTATAGAACTAAATATTAATCTTGAATAAATATTTGTGTTGTCTTTGTTATGTAGTAGTTATGGGGTGAATGTTGTATTTTGCACATTTGCGAATGCGAATATTCACTATCAAAATAAGCGCTCGCAAATTGTTAAGTATTAAGAGTCCGCGGTATAACTCCATTAAAAACATACCGTACAAGTCCATTAAAATTCAGTTTTTTTTTTCTTAAATTTGATGTTAGTTTGCTATATTGTTTATTTTCTTTATAAGAAAATTTTTCCATTTAAATTTTTTTTGCTATATCTAACGGTTTACAAGATGCAATACACACTTGACCTACTTTGCTTATTTCAGCTTGATATCTGTTTCGTTTTTGAGTTATCGTCATCACAGACAGGCGCACGGATAGGCAGACGGGAATTGATTTATGTGATTTTATGAACACTTCTATCAAAATTTTCTTATCTCCAATATTTTTAAGCGTTATAAACTTGAGACTAAACTTGGTATACCTTGATATATTAGATACATACATGATATACAAATATGATCAAGTACATATTAGTGAAGTTTGGGGTTATTTTGCAGTTTATGATACAAAATGATGATTTTAATGTTATAAAATATGCGAATATTCGGCACATCACTATTTTGTACAATATTCGTAAAGCTAGTCATGTTTTACTCGTGTTTGTTATTTTATTTGTTTAATTTAAATAATAATAACAATAGCATAAAGTTATTTAACAAAATATGTATGATAGTGGGAAATATGATTTATTTTTGCTAAATTATTACGACAAATAATATGACTTTAATAATAAAATTAAAGTTTTTGATAAATTAAACTGTGATCGTGAATAGTACAGGGGATTGTGAATATAACAAACCAATAAAGATTTCCCAAATTAAATTATTTACACAAAGTTGGTACGTTGAAAGGTTGATTCGACAGTGCTCGGACACTCACGCGGATAAAAGAGGCCCACTGTCGTATCCTATACATATGTGTTTTACCTTTTATGCAGAATAATGTAGGCTACCTTCGGGCATACCGCGTACAGAATTGATTAAACAAACAGTATAACCAACTGAGCCACAAGGGTTGGCTATTTTGATAAAAATTTCAATTTATATTTTTACAAACTTGCAGGCTTGATTAATACTGCTGGTATGTACCAACATCAATGGTCCACTGGCAATGGCAGAGTAGAAAAGTATATAAGATCTAAAATCTACAAAGGAAAATTTTTGGTGGAAATTGAATGTAAAATTGTCGGTATTCTCTTGTCTGTAGTTATCTGAGACACCTTGTAAAGTATGCACGTAGAGACAATGCCATTTCGATGTGATTATCTTCTGTATCATCTGAACCGCTGTTTACGTGTTACAAACTATGTCTAAGGTACTCAGATTTACCTGAGTTTATTATGTAAGTTGTAACAACACGATATTTCTAATTTATTGTCACCGTAGGGGTACCATATACAATATTGCAGATTAATTAAGTCAAAATATAAATGAAAAGAGAGTTCACTTTGCATCAAATCAGGTCTTAATACATATTCCCTCAAAAATAGGCTATATCTTTACATTTTTTGATTAATTTTGATTTTCAAAAATTATCGGAGAAAAGTTGTTCAAAATTGTTTGCTTAGAAAATTAGTGGGTTTCAAAAAAAAATTCCAATATGATCGGATCAAATTTGCCTATGTTAGCAAAAAAACTCCAAATTTTATCCAATTTTGATAAATCATGTATGTAATCCTACTTAATTTAGGTCATACATTTCACATTTGTGATCAAAAATAACCTAGCTCTAATAGGTTTCAAGAATTTGGAGTCCTGGTCCCGGAATGCACATAAATGATAGCTAGCGAAAAACTGATATCACAGTAGAAAAGAATGCACTAAAATTAGTGGGTTACGAAAAAATTCCAATAAGATCGGATCAAATTTTCCTATGCTATCAAAAAAATCGAATTTTTTAACTTTATGACGTCAACAGAATCCAAAAAATTTAATGTAGCTCCATTTTTGATAAACCAGGTATATTCTACTATTCTACTTTATTTGGGTCATACTTTTCAAATTTTTGATCAAAATTAACTTAGCTCTAATAGGTTTCAAGAATGTGGAGTCCTGGCCCTGGAATGAAACGCATAAATGATTATGCTCTAGTTACGGACCTGATGTTTACTACTAAAATATAAATATTTCCATGAAGTGGCACTAAAGTTGAAATGATTCAGATTCCGTATATATATAGGTAGAGATGGCAAATGAGAAACAATAGGTGGATAATATTTAGTGGATTGCAGAAAAATCATTCTTAATGTACCTGTGTTGAGCATCCTGTACATTACTTTTTAACATAAAACATATCCTTATTAAGTAAGTACTATTATCCTTCTTTTTTTATAAGAAAATAAAAGATAATCTTCTCGTGTATTTTTAATTTCCCACGGGCAATTTAAAAAAAATTAATGAACTAGAATTAATAAAACATAAATACAAAACAATAATATGAATAGGTTTTACCTAGGTGGTGAGATATCTGACACAATATGTTCTATAAACTATTGTTCTATCTCTAACGGTTTACAAGATGGGTCCTACGAATCCAAGACCAAATTGATCTATGTTGCTCATTTACGAATTCAACCTCAAATTTGTTGCCCTTTAAACCAAGATGGCGGTCTACCCCAAGGGGTAGCATCACGCCTTTTCAAATTTAAACGTATCTTTGACAAACCTAGCCGTAACCAAAAAGTCGGGCTACTCTCAAAAAATGCTCTTTAAAAATCTAGGATGATTGTACTAAGTTATAAAAGTTTAAACATAATAACTACACTATTCGATTCTACGTTCAGACAAGTAGACAAATTTTTTGCCGTGTTATTATTTTTTAGTTTGAAAGAGAATAACCCATATATTATTTGTCTGTTCATGACATTCATTGATTGACAGATGATCTACTTATTATATCTATTACACATATAATATTTTCATATTTTAAACGTGTTATATAAATACTGATCCCATTAGGACAAGTTAATCCCCGTAGACACAATGACCGATGTTTTATATAAACGATTTGCCGTCTGTTTTACACATATCATGTACATGCTTATATTGCAAATTTAAAATTATATTTGTAGAATACTTTCAACAAGTTTATTATTTAACGAGTTGTTGTATAGAATTTTCAATTTTCAAACATCAATTATATAACTAAGAAAGTAAGAACTAGTTTATAATAATCGACAATTTTTAACCGACTTCAAACAAAAGCGGAGGAGGTTATCAATTCGACTGTATTTTTTTTTTTTAAATGTTTGTTACCTCAGAACTTTTGACTGGGTGAACCGATTTTGATGATTCTTTATCTGTTTGAAAGCTGGTGCTTCTCGTGTGGTCCCATTTTATTTTGGTCCAGTTCTGACAACGGCATTCATGAGAAAATCATAAAAGACATGAGGACGAGTAATTCTTTTTTTAGTGACAAATTATTTAGTGTACTTAAGATTCACTAAAAATTTCAAAATAAAAAAAAACTTTTAGGAAAATGAAAACCGACTTCAAAAGAAAAACTTTTCCAAAGTAAATTAATATGCACTAAAAGTTTTTTTTTATTAAATAAATGAAGACAATACATCTTAAAACTGTTGTTCTTAACATAGACAACTAACTATAGTAATTAATATTTATTATCTATGAAACCCTAAAATAAAATAACAATTTTGTAAGAAGCAAATAAAAAGACTTTTCATCATGAAAGTCATCAAATCCAAGATAGGTAAAATTTTTTCGTTTTCCTGTATACACTTGATGCTCCCATATCCTATAGCTAATCATTTTCATAAAATTTCGGTTTTTCGTCATTATTCATCGTCTAGTTATGATGAGCTAATGAGCTCTATAGCCTAAGTGTTTCCTTCGTGGACAGCAAATATAACCTAACCTAACCTATGATGAGCTAACCTTGGGCGTACAGTGGTGGCCCCTTCTGGAAATGGACTTACTCTGAATTTTGTTTAGTAACTATGTGCTTATACCAAAATATTGTTGATTGTTCCAAAAGCTCGATATATCCCCTTAGACTAAACTGTTTCTTGCGATCAGACATGCATCTCAAATCCTTTTGAAAAAAACCTTTTAAATGAATGTTAAATTGTCATTGTATTGGCGATAAAAAATTTAAATCTAAATGTTCTAAATTTATTTTTCAATTAGAAGTTTAACAAGTGAAAAACAACAATTGACTGAGTTATTTGTTGAAATACCATGTATAGACAGTGTTGATTACGGAATCGTTTGTTTTTTTACGTCATGTAAGTAAAGAGATATAGCCAGCTATACATACATGTCACACACACATGACTAATATTCCAATGTAATATATACTATACAGTATTCGAATCTAATTTGTGCCCTCACGGGTAAATAGTGACGTTTTCAAAAAAAAAAAAAAATGTTTCAAACAAAAGTTGTTTATTCTTTTATAAGGAATATTGTTTACATTTAAACTTTTGCTCTAACGATTTACAAGATGGTTCTGCGGACCCAAGACCCAATGACCTATGTTGCTCATTTACAAACTCGACCTCACGTTTTACGACTTGAGCACGCTGTAAAAGTTTCAGCTTGATATATTTTTTCGTTTTCAAGTTATCGTGTTGACAGACGGACGGGCGGACGGATGGACTAATTAGATGATTGTTTAAACACCTATACCAAAATTTTTTTCGTAGAATCAATATTATTAAGCGTTACAAACTTGGGACTAAACATAGTATACCTTGATATATTTCATATACATGGTATAAAAATAAAAAACTTTTATTGAAAATAGTAAAAGTCAATTTATTTGATTATTGCATTCATTATGTGATAATATTGATATTTAAGTAGGGAAACCACAATTACTTTAATACATTATTTATTGGTTAACGTTTGCACGCGAAACACAAATTTATACTTTTTATTTCAAAATTATTAGTAAGTGAAATATAATTACTAATAATCTATTGTGTCGTTTTATATTCAAATTAGTCTTCAAAGTCTTTTCAATCAATAGTATAAATGCTAAAGAGCGATTATTAACGTTCTTCGAGCATTGTTTTTTTTTTAAATTCATTTGGATATTTTCTTGATTTTGGAATCCATTGAATAGTTATTTTCACTTTATTTGAAAAAAAATTATATATCAAAAATTTGCTCCTAAATTACTTCTTCAGAATATACAATTGCGGCACTTTAATAATTAATAGTTAATTAGTTATTCATTTACGTCATTGGCTTTATAGTTTCATATAGACTATGCATCGCCTGAGGTAATTGCCTAGGTCGGCTAGAGATATTTAAAAAAAAAGAAACATTTATCAAAAGAATACGGTGACATTTATCAAAAAATTTACATTGAATATAGGGACATTTATCAAAAACAACGTACATTGAATGTCAAATTTTTATATCACAAAATGTTTAACATAAAACATCGTGATTTCACAGAACTTTTTCGCTTTTTGACTTAAAAAAATACTTATCACGTATCACTTTACATTTTTTCTAACGCATCTACAGTGGTTGGATCTAAGCAATTATCTCAGATGATGGCACGCTTAAAATCGTTTGACACTCAGTCGATATAACTCTAGCGTCAATGATTTACATTTACCTAAATATTTTAATCGTTAATATTATAGTGTATAGAGCAAATGGGCCTTACAAAAGTCTCTCGGACTCCTTACTTAAAATACGAGTAAGACAGTGATAACCTAACCAGCGACAACCTAAAATACGAGTAAGACAAAGAGACACATTTTTTTTTCTACCTATCTCATTATTATTACAGAAACTTAGATAGGTAGAAAAGTCATATACCCGTCTCACTTCCACCTCTATAAACAATGTGGACTTGAATGCTTGAAATGAAAGTTTTGTTTCGAAAAAGTCGAATATGTATCAGTATTCTGTTATTGTACCAGTAGTTCTATAGTGCTCGTCGACTATAGAACTCTCCGGGAATATATTTGGTTAAAATTGGTCTGTGACGACAACTTATTTAGAAAAGATCGAATGTATTTTGCTAACTTTGATGTATTCTAAGATATTACTCATTCTTCATGAGTAAAGAAAACCGATTTTTTTAATACGTGAATTTAACAATTAGACATGACACATTGGCCATTTCCTTTAACCTATTCTTTTATATCGTTTTTATTTCATTCTCTTGGATGATAAATACTTTTATCCATTATCATAAAATGAATGAATATAATAGCTAAGAGAAAAAATACTGTAAATTTTAAAATTGTGTATAATCATTCAAACCAGAGAGATTGGTTGGCATAAGAAGTTCCTTTTAAAATTTTGTTTTTCCTTTTAAAATAAACATTTATTATCATTTATCTTGTTACTAATGTCCCCAAACCATTCTCGTACCGTACATATGGTAAGATAATACTTAAAAGGACGGAAATTGAAGTGGATATGTTTAGGACAAATCTCTACGTTGTTGTATATAAATATATTTCTAACAACATATCCTCATGATATTTTATTAAAGAGGTTTGTTTAGAACTCTAAATGTCTTCATATCATAGTCTTTTCAAAGATATGTGTATTCGTTGTGTGCGTAGTCATGGTAGGGACAATAAAATCGATGACAGCGCTTTCAGTGAAAAATTTTGGCGATAAAGGAGGTTGTTATGACTAATTTGCAGTCTTTACATGTTAATCTTATAGAAATGTCAAATTAAAATTATTGAAAAACACTAATTAATTAAACTTAATGCATTAAAAATTGTGAAAATGAGAAATCAAATTGCACAAATATTATTTTTCAAATGTAAATTATCATAATTATTTATTTAAATTTGTGAGACAATAATATTTTATTTTCAAGTCATAAATGCAATCCATACAATTATATATGCATCCATACAATTCTATAATTATAGTATTGTATCGTTACCATGGAAACGCCTTCTATAAAACTCACGCACGGTGCGAATAGATAAACATATATCGAGTGCGTTTTAATTTCCGCTGCATGTAGATAACATTTTCCTGTAAGAAAACGTTCATCTTCGGAGGCACTCATCTTTTGAGGTGATGGAAATATTTTAAATGATGGTCGATATTCAAGTAAGAAGTGAATTGGATAATTGATATTCTCAGGGTTTCGAACGACGGACACTGTGTTTTGTTAAGAGTTGGACAAAAAATTTGTATTTGTAATTAAATTATCCACTTATTTGAATATTTTCGATGCCGCTGCAAGCGAATAATCACGAATTTCAGGCTTTGGATGCAATTAAAATTATTAGAACACCTTGAAAGTAAGCCTTTCGATTGTGAAAGTTTTTGTAGAAAGAAAACGTTATTATGTAACCTAGCCAATTTTGAAAGGATAGTAAATGATCAATGCTATTATAAATTTGAAAAACCAGGTTCAAGTTAACATTAATATTTGAATTAATTTAAGATCATTATCTTGAATTACCGCAAATCGGTTTGGATTAAAAAGACATCCCTAAAAATATTAGAAAATAGAAAATGTTAGCGATATGGTAATAATGCTAGATATATTTTGAATGTCCCTAGTATATATATGGTGTCGGTTCTACAGTCAAAAATTTTTGTTTCTAAAGTCAAAAATCAAGGTGTTTGCTAGCTAGAAACAACTATCGTAAAAGATGAAGAAATTTTTACTTATTCATTTACAGAAGATGAGTGGGGTTTTATAATTAATTGTTACAAATTTACTACTCCTAACTCATGGAAGCTTTATACAGATTGAAAACCTTAAAAAGTACTCATACATTCGAGCGGATAATAGTTATACTATTTAGACTTTGCTTGGTATACTATACTAGCCAAGCCCATTAACTTAACCTAACCTAAATTTCATTCCTACTCTTCGTTAATAGTAAGAAACTCAGAAGAGGGCGTGGCAAGGTGCTAAATAGCAAGTGTAAGGAATATTGAGTAGGGATACCGTTAGCTGGACTTCCAGGATAATGTGTGGTTAGTATTTATGTATAAAATTAGAATTATTGAGCGAGGTGGGCGAATACCGACTAGGTATAGATTTTAGATTCGCTAGACAAACAAAATATCAACAATCGTTTTAATGTAAAGCACCCCATATCGCATATAAAACATTTCATTCGAATGGGATTTTCTATACGTTTAAATGTATGATGTTTTGTAAAGTTTATATGTTTGGTTCACTGTCATTTTATTATGGTAAGATGTAATAACTCGAATAAAATGTTGAATAATTCTATAGTTTTTGGGTAGATATTGATATTTACCGGCCAATATTTGTATTGAAATGAGGGTATTTGATTAGAATGTATAAGACTGATCGTCAATGTTGTTTCCTTGAATTTACAATTATATTTTTGTTTGTTATGGATTTTTAAGCATAGTTCAGAGCAGCTGATGCTTATAAGAGAAAAAAGAGGTTTAGGATTGCCAGCGTTTCAATCTCATATACTCTATGATGCTTTCCCCAGAACGGTAACGATTAGACTTTGAAAAGAGCGCTTGAAGCTATTATTGCTGGAAATGCTTCAAGGTACATTGGGATGTGAACCATGGTCCATTATGATTTTGGTGTGAGGAATAATATTCGGGATGATCAGGAATAATGATTTGACAAGAAAAGAAAAAACAAGAATAGTAAAGTAGCTTTTACATTTTCCCTTATACATGCATGCTTACATACACATATAGTATCATATACAAAACACATAAATAGATGATAGTAAATACCTAACAAGGTAGCCATAAGTCTACATCCCGTTTATAAATAGGTTAATTATTATAACCATCGACCTTTTACTGTAGCTACTGCCATTCTCTGTTATTTTATTTCATTCATTATTAAAATACGACAGATTATTGTGAATTGTAGGCACAACAAATTAAATAAAACAAAATGAATAAAATATGTGTAGTATAACAAAGCTTAAATTTATAAAATCATTATTTTAGGATGATATTATTATAACTTAACTTGTCTGTTTTATTAAAGGGATTACATACTTGATTCATTTAATTAGAATATAACAAAAAGTTAAATCTGAACAGTTTAAAAAAAGAGCCAAGTGCGTATTCGTTGTGTGCGTAGTCATGGTAGGGACAATACAATCGATGTCAGCGATTCCAGCGAAAAAGATTTTGGCTCTAAAGGAGGCTGTTATGACTAATTTGCAAATTCTTTACATGTTAATGTCAAATTAAAATTATTGAAAAACACTAATTAATTAAACTTAATGCATTAAAAATTGTGAAAATAAGAAATCAAATTGTACAAATATTATTTTTCAAATATAAATTATCATAGTTATTAATTTAAATTTGTGAGACAATAATATTAAATTTTCAATTTTAAGTCATAAATGCAATCCATACAATTAGAATTCTATAATGTGAGTAGTGTATCGTTACCATGGAAAAGTAAGCATAAATTTTTTATAAAAATAAATATTTTCAATCAGAATCAATGCCATGTGTGGTCATTTAATGTAACCAAAATTTTACTTGAACATACATATAAATAATTACATTTCAAACTAATGAAAATCCAATAAATTTGACTTTGAAATTAATAGTATTGATTAGCTTCAAATTCAATAAAATTTTATAGCAAAAGCATGTATTATCAACAAAATAATTCATCCTACGCGACTTTTTATTAATATACACAGGACCAGACTATTCTGACATTTTAATCAGTGACTGTCAATTAAAATTTAATTAAAAAATCATGCAATGTGAAGCACAAAAGGAAACTGATATTTCGAAGGAATTTGTATTTCGTATGACTGCGTAAAATGCATTAGGTTTTAAACTGTATACAAAAAAAAAATTATGTTAACGGTTAGACTCAATTTTAAATCGGGGGCACGGCAGTGTCCCCTCCAAGTCGAGCGCGAAGCAATTGTTCTTTCATAATAAAAGCTTTAAATGGGTTGCCCAGCTGAACGCAGTTTTTTTCTAAATAGTAGTTTATCTTGGATATTTTAACTATGATGTGAAATGTGATTAGCTGTCCATTTTTCGTTTAACAACCCATGGAATCGCTTGTTTTGTTACACTCTGTATGCTTTATTAAATTTTCCCCCATTTTAAAGTATACATCATAGTTTTAATATATCTAAACACTTAATCTTTGAAATGAAAAATATGGGAAAATGTTTATCGTTATCGTTATGATAATATTTTAATAATTTGTAAATTTATTTACTCTTTTAATATTAAAAAGTTTCTTTTTTTTTTTCTTTTTTTTTTTATAAATATGTTAATTAATTCTTTTAACATCTGACAAATTATATTTTTAAAGATTAATTAAATGATAAACTCTTTTTATATATTTTAAATAAATCAAATAAATACACTTTTAAATTTTTGACATAAAAATAGAACCTTTTTAAAATCTAGAGTAGTTATCGAATTTGTTAAATTAATGGTCATAGGCGTTATTATTTCGTTAAACTAGAAAGTCAATTTATATGTATCAAAGAGTTATACGCAAGCAGGCAAACCTGCCAAAATTTGATCCAGAAGAGGGTACGTATTAAGTCAGGGTGAAATTACATATGAAAAAAATTTACTAAATTATAGCTATGTTTTTTCTATTTAAGAACACCGATTGATTCATGAACTTCTTGAACATACCTTCAAAACATGTTCACAATATTTGGAACAACGCTCTGGATATCCAAGAAGTCTCCAGAATTAATTAACTAAAATTTATATCTTATATATATAAAAATTTACTTTGCTTCCATATGGCTGCAAAACTCGAAATGTAGTCAATGAGATGACTTTTTAGCTTTTCGTTGCATTTATAGCCAAGAATGTTTATACTTACTTACGTATCGTATCCCAAAGTTCATACAGGAATGAATATTTAAAAATAGGGATAAAAGTCATGTAAATGTCAGTTTGTAGACCTATTTTAATTTATTCCCCGAATAGTTCAAATCAGACAAATCCACAGTGAAACGCAGACAGATTACGCTAGCAGTTAAAATTTTCAAGTTTCAAATTATGAATTTTTAATTTTTCATGTGAAATATAACTAGTTTATGCATTAAACGAGTTTTTACTTGAAAAAGAAGTACATGATAAATTCATAAATGAATCATTATTTGCTATAAGAAAACAAAACTAAATTTACTAACTTAAATTTCCGTTCTATTTTCGGTTAGAACTTACAAACCAGTATGTTGACAAATAAACAAATTTGTACATTCGTAAACTTTAATTAAAAAGACGCAGGTGGCACTTCTATTAAAATACTTTATTATAAACGTTTAATTAATTTCTATATTAAAAAGAACTGTTAATTAATATGTAGTAGAAGTATGTCCAATGTTTGATGAACTTTTATCAATATTCCGTCAAATTTTGGAAAATTAAGTACTTATTATTTCCAAGTGAGAAGCCTAAGTGGCGAAGCGGTCTAAGGCGTTAGACTTTGACCGTGTGTATACTTAGACTTAGGTTGCGGGACGAATCCAGGCAACGGCAGTGTGAATAATTATAATTAATGGGGGCGGTAGAATTGATCATATTGTCGTCGCTGAGATAAGAACGAAGTAACCGATTTCACCCACATCATAAAATGTAATTGTAAATATGAATGTAGTTAAATTAATAAAGATTAACAAATAATGATGTAGGTGGCCTTTGTTATAGACGTATATGCCAGGAAAATGGAGGTTAAATCCCATTATTATAATTATTATTATTATTCCCAAGTGGTAAGGTCCCAAAACCTTTTTTGAACTTGTTATGTGTATACCAAAAGTGAGAAAATCCACTTGATAATTCAATTTCTAGCCTACTAAGTGGGAAAGTTGGAAGTATCTTCGTTTATACACTCGTTTGAATACTCTAATCCACGCAAATTTCCCCCTAACACGATTTGACTAAAGCCAAACTTTTTGGTATGTACAAATATTAGGCTTCTTTCACGTGCAATGATTAACTTGTCCATATAAGTTTGCACAAATTGTAAATCAAGTAAGTATATTATTGATTTTTCAACTAGTTTTATTTACTGAAATAATATTTGAGAAAAACAGGTAGGCTTTGAGTATATACCGTCTCCACAAAATAATTCCTATATTGTATGTAAATTTGTAAGTCAATTTCAATTTTTGATTTTTCCTTCCCTTGTTATTTCCAATATGCTTTTTATCAATTCAATAAAATAAAAATATGATTGATATGCAAAAAGATTTAATAATAATTTGTAGAAACCAAAGGTGTATGAAGGTACTACGTAACTGCATATATTGTGAATATAAGTATGTAGAATTTACGAAATAGGGTTGATATATTTCGATAACGTAAATTTATTGTTTTTTTCAGTTTATTTTGTATTGTTTTAAAATGAAATTTGTATTTGTTTTATCGTAAATATTATTTTCTAAGACTACAATAGACGTATCATAACATAATTGAAAAATGGAAAAATATTTCGAAAATATTTTGGTGGTGGAGCAAAAGATATTTGCAAACTATACTCGCTTTCGATTATATCTGAACTTATATGAATGAATGAATCACATAAAAAATAACCCTTTTGAAAAATCGAATAATATCTGTACATTTTGTAATATTCTATCAAATACCATTCATTCGACGAACCACGGTCTTGACCGTAAAGTTGTTAGAGTTGTTCACACATTGACTGATCGGTCCAGTCCGTCCAGCAAGGCTACGAGCCCATCTGGCCAACTCTTTTATTTGCTTTATTGTATAAAAAATTTATAGCAAAATATTTATCATACATTATTGGACGTAAGCACTCTTGTTATGAGCATTTTGCTCACGATCGAAAAGAAACAAAATAATTTTAATTAGGTAATTGGACAACCCTTATAAGATATATATTTACTTAGTTACAGGTACGTGACACTTTTCATATTTTTAATATTTTTAATGATATAAAAAATATAATAAAAGAAAATTTTTGTTGAGAAAATTTACCTACTCTTTTCTTTTTTATTACATCAATGTAAAAATGTTTTTCATGTTTATATATTAAATAAAAAAATTTAAGTTTAAAGTGAATAATTTAAAATTTTTATTTAGACATTTTTCTTACCTTCCAATACAATGAGTTTTTATAAGTTGCAAGAGAATTAAACAATTTCAATGATGTTATTAATAATTTAAAAAAAAAATTATCATTTCTAATTAAACTAAGATTTTTACTCTTTTATAAATTTCAATTCGAAACAAATAAAGGCTCTTAAAAAATCTAATTCTCGTCTAGAAGAAAACAAGCTTTATGAGAGTGTGATTATACTCAGAACTGTGAAATTTTCTTTAAATATTTTGAAACTATGTTCCTTATCGCACGTTTTCGTTCTGATTTGTTTGCTAGTTGGGAGATAAAACCAAAAAAGGTGCGACAAAAAAAAAACGACCATTTTCATCTAGGTTACCTAGGAAACTTAAACTTTTTCAATCGATCCAGCTTGCCATAAATTTTTAAAATTCACAAATATTTTTATATTTGTCAATATGTATTTTTTGTCATTTTTTCTTTATGTTTCATCCTTTGACAAAAATTGAATTGTAAAAGTTATCGGAAGTTAAAAATAACAGAGATTATTTTAAGTAAGTACAATGAAATTTGTATGTTAAGCCATAATAATCATCCTGATCAAACCAAACGTAATGTATATATGCACATATTGGGTTGACTATCAAATCAGAAATAAGTTTTTTTTAAACTAAAATTACAATTAATTCATACAGTAAAAACTAAAAGTATACCGATAAAATTAGCACGAGTTCGATAAATTATTCCTTCTATTATTAAAAAAGAACAAAAATTTAAAAATTAATTAGTTTCTCATTAAAATATCAACACGTGTGTTCGATGAGCGTAATTTTTCGACATATCCATACAAACCTTATTATTTTAATGATTTTAATTGCATTTTTTTTTCATCATTTGATCATACCTACTATTGCAAAATTTTAGAAACAAATATAGTAACTTTTTAACAGTTAGATGTAATTTTTAATTACTATAAAAAAAAAAAAAAATATGAAAGTTAAACACATTAGAAATGATTTTAATGAAGTTAATATAACAAGCATTGAAGTATGATTTAAATTTTATTGTGAAATCGAATATCGAATCAATATTTACGCTTGAAATATTCCTACAAATTGATAATATTCCTGTCGTTATTATAGATGATACTATATTGAATTATGTTTGTTTGTTGCATTAACATAAGGGTTGGGAAATATTATTTACATATTGTTGAATGATAATATGTAAATTTGATCCAAGTATGATATTTTTGAATAAAAGTCCTTTGATGAACTAAAATATGAAACATAGAATTTTCTACAAAAATATTCTGCTGATTTTAATACATACACGACGAATTCGTCAATTTTTTAAAAGAATAAGAACCTGACCTGAACCTAACCTAGCCTAACCATGATAGATGAAACGTGGAAGATAAATTCGAGTAAGTTGGCTTTCTGATTTTGTATTTATATCAATTACTGTATTAATTGATCAATTTCAAGAAAATTGATTGAATCTGCAACTTTGCTTACAATAACTATTTCCATTATGAAGATAATAAAATGTTCAATAAGACATTATCATTTAAATGTAAGTTTTAGAAGATATCCACCCGCTTAGCTGGGCATTTTCAACTCTTAAAACACATACTACCGAGTTATTTTTCAGGAAATTTAAATATTTTGTTCAAACTTGAACATTTTTCTACAAATATCAAAATATATTGAATGAACGCAATCGTTATGTATAATATATAATCGTGTATAGGATAATAGTATAATTGGCAATTATGTTATTATTTATATGTTTATTTTTAGAATTTAAATTGGTTTTATAATATAATTCAAACAGAAAAATGAAGGTGCAAAAAAAGCAATCGAATCGACCAATTATCTAAAGTGAAAGATTAGCTTTGACTATTAGCTGGGAGGTTGCAGGTTCGAAAAGCAGCGGTAGTGTGAGCAAAGACAGTTATTTAACAGTAAATTCATCACATTTTCATCGCTTGGATAAGAACGGAGTAACCGACACCACCCACATCATAAAATTAATCGAATGTAGTATAACAAATAAATAAAGATTAGGTATAATGATGTAGGTGGCTCCTGCTATAGACGTAATCTGAAAAACGGAGATTAAACCCTTTTTTCTACGTCAATACGATCATTGGCATATGTTTTTAGTTTTGAAGATATTTCTTAATTTCAACATTTTGCAAGTCCTTCAGAATTGTGAGGGTGCAGTGCTTCGAGCCAAAAAAACGTATCTTATTTCCCTGGTTAATATGTCGTTATACAATAATTTACTAAAATACCTACACACATCGCTAGATAAAATAATAATTCATTTCAATAAATCAATGATATAAATTTGATACAAGTAATTTCTATGATAAATTTCTTTACACTTGAAAAGTTCGATACTAATGAATAATAATACACAGACCATTAGGAAAAATCCAATTGGATGTTTCATAGAAAAATTTTCAATTTTGAATTTTCACGATTTCTACGCTAGAAATAAGATTTATCTTCATTAATGCATTTTTTAAGACAATTTCTAATTTTTGGAGTACACTGTAGCTATAAGGACTAGAACCCAGAAAGCTGATTTATAACGATTATACATATATCGTAAGTTTTATAAAGATTTGACTTTTTATTTTATTTAAAATTCTAATTTAGTTTTTATTCAAGCGTATTTTTTTTAATTATTTGACATGAAATTACGAGATTATATTGTTTTTTAATTATAATTTTGTTTTATCACATTTGATTCAGTGGTTATAAAAAGGTATTGTGACTAGGATATTATAAGCCCCAATATTCAAATGCAATCGAAATATGAAAGAAGTTTTATTCACAGTATATCGTTAATATAGACCTCTTGACTTCATTGTTCACGAAACTCTTCAATTTAGACTAAGAGCCAGCGCTTGCCAGACATACGTTAAAGTATAAAAGCTGAAATTTTTTTTGCGTATTCTCACTGGTGTAGGGATCAATCTTTGGGGGCTACAAACCTTGACTAACGGTTCCTTCGGTAGGTAGCAGGTAATCAGGGGCGCAGTACCCGAGCTCTCTCACGTTAAAGTATAAAAGCTGAAATTCACACAGAGTGTTCAAATGACCATTTTAAGTCAATATTGAAAAAGACAGATCATGGAAGAAAATGTAGATAATTGTGTATTTTTGCATTTGACCTTCTACCACGTCTGGGGAAGTGTTAGCCCCTTCGGATTGATCTGTCTTTGTCAATATTGACTTAAAATGGTCATTTGAACACTCTGTGTGAATTTCAGCTTTTACACTTTAACGTGAGAGAGCTCGGGTACTGCGTCCCTGATTACCTGCTACCTACCGAAGGAACCGTTAGTCAAGGTTTGTAGCCCCCAAAGATTGGTCCCTACACCAGTGAGAATACGCAAAAAAAATTTCAGCTTTTATACTTTAACGTATGTCTGGCAGGCGCTGGCTCTTACTCTAATTGTGTGAAGCAGATATTTATGTATAACAGATATCAATTCAATGCATACTTGATTGATTATTATTTCTATAATAGGATGAAGATTGTGTTTTGATTTATGCTTACTTCATATACTTTTGAGAGAACATTTTTGGCTATTGAGAAAATAAAAAGGTTTGGCAGATGCAAAGACTATGTTTTGTTTACAAATGAAAGAAATCCGACATCAAACGACAAAAGTTTCAATTTGTGTGATTACCACATTTTTTTGTACCATAGAGAAGTATGGATATTGATCGTACCCATCATAAAAAGTATTATTAATAAAAAAAAAAATTATATATGAAATTAAAATTAAAATAACAGTAATTTCTGTAAAATCATTTTAAAGAAAATTCTTTACTATCATTATTATTTAAGTTAAAAATAATACACAGTGTGTTCCAAAAAATGTGGATGTCATAGTTTGTTGTTGATTTTCAACACTACCAGCCACAAATTGTTATAGTTCTGGAAAAGAACAGATATAGTTCTGGAAAAGAAAATACCTGTTGAAAGGGAAATCCACCATACAAACTGCGTATAGATTGTAGGTTGAACATAATCTTGGCTTAGATTTCCATCTGACTGTGACTACTTGTCGATATCTCATACTCGACTTAGAAGTACTTGGACTTTTTAGGAATATATCTTCAAAGAAAAACAAGTCATTTTTGAGACACTTTTTAAATATAATATAAATATTGACGACATAAATGTTTTTCGTATGTATAATGATTTTAGTAATATTTTCCCCGCAAATATAGACATAGGACCTGAATTGAGAGTCAACAGAGAGGTGGTGTAGATATGTTATAAAAATATTTTTTATAACTCTTAGAACATATTTAAGGTTTTACTGCGTATATGAATAACGTAAGTGCCAAGAAAGTTCGTTTTGTAGAGGGAAGGAAAAAGATCGCCAGATTCCACACTTTTTTTCTCCAGTTGTCTCAGAATTTTAAAAGTTCCAAGGAATTGAATGATCTTTTTTTCGCAAATCCTAAAATTATAAATATGAAAGTAGCTCTGCCTGCCTGTTACGTTTTCAGGTCTAAGCCACTGAATCAATTTTGATGACCTCCGGTTTAGAAAATAGATAGATGCCCCCTGTTGGGGCTCTTTGATCTTTTCTGAGTAGGTTAAGTTGGCTGAATGTTCTTTGGGATAGTATCAAATCGGTGCAGTTTCCGCAATTTTCCAATGCATCCAAGCTTACGTATCCTACTAAATATGAATAGATAAAAAAAAACTATATCAAGAAAAAGTATATAATTATAAGAAGCATCCATTGAAATGGAAATATGACCTTTGAGATGGGGCTCTGTTACTAAGGAGGTTTTTCTTTTTATGTATTCATTGCTATGTTATTAGTTGAAAATCGATTGGCCTTAAATTGAATATTTTAATATATAATTATCCTTTAGGGAAATAATGTATATTATGAATAAACATATTGTACATTTTTATATGCTACATTAAAAATACAAATTCAATTATTTATTTATTCATTCTCTTTTGAGTAACTGTTAACTCAAAAAGCACTAAATTTCGATTTTTTGACCCAATTTCCTAGATCAGTTTTTGGTATTTTATGAATACGTATTTCGACTACCAAGTAGTCATCATCAGTATGAATTAGCTTATCATAATTATTCTTCTGTTACTCGTTGCTAATTTGGTGGTGGACTCATATCCTAGAGTTATCTTTTATTATCTTTGATAATATTGATATCAAAAACACTATTCCAATTTGAACACGACCTTTTTCTTAAGAACAAAGAAGTGAATACTATCTCAAATTTTAAGAGAGCAATATTTTAAGCATAAAGTTTAGTTAGTTTTTTTTTTGAAGTCGTATTTGAATCACCAAAATATACGACAGACACCGGTAACTAATCATTCTTCTATGTTGTTATTAAAATCAAATTACAAATAACATTATGTTTGATTTAATAATTGTATGAACAAAATGAATTTTATGTGATATATTTTCCATCTAAGGGGTATTTTTTGTATTTGTGGCACTCATGATTGCTTTTAGTCATATTTTCTCCAAAATATAATCTTATGTACTGTATTGAAGGTCGACAGACAGAGGTCTGGCTAAGAATTTAGTTAAGTATGTGCCTTTGGGAGTATCGACTTTCCAACCCAATTTCTGCCAAACCAAAGTTAGAGAGTTGAAAACTAATTTATAAGTGAAATTTGTGTCAAATATGTGTTCTTTAAGCCAACTTTTCAGCCTTTCTTCAGCTTATTTTACACAATAAATTTTGTTTTTTTAAGCAATTATGTTTGTTCTAACATTGAAGCTGAATGAAAGTTTAATAAAAGTTTAAAAAGAAAAATCAACATTGGTAAGATCTTATTTCCAAGGAACTGACTTTTAGTGTAAATAAAATTGGAGTTCATATATATACTAAAATAAACATAACTCAAAAAGACATACATTTACTATTATCTACTATATAACGATAGAGAAACTAAATTATGCTTCATTTATTTAAACTCATTAATATAAACATTTAATTTTAATGTCAAACAAATAAAGGAAGATTTTACAGCATGTATCAGATTTTATCAACAATTACTACTGTTATCAAAACTTACATGCTTCTTCTTAAAAAAGGTCAATCTTAGATGAAGGGAGGAACGTGCTTGGGGTAGTACAAGACAGATATGGTCTGAGTAAAATGGTAGGCGTTCCGAAGATATTATACCACTTCCAAGGGCCTCTGTTCGCAAAGTTGTTGCGACGATTACAGGATACTGATTGGGCGACAGGCATACTGAACGCCTGGGTCTAGCAGTCTATCATGACTTCTGCAGGAGCTGTCACAGTGGTGAAGGTGAGGAGACAGTGTCTCATCTTCTCTGGCACTGCCCAACTCTTGTTATGAAGAAATGGACTTACTTGAGGCAGCCTCCCTTTGTCGACCTCACCGACCAAAAGTCCGTCGACGTCAAAGCTCACCTGCTGTTCTTGAACAGCTCCAAATGGGCCTCACAACGGGCCTTATGGTCTAAGTGTGTCCCACCCCAGGACAGCAACTCTAACCTAACCTAACCTAGACTATCTTACAATAAATACATACAACAAATTTTTTTAATTCAATTTATTTAGATGCGCTCATTAAAATCTATCTCCTGATACATTCACTACCACATAACTTATATATTAAAGATATTTTCATTCTTTGTTCTTCTTAAAACAAGTCATCCAAATAAATAGTTTGCAATGTTTATTTTTCTTCTATGTTTAAATCAAGTTCGGTAAACATTGAATTTGCAATGTTATAGAATATTTCAATGTATATGTAACAGAGTTTGTAAAGTTAACTTTATGTTTTACACATAAAATACAGATTTTACATATAGATATCACATGTGGTTATTCCCCGGCTTACTTTACTATGTTTCTATACAAGTCAATTGATTTATTATGACCAAATGCAATTAACAAAACCACTTATATTTGTGCTTTAGAAAGTATGGTCTAATAAATTAAATTTTAAGAATTTTAAAAACACTGTTTTGAAATTAATAGCATTAAATAAAGTTTAAAAATTCGATTTTTTTAAATCCACTAATTTCAGATCATTCTTTTCAGCTGTGATGCCAATTTTTTGCTAGCTAACGCTAATGTGGTTAATTCCGTTACCAGAACTCCATATTCTTGAAATCTATTAAAGCTAGGTTAATTTTGGTCACAAATTTGAAAAGTATGACCCAAATTTAGTAGGGTTACATACTTGGTTTAACAAAATTGGAAAAAATTTTAATGTGATAGAGCAAAATTAAATTTTTTGGATTTTGATGACGTCATAAAGTTCAAAAATTACATTTTTTTGATAACACCGGCAAATTTGATACGATCTTATTGGAATTTTTTTTGAAACCCACTAATTTTGGGTCATTCTTTTCAGGGGTAATGTCAGTTTTTCCCTAGCTATCATTTATGTGCTTGATTCCGGGACCAGGACTCCACATTCTTGAAACCTATTAGAGCAAGGTTAATTTTGACCACAAATTTGAAAAATATGACCTAAATTTAGTAGGATTACATACTTGGTTTATCAAAATTGGATAAAATTTGGATGTGATAGAGCAAAATTAAATTTTTTGGATTCTGATGACGTCATAAACTTCAAAAATTCGATTTTTTTGATAACACCGTCAAATTTGATCCGATCTTATTGGAATTTTTTTTGAAACCCACTAATTTTGGGTCATTCTTTTCAGCTGTAATGTCAGTTTTTCCCTAACTATCATTTATGTGCTTGATTCCGGGACCAGGACTCCACATTCTTGAAACCTATTAGAGCTAGGTTAATTTTGATGACAAATTTGAAAAATATGACCCAAATTTAGTAGGATTACATAATCGGTTTATCAAAATTGGATAAAATTTGGATGTGATAGAGCAAAATTAAATTTTTTGAATTCTGATGACGTCATAAAGTTCAAAAATTCGATTTTTTTGATAACACCGGCAAATTTGATCCGATCTTATTGGATTTTTTTTTGTAACCCACTAATTTTGGGTCATTCTTTTCAGCTGTAATGTCAGTTTTTCCCTAACTATCATTTATGTGCTTGATTGCGGGACCAGGACTCCACATTCTTGAAACCTATTAGAGCTAGGTTAATTTTGATGACAAATTTGAAAAATATGACCCAAATTTAGTAGGATTACATACTTGGTTTATCAAAATTGGATAAAATTTGGATGTGATAGAGCAAAATTAAATTTTTTGGATTCTGATGGCGTCATAAAGTTCAAAAATTCGA
This sequence comes from Chrysoperla carnea, assembly GCF_905475395.1. Classification (NCBI taxonomy): domain Eukaryota; kingdom Metazoa; phylum Arthropoda; class Insecta; order Neuroptera; family Chrysopidae; genus Chrysoperla; species Chrysoperla carnea. The sequence continues at coordinate 20,127,098 of NC_058338.1, forward strand.
TTTTTTTGATAACACCGGCAAATTTGATCCGATATTATTGGAATTTTTTTTGAAACCCACTAATTTTGGGTCATTCTTTTCAGCTGTAATGTCAGTTTTTCCCTAGCTATCATTTATGTGCTTGATTCCGGGAACAGGACTCCACATTCTTGAAACCTATTAGAGCTAGGTTAATTTTGATGACAAATTTGAAAAATATGACCCAAATTTAGTAGGTTTACATACTTGGTTTATCAAAATTGGATAAAATTTGGATGTGATAGAATAAAAATAGTGGGATTACATACTTATATCAAAATTACCAATATGGTACTTTTAATATCTTTAAATTAACAGCGCTATATACGCTAATAATAATTACAATTTTAATCCAATTTTGTTTGTATTATTCTGTATTATTTGCTTTATTTATAATCAACTAAATTTCGATTTTGGTGGTTAATCAGTTCCTTATGCAAAATATCCCAGTATCATTTAGGAAAGTAATGAGTTGCTGATAATATGCTAGATGTAGAGCATTGCACTTTATTCCTTGTACACACGGTAATAATATTGTAATGAATTGTGCCCACACATTACAATGTAAATATTGTAATAAATGTGTAATGTATGTGTTACAAATGATATTCTCAAATATACAAGAGTGTGTACTTTTTAGTTTAAATGAATAATTATATTTTCCGTTACAAGTAAAACGTCTTCTTAAATATGCTTTACTGTTAATATTACTAACGGATGTTTTTTTTTAGGGGGGGGGGAGGGGTTTACAAATTGAAATTAAAATAAAACAAAAAACAACTTTTTTTTTTTTAATATCAATGAAACTGGCTTTATTGGGAAGATATTTTATTTATGTCATGAATGTTTGAATACGGTTTTAGCCATGTGACCGCCACAATTAGCACGTAAATGACGTAATCTGGATGTCCAATTTTCACATACTTGTCGCAGCAATTGACCACATTTTGCTTAATGTTTTATTTAAAATGTTCCACCATATCTCGTTTATCAGCGTAGAAAAGTGACTTTACATATTCCCAAAGAAAATAATTTCATGGGTTACATGGCACGATCTTCAAAGCCAATAAACAGGTCAATTACGTAAAATTATTATTTCACCAAATGTTTCTTTGAGTAAATTAAATGATCACGCTGCGTGTGCGATCTAGTTTCTAGTCTGGATTTCATTAAATATCATTTTCTTTAGGTAGTTTTATCCTACAAATTGGTTGGTCAAACAGCCATCATTAATAAATTCGTTAAATGCATGAACCAAGCCTGAATATCATTTTTTTTTTTTAAATAATAAAAAATAAACCATTATAAATAGCGTTAAAAGGTTATTTAAAATTGAAAAAGAAAATAAAAATTTAAGTACACTCTTGATGAAAACATGATAATAAAATCTCAATTAATTTTTCACAAAATCATTACGAACATAAAAAATGGATATAAAGTAGCAAACAAAAACACAACATTATATCATCAGCAGTATATGCCAAATTGAAAATAAAATTTAAGAAATATCTGTTCTTTTATTATTTTTATACCATGTATATTTGAAATATATCAAGGTATACTAAGTTTAGTCTCAAGTTTTTGACGCTTAAAAATATTGATACTACGAACACAATTTTGGTAAATGTATTCATAAAATGTCTGTCTATCTGTCAACATGATAAGCCAGAGCCGGAACTAGATTTAAAGGGGCTAGATTTAAAGGAAAAGACTAAGTTCGGGGCTTTATTTCTCTATAGAGTTTGTCAACTTAATAAAGAAAAGGACAAGAGTTCAGTTTAGGTTCGAAACATTATATCGTATGTATAGAGATATATTATATATTTTAAATTTACTTGCATGTCGTAAAAAAGCAATCGATTGCGTAATCAACACTGTCTATACTTGGTATTTCAACAAATAACTCAGTCAATTGTTTGTTTTCACTTGTTTTTTTTTATTACATAAACATTTCAATATTAAATCATAAATTTTTTGTTTTGAGTGTTTAGATTTACTCAACCAGATACATTAAAAAGTTGGTTTTAATTAATTAGTTTGTAATTTATTTTAAATTACCAAATTTTTACTGTATTTAAAAAAATATATATTCTGAAAAAACTGCTTTGCCCACTAGATGATGTCAGGAAAGATATATTCATAAATCGTATTGCTTGAATTAAGAAATAGAGATCCTTTTGTATTCAGTCATCAGTGGTAACCCACTTTTTAAAAATTTCCCACACAAAGAAAACAAGAATAACAAGCAGTGGGTTCGGTTTAATGAGACCCTTGAGGTCCACACGAATAACTTCCCCGTATAATAAAGAAATATAAAAAGAACAAAAAATAAAATACCTCTTCTCCGATTCGAAACGACACGAATGTTAAGAAATTCTTTTCGGCTCATATTGCCCTTAATACGCTTCGATAGACATCTCAACGAAGTCGATATTATACTTTGCTCACATACACACACATACTTTTTCTCCAAATTGGTGTTAATTCCTCGTCCTGGCCATGAAACGTAAAGATATTTCGAAAATCGGATCCATTAAAAGAACTTTATACACTGGGAAGTTAAAAAGATATACATTTTCCAATTTCTACTACAAATTCTGTATAGTTAAGATGGATCATTTATCTCTAGGAGCGGGCAGTTGCAATAAAATAAACCCCAATTCGCATACATGTTTCTTAACCAAATGATACAGGATGCTAAACATCATTATACTATTTGTATAATATCCTAGGTGACGAAAATTAAAATAAACCTTCCGGTGTTTCATTATGATTGCTGTTTGGTGTTCATTATAACTGTTTATCATCCGTAAATTTTTAATTACAATGGCCATTTGTTATACTACCTCAAGCTCTTGTATAAACAATTAAAAAAAATTTGTTTGTACTACATGTTACCTACTCATGGTTTGCTTTATATCCTTTTAAAGAAAAAACAAACTTTTATTATTATTATAATTGTGTAAAAATTGAATTATTATAAATATTGTATGAAATATAATGAAGTTTAGCATCTGTGTCTCTGTCACAAACGAGTATAACGAGGCCACCCACATCATTATTTGATAATCTTTATTTATTAAACTACACTCATATATACAACTAGCGAATACCCGCCCGCTTTGCTGGGCAATTTCTCTTTTAGACTATCACGTTATAGCCCTCATTGAACCCCCCTTGTTCACAAGTTTGTGAATTTTAATTTTTTTGTTTGGGAACTTTTTTGAAAATGAAGTTTTTCCGTTGATACTCGCTGACATTGTAACTTTCTATAGGTTCAATCATTAAAGTAACCTGATTTTTATACTTTTTGGATCAAAATTACCCCATCCACCGAGTTTCATCAAATTCTAAAACAACATGTTTTTCTCGATTTTTTCAAAGGGAAAAAATCGAGAATCTTTTTGTATCTCCAATTTCGATAAAATAAATATATAAAACTTTCGTATATTTGCAGATAACTCGGAAGTGAATCACGCCGAGAAATTTCTGGAGTTTGCGGTGGTAAACTGCTGAAAACTTTTTATAGGCATAGCCATTTACTTTCCAATAATTCCAGTTTCATATTCGTTTTTATCCATTCCAGCGCTCAATATGATTTGAAGGGATGCTTATTTACACAAATTATTATTCTTATCTCGAACAAAATATATCAGATATTCTTCTCAAACATTGATATTGTTTTTATTTGTAAACTAATTCAGTTTTGCTTAATTTACTCTTTATCAATCACAAAGTAGTTGATAACTTACAAAAGTCAATAAGTAATTTTAAGTTGGAGACAACAACATAGTAAATATAACCCTATAATTGTTGTTGTGTTTCAATTTATTTAATAACTATGACATTTTATTCGAGCTCGAAAACTAATTTATAAGTTATAATTTATACATTGTTCAAATTAAAGTCAGAGCCAAGTTAATTTATCTATCGTTGACAGTAAGTGCAAGTATTAAATCATTGTCTTCTCCTATGTTCGTGTATAAATTTAATACGCGAAGATAGTAGATTGAGTATTACTCCATTTATAGATGATACGTTTCATGTTATTTATATTTTATACCTTTTGACACTATTTTTTAATTGTATGCCAGACGCCAAGCCTTATGCGGACAGTCAATTAAGCCTACCTGAATGTTTAGTAACTTTTCCAGTTTTTTTAGATCAAAATTACCTTATACACTGAGTTTTATCGAAATACAAAAGAGATACAAAAACATTCTCGATTTTTTTGAATTATTTGAAACTCGATGGATGGGGTAATTTTGATCCAAAAAGTATAAAAATCAAGTTTATTTAATGATTGGATGCAGAGTTTCTGAGATATCGTAATATTTGGATCGTTTTAGTCCGTATCTCAAAATTTATTCGACCATTCGTCAAATGCACCCGATATTTGTACTTTTTGAGACAATCGCAAAAAAATTTTTTGGGACGATTTGATCTATAGAACATTACAATGTCAGCGAGTATCATGGGCAAAATTAAAATCCATAAAATTGTGAATAAAACGGTGGATAAGTGAGAGCTATAACGTGATGGTCTAAAGGAGAAATTACCCAGCAAACCGGGCGAGTATCTGCTAGTTTTATGATAAAACTAACCGTTTGACTGAAAATCGCGACCTTCGACACCGAGTAAATAACTTAACTGTTACGTTTTGGACAAAAGTGTAAAAGGCACTTTCGATTTAAAATTTTCCAAAAACGCTCTTATGCTATGTTCATCGAGTCACGGCACGTCCTCCCGTTGATGATAAAAATGTTACTGGTTAAAGTATAGCTTTGCAGGAATCATTAGGTAACAATAGACAGACAGACAGTTTACTGTATATCTAATAAAAATTTATTACAATATCTTTAATTAAATGACACCTCATAGATTGGTATAATAGTGATTATAAAAACAGTATATAATAATATACTGCATAAACATTAACGATTATGTCAAAAACATTAGTATGTTTTTGACTTACTCTTAGTCTCGTAAAAACGAAATAAATGCCAAATGCCAACACAATAAGAATACATTAATTATTTGAATATAAATGACTTTGAAAATGTAAAATAGTTTAATTTACTATATGCTCTAGCAATGGAAATTAAACATGCAATATAGATAGATTAAATTCACACAAAGGGTTTTTTTTGGCTTAATCAGTATGCATTTATTGGAATTTATTATAAAAATTAAATACACATTTCAATATACAACGTGTTCTGTTATTGACTGCAGAAACATAGCTTCCGAAAATAAACTCATCAAGAGCAACAAAAAACCTCTTTTCCAAATTGGAATTTGAGGCCTACTTTGGGAGATACGGGTATGACAAAAATTGATACATTTGTTCATTTACTGACTATCATTCGATTACCAGTAGCCAACGATAATCAGTAGAAATTAGTTTCACTTAATAATGGAATGGATTTTTTTTAAAGTATAGGATTATTTAATTGAATTTGGTCAAACTGTCCCACTGCCGAAATTCTACAAACTAACACAAATTAAGGCTCTTGAATTGTTAAAAAAATTATCTTCAGTTTGTTAGTTTTATTCTAGTTGCGATGATTGTAAAAACTCATTACGAATGATGATATAAGATGAATGTTTCCCTTACTCAAAGTATATGATAAGTACGTTGGAACAGATGTTATGAAAATTGGCAATATGCACTGCTATTTCCATTTTAAATGACTTTTTAAATAGATAATATGATATTATTTTCATCTTATATTTCTTTTATGTATTTCTCTTCAAATGAAAATTTTATCTAATATACTACATCTTTCAATAGAAAATTTTATTTTTATATTCACAATTTCTGTGTGTATTCATTAAATCTATAAATATTTTTCGAAAAACAGTTTTCTTTATGACCAATAGAGCACTTTTAATATTGGATTTGGCTTTGGGCTAAAATTTCTTGAACCTCTAGAGATAGGACGTTATTGTCATTCTTATCAAATGTCCAAAAGAACGGAACCCTTTATTCATTATGAAAATACAGCACTAAAAAAGCCGAAAAGAGAAAGAATCGTCTAAAAAAATTTGGGGTCCTTTCTTAAATGGTCAAATCTCAAATCTGATCATCAGTTGCGTGGTCCTTTATATAAATTTCTCATTTGGTGTTTTCACATCGAAAATTACAAAAATAAAATGTTTTTTTTTTTTTTTTTTTTTTAATTTTTTAATTAAATATAGTATAAATAATTAAAATTTGATCATTTGTAAATTGAAATTATTAATGTGTGTATAAAAAACTATTATAAATAATTATAAAAAACAACAACACACAGTGTTTTCAAGCGGTCCTCCCCCTAGAACTATGTGTGTTCAAGGAGCGTGACGCGTGACGATGACGCGAGTTTCATGATTTTTGTTCACCCAAAAAAGTGCTCAACGCGTTTAAAGGAATTTTCACTTTAAGAATTTTGCAATTTTAAAATATGTATCATATTAATAATAATTAATTCCTAGCGCAACGTACGTAGAATAGCTTGTAGAATCTAATGCAAACGAAAATATCATAATATTATTTATAAGAAAAAGAAGCAATTTTATAAAAGTTGAAAAAGTATAAACATTTTATTGCTTTTTGTATATTATTGATTTACTGTGAAAAGTAATGATTAATTACCTTTATGAGATTATCTGCTTACTTAATCGTTAATATTTTTATTTAACGCAATAACTTCGTTCGTTTTATAACTAGGTTTCGTTAATATTGACTATAAAAATTATAATTACACTTTAAATGACTCATAGTATTGAAAGTTTTTAAAGAGTGACATTTCATTAAATAAAATTTTAAAAAATCTTCGTCATTCAAGTACCTACAGAGTGAAATATAATAACCAATGGTTTTTGGTCGAAAATAATTTGGCCTAATACTTTTTACAAACTTTTTATGATTCTTAGAGTTTTTTTACCTTTTCAAGTATAATCTATAATAGTATTTTTCTTAAAATATATAGAGTGTCAAAAAATTGTAGACTATCGATTTAAGGGTTTCGAATTACAATTTAAAAAAATATTTTATGGAAATGATATTCACAGGGGTATCGTATAAACTTTATACTAACGTATAAAAAGTTAAAAACGAAATTTTTTATTTAGTACAAAAATCATGTACAAAGGCTTCGGGAACATAATCTAAAATCAATTATTTCGCGAATAAATATTATTTACCATTTCTCAAAATTAAAAACTAACTGATAGTTAACTTCCCTTTATAGGAAGATATTGTAAAAGGTCCGAAATCGAAATTTTCGACATATCTTTACGTTTTATGATTAGGAAAAGGCATTTACACTAATTTGGAGAAGAAGTATTCGTCGTCGATATCGAGCGAACAAAAAAACCATCGACTTTGTTGAGGTGTCGTTCGAAGTATATTAACGGCAATATGATGCAATTCATAAAATTCGATCCAGCCGGCCGTTTTTATTTATTTTTTTAATTTTTATAACTTTTTATTATACTGGGAAGTTCTTCCTGTGGACCTCAAGGTTCGCACCAGTCCACGTTTTCTATCCACGGTTTTTTCGTTAATGGTACAGAATGTGGTTAGTGAAAACTTCTAAAAACTTTTCTATTTCTAAAATTTCTGTAAAATATTTATGAATTGCATTTTCTTTACTATTGTATTATGGATTGCGGTCAGTGCAAGACACTTTATTTAATATTTATATCACATTTCCTGAACATTCTGTTCATTTATCTACAATCGTGTAAAATGTTATCTCGTAACACAGACTATAGAATAGCAGATTGCACACGTATCCTATTGATCGCCGTAACCTTTTCTAAGTAACGGTTTATACTTTAGATGTACATAACTCTATGTTTTGATATTATTTATGTACATAATAGAAGGTGAAAATCCCGTTGAAATATTCAGAATTTCTATAGACTGTAAAAACCGGACAATTTGATAATTTAATAGTGTTGGAACTACGTTACTTATCGAACGATATTTATTTGCTGGTCGGGAGTTAAAATCGACTGCAACAGACACCAAAAACCGACATCTAGGTTACCTAGGAAAAAAATTTTTTTCAATCGATTCAGGTTGCCATGAATTATGAAAAAATGCAAAAATCTTTTAATAACTGTCAATTTCTATTTTTTGTCAAAACTTTATGTTTTATCATTTAAAAAAATTGAGTTGAGAAAGTTATCAGAAATTAAAGAGTTGAAGAAAACAGAAATAACTTAAATTAAGTACAATGCAATTTTTGAGTTATGTCATAGTAAATATCCTAATAAAACCAAACGTAATGTACTCACTCATTGGGTTGACTACTAAATCAGAAGTATGTCTTTTTTAAACTACTACAATTATTTCATACAGTAAAAACTAAAAGTAGCTATAGAATTACATAAATTCTTTATAATGTACCAAGGTACGAAAGGAATATAGTTCCTGCGTGATGTCGCACGACATCTCCCGTTCTTTTTATTTTTGTATGTTGTTTATATTCAACTATGAATCAGAATAGACAACTGTAGAAACAATTCTTATATTAGATTGTAAAAAAGATATTTTAATTTTGTTAAAAGATACCCGGCTTAAAGAAAAAAAAATTATGCTAGTAAAAATAAGTTGTTTACTGCAATTCTAAGCTTATCTACTTCTCGTAAAATTCTGGCTTGGATGTATACTTCGACCAAAGAACACCAAACATAGGAAATTCCAAAAAATGATGGAATAAATATATTCGAATTATACGTTTTGCTATAAACTGATAAATTCGATTCGTTCGATACATAAAATAAGAATGCCTCTGGAGAGTTTTGAACGAGTCACTATAGAATATTTTGTATAGTACTTCTATTTTATGTAGGTATGAAGTATTTGACAACTTCCATAGCGGGTTTTAGATAATTCGTAGGTGTTTCATATCGGAAAGCCCCCAAGTATCTAGATATCCGTAGTTTAAGAAAATTATTAGATTTGTGTCCATTAAGTCTTATTCTTTTTACAAAATACTACACACACAAAATTTTTTTTAATTTAAAGTAGTTACTCTTTCATATTTAAACCATAGACAACTTAAATTGAAGTTCGAAGGCTCTTAATGGATGTTTCATGATTAATGGAAAATATCTCATGGTTTGACGTTATATGTTTATAAGTATAAAATTCAATAGTTGCATTTGTATTGAGAAATGTACATGTCACCGTTTTATTATAAGAATCGTTAGTTTATATTAAATCTAGCAATATTGTTAAGTATCGATTTACAATCTAGGGTTTTTTTGGAACTATGATCCTTATAAAACCAACAAAAAGTGCAACAACAAAAAAAACTATTTTCATCTGGGTTACCTAGGAAACTAAAACTTTTTCGATCGATTTAGCTTGCAATGAATTGTGAGAAAATGCAAAAATATTTTTATAATTTGTCAATTTGTATTTTATGCCAAAGTTTTATATTTAATCTTTTAAAAAAATTGGGTTGTGAAAGTTATCAGAAGTTAAAGAAAACAGAGATAATTTAAAGTAAGTACAATGCAATTTTTATGCTTTGTCATAATAAATATCCTAAACAAACCAATGGTAATGTACGCACATATTGGGTTGACTACGAAATCAGAAGTATATCAGAAAAAGTCCCATTCAGATCCTGTGGTACAAATAATTCCCAGCGCTGAATACAACCAACGAATACTATCAAACGCATATTGCTACGGGTCATTGAGCATATTTCTAAATAGCTCGCTCTAACGAAGCATTTCAAATATTACTTACCGCTATGGAATCAAATTCGTATTGTCTATATCAATAAGACTGTTTAGTTATTGGACAATAACATTAGATTGTTTTAGTGTTTGTTCACATCTATCGACAGTTTATAATCTGATTGGATGTATTATAATCTAACGATTCTTACAAAAACACGACGACATGTGCAGTATTTATTTAGTTTCATATTCCAGTTCGATTATGGTGTGTAGGTAAGTGGTTTGATTAATCGGAATGACATGTGGTACTAACTATCCTACTGTCAAAACTCAGGGAGGACAGTTACACATATATATCATTTACCATTGCACCATTATAATGGACACAAGATTGAAATTCATAATCATTCATGTGATATTAATAATCAGAGGTCTCTATTAATACAGTTTATGTAGAAGCTAGTTACTCTTGTCCATAATGAACTAACCTTGTCCATAATAAACGACCTTATTTTAGTTTTTGTTGATTTTAATACGGAAGGTCTGGTTTTTCATCAAAGATTGTAAGCTTAATTAATTTTTTCGAGCTTTACTTTGTGGAAGTCCAAAACGAAAATATATCACTATATATTTTAAATTTATTTGCAATCTTCCACGATTATTTTAAGGTTTTTAAATTAAAAACAGACTGTTACAACTGTTTCACTTGTTAAAAAGGATCATCCGACATTCATTGTCATGGATGAATGTCTGATGATAACCAATTCCGTTCGCGGTATTCCTAGGGTAGTGGGGTCGATTCCCGCCGTAACAAAAAAAGTTGATTTAATTAATAGTTGTGATGGGTTGGTGTAGTGCTTGGTATATGCATGAAGGAGGTACACTCAGTCTTTGGAAATAATTGAGGAGCTGATAAATGAAATTATCAGCGGAAAATGTGGTAAAACACATATATGGTATCACAATGGGCTAAGCGTGTCCTTCGTGAACAGCCAATATTACCTAACCTAACTTACTTTATTACAAAGTACCAACTCTTTTTTAAGGAAGTTGATGTTTATGAGAAATGTAATCCTTTTTCGAATTACCCATTCTAATAGAAGCTACAAAATAACGTCTAATAATGCAGTCACAATTGATACCAGGTACAAAAATACTATAATGTGTGGTAGAGTAGTTTTTAACTGACTTCAAGCAAAAAAAGGAGGAGGTTATCAATTCCCTCATAACTTTCGACTAAGTGAACCGATTTTGATGATTCTTTATCTATTTGAAAGCCGTGTCTTAAATTTGCATTAAGTATGCACTACAAGAGAACGCATAACTCAATATCACGTCAACCGATTTCGATGATTCTTTTTTTAGTGACAAATTAGTAAGTGTACCCCAGATTCACTAAAAATCACAACAACAAAAAAACTTTTAACAAAGAAAACCGACTTCAAAAGAAAAACTTTTCCAAAACAAATTAATATGCACTAAAAAGAAAAAAAATAACGAAAATATAATGTAGTTAAAATTATTGTTATTTTTGGAGTCGGTGTCAGCCAAGCTTATGTAGCAAGCTGTTCTGTCAGAGTTGTTTCCTTGGCTGACACCGACTCCAAAAATAACAATAATTTTAACTACATTATATAATCGCTATTTTTTTACTTTTTAGTGCATATTAATTTGTTTTGGAAAAGTTTTTCTTTTGAAGTTGATTTTCTTTTTGTTAAGTTTTTTTGTATGTAATAAAATAAACATAAAAAGTATTATGACCTGATAGTAGGTAATAATATTTATTTTATTATAATTATATTTACACATGTAATACTGCAGTTTGGTTGTACGAATATGATGTGATTATCCATGTGATAGGTGTATGTGTGTGATACATATGAATGAATGTGATACTTAAGGATCGCGGATCACGTTTTTCTTTTAGTATCTTTACGTCGTGTATATGCATTTTCACGAATAGCCTTCATAAGAAGGTAAACTTGTTACTACCATTTACTAAATCCTATATTGAAGTGTTTTAATAGTATGCTTTATAACAAGGCTAATTTTCTTAAAATTATTTTGGAAAACTAATATTCATTAGTTAAAAGCATGAGAAATATTTCCCTCTAAAGAAAATTATAACATGCAGTATTTCTTCTATAAATGAATTTATTATCTCACTTAACTCCCCTTTTGTTTTAAATTTAGTTGGATAAAATTTTTGGTGCGGAGCTTTTATTTCAAAACCTCAATGAAAAATAAAAATCGATAAAACATGTTTTAGCTCATTTTATGAGGGAACGAATATACATTATTTGTTCTTTTTATACAAATCTTATGTTTTAGCTAAAGAACCCGACTACATGTTTATCAAAAGTATTTCATAAATTCTTCCTCATTTACAAAAACCAAATTTCATAGAATTTAAAAAATTTAAGATGTTTTTTATATGTGAAAGTAAATAACTTTTTTAATACTAACTTAAAAAATAAAACAAAAACTTTTTAATTTAAATTTTCTACCTACAAACAAAATTACTAAAAGAAAAAATATTTTATTTGATAAAATTTCTTACCCTTAAATAATTGAAAAAATATATTATTGCTCACAAAAATATACACTCAAACAAATAATATAACCACTCTCACAATCAGTACGAATGAAAAAGCTTAGAAAACAAAACGAAACGACATCGCAAGTTTATTAAAAAAATGAACATAGAAACTTCTGAATTAAAAAAAAACGTATTTTTTTTAATGTATTGTACACACACAGATTTGACAGTATTATTTTAAAAGTAAGAACGAATATAAAAAGTTGTGACTAAAACTGACGAATATTTAGAAATATAAAAATCACTGTTTTTATTATTATGTTTTTTTCTGTGTTATTTAAAGAAACATCTTTGAAATATTAACAAAAATATAAAAACAACATATTTTTATGTTTTGTGTCCTTTGTGCATACTTTTATAGTTAATTTTAGTGTTCCGTAACTATAAAACGGAAAACGTTTTAACCCAGGTAAATGAAGCCATATTCGTTGCGGGCGTAGTCATGGCAGGGGCAATAAAATCGTTGCCAGCGCTTCCATTTTGGCGATAAAGGAGGCTGTTATGACTAATTTGCAATTCTTTACATGTTAATATTATAGAAAATGTCAAATTAAAATTATTGAAAAACACTAATTAATTAAACTTAATTAAAAATTGTGAAAATAAGAAATCAAATTGCACAAATATTATTTTTCAAATGTAAATTTTCATAATTATTTATTTAAATTTGTGAGACAATAATATTAAATTTTCAATGTAAGTCATAAATGCAATCCATACAATTATATATGATGCATTCTATAATGAAAGTAGTGCACGGTGCGAATAATAAGCCACATTGACCGTTATAAATCTCCACAAATATGAAATATTCGGACATTTATTCCATATTTGTGTAGATTTATAAAATTATTCGCACCGTGTGTGATTTTTATTGAAGGCGTTTCCATGGTAACGATACACTACTTTCATCTAGGAATTTGTTTATTGATTTATTCAAAAATGTAAAAATTTTAAATAATGATGAATTTAATATGTTTTTGGGAAGTGTAATAACAAAATTCTAGGGAACAATGAATAACCCACATTTCAATATCATCAAACCAACATAAACATTAAGAGATATTCGCCTTCTAAATCTATAATACAGCCAGCCACTAAAACTTGAGGAACATCAATTAGAAGAAGGTAAACTTTCACGTTCTTGGTGCCCGGCACAACCACTCAAAGCCAGAGCAAGATCAATTTACACATAAAAATAAGTAACTGAAAATTAATGATTTTTTCGTTGGGCAATAGTATTAAATATATTCAACGCCCCCGGTATTTTGCGTGTTGAAATCTTCTTCAAGAAATTCTTGACGAAGTTTGGCGAAATTCTGAACGAAATATTGATCACATATATGACACAGACATGAGCCATCTCGGTCAAATATTAGTTCATTACAATTCTTTCATAATACTTTTTACCACTTTCTGGATTATCTCAACAATGATTTCTAAAAATCAAGCCTTTTATACAAAATTTCTCTGGCGCTAGTACACCCTTTAGATCATATTTTGCAAATTTTACTCATTTTAAATTTGGAAATAAATTTAGCAATAACATTTGAAAAAGAGTTTAAAATACAAAACTATAAACATAAATCACATTAACGTAAAGCAGACAAGATATTGTAATACAATTTATAATAAGGTTTCAATATGTCTGAAACATTTTTATTTGATTATGTTACAATAAAATTTAAATGAAATATCATTTTTATGGCTATCGGAAAGTTTACGAAATCGTATCATTGTCTATACTCTCATAATGATTCGATTCACCATAAAAAATTCGTTTTACAATCGTTTTTGATAAAATGTTTCACAAACGAGTTTAAAAAACCAAATTTCAAATATGCTATTAAAGTAATCCGGTCATCACGTGACTAGTAAACTTGTCAACTAGGCAATTTGTATGGTGTAAATGTAATAAAATGCTCTAAAAGTATAGTAAAGTAGGTTCTCTCCCTAGTGGTCCCATACGAAGCACGATAGAGACTACACATTTTAAATTGTTAGGTTAGATTAGGTTATATTGGCTGTCCACGAAGGACACAGTTAGACTATAGAGCCCATTGTGATAAAATATGTATTTTACCACATTTTCCGCTGATAATTTCATTTATCAGCTCCTAAATTATTTTCAGAGGCTGAGTGTACCTCCTTCATGCATATACCATGCACTACACTAGCTCATCACAACTATTAATTAAATTAATTATTGTTTTGACGGCTGGAATTAACCCGCTACCTTTGCATACCGCGAACGGAATTGGTTACGCCTTAAGCATTTGAGCCACTAGGGGTGACGTATAAATTGTTGGATGTCACATTTTAATTTGTCTTTTATCATCATACTAATTTTTTCTGAATTTTAAAATAATGACTAAAAAATTTTTACAAAGAAGCTACGGAACCATAAGAAACTAGCAATACAATTAAAACATACGAAACTAGCAAAACATTTTGATAAAAATCACATCAAAATATAGACGGTAAACATAACAGTTCAGTAAATAAAATATCATTGATAAATCAACATTTCTATGATGAAAATGCAAAGTGCAATTGTGTCGACTAAACCATATGTAACTCTATACTAAAGAAAAAAAAATACAGAGATACGTGCTTATAACTAACTGTACGTGTTATCATAATGAAAATTCTAAAATATGAAAACATAAAATTATTACAGGAAGCCAAAATCTCATGGGATCTGTTTTAAAATTTATAAAGCTGTTCATATGAATGCAGCCATATGGTCAACACATTCAACTTCCAAATGATGAAAATAACTTTCCCAAATTGCCTAAAACACTGCAATAATAGTTATTTCATTGAAACAGAGATGCATACCTTAAAGTGCTTTTTTAAAATGGCTTCATGACTTTTGCAAAACCCGGTATAATGCAAATTGTAAAATATAAAAATGATTTGTGTTTCCGGCAATCAAAACATGAATGATAATAAATTTTTTTAGTTTTTAAATTTAAATATGAAGATTATAATAAATATACAGTATGTAGGTACGTTTAACGTAAAAATTACATCAAAAATTGTAGGGGAGAGCGGGTACAAAAGTAACGGCGGGTCGAAAGTAACAAATGCTGTGTAGGTTTATCTAACAGTCGAAAAACCGCTTCACTGCCGTCAAAAGTGGGATTTTTAAAGTTTACTTATTTGATATTTAATAGCCTGATATTAATCTGAGAGTTTGTTAAAAGTATAAAAAGTGACTGTACTGAATTTATATAGCCACTAGCAGATACTCGCGTTCTTCTCTTTTAGACTACTCACTTATCCACCCTTTTGTTCACAATTTTATGGATTTTAATTTTTTGGTGGGGAACTCTCACTTTTTTTGAAAATGAAGTTTTGTCCATGATACTTACTCGCTGACATTATAACTTTCTATTGGTCCAATCATTAAGTTAACCTGATTTTTATACTTTTTGGATCAAAATTACCCAGTGGTTTGCAAAATATGATTTAAAAAGTGTACGAGTGCCAGGGAAATTTTGTATAAAAGGCTTGATTTTTAGAGATCATTGTTGAGATAATCCAGAAAGTGGTAAAAAGTATTATGAATGAATTGTAATGAACTAATATTTGACCGAGATGGCTCATGTCTGTGTCATATATGTGATCAATATTTCGTTCAGGCCAAACTTCGTCAAGAATTTCTTGAAGAAGATTTCAACACAGCCTGCAAAATTCCGGGGGCATTGAATACATTTAATACTATTGCCCAACGAAAAAATCATTAATTTTCAGTTACTTATTTTTATGTGTAAAATGATGTTGCTCTGGCTTTGAGTGGTTGTGCCGGGCACCAAGTACGTGAAACGTGAAAGTACTTTCTTCTAATTGATGTTACTCAGGTTTTAATGGCTGTATTATAGATTTAGAAGGCGAATATCTCTTAATGTTTATGTTGATTTGATGATATTGAAATGTGGGTTATTCATAGTTCCCTTTTGTTATTTCACTTCCCAAAAACAAATTAAATTCATCATTATTTAAAATTTTTACAATTTTGAGCTGTGCGTTGATCGATCAGTCAGCTTGAATTCTTATATATTTAGCCATTACGAGTTCACCAAGTGACTAGTTAATTTATTACATTTCTAACTTGTATTAAATTCATAACATATGTAACAAGTAAACGCATTTAATAACAACATAATTTATTATAGTAATTAATGTTATGAAAATAAATTGTAGGCTACATATACATTGAAATATTTTTTTATTGATATGTTTTCCATATTGCTTTAAATAACATTCTACAACTGGAAATGTGTAATAAAGATTATTCAATTCTGTAACATATTTTTGAGTAGGTGGAAGGTATTACTAGTTTGTATAATATATAGGTTGAGCCATTGAATTGTAAGATTTTGAAAATACTGTAAAACGAAAACCTATCAATTATGTTTTACCATCTCAAAATACATAAACAGCATTTAAGAAAATTACATGAATTGTTTTTTATAGTAAATTATAAATTGTGTTTTTAATAACTTAAATAATTAAATTACATAATAATCCAGTTAATAAGCCGGGACAAAGTATCGAAAGTGGAAAAGTGGGGATACAGTACTGATTTTAATGAAACTATTTTTTTTTTTGTGTTTATAGGACCCCATGGAACATTCAGCCAACTTAACCTTGACAGAAAAGGGTATACGGTCCAAGCGGGGGCATTATGCAGTACAAAATCGTATTTTGGCTTAAAATTGTAAGCTAATAGGTATTTTTGGTCGCTGAATACGAATCCGATATTCGATTACACGGAATTATCATCTTCCGAAGTTTATGCCATTTTTGGCCAAGAATTTCACTTTCTTGGCACAAAAACTACAAATCAAATACTTATCGTCCAAATTGTGCTCTAGGAGATATTTTTTGTCGTTGATTACGAATCCGATGTCAGATTTACTGTCACGTCTTCCGCAAATCGTGCTAATTTTGGTCAAAAATTTATTTATTTCTTTTTTTTTTGGCTTAAAAACGGCGAATTAAATGTTTATAAAAAATGACACGATTTTCGGAAGGCGTCATAGAATCCGAGTAATCGGACATCGCATTCGTAAAAAATTGATATTGACGAAAACATAAGAATTCGATTTCAAAAATTCGATAACACAGCCACGATTAAGATGTCATTTTTTTTTAAATAAACTTGGTTTTATCAAAATGGCAGACGAAAATACTTTTAGAAATTTCGCATTATTATGGGTTCACGGTTGTATACGTTTCTAAAGATCAACAAGAAAACTAAAGAAGAAATAAAGTTTATGTATAATATGTTGAGTATATTAAAGTTTATAAAATTCATAAATAGATTATATTATCTTGAATAATATCTTTACATTTATACTCGAAGTAAACTTTTCAAGAATTTCTATGAGATTATCCTGTTCTTATCCGTAAGGGATTGCATCTTTTAAATGAATAAATTTAAATAGAGAAACCTTGAAAGTGGTGTATTGCTATTTATACGTCTACAGGATAAAACCTAATAATTTTAACAAGCGCAGTTTTGTGTGGTTTTTAATATTTTCTGTATAATACTCGATCCAAATTGAGTAAAAATATTGAAAATTTGTGCGTAAAACGAGTAATTAGTGCTAGTCTCAAGATAAGACATGGATTTTTTTACTAATTTATTCTCTTACTTCCACAGTACGGTTTAAGTTTAATATCAAATTGCAAAGTCTATTCAATTTCCTTATATTAACAAGTGAAAACAAACAATTGCCTGAGTTAATTGTTGAAATACCATGCATAGTCAGTGTTGATTTCTTTATCACATAACGCATACATTATATGTGACACATAAATAACGTTATTCAAGTATAGTACATGCTATAAAATTTGCGAATAAATGGCGCCCTCACGGGTAAACAGTGATAAGGAACATTGATAAGGAACATTTGTTAAACTTTTGTTCTAACTCTAACGGTTTACAAGATGGGTCCTACGGACCTAAGACCCAATTGACCTATGATGCTCATTTACGAACTTGACCTCACTTTTTACGTCCTGGGTACGCTGTTAAAATTTCACCTCGATATCCTTTTTCGTTTTTGAGTTATCTTGTCCACAGACGGACGGGCGGACAACCGGAAATGGACTAATTATCTGATTCTATGAACACCTACAGCAAAATTTTGCGAGTAACATCAATATTTTTAAGCGTTACAAACTTGGGGCTAAACTTAGTATACATATATGCATGGTATAAAAAGGAAGTCATTAGGAAGAATATGATCAAATATTTTTTGATTATTCCCTGCATTGTATAACACTTAATATACTTTATACCTACGTCATTAAAACGATGACGACATATTAATGACGCAATCATATCATGTTTAATAAAAATATGGATAATAAAATCAATACGTCATAAGTAATATGTGTCATAAAAAACAATCATTCATAATAAACATGTAAAAGATTTCTTTGTTTGAATATCATATAGAAAATATATCTGCAATCAAAATTAACCTTATTGAAGGTTTCAAGGACGTATAATGTGATACATGTAATAACTTTTTTGTTTGCATGCTTCTAAAACGATAAGGGCGATTTATCGTTTTGCTTAAACGTAACTAAACTTAATTTTCTCACACATGTATTCGCCTTTATACCTTTATACTCTTGAGCAACAGAGAGATACTTTATTTCTATGGTAATCTTATTATTCTACTTCTAACAGGTGGAATGAAACAAATACAAAATTTTCATGAAGGGACTATCAACTTTCAAGTTGAAGCTTTCATAAACTTTTAGTAAATTGCATTTCCTCAATATCGATCCTATAATTTTTGCGTTTTTGCGTATTACTCTAACAAACAGACAAACAACAGGTTTATAATATCACCATTTAAATAAATATATCATATTTATTTTAATTACTAAAGTAATTAAGAAAGTATCGTGCTCAGGCCCAATTAATGTATTGTTTATAGGTCGTCCTTACTAGAGACGACTATGTAATATTGTTAATTGTTCAACGATTTCAACGCTGTTACGTTTATTTCTTATGCACGAGCGTCATTTGTATGAAAATTAGATTTAATTATTTAAGGGTTGAACGATTATCTTATAGTCAGTCACCTGTAGAACAAAGATAGTTTCATTAATGGCGTCGCCAAAGGAGCCCGGGTTCAACTCGATTTTCGAAATCATTTAAAAGAGAAATCTTGCATGACCAATTGATATTTTTTCGTGAAATATTTTATATTTTGGGAAAATGTCCTTTTTAGTTTAATCTGAATTTATCACAACTCTGTGTCAATACGCGTGACAAAAATCGAGAAAGTTCACTCCTAGAAAAAATATATTCCGTTTCACTATTTACGTTAATTATACCATGTATATGAAATATATCAAGGTATACTAGGTTTAGTCTCAAGTTTGTAACGCTTAAAAATAATGAATAAAATTTTGGTATAGGTGTTTAATTAGTCCATTTCCGGTTGTCCGTCTGTCATCAAGATACTCAAAAACGAAAAGAGATATCAAGTTGAATTCCGTTATCAACACTATCTATACATGGTATTTCAACAATTGACTTTGTTTGTTTTCACTTGTTTTATTTATATTTATTTCACTGTACGATATGAATGCATGTCAGATATTTTCAAATAACAAAATTTCATAAAATAACTTTTCTATTTTAAAGTAAGAAGTCACGTATTGTTTATAATGTATGAAATTAAGTAAAAAAAAATACACATTGTATAAAAATAATGTGAATTTTAACATTTGTTCAAGTCATTCATGAGTTTTAAAATTCTTAATATTTAATAATTTATGCATGTTTTTTTGCCTTGTTACATTTTTGTATTTTAACCAAAGTATATATATATACATACATGTTCCATATATATACGAATTTATACATACATACACATAACACACGTACAATATATACAAAGAGTGGAATCAGTGGAAATTCAGTTGTAATGATCTTATGTATAATATCTCTATCCTATTTTTCCTGGGCATCCTATCAACCTTATTACTTCACTGAAATTCCATGATGTACCCCTAATTTTAAAGTTTATTTTGAAGCTAATGACGAAACCATTAATTTTGTTAATTATGTAATTTGTATATCATACCTGTAATAAAATTGCGTATACGTTAAATGAAAGTAAATTATTCACATGTATATTATTTCTATAGAATGTTTAAACAATGGGTACCGCACTGTTTAATTCTGGACGGAGAGCCTAAATGGCCGAGCGGTCTAAGGCGTTTGTCTTCGTCTGTTTGTCCATTTAGACTTAGGTTGCGGGCTCGAATCCAGGCAGCGGCAGTGTGAACAATTTATAATTAATGCGAGTGCAGAATTGATCACATTGTCGTCGCTTGGATAAGAACGAAGTAACCGACTCCACCCACATCAAAATGTAATTGTAAATATGTTTGTAATTAAATAAATAATGATTGACAAATAATGATGTGCGTGGCGTCTGTTATAGGCGTATATGTCAGAGAAACGGAGGTTAAACCCCATTATTATTATTGATTCTGGACGGGTCGAGCTAGTATTTAATAATAATATAAACAGGTATTGCATAAAAGATGAATAAATTTTCCTCATGATACCTCATTTTCCTCATTTGGCTTCATGATACATAATATCATTCAAATAACTGGAGACGTTCATTTTTTGTTTTATACTATTGAATAAAATTTAATATTACAACTGTATATCTCCTTATGCACCACTCTTTATATTGTAAAATATAAAATAACATTATTATAATGCTATTTCCACCCTCTCTATGCTTTCACGTCATTATATATTCCTATATATTATAAATGTGAAAGTAAGGATTTTTGTTTGTTTGTTTGTTACGCTTTCACGTAAAAAGCGAACAGATTTGAATGAAACTGTACTGCAATATATCACATATATCATAGATACATTTAAAAAAAAAAAAAATAAATTATATTAAAATTATTCTGACATTTTTATGCTCCATCTATGATAATGATTTTAAATCACAAATCATTTATGGTAGTATTAATTAGTACTATTAATTTATAATAGTAAATGTCAAACAATTCATGGCCTTCTCAATGAATTATGACTATTTTATACTCTAAAAAATTGAAAACTGTACAAATATTTTAGCTGTGTAAAGCAATTCCTTCGAGTGTTATGGAAGGGGAATGAAGCGGGCGGGTGTCAAGCTAGTCGTACTATTATGTGCTGTATTACTGTACAGGGTGTAACAATAAAATTGTAGAATCGATTTATATTGCAGAGAAACTAAGATAGAATTTTCCTTATATTAACACACCTAATACTTTGTTGTGTATAGATACGATACTAAATATAATATACACACATAGTATAACATACATATAAAATATGTCTAAATAATTATATTGATTTTTTTTTTATTATAATAGTCTTGTTACATTTAATTCTAATTATAAAAAAGTATACAATAGATACCAACCATGCACGACATAACTACCCAGGTAGCTACAGGTACCAACATTAATTAAAACGAAAATCTGGTGTCAAATGCACACAACGTCTATACACAAACTAGGAAATGAAGCAGTTAAGATTGTAATTCTATGGAGCAATATGATTTATTATGAGATCCGACTCAAAATTTTCGTATGAGTGTGTAGAACATATTCAGTAGAAAGAGTGCTTTTTCTAGGTTTAGAAGTCCAACCATGCTAATTCTTCTGAAAACTCTGGGAAATATAAGTCATTTTTTGTCCCGTCGCATTTTTCCTAAAACTCACCGTTTTTGAGATATAAGTAATTGAAAAAAAAACCTAACCATGATATAAATATTATCAAAGATAATAAATGAGAACTCTTGAGGATATTTAAATGAGGATATATCGAAAATAAATTTCGATTTTTCCTAGATCAATTTTTTGTATTATATAAATACGTATTGCGATACCAAGTAGTCATCATCAGTATATTAGCCAATCGTAATTACTCTAATTGTGTTACTCGTTGTTAATTTGGTGGTGGACTGCACATTGATATTTTCGTGTACTTACAATTTATACTTTTCCAAGTATCAGTCAAATAATAATGTTAGTGACGTCAGCCAATCAATTCCGAAGGTAAACATAAAAGGTATGCAGTTCGCAAATAATTTAAACTAACCCAATTTATAATTTCTATATATAGAGGATATATTGTACACTAAATGGTATTTTTAACTTTCGAATATCCAGAAAGTGTGCTAATTAAACGATGTTCTCTTTTGTCTTCTCGTTGAAAATAAAAAAAACATGAAAGTTTTTAGGTTAATAAGAATGAAATCGTTTCTGATTTACAAAAATATGAAAACTAAATTTGCTAATTTCAAAATTTTCTTGCAGAAAAATGAGTGCAGACTACGAAGTGCTCTTTCAAATTTGCATACCTTTAACCTTGAAACCCTCACAAGCATTCACCGAATCGATCGAAAATATACCAGTAAAGAAAAAAGGAATTTTTTTTAAACCCGGTTTTCTAAACAAATTTAAAAAAGGAATGTGTGTCCGTATTATATTTTTTACCGTTCATTACCAAATATACATTATTTGTTATTTGAGTTCAAAAGATGTTATTTTCTAAGTAGGTATTTTTATATCATTCTACCAGTAAAAATAAATAATATAATAAAACAGAATATGATAAGAGTCAAAATAAAAATTTCCTAGAATGTGCAATTTATACAACGTATCTCTTCTTTTTACTATGCATATATCTTTAAGAAGCAGGAGTAGTTCGTTGACTAGATACAATGCATCATATACTGCGTGTACCTATAAAATGTGATGTTAATTGTAAACTCGAAATTTAAATAAGCTTGGATGTGTCAATTGAGGACAGGGACAAGATATGCAACTAAAATATTCAGCTTAAACAGCGGTGCAAAAAAAAAAAAAACGAAATACCGGGAAGCGAAGATTACCACGACTCAACTTTGATTGAACGGCCGGAATAATAAACAGCACGAAATTTTTTTGGAACATGCTTTTAACACCACTTTGTGAAAAATAGACCTCACATGGCCAACAATTTTATGGTATATTTCAACACAGTTGCTTAAATCAAAGTGCGTAAAAATTAGGGCATTAAAATTGACGATCGTTGACTTTAGCCTAGGGCCAAAAGCTTAAAGAAAAGATTTTTCTGTTTACTGCTTTGTGCAAAGTAAAAGAAGTACCGTCGTTGGGAAAACGTTTGATGTCGAATTTTCAACAGAAATATTCATTTTGAGTTATCTATTTCCGAACCCTTTTTGTCTAGTTTCGACCTGAAAGTAATATTCGTTCTTAAAGCTTTGAATTCTGAGCACTTTAAAACATGCACCTAGTCACATAAAACTGGCAGCAGTACAAAATATATTGTAAAACTTAGTCTTAAAGATGTAACAAGCCAAATATTTTCCTATTTTCCAAAAGAAAATTATAACAAGTGGCACTCGTTTCCATAAAATACCTAAATTTTAAGTGATGAAATGAATTGTATTTGTGTACATTTCTTCCATAAGTGATTTTATCTAAATATTTCAATTTTCTCATGTTCTAATAGAATACACTCTCAAAATTTGAAACGTGAGTCTCAAATATTTTCATACTAATCTAGCATCCGAATCTATTTCGCATCTGTGACCAGCAATAAGTTGTAGAATTTTAAAGATTTTAATTTAAACTTACATTATCCTTGAATTAATTTTGACTAATTTATAAGCGTGAAAAAATATCATGTAGTGTCTACATCAGAATTTTTTTATAGTGTCTGGAATTAAGGAACATCCTTTTGATACTTGGTGTAATACACAAAAATTGGCATTACATTTTTTTCTACATCTACAATTTTTTATAGTGTGAAATAATCATATACAGCAATAAACTATGTGTTGATAGATTGCCTCTTGACTTCCCAAACTTTAATCCAAGGGAAAGTATTTTTTACAATTTAAATTTTTATTTAAAAAAATTCGTAACGGTGCATGTTGAGCAATGTATGGCGAAAATTGTTACGCAGTTCCTCATCTGTTCCTTCGTATGCCCTTGCATGACCTATGTATGCCAATGAGTCTGAAGATAGATTGTGTATGAACTAAAATATTTTTACATTTGTGGAAAGACAATGTGGAAATATTTTATTTTACATGCATAGTATTAAGTTTTTAAACGGTATATTGGAAATGTATTTGTTTCACTCTATCCCATTTAGGTTTTCATTCACTTAAAGGTGCCACACTGTCATAGCTTAGTGTATATTCGTTTTATGGAATGAGAAAACAATATATCAATTCATCTAATATCCACGTATTTCATTTCTTTAAGGTTTCAATTTTTTCAATAAATTTTATCTATTTGCTTTCATTGCCATCGAATCCTTTATATAAAAATTGGGATTTTCTTTTAAAAGAAAAATCCATATCCTCTTTTTGTTTAGATAACGGAAAAACAAATAAAAATCTTAAAAAGTATGCAGTACCAAGGTTTTCTGAAAAATAATATTTTCATATTGACTTCTTCTATTCTCTATTGTTAAAAGATAAATTACCTCTATAGCTTATGAAATATGTGTTGCTCAATATATAAATAATAGTTCATATATAAGACAGACTTGGGTTTAAAAAAGAAATTTACAAAACTTTTCCTTTAAAAGAAAGTAAGAGAATAAGTATTATTTGCTGACCCATACATTTGTATATTTCATATGATACGGTCATCTAGTTCTAGTAATATACAGAGAGTCCCGTGACTCGATCGTCACAACTTAAGAGTGTAATTTCTGAACAAACTGGCTTTTAGGCCAATAAAATAAAGACATTGTTGAGTAAAGCAGTTTAAGGCTGTTCTATACAAAATTTTGATTGCGATTCAAGCACTGCGATTATACCCTTTACTCTATCGATTTGAAATTTGAATATGTTTTAGGTATTCATATTCTACCTGTCTGAGTTTATTTTGCGAAAATAATGTATATTTTCCAAATTATTATTAACAGAATTTTGTACCCAGGGCAGGTAGAATATTAATACCTACATCATATCCAAATTTCAAATCGATATAGTAAGGGATATCTACTCGCAGTGCTAGAAATTCAATTGCAGCTTTAACCATTCTTACCTGGAAAACGGCTTTTCTTTAAAACTTGTACAGAACAGCCTTAATGTTTTATTACTTAAAAATTTTCATATTTTCATGTAAATAGCTGATATAACTCTGAACAGCTTTATTCAACTTTATAGCACCAAAATAGCCTGATGTATGCCACTTTTTACGCAAAGTACTTTTTTTAATGTAAATATAGTATTATTGTCGATATTAGTACTATGCGTAAAAAGGGACATACCTCAGCTAATTTTGATGCTAGAAAGCTCAATAGAAAACAAACAATGTGCCGAATTACATCAGATATAGCTTTTAATCTTTATAATTCGAAGTAACGGTGAATGAATATTATCGAAATAAGCTGGAAATGTTTTTGAAGATTCAAATTTGTTTTTCTTATAAACTCTCTTTAAAGAGTTTGCGCAACAGAATTAAGGCTGCTGGCGAAAATGACGCGTTAATCACTTTACCATAAAAGTGATAACTTCTAATTTGAATTTGTTAAAACAGTATTTACTAATTTTTACTAACTAAACATTGATGTATCTTTGTCAGATGGAAGCTTCCTTTTTCTAAATGAAAAACTTTTTGGTTAAGTTTAATAGCACTATACACTAATTTTAAAAAGTTATTTATCCATGAAGCATTTTGACAGAATTCTTAAATATGCGCAGCTCACTCTCAAACTTTCCTTCAATTTCACTTCAGCTCACTCTTAAATTTTTGGGGTCTTTCAATCTCGAGGGAAAATCAAGGTATATTTTACGGTATATAACATTTCTGTTAAAATTGTAATTGATAAATTGCATAAACCTACCTTTGAATTATTGTTCCATGTTGATGTTTACCAGACAATATAACTATCAGAACCCATTACATTGGTAAACTGAAACAATAAATAATTCTTCTTTAATACAGTTGTAGATACTATTTTCCCATCTACCAAGCATATACGATAAATTGAAATTTGCATATTTAACTCATAACACATATTGAATGTTTAATACCTGGAATGATTTCATTAACTTCTGCTATAAATAAATATACATTACTAGCAGATACCCACCCGCTTTGCTGGGCAATTTCTCCTTTAGACTATCACGTTATAGCCCTCACTTATCCACCCTTTTGTTTACAATTTTATGGATTTTAATTTTTTGGTGGGAAACTCTACCTTTTTTGAAAATGAAGTTTTGCCCATATGATACTCGCTGATATTGTAACTTTCTATAGGTCCAATCATTAAATTAACCTGATTTTTATTCTTTTTGCAACAAAATTACCCCATCCACCGAGTATCATCAAATTCCGAAACAATTTTTTTTTGCGCTTTTCTCGATTTTATCAAATGTGTCTCTTAATTTCGATAAAACTCAGTATATACAGTAATTTTGACTCATAAAGTACAAAAATTGGGTGCATTTGACGACTGTTCGAATAATTTTTGAGATACGGACTAAAATTGATCCAAATATTGCGATATCTCAGAAACTCTGCATCCTATCATTAAATTAACCTGAGTATACTATTTGGATCAAAATTACCCCATCCACTGAGTTTCATCAAATTCCAAAACCAAAACCCAAAAAGTACAAAAATCGGTTGCATTTGATGATTGGCTGTCATACTAAATATAACATTGGAATAATACAAGATTGTTATTCGAAAAGGCAGAAAAATAATTAATATAAGTTTGTCATTTCTTTAACTTTAGAAATTCAATCTCAACGGATATGATTTGATATAACAAGGACACCTTTCGGAGAAAGGAAAGAGATAATACCTACATATAAGATAGCAGTAGGTACTTTTGAAACAAAGAGAATGCTTTAACAGATTTGTGGCCAAATATAAACGATTTGACAACACTAGGGAATACAATTCAATCTATCTATTTATACCGTGCGTCAATGTTAAGGTATATACAGTGTGTCGCATTTAAGATGAAGATATGCTCATATTTTCGATATTTATAGTATGTAAAGTATAAAGTAATACAGGGTAATGGGTAACTTGTTTTAAGAGACTTAACCAAATCTAAACATTAAACCCAGTAAACTTCAAATTGACTAATAGAGTCGATTCCTCGTTGAACAAATCCACCTTCGCGTTTCATACATCTAATTGTTCTTTTACAAAACTGTTTAAATACTCTCCTAAATATGTCGGAAGTGATTTCTTGAACCATTTGCCTTATGTTCTAAATGATCCACATTTCTAAACGACCATTAACATTCCTAGCGAACTTTTTCAATTTTTGGACACACTTTACATTCGATATAAATATTATCGAAGATAATAAATGAGAACTCTAGGATATGCACGGTGCAGTCCGCCACCAAATTAGCAAAGAGTAACATTCACTAGCTAATTCTTACTGATGATGACTACGTGGTAGTCGAAAATACGTATTTTAAAAATACAAAAAACTGATATAGGAAATTGGGGCAAAAATCGAAATTTATTTTACATTCGAAGTTAAGAGTGAATAGCTGAATGTTAATATTTTTGAAAGCAGGGATTTTTATAAAGAATAACTTTATTTCACAAACTTTATAATAAAAAAATTTTCCATATGTAGCCAACTTAACACCCTGTATAAAACTAAAAACTACTGTATATACAAAAATGATTTGTTCGTTTGTGGGTGCTTCAAAAAACTTATAAAGTTCTATATCGATTGAGGTCGAATGACACGATATACAAACCGCTTCAAGGATTGTTTTTTTTTTAATCTATTTTTAACATTCGGGGGTGGAAAGGTAGGGCATGAAAGTGGGGATGAACAATCGAATATTATCAATTTTACCCAAGTGGGGTGTCAAATAAAAGTACTTGATGTGTACATTAGTTAACCGTTTAAAAGTTGTGAACTCTTTTGTCGAGGGTTTCTCATGCATAAAATTTAATAGATACTTACATCCCTACATCATCTATTTCCTCAGGACGAAAAAAAAGACGTCGTAAATGAGCAACATAGGTCAATTGGGTCTTAGGTCCGTGGGACCCATCTTGTAAACCGTTAAAAGTTTAAATATAAAAAATATTCCTTATAAAAAATGAAAGACTTTTGAATGATACATTTTTGCCTAAACATCACTGTTCCAAACTCATCACTGCGCAAACTAGGTGCAAATTGTATATATCTTATATATTTAAACGAGCAATTCTTGTATATATATATATCAACGATCTTGGAAATGGCTCCAACGATTTTCATGAAAATGAGTATGTAGGGGTTTTTTGGGGCGATAAGTCGATCTAACAAGGTTTCATTTTAAAAAAACGTCGTTTTATTCGTTTTTTCATGAAAAACTGAAACATACATCGCAAAATATGACTCTTCCTGACATCTATTGGTGTATATCGTAGTTAATGAAATAAAATACATTACCGGGACATTCAAATTGGTATTTGTGTGGAGACATTTAAAACGGTCTTCTATTAGTGATAAAATTTGTGTCTTTTTAAGAATACCGAGCAAAGCTCGGTCATCCAGATATTTATGTATTATATGGGAATATCAGTTATGTATGTGCAACATGTATGTATGTGTAATGTGACAGAATAATCCACACTGTCTATAAATGGTATTTCAACAATTAACTCAGTCAATTGTTTGTTTAAATAAGTTATTAATTAATATTGTTTCGTTAGATTCATAGTTTTTCAGTGCATAAATTTTGTGTGATGCATGAACAAACAGATAGACAACAATTTTATAACAAAATAAAGATTATCATGAATTACGATGAAACAAAATACGATATTACAACAATTTAACTGGCTTAATATATTAATAGGTACACATATTATTGTTTTAACGTATAAAAGCATAATATATGTATTAATATATTAATATCTATATAAATTAAATTTGAAGTCAGCCTATATACATACACACAGTACCTATAGGTATCTATTGAATCAATATCTGCATAATACATATTTTATTATATCTGTTTATTCTAGTATCGATTTTCAAGTATCAATAAAATGTCTAAAAATATCTATATATGTATGTATATATATTTATTATATACTTATTTAATATAACAAGTAGGTAGGTATACACATTGTTAGAGATATATTATTGTATAGGTAGTCCTGTACAAAACTACAGCTTTAAAATAAATAAAAAAACTTACTTTTAACAAGAAGAAAACCAACTTCAAAAACCTTTTCCAAAACATATTAATATGCACTAAAAAGTTAAAAAAATAACAAGAATATAATGTAGTTAAAATTATTGTTATTTTTGGACTCGATGTCAGCCAAGGAAACAACTATGATAGAACAGTTTGCTACATTAGCTTGGCTGACACCGACTCCAAAAGTACCAATAATTTTAACTACATTATATTATCGTCATTTTTTTTTTAAATTTTTTAGTGCATATTAATTTGTTTTGGTAAAGTTTTTCTTTTTGTTAAAGGTTTTTTTTTTGTGATTTTTAGTGAAACTGGGGTATACTTACTAATTTTTCACTAAAAAAACAATCATCGAAATCGGTTGGCGTGATATTGAGTTATTCGCCCTCTTGTCGTGCATACTTAATGCAAATTTAAGGCTTTTATGGTTTTCTCATGGATGCCGTTGTCAGAACTGGACCAAAATGAAATGAGACCACACGGGAAGCACCAGCTTTCAAATAGAGAATCATCAAAATCGGTTCACCCTGTCGAAACTTCTTAGGTAACACACACACAAAAAGAAAAAAAAGTCGAATTGATAATTTACTTCCTTTTTTGTTTGAAGTCGGTTAAAAACAACGAAACCTGTTTACTTCTTAGTATAGGGAAGTCCTTGTAATTGGTCCGGAAATTCCAAACAAAAATTCCAACACATCTTTACGATTCATGGTCAGGACAATGTGTGTAAATGCTTGAAAAAAATAACACATTTATGATAATGATGAAAAATTAGAAAAATCGAATATTGCATTTTTAATTTTTCAAGAATTTTTATTCCGAAACCATTCATATTAGTTATCATCGATGAACATTTGAAAAAAAATAGCAATATGTATTGAACACATAGTATTAAGATTTGTTATAGATTATTGTTGTCTATTATATATATAAATATATATTTTTTTGAACCACTCCATTCTTACATTGAATGAGCAAATGAAGTTATAATACAATCAGTCAATAATAAATTTGAAATTTATAAATAAAATGTTCTATATATTTACAACGTATCAAACAAACCATATGCTAAAAACATAATCACTAAAAACGATAAACACTTTAAAATATTTCACTCGTCAAAAATTCAAGTCATTATCATAAACTTGAAAATGAATATAATTTAACGCATGGGTTGTTTTCGATTACTAAATATATGTATCAAGTAAAATAATTCAGAGTACGTTAACTTCATAGACAGAGAGTAGGGATTATTTGAAAAATATAACTGAGTAGAAATTTTACTAAAAAAAGATGCCAAAGCTTTTGAACTCGTTTATGTCAGTCATTATCATAATTTTGAAAAAATTATATTTTCAGATAGAATATTTATACGTCAGTATGAGTTTCAAAATTTTAAGAAATTTTTGAATGAAAATGTTTATACGTGTAGACGACATGTGATGTATTAATAATAAATAATTTTTGGTAGGGTAAAATTTCTCATTTCCACAACATTCTATGAACATAGCTACTGATATAACACTGTAACCTGGGAAACTAAAACTATTTTCAATAATAATAATAAATGCTGCACAACAAACTTACTATTAACTGAATGACTCTGATATTTGGTAATTTCTGATTAGTGTTCATAGATGACGTTTTTTATACCATGTATATAAACGTATTATATATCAAGGTATACTAAGTTTAATCCCAAGTTTGTAACGCTTGAAAATATTCATACAACGAACAAATTTTTGGTATAGGTGTTCATAAAATCACCTAATTAATCCATTTCCGGTTGTCCTTCTGTCTGTCGTCTGTCTGTCTGTCTGTACGTCTGTCATCACGATAACTCAAAAACGAAAACAGATATCAAGTTGAAATTTTTAAAGCGTGCTTAGAACGTCAAAAGTGAGGTCCAGTTAGTAAATGAGCAACATTATATGAGAATATCAGTATGTATATGTGACATGTATGTTTGTGTAATGTGACAGTGTAATCAACACTGTCTATTCATGGTATTTCCACAATTAACTCAGTCAATGCAAAACGAGACAACTATTTTCATTTCTTGCCGTTTGTTTATTTCTTTTTTTCTATGTCTATACACTAAAAATTTCGATCGAAATTTAGTACTTAGTACTAAAATTATTTCGGGTATAAATTGGATCTAATAAGAAATGTGAAAAGAGAGTTAATTAAATGTTTTGAGAAAAACCCCACAAAATAGCAAAACTTGTACTAAAACTTCCCATACTTGCGGTTTTTATTCGCAATATTTTCCAATCTAAAAGGATAAAGATTCGAGAGTGTAGTCAATAATTTAACTAGCAATCAAACATAAACTTGATCACGTGTAGTCTATAAAATCAGAGTAGAAAGTAGGTTAGTGGCATGTTACTAAAATATACATCATTTTAAAACAAAACAATAAAATCAAGCTATAAAAGAGGGTAGTTTTCGGATTGGAAGGGGTTTACGCATTAAATGAATAAAACAAAATACAAATAATACACATAGTCAATTGTTTAAGCTCCGTTGTAGAGCATAGAAAGTAAAATTTTGAGTAAGATATCCAATTTTCTTAGAGTTATTCTTCTAGTATGAGAGCGGGCAGCGTTTTCGAGAATTTGACCCTCATTAGAATTAGGTAGGGAAGAAGAACAGAAGATTTTTAACTACCCAGAGGAAGTTAATGTAATGGGGCTGATTTTGAAATCCAACCTTTTTAATGTGATGTCTGTGCGTGTGTGTGTTTACGCATGTGCGTATTTTCGTATGAGAGAGTTTTCATTAGAATTTTTAATGGTAATAAAAAAACTGGGAAAATCTAAACAAACAGAATCTGAAACTTGGATAAAACACATTATTTATCTATGGAGATAATGATCGTTCTAGCATAAACTGCAGTACATTTGAATAATAATCTATGAAGGCTAACAAGATCTTTTTTTAATGTTTTTTCCCCCGCTGGAAAGTTAGTCGTTTGGACTACAGGGGTCGCACTGATACGACTTCAGTACCACACCGACCATGTGTTGAAATTTTTTTTAAAATTATATTAAGTTACAAAAAATACCACCTACGAATTAATAAATATATTATGTAGAAATATTTTAGGCTTTGTATAAATTTTTAATAATTCATAAAATGTGTAGAAACAGTAAATTCCATCAAGATATTACAAAAATTATATATTGTGTAATATATCAAAAAAAGATTACTACTATTTGACACGCTCCATTGGATATTTAATAATAAACATAATGGGCAGGTAATATACGGTGATGGCCATGCACAATTTTACGATTACATTTTATAACAATATGAGAAAATTATCGAAAATAATGAGTTTAAAACCACGGGTTTTTTCGGACACTATGGCCATTTGATTAATACTATTACATTATTAACTATTAACTATTAAAAAATTAATTATAAAAAGCACCGATTAGCTTATGTACCACCTCGTGCCGTAAAAATTTTTCTTTAAATGAAGAAAATTTTGGAAATTTAAAACAAAAATAAAATTAGACAAAAAGTTATTCTCCTCATTTTAAATCAAAACAAAAAAACGACCAAAGTTTTGAACTAATTTTAATAAATTATATATACGCCTTTGGGTATTATTTACATTAAAATGTAGCTTACCTTTTGGCGTTTGTAATAGAAGTTAAACTTTTCGTGGGAACTACACAACAATGATTTGTTATTTCAATAAAAATAATAAATTTTTCTTAGAAAAGATACATATGTTTCTGATATTTAAATTTTTTTATTGTAGACTAGTGATAATCTTAAAAAACAGGGTACGATGCCACTGCGGTGTTCGCGGTTTTTTTCACATGAATAGTTGAATGGGTTATTAAAGAAAAAGAAACTTGGTAGTGCTATTATATGAGAGGGTAGAAATTGAAGATAGGGGTGAAAAAGCATACTTTTTTAAAACATGCAAATGATGCTTAAGGGCTATTAATTACTATTTAACTGATTTTCTACAATTTTATATGCTCAAAATTTCAATCTCAATATTTTCATTACAGCACATCCTGATGTTATAACAGCCCAATGATTGGCGCAAATACGAAACTTATTTCACTCCACCATGAGAAATCGTGGACGATAAAAGTGCCTACGAAAAACTGTTATACATGTACACAATAGCCCTACAAGTGAAATTTACAAAATTTAAAAAAAACCCTGATAAATTTTTCGACGGAGCCCTTAACTCGCACTTGAAACATACATAAAAACACTCTCCATTTTGAAGATTTTGAAGATCGTCGTCAATTATTTTGTTTTTTTCGGGTACGGAATCCTAAACCCGCTAAATTGCCTTTCAAATAAATCCAAAAAAATTAAAATTGGTTCATCCGTTTAGGCGATAAGATGCCACAAGCAGACACACACACATAGCAAAGGTTAAACTTATAACATCCCTTTTTTAATTTCGGGAGTTAAAAAGGGTTTCTTTTATGATAGAAGTAATAATTCAGATGCTATATTTATAGACTGGGTAGTAATCAATTAAAAACAACTTATTTGTGAAACAAAGTACCTAATACATGTCCAGAATGAAATGAAATAAAAATATTTAAATATAGTTGTACAAATCGATACGTTAAAATAAATATAAAATTATTCTTATAAAAAATTAAAAAGCTAGTACCTACACATACGTACAGTCTGATGAAATACCTAAATTCATGAATAAAACCTATTTTTCATTAAAATTATGTAATGAGTTTATATTAGACAAATTTTTAACTACATAAAGGGTGAAATTGAAACAATTGTAGGTATTTGATGTGAAAATAAGACAATTTTTCTGATACCAAATGATTTATGAAAGTCATAATTGATATTCGCACTGTGCATGAGTTTTATTGGAGGCATTTCCATGGTAACGATACACTATTTTATTAATATAATTGTATAGATGCATATATAATTGTATGGATTGCATTTATGGCTTACATTGAAAATGTCATATTATTATCTAACAAATTTATAAATAAGTAATTATGATAATTTACTTTTTTTTAAATAATATTTGTGCAATTTGGTCTATTATTTTCACAATTTTTAATGCAACAAGTTTAATTAATTGTTATTTTTCATTCAAATTTGTCATAACAGCCTTCTTTAACGCCAAAATATTCTACTGAAAGCACTGGCGTCGATTTTATTGTCCCTACCATGGCTGCGCACACAACGAATACGTTGGTTTAATTTTGACAATTGCTGCTGAATTGAAACTTGTAAAGAATTCAAAATTAGATTTTCAAAACCTGGCTCACTTCGATAATCTTTCATGTACAAAACATATATTTCTATGTTGCTTAGTCACTCAAAAAGTTTAACATTAATATAGTTATTCTATGAATACCAAATCACCAAGAACTGTAGAGAAACATGATAGGGAGCAGACTGACAAGGTAGCTCTTGAACTTCCGCGCTTCAATTTAAATTATGATAATAAAAAAAAACTATTGAAGTCTTATAAGAGCTTAGTGAGCGCAAAAATTGAAGTTTGCTTCATGAATCGATGCTGTCAGGATCTTTTTCAATAATGGATAATTACAAATGACAACAATGGAATATTTACTGTGCCGATATCCAGCGCTGGATAATTGACGTTCTAAAATCATGATGCAAAATTTTATAAGGAAAGAATTGATGAAAATGAACTTTGATAACATAATTGAGCTTTTCTTAGTATTGGATTGGAAATGCTTCAAAATGGAGGGGTGGTGTAAGGGAGGTAAATGGGTTGTTTAGTATAGGGCAGTGCAAAAGTTGAGGTCATCATCTTAACCTATCATAACCTAACCTAACCTATCATTCTGTTTGAAAGTAGTAATAAACGAATCCAAGACTAAGACTAAACCTAAGACTGTATTTGACTATTTTTGTTTAACCAAATTTATGTAGTAGTTTTAGCATCTTTGTCTTACTTATTGGTCTTGGTCTCGCAAGTCTTATTTGGTTTTGCATATTTTTAAGAGCAAGATCAAGGTATATATCACAGAGCAAATGTTAGCCTTGTTTTGGTCTTGGTGCTCATCACTATATGAAAGAAGCTTTAATGTTTATTCAAAGTTATTATACAATATTAGTCTATAAGCTGTTACCACATAAATAGGAGATATTTGGTCCAAACAGATGGGACAAACTTCTTGCTCAAAAAGATATTACCACTCACTAAAATGAACATGTATTTTAAGAGCGTCTCACCCACTGTGTTACATCTTTTTGAACAAAGTGTCTTGCCATTTTAAGTAAAGTGTCTTACCAGATTTTTAGACAACATATATCCCATTTAGGTGGTAAACATCTTATTGAACAACCCTGTACATTACAGTACAGTAACTTTTTGAAAATGTTTATAAATAGATAACATAATTATTTATTGAAGCATTATAATAATGAATGCAGTGTGGAAAATTTTTGAGTTCATTATAAAGATAATCATTAAACATATGAAAAAAATAATAATGAAAAAAAACTTTCTTTTAGAAAATTACAGAGGAAATATGAGAATACATTGACTATAAAGTGTAGTAGCAAGTGTACATTTTACAACAAAATGTAATAAATATTACAACAAGACATCCCATCATGGTGGGGTTCTTGTAAAGTGCTTTGTATAACAATCTCACAATTTATTCAAGTAGTGTAATATGTATACTATTATACATTCATTATAAGTGTGTTGCTCTTGAAATAGAGAATAAGAAAAAAGAATTCACAGAAAGAAAATGAAACCTATCTTAGTTTTTTTTTTTTTTTTTTTTTTTTTTTTTAGTTAAGATGTGTGTAGCACGAACTAATAAGTACTTATTTTAATGTAAAAACCTTCCATTAAACCAGCATCATCGTTTTTGTATTATTTTTTAAAATTATTTCAGCTTGTTAGCCCTGGTGCGAGTCGAGAGGTTGAAGAATCTTACAAACGTTTGAAATCAGGGATACTTTTACTTTTTTATATCCATTTTTTAATAAAATCCCCATGTCTGTATAGTTTGTATGAACATAAGCCTTTCTATTAAAGTAAGAATAGTATTTCTATGATTGTTTTATCATATTTTCTTTTCCATTACGTGGACTTTTATAATAAAACACAGCTTAAGAATGTATGAGCAAAATTACAATGTTTGATTTTATCGCTCAAAATTTTGGAGAAAAAAATCCTTGAAAATCGTTTATAAAATAAACATTGCTCTTATGGAGAAATCTCAAAAACCAACATATGTTGAAAGTTTTGGACAATTTTTATTTGGAACGAATGAAAACAAATAGAAATGAAACTTTTTAATAGAAAGTAAACATATTGGCAATGACAATAACAAAGAGATTCGTAGCGCAGGAGATGCATAAGCTAAGCGAATTTCCTCTGAAGTTGAAAAAAAACACATTTTTCTTAAAATCGAACATTGCATTTATATTTCGAAAACTAACCGCCAAGAGAAAAAATCACAAACGTACTTTTTTGCTTAAAATTTATCACAAAATACACAAATATTTTTTATGTGTGAGCAATTATTATTAATGGGGCGGTAAAATTGATCACACTATCGTCGCTTGGATAAGAACGAAGTAACCAATTTCGATTTATTAGTATAAAATAAATAAAGATAAAAAAAATTATTGGGTGGTGGTCTATGTTATAGATAGATATCTGTAAAACGGAGGTTAAACCCCAATATTATTATTGTTATTATTATACACTCATACATCTTTAAATTTATTATTTATATGTATTTTAAAAAATATTAAATGATCCAATTTCATTTTGTTGAAATGTGTGAAAGCCTTTTAGAAACCAATAAAAAATAATATAAAACAAACTATTTTTTAAATCGATTAGGTATTATTCGATAAAATTATTGGTTTGTGTACAATTTTATAATCATCCCTTTATATAATATTATAAACAAATAATGATAAATTACAAAATGTATTTGTAGGAAAAAACTATCAATATTAAAGAATGACCTTGTTTTAAGTAATGAAAATACCATATAGTCTAGAACATATCGGCACAGTGAACAAAGTTTCTCTCTTCTCAATATTGTACTATATTTCATTTATTTTCGAAAATTTGTATATTATACGACTGACCAAAATTCAACTCAATTCAAAATCTTCAACTCAATTCAAAATACGTTTTTACAATTTTTAGAATATGACAGAAATTCTTAGGTTCCTTAGAGTATTTCTAAGTCTCTAAAAGTTGTAGTAAACTGGTCGCTATTCAAATCAGCAATACTGATTTCGATGACCCATGATGAAAGTCATTGACCAAAACTTCATTAATCCTTTTTAGAGATCCCAAAAGAATTTTTAAATCCCAAAAGAAAAGTGCTCACCGCTGTATATGCCGATACAAGCTACACTACTATGGGGGTAAAAACGATGTACATATGTCCATGTGTGTGTACGTGTCTATAAAAATTACGTTTCCATAAAAAGGCTTTTTTTACTGATCATTCATATTAACTACTTTCATAGAATTCATAAGCTTAGAAAAGAATTTTTAATTAAATGAAATTAGTTTTGTTTATTATTTAATAAAAACGCCATAACGCTTCTCTACTACCTGCTATCATTTAGTAGTATAGGTTTTTTTCTTTTAACTTGACATACGTGCGAAACGGGATAAACAAGTGTAATCGAAAAAAATTGTTCAACGAAAAATGATAGGTACAAAGGCATCCCAAAAGGACATTATATTGATTAGTCTTAGCTTTCAGTTTTAATGAAAACGTCACTCTGATTCCTAACCAATACTTTCGCAAAAAAACACTTCAAAGTTAGAAATTTTTTATTACAGAGAAAACCAAAATTTTTTGATTCAAACAACCGAATAGTTTGGATAAAAAGTGAACGCAAAACCTATTTTGTTGTATGTTTCTTCATTTCTTCATTTTTTTAGGCAACCCATTTTTTAAATAACTTTCATTCGGTAAACAGATGGGTTAGGATCGACACTAATTCGGATCTTGTTGGATTTGGTCAGTTGTTTTTTCACTGATTCAGAATAATTTTCTTCCATTAAATTACCTTAATTTTTATATACAAAATATGACATACATACAAACTAAATACAAGCACGAAAAGCAAATTCAATAAAAGCTTGTAATAAGGTATATCGAAAATGTTTTATCCTCAGGATATTTTAATGCACTAAATTTGGGTTATGATTATCCGGATTAATGTTAAACTCAACAATAAGGAAATAATCGTATTTAAAATATATCTAGAAAATGAACAGTTCAAAACAAGTTCACAATGGTATGTTTCTGCAACTTATTTCTAACTGGTGAGTTTCATTACATACTACCTAAGAATTAGTACATACTTTTAACCTCTTGTAAAACTTGTATTCAAAATACACGGAGAAAAATTCATGGTTGATATTGAAGTTATTAAAATATACTCCAAGATAAGCGAAATGCAATTCAACATGAATCATTAAACTTGGCTATGCCACTTAAACTATGCAGCTCGTTGTAATTTTTTTTGAACTTCATGAAAAATTTTTCTTTGTTTCGAAATTCATCAATAAGCAAATAATTTTTCAAAACAACACTGCTTAGGGCTGTTCTATACGCATTTGTCTTGAAATCATTCTTTGATTGGCGGGAAACCTCATAATTTTTGAAGACTCTTCTTAAGCAATTTCAAGCACTTAAGTTATACCCTTTACTCAATCGATTTGGAATTTTGGATATATTATAGGTACTCATATGCTACCTGCCCTGGTTATTTTTATTTTTCTAAATTCCTGTTAATTTTCCCAATTTTCATTGTTCACATCCAGGTATAGTGGAATATGAAAAGTACCTGGGTGTAAACAATGAAAACTTGGAAAATTTACGGGGTTTTTGAAAGATATAAGTAATCAGGGCAGTTGAATATTAATACATATAACATATTTTAAATCGATAGAGTAAAGGGTATAATCGCAGTGCTTGACATTCAATTGTAACTTTAACCATTCTTGTCGCGAAAATCGCTTTCTTTAAAAAATTTCCACCATTGATTATTTAAGACGATTCTTGAGAAAATTATCAAGTTTCTCACCAAGTATATAACATTCTGTTCCATTTTTGGTATAATCTGTATACTTAAATCATCAAGCAGATAACGTATGCATTAGATAAAATTATCTCTTCCACAATTTCTAAGCTTTTTTTTTTGCAGATTTGTACATTAAAAACTACGATTACTTTTCAAAAAGAAGAAAATTCTGTTACGACTTTTTATCCCCATGTATTTCAATCTTAATATAAAGTAGTTTTAGTTATTACATAGTTAAAATAGTTGATCTTCGAATTAAGTTTCGTATTACAATGACAATAAACGTGACTTATATAAATGCAAATGTATATAGAAATTTAATTAAGTTAATCTTCTTAAAACTACTACACATGTGGTACGTAATTCTATGCATAATATGTCTACAAACATTCAAATAATATTTAACGTGTGACCTTTTCGAAATTAAAACATTTTTTTTTTCATTTCGGTATGATATTATAAATATTATAATGTCATAGTAAATAATAAAAATAAAAAAAATCCCCGAGCGTCCTTGTTTCCGTGTTTTTATATAATTAGAGGAGATATATACTGATAAAATATTCCAAATTACTATATTTTCCCCATTAAATGTCAAGGGAAATATTTTGAAATAAATTTACAACTCATTTTATATTCGAATTTTTACTGAATTGGTCAAAAATAATATTGTGACTGATTAAAAATGGTGATAATCCGATCATCTTAGTCAAAAAAAGTCGGTCAACCTCGGTATCCAACTGAATATGTTGAATATTTGTAAAAACCTTTATTTTGATATTACAAATTTTGTCTCAAAAGTCACAAATTATCACGTATGAATGTCCATAAATATTCAAGGTCAAGGGTCGGTCATTATTTTGAGAATATTTCATTTCTTTTGCTTGCTTTTCAATCGTATTTACTTTTTTTTTATAAAAGTTGTACAGGATAAAATTATCTACAAATTTCGGATTAACTTTTATTTGTTTTAACGAAAATATTCATGATTCCATTTTAAATCGTATCGGATTGACCAACGTATCTGCACTAACTAAAAAAAAGTATGTAGAAATTTTGAATTAGGACAAATTTTGAATTTTAGATAGTGAGTGGTTGAGTGTTGACATTATTTTTTAGGTAAAAAGAAGTCGCATCATATTTTTCTAACAAACGAGTATTCAATAGACACCACGTTTTAATCTTGTAATACGTATTAAGGTAAGTATTTGTTAATGAACTTGTAGGAATTTGGTATTAAATATTTGTGTGTGGTGAAAACATTACGTGAACAAGTTAATTTAAGTATACAACGTCGTGGTTAAAACATATATAAAGTTCATTGTAATTTCCTGTTTGAAATGAATACCAAAAATGATTAAGATGATTCTCTTGGAAACAGCGTGATGTCTTTTGAAGTATAAGATTTCAGCATCTTAATAAAGCAAACAAACCATATATTATTTCATAAGAAATTGTTATTATACCCTGTGTACATTAAATATATATCTAGATATCAATACTAATTTATGTTCTTAACCCTTAGAAATATTTATGATGCAGAAATATTTACGTACAAAATTTTGGTACAGATGTGCATAAAATCACCTAATTAGTCCATTTCTATTTGTCCGTACTTTCGTCTGTCTGGAAACTTGATTACTAAACCTTGAACATCATTGTTCACCCCTGAGGGCGCAAATTAGGTCAGAACTTTGATGTCCAATTTTCCCAAAAACTATAAAAGATAGTTTAGTTGAAAATTTGTAAGATAGCTTCAACAGGTGGTATACTCACAGTACTCGAAAAATTTAGAAGAAGTCTAGAAATACTTTCGAAAATTTAGTAAAGTAAGTAATTATTTCTTAGTATTTCTAGTAAGCATTTCACGGCTTAAAGGTAGAAAGAATAGAAGTAAGTTTCTTGAAAGCGGGAAATATTTGCTTGCTACTATGTTAAGAACATTTTTTTGCAAATTGTGAAGAAACCCTAAAATTCTC
The DNA here is from genome assembly GCF_905475395.1 of Chrysoperla carnea. NCBI lineage: Eukaryota > Metazoa > Arthropoda > Insecta > Neuroptera > Chrysopidae > Chrysoperla > Chrysoperla carnea. Next base: position 20,168,719 of record NC_058338.1, read on the forward strand.
TTTCGATTTTTGAAAATATTCCTTTAAATGTTTAGCGTTTCCTAGAATTTTTTTTTAATCCGAATGAATTTTTAAATCGGGATGACCGATCGGGATGACGGGATGAACAGTTTTCGGTTGACAGTAGCTGAAGATAACATATTACTGCGTATTATTATTATTTATTTTATTATAAATGATTATAATTTTTAATCAACATTTATCTAATTTAATTTATTAAATATTTTTATTGGATACAGATTTTTTTAAATATTTATTTTAATTCCATTGACACTATGTAAAAAATGTTGGGTGTTTGCCAACTTAATCAATAGTTGTTGATGTATAAAAAATTATTATAAATGTAAATATTCAATTTTTATCAAATGTTGGCTATTAAATTAAATTATCCTTTCCTCGAATGAGTGATTATAATGTACTTCAGTTGATTCAATTTTCAAATCAAATTTTGCATGCCTGCATGGAAAAGATATGATAATTTTGTATGTTTTTTTTTTTAATTTTTCCGAATTTATTTTTGACATATCCTTAGCCACATTTTTTTAAATTATAAATAAAAAGTCAAATATATCGAATGTTATAGCAAAATTGTGGCAACAGGGCGTACTACCCGAATTGTCTTAAGCCTTCTTCTTAAGTCAAACATTCACCAACTAGTATCGACTAAGCGATGTTTTTTTAACTAATATGTGTTAATCTGGTGATCTTGCCATCTTAATCAGAAAGGTTCAATTAGTTGTTTTTGACATTTATTGACCCTCCTTCTAACATAGAATTACATATATCGTGGATTATGTACCTCGACGTGAAAGTCTAATCAAATTATCTATTACCGATTTGATGAAATGCATACTGATGATGACAGCTTAATAGTCGAAATACGCATGAAAATTGAAAAACATTGGTGTTCGTACATCCTTAATATTGAGAAATTATCAAAATCTAGAAAGCATTTTGAAAAGTTTTTTTACATTTAGAATAATAATTATATGTAAATTAGAACTAACTGTCTCTCGAATTACAATGATAAATAGTTGCATTACTCTTCAGAATTCTAACAAAAACAAAGATTAAAAGTATACCATAATAATAATTTTATGCTATCAAAATAATAGTTTTTCTAATTCTTGTTTTGAAAGCTGTTCAAGAGTAAATTTACATAATTTACATTACAATAAACTAACAACATTAAACAGAGAAAATAAATATTTATATTTATTTTATTTTTGTTTTTAAGGTGGCTTTTTAACAACTAGGTTTTTTAAAAATGTTTTTAATGAGCTGAAACCCTTTTAAGTAATGCTGATAGAGTTATTAGGTCGACAGTTATACCTTAATCGTACTACAAAAAAAAGGGTCTGAGTTGCCTGAAAAAAACCGTTTATGAAAAAAATTAAAATAAATTTATTTAAAAATGGCCATGAACACTTTTCGGTGAAAAACTATGATAGGAGGGTTATTATTTTCACGTATCTTATACCATTAAGTCAAAACCTGCCATTGACTTTTTCTTCCATCCAACATAGTAACGTGCGCGTAGATATTTTCGCAAGTAAATTTTATGAATAACGTCTAAATTGAGGGTGCTGGTATAAAAAACTGAAGGAGTTGTGAAACTATTTACATTCACGTGCCACATTGGTTGGGGTATTATTTTCTCGTTAGCTGAATATTATACCGATATTATGTCACGTATAACATCTTTTAACGTATGTTTTATTGTCAATTTTAAAACATCTTTGAAACTCCATATTTCAAAACCTTGACGATTTGTAACAGTATGCCCTTGAAGACCTTGGATTTAATCATAAAGAACTTGGAACTTCATACCTTCACAAAGTTTCACCGAAAATCATTTCCCATCGAGAAAGCGCAGAAACACACAAGAAATGTCTCACACACAGAAGTTCGTAAAACGAAATCTATCAATACATGCATTTTTATTTTATTAGTACAATACATATTTAAATAATAAATGTTATAATTACTGAAAATCGATAGGTAATAAATAATGCCGTTTAAACGACAAAAAAGAAACTTTGATTGTAATTGTAGTAATAAAAGTACTAAAAACACATCATACATAAAAAAATAAACTACATAATGCATTTCGAAAAAACACTGAAAACACTGTCAAATGGAATTCATTAAGTAAAATTTATGACTTTGTTTATATTCAGAGTTGCATTTCGCGTTGACAACTTTTATAATATGAAACATGATGAGGTCACTGACTGGACATTCACGTTTACAAAAAACGTATAGAACTTTAATATTTGCTCCTTGTCTGTCTTAAACAAAGAAACTACCAGCAATAAATTTTCTCCATTAAAATATTCAACCGGTAAAATAGCACTATAAACAATTTAAACGACTTATGCAAATAATATTGAATATTATATGTATCACCAGGTCATAAGGTCAAAAGGTTAAACAAATCAAAACTTACCCTAAAGAAAAATATACAGAAAAACCGGTGAATATGTGTACACTTGATACAATGAAAAGAAAATTAAAAAAAAAAAAAGTAAAGAAAATAACTAAATAAATTATTTAAAAACTATTCACTAAAATCACTAGGAAAATTCACAAAAAAAAAGTTTTCGAAAAGTTTTGTTTGCACTAAAAAGCGGTAACTAAAAAATAAACAGAAACACTTATGAAAGAAAATTTTTTTTTATCGTCAAAAATTTATGACACTCACAATTTCATTGACTACAAACAACCAGAAAAACGTAAAAAACCGAAAAAACAACAACTTTGGTATAAATTTTTGTGTGTGTGATATATGTCGTTTACAAGTTCACGTTACGATTTGTTATGGTTCTTCGGTTAAAAACAGCTGTGTGTGTGTGAACGGACGACGGTCGAAATACGACGCGGTGGTTCGATCATCAAACGAAACTATCACAACGTCGACGTAAGGCGTCGCGACGTTAGTTCATCCCCCTCTTTACTTCACCACTACCATCGTATATCCATCGTACGTATATAATCGTCAGCGTCATCATCATTCAAACATGTACATGTATACATACAAACGTATGTGTATAGTATATTTATAATATACAGTGTGAGCATTTCAAAAGAATCCACCCTTAAAAACTCTTGACCTGATGTGAACCACCACTCCAACTTTTGAAATTTCAAATGGCACTTCCTACTTTGTGATATTTCATTTGAAAGGGCACAAAATTTTTTCTTTAACCATGGGGTGAAAGAATGATACCTAAAATTTTCTAGGTACCATTTTGGAACTTTCTAACCGATACTTAAACCGACGTGTTTTCACTTAAAACAATAATCACATATGGTTAAGAGTTATTAAGGTTGAATACTTTTAAAATTATCACACTGTATAGTTTATAAATGCAATTCAAGTTTTATTGCGCATGTGGTATAAATCTCTGACGGCGCGATGTTATAATCATCATGCTTCTTCTTGCATTTAAAAAACAAAAAAAAATTTAAATGTTTGAAACATTTTAGAATAATTTTATATTTAAAAAAAATATCTGACGTTGATACCCACCCAACATCCATATTGAATATAAAACTAGGAAAGATTTCATTGGTCACTTCTTATTGCGGTAAATTTTCAGCTACTTCTTATTTCGACAAATTTTCAGTCACTTTTCAGAATTCGCTAGACCAGAGACCTCCTTCTCGAGCGTGTACCTATATTGTATACAGAGGTTAGAAGACAGTGTTATTATTAATGCATACGTTTATATATAAACTAACTGATTCATTTTCGAATAGTTTGTGAAAATCGAATTATCAAGTGTGTCTTATACAACATGAGGCTGCGTAGTTATTCGCAACGATGCGATTAAAAGTTGGGACACCATTTTGTAAACAGGGTTGTTATATATTTTTAAAAATTTTATAATATTCACTAGTAGTCCATTGAAAAGTTATATTTGGGGATGCAAAAGTCAGAGGATGCTATTTTATTTCTTGACTGTCAAGAGGGAGTTTTTTACGATAAAATGATTTTTTTTGAAATTAAATAAATTATTTTATACCTTTTAGTTCAACTAGTTGAAAAGCGTGTTTTTTTTAAACTATTATTTATTTTATCCCCGGACACTCTGGTTGGAACGGTAATGAGAGAGCAGACAAGCTGGCCAAACTGGGAACCACCATGGCTCCCACTCAAGAAAAGCTTGCGAGGATGCCATACCAAGAACGTCTTAACAGATTAGGAGATAATCTGAAAAACCAACAATTAAAGGCATGGACCAGCTACGAGGGAGGGCGAATCGCCAAAAGCTTGTTGGGTGAAGGAAACTCCCTCCGTAACAGAGCCGAGGAGATCTTGAAACTAAACAGACCTGATATTAGAGTCATCGTAGAGTTACTCACAGGGCATGATAACCTGTACAAGTTCCAACATCAGTTTGGAAAAAGACAATCTCCCGCGTGTGACAGATGCGGAGAAAATTCAGAGGAAACATCGATCCACTTTCTCTGTTACTGCCCGGCGCTCATACAGCAGCGAAGGAAATGGTTTGGTCCGGCCATAGTCGAACCAGAAGAAATTAAGAAACTCAGCGATAGGCAAATCCTGGGTTTCAGTACATCAATTGGTTATAATAGCCACTGAAAAGCGTAGCGGGGATAGAGTACAAGGGTCTATTTGGCTAGGTGCTCTGAACCATTGTTTCGAGGCCCGATGCTCGAGCATGGCCAGCTAACCTCCATAACCATACCCCCCATACCCATTATTTATTTTGCATTAAAAGTTATTTATAAACTTTGTGAACTTTATGGAAAGAAAATTTTTCTGGTTTGTGCATTAAGAAATGAATTTTTTGTGATGCACTATTTTAGGCAATTGGAAAAAAAGTTATTATTCCATCAAATGTACCAAATGGTCTGAAAATGGTTACTCAGGGGTTTTGAGGAACGCTACTTTATTTCCTCAATATTATGACAACGAAGGATGGATTTTTGGATGGGGCCTCCAAATTAAGTTTTGTCCCGAGGCTTTTTCAGTTCCATCTTTCATCATAATATTAATTCATCATAATTTAATGTAAATTAGTAATATTATAGTATTTTTAAAAATTTTATGATATTAATACGTTAATACATTTTAGGAAACCATCTAATGAATTTCCGCTTGTTAATTGTGTTTCCATGAGATAAAACACTGATTGTGTGTTCCATGTATCATTTTTCTGCAGAACACAAAGTATTAAAAATTTATTTCTTGAACAATTGCCAATTCAATTGTAAACAATGAATGTTAATTTTTTTTCTTTAATTAAAATATATATTAAATTGACCTTTACAAGCCGCCACTGTGTTAATTTGTAATGCTTGGTAAGCTAAACGGAAAAGTTATCTATATTAATGAAAAATTAATATTATTTTCGACAAGAGACAACTGAATAAATTACCAGGTAGGTTCAAATATAGGTACACATTTTATATACAATTTTTGTTATAATGAAGTCTCTAGAAAAACTAAATGTACATATTAACCTTGTTAATAATACAAAAATTGAAGTTCACAAGAAAAACCCTATTGTATGTGGTTAGTATGTTCACATGACCGCATACAAAAAAATATTAAAAACTTATAACATAAATAAAACCGACTTCGAAAGAAAAACTTTTCCAAAACAAATTAATATGCATTAAAAAGTAAAAAAATAATGATAGTATAATGTAGTTAAAATTATTGTTATTTTTGGAGTCGATATCAGCTAATGAAACAGCTCTGACAGAACAGTTTGCTACATTACCTTGTCTGACACCGACTCCGAAAAATAACAATAATTTTAACTACATTATATTATCATTAGTTTTTTACTTTTTAGTGCATATTAATTTGTTTTTGAAAAGTTTTTATTTAAAGTCGGTTTTAAGTTTTATTTTTTTATTTTGTGATTTTTAGTGAATCTGAAGTACCCTAACTAATTTGTCAAAAAAAAGATAAGAATCATCGAAATCGGTTGGCGTGATATTGAGTTATTCGTGCTCTTGTCGTTCATACTTAATGCAAATTTAAGACTTTTATGGTTTTCTCATGGATGCCGTTGTCAGAACTGGACCAAAAGGGAATAAGACCACACGGGAAGCACCAGCTTTCTTTGAAAATGACCTTTTTAGAGTTTTTCCACGCGTTAAACTGTTATTAACTTGAAAATGGTGAACTTTACGAAAAAAATTCGAAGAATTTTCTCTGAATCGATAAAATCCGCAAACTATGAAAACAGTTGTAGGATTTTATTATTCGATCGTGAATTATTGTCTCTTACAATCTAACTACAGTTACAAGTACCACAAATACTATGAATAAGATCAAAACATAATTTAAAGAAAATATTATTAATTAACACACGCATTTGTATAAGTACACGCAATTACAAAACAAACTTAACAAAACAAACAAAACAGTATGTGAATTATAATATCATTTTAAGATTTTGAATGGATTTCATTAATTTTGTTTAGCGTACCTACAGGATGTTTGATGATACACGAAGATACTTTTACATTCATTAACTGCACTATTTAAATCATCTGCCAGGCTAATTTAGCCCTCACCAAATCATGCCAGGCGATTTTATTTCGTATGATTGAATATTAAACTTTAAAATGGTGTAGGTTTCAAAGTGCCTCAAGAACATTTTTAGGTAGGAAAAATTGCAAATTAAAAATTTCATAGATCACTAACGCCCCCTCCCCAACCTCCCAGTCAGGTTGTCGATTTCACCATCCACACATTCGCAGGTTATCAACTTTAATATTTTCCTCAATATATGTGCCTCAAATATGTACTCAAAAAAGCCACTCTGCTCTTAAGAATGTATGAGCATGACAACAATGTTTGATTTAAAGGCTCAAAATTTGTTTGTAGGTAGTCTTTTACTCAAAGAATATGTGGTTAAAATTTCAGCTTAGGTATCCGTGCAAATTTTTAAGAAAAAAGTCATTAAAAATCGATATAAAATACATTGGCTCTTATGGAGGAATCTCAAAAAACGACATATTTTGGAAGTTTTTGATAATTTTCATTTGGAATGAATGAAAACAAATTAAAAAAAAACTTTTTAATAGAAAGTAAACATATTAGCAATGAATTATAAAAGAAAAAAACTAAGTGTCACCGTCCATATAAGGGATGTAAGAGCAGGGTAGATTAAGGGTTGAAATTATTTTTATCTTATTTTCAACTTTGATGATGAATTTTGTTATAACTTCATGAATGTAGACGAAAAATAAGAATACAATTTTTCGATATGTGTCCTGGTTTTCGAAATATCGAAAGCTAAATAATTAAACAAAATTTTCAATTTTCGATATTTTGAAAATTAAGCCAGATATCGAAAAATTTTATTCTTACTTTTCGTCTTATATCGTCAAGTAATAATATAAATTTATCATCAAAATTGAAAATATCTATTTTTAAATTTGTGCCCCCACTACCATGCTCATACATCCTTAAACCATAACGCATATGTACTTTGCCATACTCGTGATAGGTGTATGCCTAGATGTAAGCTGAACACTAGGTATACAAGAATAATATTTAAATAATTAAATTAATTTTAGAGAGCTAAATATGGTAAGTATCTCAAACGTTTATACACTACCTATCTATTATATGTTAAATAAATTATTTGTTATGTAAATTGAGATAGTAAAATTTATTAAGATAGCTAGAGCTACCTTCATTTGCACATACGATCATCTTCAACAAAATTATGATTAATTAAAATCATATGAATATTATTAATGTAAATTTATATAAACATAATATTCTATAATTATTATTATTTTATTTAAATTAATATAAAGGATCTCTTTTCAAGTATTTGTTGTTGTATATTTTGAGTATTGTTGTATTTATTATTCGACCAAATTCAGTTGAACTTTGTAAAAACAAAAAGCTTTTCAAAAAGATATTAAGGATGTGTGAGCATGGTAGTGGGGGTACAAATTTAAAAATAGATATTTTCAATTTTGATGATAAATTTATATTATTACTTGACGATATAAGACGAAAAGTAAGAATACAATTTTTCGATATCTGGCTTAATTTTCAAAATATCGAAAATTGAAAATTTTGTTTAATTATTTAGCTTTCGATATTCCGAAAACCAAGACACATATCGAAAAATTTTATTCTTATTTTTCGTCTACATTCATGAAGTTATAACAAAATTCATCATCAAAGTTGAAAATAAGATAAAAATAATTTCAACCCTTAATCTACCCTGCTCTTACATCCCTTATATGGACGGAGACACTTAGTTTTTTTCTTTTCTAATTCATTGCTAATATGTTTACTTTCTATTAAAAAGTTTTTTTTAAATTTGTTTTCATTCAAATGAAAATTATCAAAAACTTCCAAAATATGCCGTTTTTTGAGATTCCTCCATAAGAGCCAATGTATTTTATATCGATTTTTAATGACTTTTTTCTTAAATTCGACTAAATTTTTTTCATGTGTGTTACCTCAGAACTTTCGACTGGGTGAACCGATGCTTCTTATTTCATTTAGGTCCCGTCCTGACAACGAAATCCATAAAAAAAGCCATAAAAGTTTTAAAATTGCATTAAGTATGCACGACAAGAGGACGAATTAGTCAATATCACACCAATCGATTTCGATGATTCTTTCTTTAGTAACAAATTAATTATTGTTCTTCAGATTCACTAAAAATCACAAAATAAAAAAACTTTTTACAAAAAGAAAACCAACTTCAAAAGCAAAAAACTTTTTACAAAAAGAAAACCAACTTCAAAAGAAAAACTTTACCAAAATAAATGAATATGCACTAAAAAGTAAAAAAAATAACGATAATTGCATGTAACTAAAATTATTGTCATTTTTGGAATGGGTGTCACCCAAGCTAATGTATCAAACTCTTCTGTTAGATCTACTCTAAAATCTACTCTAAAATAAAGAGTTCTAAAACAACAGTAAAATTTGATTTCTTTCTTAAAATTTTTTGTAAAAGAATAAAAATAATACTTCCTCTTTGATTATTTTCCTTATTATTATAGTCAGACATTTTCACTTGAGACTTAAGGTTTTGTTTTTTTCTATCTCAAGTTAAAGCTGCACTTGGTTTTTATTACGAAAGATACCTTTGTCGAACCACAAAAAAGAAGATAAAATGAAACTTGAAATTGTTACTTTTGTGGACTTAACTTCGTAGTAGATACTATATTAAAAACTTGCATCTCAATACTCAATAAAACAATGTTTTCAATATATTTATAAACTTTTATTTGCTTTTTTTATCAATTGGACATTGAACCATATGAATAAAATAAGTATTTGGAAAATAAACTGAGAATTTCTTCATCAAATTTTTATATATATTTTTTTATATCGATAGTTCTACTTTAATAATTTGATAGTATCTATATTATACTATTATATACAAAAACAGAATTAAAGAATGTGAGAAATATGCCAATAGGCGGTGATATATCAGCTTATAAGAAGAATGTACAATAATCTCAAAAAAATAACACCATCAATTGTCTCTTGTTTTTCACCATTTCACAAAATTATTTAACACTTTTTTACAAAATATATTACTTTTATTTGACTTGCAATGTTTATATGTAGGTAAAAACTGGCAACTTTTAAAAGGTAACAAACAATCTTAAAGCAGTTCTCAAATCGATTGAGCTAAAATTTTGCAGTGCTAGCTAAGTGCCATTATTTAAATCCAATATGGTTGACCGTCCAATAGGGAGGATTAGTTTTTCGATTAGTTTAGCGAAATTGGAGATAAAAAAAATTTTCGATTTTTTGCAACTTTTCTAAATTTTGTTTTGGAATTTGATGAAACTCGGTGGATGGTGTAATTTTGATACAAAAAGTATACAAATCAGGTTAAATTAATGATTGAATGCAGAGTTTCTGAGATATCGCAATATTTGGATCCATTTTAGTTCGTATCTCAAAAACTATTCAGCCAGTCATAAACTGGACCGATTTTTGTACTTTTTGGGTCAAAATTACCTTATATACTGAGTTTTATCAAAATTGGAGATACAAAAAATTTCTAGATTTTTTGCAATTTTTTTAAGGGGTACCCCTTTGAAAAAATTTAGAAAAACACAAAAAGAATTTTTGTTTTGGAATTTGATGATACTCGATGGATGGGGTAATTTTAATCCAAAAAGTATAAAAATCAGGTTAATTTAATGATTAGATGCAGAGTTTCTAAGTTATCGCAATATTTTGATAATAATTTAATGGTGGTAAAAAAAAATTTAAAAAAATTGACGGGATTTCTATTTACATCGTTCTCAAAATTCCATACTTCCTGCCTCAACATGTGTATAAAATAAACGTATTAGAATAAGCATAAAATATCAATTTATAATAAGCGATAATATAAGAATAAGAAAATCAATTAATTTATTTTCGATAATGTTAGACAAGTGAATTTTATTGCACAATATATATACAGTCAAACCTGGATATGCGAAAGTTCATGGGAGTACAATATCATTCTCGCTTATAGAGGTTTCTCACTAACTCGAGTTTCTCGCTAATGCAGGTACATGGGTAGCGTTTCTCTCTTATAGAGGTACGCAGCAATAACAAGTCACAGCAAGTACGAATGTAGTAAATATGTAATATGATAAAATTATGTGCATATAATGTACATACATATTCGTTGTGTGCGTAGTCATGGTAGGGATAATAAAATCGATGCCAGCGCTTTAAGTGAAAAATTTTGGAGATAAAGGGGGCTGTTATGACTAATTTGCAATTCTTTACATGTTAATATTATAGAAACTGTCAAATTAAAATGATTGAAAAACACTTATTAATTAAACTTAATGCATTAAAAATTGTGAAAATAAGAAATCAAATTGTACAAATACTATTTTTCAAATGTAAATTATCATAATTATTTATTTAAATTTGTGAGACAAGAATATTAAATTTTAAATGTAAGTTTTCAATGCAATCCATACAATTATATATGCATCCATACAATTCTATAATTAAAGTAGTGTATCGTTGTCATGGAAACGAAACTCACGCACAGAGCGAATAATATGTTTTTAATAGTGTGTATATGTATGACTGTCGCTTATAGAGAGGTATAGATAAGAAGCAGTTTCCCTTACGGAGGTCCATGAGTGAAAAACGACTCTCTCTTACAGAGGTTTCTATTTCTCGCTAAAAGAGGTTTTGGGAGCTTAAAATGACAGGTCCTGGCTATTTCTCTCTCTTATAGAGTTTTCTCACTTATCCAGTTCTCACTTAGCCAGGTTTGACTGTATTTATATTTATTGAATGCGAACAGACATACTCAACTAATACACACTTCTTGTCAATCTATCAATATAGTACTTATAATAAAATTATAATGATCATTAATATAAACAAATATTAAAATATTGATTTGCGTGTTTGTATATTTTATAAAATTATTTTTAGAGAAGCAAATATAGACAGATCCATCGGGAAGAAATGAATAATTCGATTTTTGTATCTTTTCGTTCGAAAGATGTAGCTGATATAATAAGGATTAAGAGTAACATGGATTTTCAAATGAAAAAATGTCAGACAAAGTACATAAAATAAACCTAAACAGTTGTTGATAGAAGTAAAAGTATAATGGTCAATAGACAACATAGTGCATTGAAAATTCACGCGGTATAATTTTAAAACTTGAGCAAACACGTTGGTTCACAGTTTTGCCCATAATACTCGCTGACATTGTAACTTTCTATTGGTCCAATCATTAAATTAACCTGATTTTTATACTTTTTGGATCAAAATTCCTCAACCACCAAGTTATATCAAATTCCAAAACAAAAAATTTTTTTGCGAGTTTTTCAAGCCCCTTAAAAAAATTGCAAAAAATCGAAAAATTTTTTGTTTCTCCAATTTTGATAAATCTCAGTATATAAGGTAATTTTGACCCAAAAAGTACAAAAATCGTGTGCATTTGTTGACTGGTCGAATAGTTTTTGAGATACGGACTAAAATCGGTCCAAATATTGCGATATCTCTGAAACTCTGCATCCAATCATTAAATAAACCGGATTTTTATACTTTTTGGATCAAAATTTACCCTATCCATTGAGTTTCATCAAATTCCAAAACATAAATTTTTTTCCTATTTTCTCGATTTTTTCAAAGGGGTACCCCTTAAAAAAATTGCAAAAAATCGAAAAATTTCTTGTATCTCCAATTTTGATAAATCTCAGTATATAAGGTAATTTTGACCCAAAAAGTACAAAAATCGCTTTCATTTGCTGACTGGCCGAATAGTTTTTGAGATACGGAGTAAAATCGATCCAAATATTGCGATATTTCAGAAACTGTGCATCCAATCATTAAATTAATCTAATTTTTATACTTTTAGGATCAAAATTACCCCATCCACCAAGTTTCATCAAATTCCAAAACAAAATTTTGTTTTCCATTTTTCTCGATTTTTTCAAAGGGGTACCCCTAAAAAAATTTCAAAAAATCGAAAAATTTTTGTATCTCTAATTTTGATAAATCTCAGTATATAAGGTAATTTTGATCCAAAAAGTACAAAAATTGCTTGCATTTGCTGAATGGCCGAATAGTTTTTGAGATAACTCAGAAACTCTGCATCCAATCATTAAATTAGTCAAAAAGTCGAATCCGAAATTTTTCCCGACCAGTACACCCATATTTACTCTTCTATTTAGTATTGAGAGTGGTGTTAATTTCATTATTAAATTTATAAACAATTTAAAATTACTTACGAACGTAAAGTAAATACTGGTTAAAATTCTAATTATTTATAAAATTATGTATAGAAAATAATTTATATTTTATTTCTTGAAAACTTTTGTTTGATAATTGCTCCTTCAAAAACTCAAAATCTGAATCAATACATTACCGTACCAAATGTTAGATTAAACTTATAATATCCTGATAAATAAAATTCATCAAGATATTATTTTATACTGAGTTTAATAAAATTTGAGAAACATAAAATATATATTTTCTTTTGACTTTTATTTGAAAACTTCATAAACGTACAAATTTTCTAGAAAATGGAACACATGTGAACAAATTTATATTTATTTTATGTATCAATTGTTCTTGGTATAAACAATAAAAACATGGAAAGATTATTCTATTTTTTCTTACAAAAGGATTTTTATACCATGTATATATTAAATATACATAGTATATTAAGTTTAGTCCCAAGTTTGTAACGCTTAAAAATATTGATGCTACGAACAAAATTGTGATATAGGTGTTCATAGAATCACCTAGTTAGTCCATTTCCAGTTGTCTGTCGTCTGTCTGTCGTCTGTCCGTCTGTCATCACGATTACTCAAAAACGAAAAGACATATCAAGCTAAAACTATCGCGTGCTGAAGACGTAAAACATGAGTTTGAGTTCCTAAATGATCCGCATAGGTCAATTGGGTCTTAAGTACGTAGGACTCAAAACAAAATTTAAATGTAAAAAATGTTCCTTATAAAAAAAAATATACAACTTTTGTTTGAAACATTTTTTCGTAAACATCACTGTTTACCCGTGAGAGCGCAAATTATACGCAAATTGTATAGTATGTATTATATGGGAATATCCGTTATATATGTGTGACATGTATGTATGTGTAATGTGACAGACTAATCAACACTGTCTATTCATGGTATTTCAACAATTAACTCCGTCAATTGTTTGTTTTCACTTATTTGTACATTCGTTTTAGCTTAAACAATTCATTTCTTACGGTAAAAATATCAAATACAAAGGTCTATAAATCTATTTTATAATCGTATAGGTTAGTATTATCTACAGCTCTATGGTAAAGTCTGAATGTGCTACCCTATGCAAGAGTTTCAATACTAAAAAACCTCCGAAAGATAGAGTGTTTATTGTATCCAGATTCATAAAAACATTCAGTTAGGTATACTACTTATGATAGCAAATATGTAACTATACATAATACTTATACATTATATGTGTACATATACAAATTAAATACACACAGCTGCATATTTATAAATATGCTTTTTTTTTTGTTCTTTTTAACAAGGCGGACAAAAACCGTTTGCTTGGTACCAAAAATTCGACATAAATTCAGGTAGTAAGTTGTTTTGAACAAAATCTGTTAACAATATTTTAAGATATGATTTAAAATCTGACAGTTGCCGTCAACCTATGAAAAAGTTTACGAGTTAAATATGACAATGGAAAATTTATCTTGGATTGCAAAATAACTTATTTTCCCGTAAAAAATGAACTAATTCACATATTACCTGATTCATACTGTATTTTATATTCAATACACGGAATGATAATAAAACACTTCATTCATTGGTAGAATTTTGGTTGTCACACAAACTTTCTTTACAAAGAAAACCCTAGCATATGAGAATCTACGAAAAGTAGCTCCACTTTTATGAACTGAATCGTGTAAGATATAGTATCTAACGACAAGCACTTTTCTATAAGTGTACAGTGTGTACAAATAGTAAGTTGTTAAAAGTTTTCAAAAATACCACTTTTTCCTTGAAAGCAAGATTTTGATTTATGTCTCGTTTTAAAGGTAGACGACATTATGTAATAATCAACTGATTCTCTTTAGTTTTATCACATTCTCTCATTTTTTAAATTCCCAGAGGAAGTTAATGTAATTTGATTCCGATTCCGATTTTGAAATTCTTCAGTTTTACATATTTACGCGGTTTCAAGGCCTTAATATCCGAATCAAACCTTTTCAACGTGATGTATGTATGTGTGTGTGCTCATTCGATTATCTCACGAACCAATTATAACATTAACACGTGACTGGGCTTATTCGACGCGTAATCGTGTATTCAAGAACTGAAAGAGATTTCAGCAGATTTGGTTGAGCGGTTTTTAATTGGTTATAATAAACTGGAAAAACTCGATAAATCTGAGAAGTGGATGAAACTCATCATTTATCTATGTAGATAATGATCGTTCCAGTATAAGCTGTAAAACTTGTTCGAAACATGACCTTTAAATGTTAACAATACCTTTTTTTTAAGTAATTGGCATTTTTCCCCCCTCTGGGAAGATAATCGTGTCGGCTACAGAGATCGCACCGTTCTTAATGTTACATCTTGTACTGTATAGGTACATGTGTTTATATGTATTATATGTATTGTGTATCTTTGACCTATTTCATATGACTACCATAACATGACTATGTCGACGTAAAGATGACTTAGGTACTATAGAAGGTGTATGTCTACGTTTGTGTGACGATGATACAATGTCAAGATGACCTGTTTTTCTATCACACTCCACCTAACATTGTATTTTTCATTTTTATAAAAGAATATACATATAAAAAGGACATTATTTGCTATGGTACTTTACTAAATTATATGTATGTATGTATAAAGGGTATGCCCCAGAAGTACGTATCCACTCTTCAATTTTATGGAAATATTTTTGTTATCGCACGTTCTAATTTGTTTGCTGATTGGAAGATACCTAAAACCAAATAAACTGCATGAAATAAAAACCACTTCGAACCGAAATGCAGGTTACCTAGGAAACTAAAACTTTTTTAATCAATTCAGCTTGTCATTAATTTTGGGAATATGTAAAATTATTTTACAATCTGTCAATTTGTATTTTTTGTTCAAAATTTATGTTCTTTCATTCAATAAAATGAGATGTTCTTACTTAGTTCGGGAACATACTGTATGTACGTATGTATATTTTCACCTTTCATCCATTTGACAGACGTAGTAGCTAACCTAGGACGGTGCTCCTACTCCAAATACATTCAAGTTTATTACAACGATGACATATTTTATGTATGAAATGGAATGTGTGTGTATACGAAAAGTATGTGTTAAATATTTTAAATATGTAAAAAATGTAGAATTATATTCAAACGTTGAGTTTTACACCTGAAAATAAGGATATAATCTCAAAATTATGTTTGAAAAACCTTCCCCTCTCTTTATATAATAACAGTCAGCTCTGGTATTATGGGTAGAATATACTGCCCGAAGCACAAATATCCCAGATCGCATTGTTTTAAAAGGTTACTAATATTCAACAATTATAATTAAAGACAACTGAAAAAAATACGCTCGAACGAAAAATCAAGCCGGGCCTCTTGGATTCATGCCAAGCGTCTTTCAGAAATAGAGCAAAACTTCATAGGATATTTTTTTTAAAAATGACTCTACAACAGTTTAATAAACAAAAGTTAATAACTTTTATTGCTAAAATTGATAGTTTCCGAGTTACAACAATTTAAACAATTAAATTGTTTATAACTATTGTTTGCACCACTTAAAGTTAAATCGACGCTCATATTCGTAATCAGTGACCTAAAAGCCACCAGAAACCATTGCGTCTACTCATCTCGGTTTCCTACAACCCTCCAATCCAGCGATAAATTATTTTGGTAGCCCATCATAGAGAAAATACCATCATAGAGAAGATTAATATATGAGGCATAATACTATATTTGTTATATCACTTATGTTTCACAAATTCAAGAGTAATCTATTCACTTGTAATTCATATACAGCTTTCAGTTGGTGTTTAGGGAATATGCCACACAATAAAATCAAAAGATACACCAATCTTCATTATTCATAATTTAATTTACCAAAACTAGACAGGATTTGAAACTATGAAATTTTTATGAAGATATAAATAAATTTTAGTTTGTTTATATCAGTTATGTTATTTTTACTTTACATCAGCAGTACGTTTTGAGAGATTTTACGCTCTTTCATGCCACTTACGAGCTTTTCTCGGTATTTTTTAGTTAAACAGACACAAATTTTATCGCTAATATAATAACCGTTTAAAATGTCTCCATACAAACACCAATTTGAATTTACCGCTAATGTACTTTATTTCGTTAACTATGATAAACACCAATAGATGTCAGGAAGAGTCACATTTTACAGTCAATATTTCAGTTTTTCCGTAAAACATGGTCAAAGCGACGTTTTTTAAAAATGAAATCTAGCTATATAAACTTTTCGCCTCAAACAACCCCTGCATATCCATTTTCATGAAAATCGTTGGGGCCATTTCCGAGATCGTTGATATAAATAATAGAATCGAAAAAGTGAATCAAATAACCTTTAAACAATTCATTTGATCCAAAAATCGATTGATAAGAAAATTATTCAAAATTTTACTAAGAAAATCGATTCGTTTTAAATTCATTTCGTTAATTGTCACACCTAGCAGAAATTTTTCTAAGCAAGCTCATCTGGGTGAACACACTGTACTCGGTATTCGGAACTACCAATACAGAAAAACGTGTTTTGTAAATAGCATTAACATGTTCAATCAATTTATGTACATATGCGTACATATGTAAAAACTACGTCACAAAAATGTAATCGATATAAAAGTAATTACATGAAAATGTTTGAGTGAATGTATAAAAAAAAATTAGTAATTGAATAAATAATATGTTATTCTTGTTTCAATATTTGAAATGATATATAAATTTGACATTATTGTAGTAAATTGTTTTATTTTGTTTGATCATCTCCTCTCATACAAAAAATTTGAAGCCTGCTACTCTGAATGGAAAGTTATCAAGCTTACCCGTGCGAAGTCGCCGCTAGTTCGGGCAATATTAACAAGTAATAAAATACTTACCTGTTTTATTTTTTTGCAAATTTAAATATCAATTTATTTAGGGATATTCGTTTATTTCCTTTCTACGAACCCTAATCACGCAATTTATAAAATTCACAGCATTAATTATTAAATAATTAACGTAAAAATATTATGTTTCTCTTGTTATATTTTCGAGATACCTTCGTTATATTTTCGTATACATATTTATGATTATAAATTATTTATGTTAAATATGTCACTAATTGGATTATTATTTCTGGTTATTTTTTGTTTTTCCGTTATTACCATCCGTTGAAATACAATAATGATACATGTTTTCTGTTCCATAATAAGTTTTTGTTCTATTTCAACAAGCTGACTGACTTTTTTCCTGAGAACTTATTCTTCATTTTATACTTGTCATTTCTGATTTTCAATTTGCAATTTATGAAAAATGAAACAAAAACAATTTGTTAAAATAAATAATTTTAATAAATTTTATGTGTTATGTACAGTTTTCAAATATTTCTGGTGTAGGACAGGCGCTTGATCGAATATCGTACCGTTTAGAATCTAAATTGGCTATCAAAGCAACCCGAGGAACTAGGCCTAATATGATGCCAGAACATGAGACAAATTCAGTAACTTTTGTTTAAGTTATTTTTTTTATTGATTAACTATAAAACGAGATATTAGCCATTATAGATTAAAATAACCCAAGCTTTAATTTTATAGTTTTTATCTGACTAGGAAAATGGTTTTCTGTGATACTTTTTCCAACCGCTACCAAAATGTTCTTCGGCCGTTATCATCAAAAGGTTTTACAGTCACAAAATTTTTTAACAGGTAGTTTTCGAACTACAGGCTGTATAAGCATGTATGGGTAGTTTTGATCACTCGTAGCTCGCAAACTATTCGTTAAATAGCCGTGAGAGTCTTCGGATCAGAACGATCCGAAGTACATTTTGTAGGCGGTTTAAAAATGTTTCACAGAGAGCTATTTTCCTAGTCATATAAGTACTATAAATATAATATTTGTGTAGCTTTCATCGCCCGTAGCTCGAAAACTACGCTTGAAAATTTTTATGGCTGTCAGAGCTTTTGATCAGAATGAACCAAAGAACACACATAGAGTGGATTAGAAGTTTTACAGAAAGCCATTTTCTTATATAATCTTGCGGGGTCTAATTTTTTATTTCAAATAATCAATACGTATCGATTAGAACGAATATTTTAGTTACTACTACAAATTTTTATATCTTTTATGCCGTCTCCATATATCTAAAATAAATTTACCTAATAATTATCATATTTATAAGTGTAATTAGAACATATTGTATAATAAATAATAATTACAAATTAGATTATTGCAGGTAAAAAAACTATAATAATAGTAAGTAAAATATAATATTGACTTAAAATTTAGTGTTTTCAATACACAAATGGATCATAATTCATTTTCTTGTGACATGCATTCGTTTATTATATAGTTAGATAAATATTTATTGTTTATTAATTATTAAATATTTTATGAAACATGTTATAACTACACTTAATATATTATATATATGTAAGGATGATAAGATAAAAGTTAGACATTTTTAAATTAGTATAAAAGCAAAATGGTATACGATATCAATATGGTTTTTTTGTAAATATAGTTTTTGTATACTGGAAAATGTGAAAAAGTGGTGGAACAGCTCCGATTTCAAAACTTTGCTTGTATATGCTCCTCAAACCTTCAGGAACCTTTGGCATTACAAAGAAAACAGAAAATTGGGGTAGTTTTCAACTCCTCAAAGCACTCCAAATAGTAATAGTGAAAACAAATGAAAATTTCACCTCGAAAATCATCTCCCGAGGGTTTTTGAGGTTGCTTCACAAGAACTTATCACTTCTGTGACATCTGTCAATTACTTTTCGATTAACGAATAAAATAAAATATACCTACGATTATGCAGAAATGGGAACAAAATTAAAATATCCCTACGCATAACATAATATTAAATAACTCTTCTAGGTTATTAAACCCGTCACCAATGAAACGAAAGGAGAACTCCCCCTGAGCTGGAGTGGTTTTTAATTTTTGAATGGAAACCTCTGTTTGGTATTACAAATTCAGATTTTTTATTTTTAAAAAGGTTTGTTTTACTCGAACCCCGTCCTAATCCTCAGTTAGTAAAAAAAACTTTGGAACTTTGGAACAAAATGTTATTTCCGTTCGAGATATTGAAAGTACATATTTATTTTCTGTAACTTCAATTTCAAAAAGCGAACTCCGTAAGTCGTAGCTAGTAAAATTTAATCACGCCGTTCTATATCGAAGTTTAAGCAATTAAATCCTCTGTATCCCGAACTACTTGCTAAATCAAAAACTATTTAACTTGAAATTTACATTTCCCTTGAGATTCGAGATATCGAGGTTCCACTGTAATTTAATAAATTCATAATTAACGATATAATTATTTAAGAGTTAAAGAGCCAATATGGATAGATTTCTATGGATGTCGCGCTTTCATTATGAATTCATTGGTTCAATTAGGAGATACAATTTTTAATTTTTCACTTGAATGACTGGTCTATATACATTTTTTTTTTTTTTTTTTTTGAACAACTAATAAAATATTTAGGGTTATTCATTACTACATATACCAGTCATTGAAAATATAACATAATAAACTAAGATCTTTTATGACGATAAAACAAATACCTAGTCACCAATTAACTTCGGAGCTGTTAAATTAACAAACGAAGCAGAATCGTGTGTTGCTATTAAAGTTACATTTTTTTTACTTGATAAATTTTTAATAGACACTTCAAACATAGCTGGGGTAGCGATAAAATAGAGGAAATATTATTCGTTATTATATAATTTGGGTTATTTTAGACATGAATATTTTTTTAATTACCCATTTTTCTTCAAATAAACATTATAATTATCGGTCGTTGATAACCTGGTTGTTAAAAGCGACCTTAAATAAAATAAATTTAAAAAATGAATTAGATATAATTGAAAAGGATAATTAAATGAACGCAACAAAGAAAGTTTAAAATTGTAAATTATGTTATTGATTATTTCTGACTTCTTTTTCGACAAGGAAGTCATTTTTCATTCAATAATGTATGTGCTTTCACTTTACCTGCCAAGTTTGTTCAAATAAAGTTATTGTAATATTTTACAGAAAATATGTTATATGATAAAAAGTAAATTTTGGTTTCTATATGCAAATATATGGATTAATATGAAACTGCAAATCAAAAAAATTTTAATTTTTATATTTTGTCTTTCCTCCTCTGTATAAAACTGTAAATTAAAATGAAAAATTTCAGAATAGAATAGAATTTCAGAAATATAAACCCCAAAACATAAATTCTAAAATTTTATTTTTATTTCTTTTTCGATCAAATATTAAAATTGCCGATTTGAGGTAAAAAAAAACTTGTTAAGGAATAAATGAGAATGTTACTTAATAACTGCCAAAAATAATAACTGCCTTAAAAGTATTATTTAAAATATAAAATGAAAATATGTTATAAAAAGTTACGCAGTATCACAAACCATGTTTATACATTACTCCAATCTAGTAAGTATTTTCCAAACTTATGAAAAGTCATACTTTCTAACATCATATATAATTTTCCATAACTAAAAGCTTTCCAAACTACTACCATCTAGTGAGAATTTTCCGAACTTATGAAAATTATATTTTTAAAGTACTATACAGAAATCTGACAATACATATATTTTAAATGCTTGTTATAACAAGTGTTCGCTTATATCGACTCGTATAAAAGTTTAGATTTTCTTCTGAGCTATTTATTATCCATCTAGTATGAAATTTGTCAACTTGTTTGTTTAAAAAATGTAAATTCATTTATAGAAATATAACACATTTTCCCAGTTTAAGAAAATTACAATTGTATTCAAGAAGGACGTCTTACAAATTAGTAGCTACAATGCAAGTAAGATGTCTGGTTAAAATTATAAGCGTGACTCAGATTGCCCACGCTAAATAAATCATTGTCATATAGGCAGACGAAATCTGGTATAACAAATAATTAGATTGCCGAAAAATTGTCTGGATCATTAAAAAAAAAATTCTTAAAATTGAAAAAAAATATATTTCTAAGGAAAACTTGTATAGAAAGAAAAACAACAATCAGTTTTTGTTATATAATTGGAATTAATTCATGACAAGTCACTGCAGTACAAAAGCGCCACCGCATTCAACCTTATAATATAATGCCTATATAATTTAGAAAAAGTGAATGTCTAGTTTGTTAAAGCTATGTATCCAATGTTTCGAATATGTTCGAATCTAGTTTCAAAGTTAGCTGTGAAATCCGCATGCAAAATTACTGCATGTGTATAGTAAAAAAGCTTCGTGTACGAGGAACAAATGAAACATTTTTGCAAGCTTGTAAAAGTAATGAAATAAAAGTAATTAAATATATTGGAAAATCGAATATCGAATTAGGCTCTAAGCTTGCCCACAAAAAAAAGATCAATGTTAACTTAACAAAATATAATAAACTGGAAATAAATCCAAAATATTAACTTTTCTTCCAACTGCGGGACGCAAAGGAGAGAAATATGATTATCAGCCTACGTTTGCATATATGGTTATTCTTTTTTGCTCTACAGACAAAAAACGGAGGTCGATTTTAACGATTCCTACGTCCATCGATTTATCTTAATCTTGCAAGTGTCACTAACGTCAGTTATCAAAATTCAATATGGCGATAACTAGACGACATATTGTGAAAAAATATATGGAATTAAACAGGTATTTGAAAATCCTAACTCAAAAATGTAAATTTTCGAAAGTAAATTTAAAAAATTTAAAACCCGGTTGCGTAGAACTTAATACTGAAAATACAAAACAAGTTCAGTTTTGGCTTGGATCTCAAGTAAAATATATTCCCGTGTCTTACAAATTTCCATGAAGTTAGCAGGACACATTTCTATGTCACTCTGATTCCCAACAAATACGTTTCTTGAATAATTAACGGCAAAACTGTGAATTGTTTGTTTTGTTCTAGATTGGAATGGTCTGTTCAAGCTCACAAACCTTATTTTTATTTTTATTTTTTATAAAAATACATAACTTTAAGGATATAAAAGACTACCCATGATATCATATTTTCACAACAGTGAACACAATAAACCAATAATAATATAATAATATGCATATTATACAAGAAATGATGACTGAAACATTAATCATTATAGCTGGATAAAATGATAATATATTGCTTAACTCAGCTTTTATATAAACACTAGCAGATATCCGCTCGCTTTGCTTGGCTATTTCAACTTTGTAAAATTACCGTGTTATAGCCCTGTCTTTCCTTGGCCTATTATCCTCCCTTTTGTTCACAACAAATTTAGCCCATTATACTCGCTGATAATGTAACTCTCCACAGGTGAAATAATTTTGAAAATCGATTAAATATTCAATCGGATAATTCAAAAATGACGAAAATCAACTTCGATGAAAATCACTATCAAAATATCATTTTAACCCTTTTAGCACCGTAAGACGATGAGTCTCAATAAAATACGAAACACATCTTCCATCAATTCGTTAAAGAATGTTTATGCAATTTGAAGTAGATAAGACCAAGGAACCACGATGTCTCCACGGTTAATACAAACTTTCATCCTCTATTTCACCACTCAAGTATCAGGTCTCCACGATCGGTGGCTCAGGCTGCACGATGATCCGTCAGTCATTGAGGACAAAGCATTTTATATTTATAGACTAATATAGATAGTATGATTATTATGATTGTTTAACAGTTATCAATATCAAAATAAATTAATTAAAATATGAACGTAATATTAGTATTTATGTATTCATTTGTGCGTATCATGTACTGGATGAACATTCAATGTATTGCACCATCGAATACTTTGAGGAACAAGTAATTCAAGCAATTGTGACCTTTATGGCTCACACATTCAACTTCTCAGATGATGAAAATAACTTTGCATAACTGCCTAAAATAAAGCAATATTAATTACTAGCATGATACCCGCCCACTTCCAGCGCTTTATAAGTAAAAACCACCACTTTATAGAATCCACTTTTTTTGATCTCACTAATCCCCTGTCCATAACTCTTGAAGGAATAATTTTACACACTTAAAATATATGTCCAGTTTTCTATTTTATTAAGTGTAACATAGTCACAATTCATTGAGTATCTACCTCCGAAAAGATGCCCATGAATTTTTGTTACAAAAAATGCTGAAAATATTGGTGTTTTTTTAATTAACTAACGAATTCGGATAGTTAATTAAAAAAAACCCTGTATCGAATCGGCAAATAGATTAATGAAAGTCTTTAGTTCGACATCCCGAAAAAATTTCAGAATATCGACGCAGGACCATCCATTTTCTCGACTTAAATTATTTTTGTATTTGTTTTTTCTTTTTTCTCCTAATTAGGGAAATAAAAAAGGTTTATTAATGTACGCTATCGTTACACCTAAAATATTCTCTCCATATTTCATACCACTATCTTGCAGTTATTACTGCAGTTTATTTATTGTGTAACTGAATTATTGATCATTAGAACCTTTCGTTTAAAAGCGATTCCCATAGCTTATCACACGAAATTTTGTTAAGTTATAACTAAGATATGAATCCAATTTTTTCCCATATCATCTCGGCTACATAGCTGTATTCGTCTTGAAACCTCAATTGAATTGAGCCGCCACTCTACCCCTCCTCCTCAGTTTAGAAAAATTCGTACAATACCCCCTCTTCAATATGATGCATATTATAGTCTTCTTTAGCTCATTGAACCCTTCAGCTTTTTATCTTTAACCGTTTGAAAGTAATTTAAACGTTGTGGAACTTTTTCCCATCACTGTATACCTAAAAAAAGTATTTTAAAGTTTTGATCAAACAATATTTTTTGTTGACCGTTCAGTAACTTCATTGCACTTTTTATACCATGTATATATGAAATATACATTGTATATTAAGTTTAGTCCCAAGTTTGTAACGCTTAAAGATAATGATGTTAGGAAAAAAATAGGTGTTCATAAAATAGTCCATTAGTCCATTTCCGGATGTCCGTCCGTCCGTCTGTGGACACGATAACTCAAAAACGAAAAAAGATATCGAGCTGAAATTTTTACAGCGTACTCAGGACGTAAAAAGTGAGGTCGAGTTCGTAAATGAGCATCATAGGTCAAATGGGTCTTGGGTCCGCAGGACCCATCTTGTAAACCGTTAGAGATAGAACAAAAGTTTAAATGTAAAAAATGTTCCTTATCAAAAATTAAACAACTTTTGTTTGAAACATTTTTTCGTAAACATCACTGTTTACCCGTGAGGGCGCCAATTAGGCGGAAATTTTATAATATGTACTATACTTGATTATCTGTTACGTATGTGTCACATGTTTGTATGTGTAATGTGAAAAAGAAATCAACACTGACTATGCATGATATTTCAACAATTAACTCAGTCAATTGTTTGTTTTCACTTGTTATTAAAAAGTTTCTTATTTATCTTTACTAATGAACGTGCCAATTGACTATAATTATGTATTATACGCATCAGAATACTAATGCAAAAAGCTATACAAATATAATATATATCGTAGATTATATCTTTTAAACAAACACAAATATAACTTCCTTATTGGTCAATTTTCTTACTTCCAAACTGATAAGATAAACGAATGTATTAATAATTTTGATTTCTATGTGTATATAAATAAAATTATATCAATAAGACATCTATCTATATTCAGGTTCAATAACCCTCATCAAATTCTATCAGTTTCAACCTTTTAATAGGGTGTTTGTATTCTTTGAACGTAATCATAAATACAATCTCTCAATTATAAAATATAATGCTTATATATACCTTTTTTGCATCCGGGGTTTTCTACATCATAAAATCCACTTTCTTTATAACAAAACTACACTTTACCTTCAAATTGATAGTATAAAAGTAATTGAAACTGTCTCGTGATTTAAAAAAAAAAAAAGCAATAATTATGTTGCGATAGTTGCGCATAGTACAAAATTTTGAACATTTCAAAATTTTTTGTCTTTTTTATCAGTTTTAAGTAAAAAAGTACTCTTGTGATTTTTTCTATAGACGCTTAGTTTTCAAAATAAAAATTCTTGGAAAACATAAAATGCAATATTCCATTATAAGGAAAGTGGGTTCTTTTTTCAATTAAGGGAATTCACTTAGCTAAAATTTGCTTTTTAAATTAAAATTCACCAAAATTGATTCGATAACAGTATATGCTTTCTTTCTTAAATCATTCAAAATCCTTTAAGGTTTTATATCGTTGACGCATAATTGTCCTTAAATATGAGAGAGTGCTATATAATGATCCCTCATTGTTTTAAGTGAACCATTAAAGCCATTTAGTATGTATATCGATAAATGGCTTCCACGTGATCAAATTAATCGTTCAAAAAAAGATTTATGGTGATGTATAAGCTATTTTGTGTTTCCTATAGTATGAAAAATTTAAACGTGAAATTTCTTTTTTTGTATTTTTTTTTCGCCGGCTGGCTGTTTTGCTCTTGGTTTATGTTGACTTTTAATAATGACTATATTCAAATATACCCTTACGAGTAAAATGATTCTCTTTATATACGTTTAAAAGATCCCTATTTTGTGTGTAAAAGTGTTGAAGTTGAATGCGTTGATTTAGACGATTTTACCAGCCGAATTTTTTTCATACTAACCGTTGATGCAATGTAAAAGAACAATTTATAAATTTTATATGAAGTGTTTGATAAAAAATGCAAAGGGAACATTTTCTACCTATTCTTATAAGGTCAGTACGAGGATCACTTTTAAGAAATATTGAATAGTTCTAAAAAGTTTAACAAATTAAAAGAAATTGGCATCTAAATATTGCAACACTTGAATAATTGACATAACTCGAATAGTTTGGTTATTAATTACATTTTTGCCAAGGGGGATCATTAGAAGACAACTTTTTCTACCATCACATTTTACTCAATGCATGAAACCTGATTATACTTTATGATATTTTAGTTAGTATATGTTGGCCATCATGTGTAATACACTGTTTTGTTTATAAAAGTAACCTGTTTGAATTACAAACAAAATACAGATATACAAACAAAACGTATAGCTAAATATATTTAAAAAAAAAGATCATATGATAAATAAGACAAGCATTATTATAAATGAATTTTATATCTACATTATTTCTATGAATTTGATACATTGCAATAAAGAGCCATCTATAACCATTTACCATAATAAATTATGAGGTCTACATAAAAATGCTTGTTCATTTCATGTATAAAATATTATAGACAAAGGTCGTTACACCAAGAAACGTGTACGAAAAAATTATTGTTGAAAAAAAAAAACTATACGAAAAACCCGTTAAAAAAGATTATCCTTTTTTTCCACATAGCCTGTACTACTAAACCACTTTTTAACACGCTTTTATTAGCTTCATAGGTATGTTAGTATGTTAGAATGTAACGGAAACTTTGAACATGATTTTGATCCTATTCAAAACGTCGTATTAACTCGAAATTGGGCATACTTCAGCATCAAGGATCGACAACAATACAATTATTATGAGTTTATGAGTTTATTTGATTATCCCGATTAGGACTCTCATGATTCACGATTTCTATATCTGAAAATATAAACTTTTATTTGCGCTCCCACCATATTTTTACTGTATAAATAAATAAAAGTCTAAAATCTTTGATAAATAATTAAAAGTCTAAAAAAACTAAAAAATACAAAGTAATGATAGTTTAAAAAACTAAAATACACACTTTTGTAACTAGCTGAACTAAAAAGTAGAAAATAATTTCTTTAAATTCAAAAAAAATCATTTTATCGTAAAAAAGCCTGGGGCTGAGCATCGAACATTTAAGAAAATAATTATATTAGAATTATTTTATTTTCATCTAAGTTCAAAAAAATAGAAACTTTTATATCAATCGTAATCTAGAATCTATACAATGAATATCATATTTATATCAACGAATATTGCTTAAAGAAAATTCTAAAAATTATTCGATATCTTCGAGCAATCTCTTTGAAAAAGTGGTCTAAGACGTAAAAGCCTTAGTTTTTAAATTAAAGAAATGTGTTGTTGAGAATAAAATTAAACAGATAATCTGGGTGTTAGAAGTACCTACCGGAACAGCAGAAGAGTTTGTTAATTTTCGAAAATGGTATTCAACAATTTACTTTCTTCGTTTTGACAGGCAAACTTTATAATTTAAGAATTTATCTCTTTATATTATGAAAATTTTGATCCAAAAAGCTATTTCCATACAATAAGAAGTAGAAATTCAAACTCAATTGAGGTCCTGAAAAATGTTTCGAACAAAACTTGCTGTTTTAAAATTTTGTTAAAAAGTTTTCCTCTATGTTTAACCAAAATAGTTTTTTCTCGATAAAAGTATTGAAAAAAGATCGCGTGATTATTTCAACGGGTTTTATTGCTCAGCATAATGATAATAAGGATTTATTAAAAACAATTCTTTTGCGTGTTACTTTCATTAATAATTATTTTACTCGATAGGGAAAAAACAATTCAAACATGATTTTTATCGTTGTATCAAAATGATTTTCTGTTTAAGCTTTTTAGCCGTCACGTAATTACAATAAACCTATTACTATCACTACATTGTTCTAAATTTTTTTAATAATCGAAAAGTTTATTATGTGCTTAAAACTACAAGTGGCATTCATGTCGGTATTATAGTCTTTAATTAATATACCTCTAGAAATTTATGTTTGGGTCCATTAAAGGTCTATCAAAACAAGTTTTTCCTATGTGTAAACTCTTTCACGGAACTTTTCAACCGTATAGTATTCACATAATTATCTAACTAGTAAATTCCAAAAATAGAACTAGAACGAAAAATGTTAACGTGAGTTAAATGATATGATTGAATTTTGAATAAAATATTTCTCTACTAAAAAAGAAAAAAATGGGATACAAAAAATTAGAGGTATAAAGGATTTCAAAAAAGAATTTTAAAATCAATTATTTTGTGATCAATTATTATTATTCTAAACGTAATATCTTAGAAGGAAATTGTTGTTGTATTTATTGAAAAGTTTGTAACTTAACCCAATCATCTTAGTCAAAAAAGTGGTCAACCTCAGAATCTAACAAAATAAGCTGAATTTTCGTACAAATGTTTATTTTGATAGTAAAAATGTGTGCGCGTCCTTAGATGTTCAAGGTCAAAGGTCACGAAAATCCGTTTTTTTTTTTAAATATATTGTTTTCTTCTCTTTTAATCATTCAATGAATCAATTTATTTCAAAAATCAGCTTTCGTTAAATTCCAAGATGATTCCGAAGATGATTGTAGTAACTATTTTGTGCACATGGATATCGATTCAATTTTTTGGAAAAAAAAATTTTCTGTCGTCATATTATATTGAAGGAACAAAAGAGTTCTACCAAACTCGTCATATTATATTGAAGGAACAAAAGAGTTCTACAAAACTTTTATTATTATTTCACAACATTTATTCTAATAAGTTAACATCAAGCTTTAATTTCTATCCAAATAGAAACACCTGAAAGAAAACTTTTAATAAAGTTATAATAACAAACATCAATAAAAAAATTAGTAGATAGTAAAATATCCTCACTTCGTAGAAGATATAAAGTAAGAACTTAAATTTTATTTAAAAAAAAAAAAGGACTGATTTCAAAAAAGTCCACACAGTTTTCACCAAGAGTCGTGTTTACGTAAGCGAGGAAAAAGAGCGCATTACTTTAAGAATTTTTTTGCTTAACTAATAACAGGATTTGCTACTATTTATTCGTATATATAATTACTTCCTTATTATGAATGCCCATTTATAAATTTAAAATTTTGCAAATAATATTTAGGAATAAATTAAAATTATTCACTATAATTATTATTAGAAACATTGATTTCTTAACATGGTAACATTAAATTATCATCCCGATTTCGTAAAAACTAAGTATTTCGTCAAATTTTAAGGGAGGCTCGTGAAATATTTGGTTTGAACGCCAAACAATCACTATCCATCGAAACTTGAACAACAAACAACTGTAAAATATACTTTGATTGAAAAATAAACATAAATTTGAAGCAAAAAACTAATTCGATTACGGATCATCTGCAAACACCAAAATCAAGGTGCGTTACAATACATACACACAAAATACAAATTAAAAACCTGCTCCTGATCTTGAGATCGGTAAAAGAGTAAAATTTTTTAATTCTATTTACTTTGCATATAAAAAATAATCTTCCAAACATTTAACATTCTTTTACATTTTTTAACTATTTTTTCCGGTGGTCGTCTATAGGTTCTTTTCTGTCATATATTTACCATTCTTATACATTTCTTAACTATCCTTTTCGATGGTCGTCTGTGTGGTTTTTTCTTCCATATATATTCATACAATCATTAAAATCATAGAAGAAATAGTAGAATAAAATGTGGTCACAGGATTACATTATGTGTTGCTTCTTCCTTCAGAGAGTGCTTTCAATTACAATCAACAATCCTAAGTACATTAAGTTGTGTTCCACGGTAAAGTATCATATCGTAATATAGAACGTTAATCATATGTATAAAGCATCGATATGTTTTTATCGATAGCCGTAAGCTATTAAAATTCTCCAAAAATAATAGAGCCTTAAGGAGAGACTGTCTGCATAGGCATTTATATTTTTTTTAAAAGTCTTCAATGAAAACGTAAATGTTAATTTTCATTCACGGCAATACACACTCCCCTAAATTTAAGACTTTCTTTATCCAAGGATTATAAAACTTGGCTACAATTCAGCCTGGAGTTTTTTGTGTGTATATTTACTAACAAAACTAAATAAGTTATATATTTACTTGTTCTTTGTACAGTATATCTCGTTTGTTAATTTAGGATTCAAAACTTTATAAAATGTAAAATTTTACTTTATTGTCTATCAACATCCTTCATGTCCAAAACTTATTGAATAAAACTTGTTGTTTTTATGTAGGTTTAAAATACTTCACAAGTACACT
The DNA here is from genome assembly GCF_905475395.1 of Chrysoperla carnea. Taxonomy (NCBI): domain Eukaryota; kingdom Metazoa; phylum Arthropoda; class Insecta; order Neuroptera; family Chrysopidae; genus Chrysoperla; species Chrysoperla carnea. The sequence continues at coordinate 20,199,347 of NC_058338.1, forward strand.
TATTACAAGGGGGTACAAAACAATTGACTGTGAAGGATTTAGATAAATGGTTGAAGGATACAACTCTTAGAAAACAAATTTTACTAAATTTTTGTAGAAATGATGAAGATGAAAAAGTTTTTATAAAATTAAATAGCAGTGTGATATTTGTCTTCACGATCATCACGAATAAAATATATTTATCCTCAAGAAAAAAATTTTATGTCATAATAATTAAAATCAATGTGAGAAAGTTTTAAATCGTTACGTAGTTTGTCGAATGCAAGGTTATCTATTGTTATTTAGTTTTTGAATCGTGAAAAGTTCTGATTAGATTTTCATTATGTATAGCCTGTCTTAATTTTTGTATAAAATTAAGTAAACCAGCTCAACCTGTTCAGAATTCCGCAGTGAGGTACTTGTGCAAGAAGTGGCTAGAGAAATAATATTTAGTAAATAATTTGCTTTCATTTTATTTATAGGCAATTTTATTACATATATGATATTTAAATTACATAATGAACAAATTTAATCTTAATATTATTTCTCTAGCCTGTTTTTCCTTAAGCGGCACATTTGTAGACCGTGATTTTATTTTAACGATAATCTTTAAAATAAGTAAATCATGGAATTTGATGAAAGGATAAGGAAGATATCGCAATGTGACAGAGACAAGCTTAAGAAATTGTATATAAGATTATCATGAATCATCTGCACCCAGTATTTCGACAGGACTCAAAAAACAATCTATAATAAATAAAATCGTAGTTAAATCATTGAATAAATAATAAAAACACGGGATTTTTATTAAAAATTTTTTATACCTGGAGGAAGAGAGATTGCGCGTTAAAAAAATAGAAGAAATATTAACCGTCTGTGCTAGCTGCTGTTATTTAAAGAACATATGGAGTAAATTTGGAAATAACCCTTTTTCTGTATTTAGAAGATCAATTAAAGAATGTTACGCATATAGCGTAAAAAACATCCATAGCTTGTATATTTGTCATACAAATAAAATGCTACTCATATATAAAAGTAGCTAGATATTAAAAATTGTATGAATTTGTTGATCGTTTAGATATTAAAAATTGTATAAAATTGTTGATCCTCTCACAGGCAGTATGATGAAGTCATATGTATATATGTTCATCTGTTCGGACATAGCTTCTAAACCACAGATTATAATTTATTTTTAAATTATAAACTATAATATGTGTTCTAAACTACTAATCATAATTTGACAAATAAGGTATCGTTAGAAGCGTCTTGATCGTTCGCTGGAAATAATCTATGTGGCATCACATAGATTATATCCAGCTAGAGAAAATAAAGTTTCGAAAAAAAAATTTCGAACTAAATTTTAGCGTGTTTGGTATCAAATTAAGGGGCGTTATTAGCACTTTTCAAAAATATTATATATGTTGGTATACTTTCGCGAAATTATAACCCCAAAATAGTTTAAATTGGACAGCTTCGAATTTTATTATATTTTGAATTTTCTATTCAAAATTCGGGTTATGTTTTTTTTCGTTTTGATTCAAGAAAAACACATACTTTCCGACTTTTGCTCAACCCTTTGTTTCCGATAGACGTATAAAAGTAATGTTATTAAATTTTCTTTGTACATACTTTTACATACTTCAGGCTAGTATTATAAGATATCGGTGAGTTTTTACGCATGTCAGAGTTTATTGCAGTTGTTGCATTTTTCAATATGCTGTACGTATTTATACATATATAAACCGTCCATTATTTGATTTGACAGTAGTAGTCCTTTATTTGATTTGACAGTGGTATGTATATATGAAAACTGTATGACACGATAAGTATATACTAACTAATATTATGGGTTTTTTTTTGCAAAATTATTTCTTTTCTACATTGAAAAATTTTCTTCACTTAAAAATATCTTAAATTACATTAATCTCATAAATGTAAGAGTATTTAGTATACATCTCAGACTACAGAGAATTTATTTCTGCATTAAATTACAGGAGTTATTTTTTTATTTAAATTGGTTCAGTACCACGTTCTGAATGTAAATCCACAATTCCTTAAAAAAATAGGCGGGGGAAGTGCCTTTATTTTAAGAAAAACCGTTTTGGGCTATACCTCCATAGCCGCGCACTTTAGATCAAAAATTGTATTAATCTTTATTGTAGATAATTAAATTATCTTTTTTGTTTTATAATTTTTATTGTATCACTAACCGTTTATGACTTATACTACTATGATGATTTACTTTTTGACTATTTGACCGATATCTCTTCTAATATTTGTTTAAACAAGAAAATGATAATAACTTTTAAATCTAAAAATTTCCTAAAACTTTTACTTTAAACTTTTTTTTCTAAAATTAATAATATAAACAGTGTAAAATGTTTTAAAATATTTTCAATTATCAGTTTTATAGACTAATATGGAATAACGAGCAATAAAATTCTTATTTCTGTTTCAAGACGACCAAAATGCACCCAACTAAATTTTACAGATTCACATTCCTTTACCGTGCATATTTGTGTATAAAATTTTATTTATTAACCACCCAGAGGAAACTATTGTAATGAGGCCGATTTAAAAAATTTCCAGTTTTACATATTTCCGCGGTTTCAAGGTCACAATATCTGAATCAAACCTTTTCAATGTGATGTCTGTGTGGGTGTGTGTACGTATGTGCGTATGTTCGATTCTTTCGTCTCGATTATCTCGCGAACCAGTTATGGCATTAACAAGTGACTGGGCTAATTCGACGCATAATCACGTATTTAAGAACTGAAAGAGTTTTCAGCAAAATTACTTGAGCCGTTTTTTAATGGTAACAAAATAACTGGAAAAAAACTAAATAAACAGAATCTGAAAAGTGGATAAAACACATCATTTGTCTATGGAGATAATAATCGTTCCAGAATAAGCTTCAGTACATGTTCGAAGAATAATCTATGAAGGCCAACAAAACCTTTTTTTTTAATGTTTTTTCTCCCTCTTGGAAGTTAGTCGTGTGGACTACAGGGGTCACACTCACACGACTTCAGTACCACACCGACTATATACTGCCAATTTAATTGTATTACAATTTCTTCCATTCCAAAAAAAAAAAAAAGACTTGATTGGTTTTAAAAATTTCTTGCGTGATTGAACTAAATATACGCGAGCCTCGAATATATAACATTGCTTGATTATGGCTTATACACATCTATGTATGTATTTCATATGTCGATTGTGAACTAAGCGACAGAGAGATATAATGTATACATGTATATGTCTACATGAATCAGAAAATTTATTATAAAATGTTCAAAAAGTTTCTCTACGGTGTTTACATGAAAATCATTGTATATATTAAAAATCTAATATCTTCTCTACAATACATTACAAGAGTTAGTTCAGTTGTATAGCAGAGAACTTTGTTAAATCATCATCATCAAGGCTGTAATAACACTAGATACTGTGTTTAGTCAAGTTATACTCTACCCGAAAATTCTATATCTCTTCGCAACTCGAATGTAGAATATAGAAACATCAAATATACATATATACAAATATATATATACATATATATACAACAAAATATTTAGTTCAGTTCAGAAATATTGATCATAATATACAAGCAATGCGCATGTGTTACAAGAAAAACAACGCACTAACTGACATAACGGCGACGACGTAACAATATAATGATACCTAGAAAACATGCCACAAAATTTTATTTAATAATATTATATAAGAAAAAAGGATAACAATATACTAATGCTATTACAATGATATACATTCATATACATTCATCCTTATCTAATATGTATGGGTATTGTATACAATCATATCATGAATAGGTAGTAGTTACTTTTCTATATAAAAGCTTTATCATAGTATTGGTAAGTACCAAGTATTTCAAAAGCATTTTATACATAAAATTCATTCGTTGTTGGTTCGTTTTTCGTTGCTATAACGACGCTTTCCGCAACATTACTGACCCTGTGTGACGTCACACACGTCTTTCAGTCTCGTACTGTCATATTATGAACGGAATATATACATATATACCTACACACTATATATATATATATATATATATATATATATATATATATATATATATATATATATATATATATATATATATATATATATATATAGGATTCAATTTTAGTTTAGATATCCTTGTTTCAGAAATTTTCCATCATGCAATTGTTTTACTTAATACGCATGTGCCTTTTAGTTCATGTGTCTTTGCCTAACAAATGTTAGGTATGTCCCCAGATATAAAGGGTTACCATAATGTCTCAATTAACCTTCGATTATATAATTAAATAATAATAACCTAAATAATTTGTATCTATGCACGTTGTATTAATTAAAGCTTTCTTAAAAATTAATTAAAAACAATGAATATGCACCTTTTCAAGTTATAAAATCGACGAAGAAAAAGATTATAAAAAATTTGAATAATTAGTAATGGTTAACTTTAGTACACCTGTTTTTCAAATAATCGATTTCTTGGTAAAATATTTTTTTGTAAAGTATATTAAAAAAGGTATATTCTAAGGATAGTGTATGAATATGTCCACTGTGAGAAATGGGTGATGGCCTATAATCAAATTGGGATAAATTGACCGGATTCTATTTCAATTGAAATCAATTTTATGTATTGTACCTCAAAAGTATTTGAGGATCCGTTGATAAATAATTGGATATCTAATGATGTCACTTTTTAAATTTCATCTGGTTGGTATCTTTCCCCAAAAAAAAGTGTAGCTCTTTCGCTTTGAAATTGATTTATTTGGTTGGAAGCAGCCAATAACTAGGTCATTAAGTATCATAAATTGTTTTTTCCAGATTTTTTTCCTATGACTGTGGTTTTCTCTAAATAGTTTTTCTAAGAAAAAGTGATTTCAGGATGTGTTTGACTTACGTATCGTTCATTCTTTTATCCTTTTTTTATATTTTACCTTTTCGGTACTCCAGACATTAATACTTTTCAGCATTTCAAAAAAAGTTTTATTTAGTATACCTGCACTTATCCTGGCCATGACTTTTTCCTAATTTATCCGGATTTCAAGTGTCCAAAGATTGTCTACATCATTTAATGTAACGTCACTTTTGGTGGTAAGTAATTTCTGATTAAAGGCTGGCTTTGTTTGTTTTGAAATTTTCGAGAATCTGATTTTGGTAAAAGTAAATTTCTAAATTTAGAAGATGATCGTTGACTCATAGTTGAACTTATATCTCAATGACTCAAAGCAATGCAAACCACAAAGTTTAAGAAGCTGAGAAATGAGCATATTTATTAGCCACACATGACAGGAATTTATACAATAATTTTTAATAGTTTCCAATCAATTTGATTTTTAATATAAAGTAACTTAGCATTCGTGAGTAATTTGCACAAGAAAGCAATGTATTGTTTCTTTTCAGCGCAGGCTTCTCATATATTTTATCTTCTGCCTTCTATAGTATAAATTCGTTTTAGAATTGCTTCTAGGAACTCAAAATACAAGAATATTTTATTTTATTAATAATTTATCTTTCTTTAAATATCTTTTTAAAAAATGATTAACTTGTAATCATATTTCGTAATTTCCCAACACCTCCACCATAACGATATGCTTTCTTTGAAATTTAATTTTTTGTTTAAAACATCCACTTACATTTTTTACAATAAAACAATTTTTTTTTTATAAATATTTATAAATTTAATAATCATCATATATAAAATAATTGGTATATGAACGCCCGAATCTATATTGCGCAACTCATCAACCAGGACAAAATGGCGTCCATTGCAGGAATTGGTGAATTGGTAATACAAGCACTTGTATTCAATATTAGATAAAATTGGTGTAATTTCAGTGTTTGTTGGATTAACAATCATTTTTATAAATTAATTCTGTTTTTCTAAAATAGTTTTTTAATGTTGTGTTTTCTTTTAGTGTTTTTTGATTTTTCAATTTAATTTTTTCATTTAATTTTTCTTTCATTTTTTCACATAAATAAATACATAATAATCCATACCCATACATACATATATATATATATATACATACATAACACATTTATATATATATGTATATATTATTTGTCATTAAAAATGTGTGATATACAAAAAAAAAGAAAAATAATAAACCATCACAATTATGAAACAATAAAATAAAATAAATAAAAATAATTTAATAAAAAAAAAAATAGTAATTTAAAAAAATAATTTTTTATTTTTTATTAAAAAAAAATTATAATTAAAATAAATTTTACAGAATTTTATTAAAAATGTTGTGATCGGATTCAAAGCGGAATGGACTCAATGTTAATTCAAATACATATAATTGAAAATTGCGTAAATATTTTGTCAACATTTTTATATGGTTGCAATTATTTAATTAACAATAAAACTAATTATATAAATAATCATAGTGCTTTAATAAATAAATTATTATTAAACTTAAACAAACAACAAAGTTTACGATTATTTATGTATCGATAGCGATAAATGAAGCACATACATGTACGACAAATATTTAACCTGCAGAAGAAAAGTTGATGTAAGTGGCAATTTTTTTTTTGTCAGTATTTATTTTTCGCATTAAATTCGAATTATTTTTGTTTTAATTTATGCTATTATGTTTTTTTTTTTTTTTTTAATCGTGTATTGTACATGGAATGTCGCCTTGTCGCATTTTACCATTAGTGAGAAGGGTATGGCCGCATTGATTTTGACCTATGCCGCATTGGGTACCGTTTGTATATAGAGATAGCTATACTGTTAGAACATACGTCGAAGCTTTATCAACAATTTATAATACTACTAAATTTGTGTCTTATATACCATACATAAAAACGTTTTTCCACTTATTTTCTTTCTGCAATTTTTATAAATTTTCATAAAATTCCAGGAAAAATTTATAACTTAAAAGCATAAATTCGTACTACCTATAAATTACCTTATTTTCAACAGACTTTATTCTTTTACTATTTTACACACAAAATTTAACATGCATGTGAAAAATTAAGGAAAAGATTTTTTTTATATTGGGCATTTCGCCAAATTTATTGTGACTTTTCAGTTAAAATAAAAGTTATATGGCGTATGGTTAGCTTTACATGGTTAATTTCAAAGATATACAAGATAAATTTTGAACATTGTTCTAGTTTTTATTACATTTTTAGTTTGCTACGTTTTGATTATTAATTTAAAAAAAAAAAATTAAATATCATTTACTATACAAAAACTTTATCGGAAGTACCAAACAGAACTATTTCCTTTGTGTAAATACGACTTGATCTGATAACTAGAATGCTTTGTATAGCAAATATAAAAGCTTTTTGTTACTTATGCTACATTGATTTGCATTAAATTATGAAAGAAGTTAATTAATTTTTATTAATTTTTTTTTTCTGTTTACTGAATTATTTTAAAACTGTAATCTCAAAGTTAAGTTTGGTATTTTAATATATAAGATTGGCATGCCCTCTATATTGCGTAATTTTTCTTTTTATTTATTATAAAATTGTAAGTAGTATGTGAAAATCTTTGTTTTATAAATTTCTTTCCTTGATTCCAATAAATACTCAAGCTAAAGGTGTGCTTGTCAAAAAAAAGTTTCTTTTTCTGCGCATAATGAAATTATGGTGGCGAATATGAATTAAAATATTTGAAATACTTCACAATCGATAAATTTTCATCGAAATTTATTACTTATATCAAATTTTTACGCGTGAAAACTAAATTCATCCAATTTTTCTACTAATGCGAAAATAAACGTTTTAAAGTAATACATTTTTGTATGAAGCTTTTTTTTCAGCATTGAATCCGATATATCACACACTGCTTGAATAAAATCTTGGGTAATAAATTGCTTTAAACAAATTGTTTGTTTAGGGCCATTAAAAAACATGTTCTTTTTCTTAGAAAAGAAATTTTTACCGTATTGCTTACAAAAAATTTTTTGTTTTCAAAATACCAATTGATTGCAACTTTTGTATTAAATATTTTTTTTTGTTTTGACAAACATTTATCTGCATCAATGTGTATAAAAACTACTAAAAAGGAATCTCAAAATGAGAAAAAGTGCAAATATAAAATCGATCAAGGTCCAAAAACATCAAATTCTCACCAATAAACACATAGCTGGGTGTGATCCTCATACAAGGAAGTAAAATACGAAAAACGAATTGCCTAAATGACATTGACGAACACACAACGTTATGATATGAATAGAAAATATTGTAGTGTTAGGATCTCGTAAGTACATTTTGATGTTTTTATTTTGTAACATCGAAATACGTGAAAAATAATGTCAAACGTTTTTTTAAAATATTTCTTTTACCTTGAAATTTATGACCTAAATTTAATCTGCTAAACTTTTCTTGTTTATTCTTAAATTAAGATAAATTGTTTAAGACCTAGAGGTAGTAGTGAACTTGAGGCAGCCGAAAACTTAGAATTGATTTCTGCTTCAGTTAGCTTACCACAGCTTCAGTCTTCTTCAGTTAGCTTAACACATCAAACAAAATAAAAACAAAATATTTTAACGTAATATAAATTGAAAATTAGAATATTTTAATAAATTCTTGTGTAGCGGTTAATAATAGCGGGTAATATTGGAAAATTATACAACCTGAACAATAAAAAAAAAAACTTTTGACAAAAAGAAAACCGATTTCAAAAGAACACTTTTCCAAAACAAATATGCATTAAAAATTAGTTAAAATTATTGTTATTTTTGGAGTCGGTGTCAGCCAATGAAACAAACTGTGACAAAAAAGTTTGCTACATTAGCTTGGCTGACACCGACTCCAAAAATAACAATAAGTTTAACTACATTATATTATCGTTATTTTTTTTATTTTTTAGTGCATATTAATTTGTTTTGGAAAAGTTTTTCTTTTGAAGTCGGTTTTCTTTTTTATTTTGTGATTTTTAGTGAATCTGAAGTATGACTAATTTGTCATTAAAAAAAGAGTGTATACTTAATGCAAATTTACGACTTTTATGGTTTTCTCATGGATACCGTTGTCAGAACTGGACCAAAATGAAAAGGGACCACATGGGAAGCCCCAACTTTCAAACAAATAAAGAATCATCAAAATCGGTTGACACAGTCTAAAGTTCTGAGGTAACACACATAAAAAAATACAGTCGAATTGATAACCTCCTCCGTTTTTGTTTGAAGTCGGTTAAAAACAAATATTTACCAAAAAGGGTTTTTTTGATAGTTACATATGGAAGTATGTCTAACCTTGACTTATGTATGATATCAAATCACTTCCATTATTTCATCCATAAATAGTATAAAATTAATTAACGAATGTTATTTATACGAAAATTTATGAATCTAATCTTTTCAGTGAGTACAGTGAATTTTTCGTATTTGACATAGTTTATATAGACTGTTTTTATATGTGTGTAAACCATGGCTATACCATTATCCAAGGACATTTTATCCATTATTGGCGTTTTTACCGTTATCGTCCGTACGCATAATAAAATTGTCTGTATAATATCTTAATTCGATTTACTATTATTATACGATATTTAATATAAGAAAATATACCATCATACATTTCTGGTAAATTCGTTTTTGTTGCGTAGATATTTTGTCAGCTTTTTATAAAATCCTGAAAAAATATAAATATAATCGTGAAAAAATTTACTTTTATTGATTTTCAAAAACAAAAAACTAGGTCAACTTAAACAAAACCAGTTTATGTATTAATCAAATTTCAAATAATCAATTGTTAGATATTCCCTCAAATGTTTTAAACTTTTACATCATTAGCGCTATAAATTACTTTTGATGAGAATAACACCTTAAAAAATAAAACAATGTGTTTATGAACAAATGCTTCCTTTGTCAAAAACGTTCTATCAAACTTATATTAAGAAGCTTTTATGAGCTTGGTGTGTATCTATGTTTGTATGTATCTATGTAACGGAATCCTTGAACGTGAATTTCACCAACTTCAAAACGTTAGATTGAATTGAAACTTCGTACAATTACCAAGGACAGATTGCAATACATTCATTTACCGACGTCAAACAAAAAAGGAGGAGGTTATCAATTCGACTTTATTTTTTTTATGTGTGTTACGTTAGAACTTTCGACTGGGTGAACCGATTTTGATGGTTCTTTATCTATTTGAAAGATGGTGATACGAGAGGTCGTATGGTTCCATTTCATTATGGTCCAGTTCTAACAACGGCATCCATGAAAAAACCATAAAAGTCTTAAATTGGCATTAAGTATGCACGACAAAAGGACGAATAACTCAATATCACGTAAACCGATTTCGATTATTCTTTTTTTAGTAACAAATTAGTTAGTGTACTTCAGATTCACTAAAAAGCACAAAATAAAAAAAACTTATTTTTGAAGTCGGTGTCAGTCAAGCATCTCACTTTTTACGTCCTAAGTACCCTATAAAAATTTCATCTTGATATCTCTTTTCGTTTTTGAGTTATCGTGTTGACATACACACGGACAGACAACCGGAAACGGACTAATTAGGTGATTCTATGAACACCTATACCAAAATTTTTTTCGTAGCATCAATGTTTTTAATCGTTACAAACTTGGGACTAAACTTAGTATACCTTGCATATTACATATATGCATGGTATAAAAAAACTCATCTTGCACCCTTAAATAGTTTCTGCGTTATGCATACACAAGCAGATTATATATAGAAACAAGATAAAAAAAGCATATCCTGTTTGAAAAATAATTTCCAGATTACAAAAGTATCTTAGTTTAAATTCATAACAATTTGACAACATATGAGAAGAATGAATATCCCATACTACTTGTTATTAATTATCAAAAATAATTATTATAATGTTAATAATAAATTATAAATTGAAGACAAATAATAATTTCAATTTATTGTTAACATGACACAAAGTTTAAAACATATGAACAAGTAAATAAGTAAGTAAAACTCTGCCATTTCACTTATTACAATTATTAATATTTCAAATTAATAAACGTATTGTATCATATTTTCGTAGTATGATACAATATCCGAATGTTATTCGGGTTGTACTAATGAAATTGAAAACATATTTATGTGTCTTGCATATGAGAAAGATTGCGCTAATTAACGTAAAACAATTGCATTTCCGATCTTGAAAATCTCCAGTTTTAAATATTTCCGCGGTTTCAAGGCCACAATATACGAATCAAACCTTTTTATGTGATATCTGAGCGTGTGTGTACGTATGTGAGTATGTTCGTTCGGATTCTTTCGCCTCGATTTTCTCACGAACCAGCTATGACAGTAACACGTTACTGGGCTTATTCGACGAGTAATAGTGAATTTAAGAACTGAAAGAGAATTTTCAGCAGAATTAGTTGAGCTGTTTTTTAATGGTAATAAAAATACTGGAAAAAACTGAATAAACAGAATCTGAAAAGTGGATAAAATACATCATTTATCTATGGAGATAATGATCGTTCCAGCATAAGTTGCAGTTCATGTTCGAAGAAAAACCAATTAGGCTAACAAGACCTATTTTTAAATGTTTTTCCCCCTCTGGGAAGTTAGTCGTGTGAACTACAAAGGTCGCACTCACACGACTTCAGTACCACACCGCATTGTCACTGCCAATTTATTTTATCTTACGCAAAATTATAAACATAAAGACTCCCTATTCCTTTAAGACCGTAATAATTAATTCAAATTTTCATTTCGCACTCACACGACTTCAGTACCACACCGACTATGTATTGCCAATTTATTATTGTTATATCTTATGCAAAATTACAAACAAAAAGACTCCCTATCCCACTAAGGCCGTAATGTGAATTCAAATTTTCATTTCGATAAAATGTATTTAATTTTTCAAATACTTTAAAAAAATTTTTCGAATTTATTGTGTCAAACCTACATTTCTATCTTTCTTACGCTCGCCCTTGAATCAATTTGTCCTTCTCGTTTGTGCGTCTTCTTCACATTCGATTCAAAGTTTCTCATGGATAAAATTCGGAGGACATGCATTTTTGAGAATCGCCTTTATATCGGCAAATATGATTTGACTATATGAAAAAAGAAGAAGTTAACTGAGCCTGTATAATTCTCGATTCTCATCGCAATATATTTAGAAATTTTGCTTCCTTTTCATAACTGCTTAATAAATATAAAAGTTATATAAAAAATTTCCAGTCATTATAATGACTGAAATCTTTTGTTTTCTATTTATATAAATACTTTTTTCTCTTAAACGTCTTCTCCACTCCGTCTAAATAAAACATTTAAAGAAAAAAAAATGAAATCTACCACTATTTAAGAAGTAGGTATTATATATTATCTTACTTAAAAGATCTGATGTTATAACTCTTACAGAAAACGTTTTTAGTCAGAAGTGGCAAGGAATTACTTGATATTCATATTGTTAGAATAATTGTTCAAAATACAAATATAGCTCATATATAAAGTGAACGCTTGTTAGGTTACGAAAGACTACCCACCATGATGCATTTGTTCTTTTATTTCTAAACGAAAATACTTTAAAAAAAATGGTGATGTAGAAAAATAAAATAAAACAATTCGCGGCATAGATTATACCAAGCGAACCGAAAAGTTTTTTTTTTGTCTACGATGTAAAAGAGGTGTTTTTTTTGATAAATTATGTATGATAATTTATATCTACTTTCTTTTGCATAATATCGTTTTCACGAGAGTTTGGGAAATTTTATTTTATTTTTAATAAATGCTGTTACTGTTCGGCGATAAACAAGTTAAAAAAATTAGAACTAATACTTTTTACGAACGGAAAATTTTCCAAAATTTCTATGAGGAAAATTTGAAAGTAAGTGGGTGTTCTTATAAAAAAAAACCTACCACTTTTATTGCAAACACTTTTTTGAAAACCAACTGGATTGATAGATAAAATTATTAGACAAAATTTTTCATTCAATTTCTACCGAAATAATATGGAATAACTTTTAAATTTAAATTCTTCGTCTGTCTCTTATGCGTTAAGAACATGATGAAATAACCTTATATTCCAAGGTAAAATTGTCAACTGAAAACATTTTCCCATCTTCGAACCAAACAATTTTTACATTGACGAAAATTTTCTAATATCAGATGAGGATTCTGTACTTTTTGAAAACCCTGTATATTTTCAAAAATATGGATATGATTACCGTAAATGTATAGGGTAAGATATAGTACCTAAATTCATACGTACCTTGAATATCCTATATAGTTTCTTGATAGATATTCCTATTTATTCGAAAGCTTTTGAATTGAAATTGGACTATTTTATGAGAAAGTATTTTTTTAGATTGAAGATTATTGACTGTCTTTGTGGTTTTGTTTTCAATAAACTAGAAATTTGTTGCGGAAAAAATAAAAATTTTGATTCTTCTGATCGTCTATTTACAAGCTGACATTTGTCTTTTTTTTTTTATAAAGTATAAACAGCGTTAACCATATCTTTTTTGGGTAAGTAGGTTTTAAACCATAGGTATTTCAGTTTTAAACATAAATTTGTTATACCATATATAGTGGAGTGCCTGGGAGTTTTGACCTCGGATTTCCGTAATAGTGAATGAATTTGTATGTTCGAAGTATGATTGTGTTTTTATAGCATAAATTTCAAAGTTTAAACCTTTTTTTCTTGTGCTCTTAATTTTTCAATTAAAAAAAAAAAATTAAATATTTGAGCATGATCAAATATTTGAGCATATTACTATTTTAAATAGTATGTATATCCAGTAAATATTGCAAGGTAAGAAAAAATATATCAAGCAGAAGTTTTTATAAAGTTTGTAATGTTTAATTGATTATCTTTTAAACCATTAGAGATAAAACAAAAGTTTAAATGTAAAAAATATTTCTTATAAATACAACTTTTGTTTGAAACATTTTTTCGTAAACACTTCTGTGTGTAATAAATTGTGTTGAGGAATAACAGTGCTACAAACAAACAGAGGCAATTTTGATTATGATATTTTAATATATGGTTTTAAAAACCGTAAATGTAAATTTGGATTCTAGGTACTACTTAACTTTTCCTATATGTAAATAAATTCTGCAATATAATTTATATTGTTCAAAATTTATTTGCTCTTTATTGTTCAAAACTTTTGTTACAAATATATTTTATACATAAATTTTTATTATTCATTTTTTCGTGTAATTTTATATTAGTCTTGATATGAAGAGTGTTGTTTTATTGCATTTTTTCAATTTAAAACGATGAAACTTTGTTTGAAATAATTCCCAATGTGCATATAGATTTCGATCGAAATACAAATTCGAATGAACCGGTAAATAATATAGTTCAAGGTAACAATCTTAGCGTATTAATGAGCCTTAGTGCATTCACAAAATTAGAAAGTTTCGTGATATTGACTTTTTAAGTAGTGTATGGTTAATAATACCACAAGATTAATGGGTTATTTAAACCGCAATAACCTGGATTTCTATTATGAAAAGATACATTTGTAAAGTTTAATTCTCTAAGTTTCTTTCAATTCTCTTTAATTAAGATTACTAGACAAGATATTTGTCAATGTTTAGTTTACGCTGTATATATGTATATATCATATTAAAATCGTCAATTATAATCGAGAGACTTTGATGTAAATAAATATCGTATACATCAATAAAGTAAACAAAACAAATAATAATAATAAAAAACTCGATGAGTTAAAAAAACTGCACTCTGTGTCTAGAGCTCGAATGGCCCAATTGGTAGAGCATGAATCCAAGAAGTTCGGGTTCGAGTGTATTTTCTTCCATTCTCCTTAATTTAATTCTCTGTTTTGCCGTTAAAGTACTTGAGGTGTCCTTGTTCTTTTTCCTAGTTGCCTTGAACAACCAAATTTGAAGCCTCGACTATAATATTACGGTACAGTATACTGCATATTGAAGTGGAAATTATTTGGTAAAATCCCCTCCAAAAACCATCTATATAGGCTTTTCATTTTCAAATCAACAAACCTCTTCTAACGGTTCATTGTTAATACTTCAAACAGCCACTTTAGTATAAGTTGTTGTGATATAATACTGAAAACTGATCCTATTGTAGTACCTACTAAAGAATTATTACTAATACTGAAAGAAATTTAGTAATACATTCTTTTTAATTTGTAACCATTTATAACACTAAATAACTAAGGGAAAGAAAAATGTTGAAAAAAAAAGGAATTTGAAAAGTTTAAGTTTCATTGAAATTTCATGACGTTTTATATTAACATTCGATGCTATATTTCTTGTAAGACAATACAGATTATGGGTTACTTGTATATTTTTAAAATGTAGGTTCTTTTCTTAAGTTTTTAAGGTAATACCTTGAGTCAAATATACCTTGAATTATAATTTAGAGTTTCTTAGCAAATATTGATTTTTTTTTCTAATACATTTTTATTGAATTAACGGCATTTTATCACAGTGTAGGTAGGCTTAAAACTGATTGTCAATCAATGTGAAGTCGAACAATTGATTTATGGTAGTACGTATGCATTAAAATTTAGAATTTTATTCTTGTGATTTGTGGATTTTGTAACGACATTGCAATTGCGTTTCTATCGAATGTAGGTACATTCGATAGATACGACTTTACTTTGTAGATAAATATTATTTTAGCAACCCATGTCGTTTGTACCCCATTATAATTGGGGAATAAGTTCTCAAACATAGTTCTCTGGTTTTATTGCGTATTTAGGCGATGTAAGGACAAGCCCTTACAATTTCAAACTATAGGTAATCGCAGTATAAATGGGATTAAGATCTCACTCAAGAGATAATCCCAATTAAAAAGACCAAGCTGTTGCTCGACAGTCAGACTAATGGATGTCTGTAAGAGAAACATGTAGGGCTTTCAATGTTTCAATCACATCGTGAACTGTACTGATTACATATCGCCTTCAATAAGAGATTGGACTAAACTTTTTTTATCACTTCTGATGAAGACTTCTCACTTTGCGAATATAAAAGTGAAGTTGATTATTAAAAATCATGACTAGTGTACAAGATATGTTTTTAATTTCTTATTAAACAGAGATACCAACGAGTGACGCCATACGTGGGTATGATCTTAGAGATTACATATAAAATTTTGTTTAGCTAAAAGGAGATGGACACTCTTTGAATGCAATCTTTGATTGCTTATAACTTCTTCATTTTTTAATCAATTTTAATTTCACTTTCAAATTTTTGTCATGGATCAAGTCTAGTTTTACATTTTTATGGGTAATATGGCCAATTCAATCTCAGGATTATCACCCATTATATTCGGAGAGAGTAGTTCTGGGTGTGAATTATGGTACAATATAATTTGTATCATAATTCATACATTTTTATCGTGAGTTTTTTAACATTTAAATTCTCAAAAGAACAAATACATAATGCTGAGAAATAACGGTTCGCTCTAAAAAGAACCATGTTCAATTGTGACAATAGAAAATACAAAAATATAAAATATGAATCATCTTTGAATATACTATATTATTCATAATAATAATAATAATTCTAACATTCAATTAACAACTTTAAAATGTCACAAGTGATAAATATTAATTTGATTTTTAATGAAATTTACTTTCTTATAATGATTCTAATTGAAGTTAAAAGGTATAGAAGATAGAAATACTTAAATATAAAAGAACTACTGCCATATATTAATTAATATTCTTATAATTAAAATAAATGTATTTCATCTTTCAATTCTTTTAATTTTTTTAACTTTTTATTTATTAAAATACTTCTTAGAAATAAGCCGAACCAGCTTCATAATAACGAATCGTGAAACTAAAAAATTTACCGAATATTTTAATAATATAATTAAAACAAGTGAAAACTGAATCAAGTGCTGACTGATCGATCAATACACAGCTGAAACCGCTAGGTCTAGAAGCCTGAAATTCTGTACACACGGTCCTTAAGTAACGTATGTGAGCTTTAAGAGGAGATTTTTAGAAATTTATTCCCTAAAAAGCTCAAAAGGGGATGCGAAAAAATGGAGAAAAACGCAAAATAAAATTTTGTTTCGGAATTTGATGAAACACGGTGGATGGGGTCATTTTTATCCAAAAAGTATAAAAATCAGGTGAATTTAATGTTTGGACCTATAGAAAGTTACAATGTCAGCAAATTTCATGGACAAAACTTCATTTTCAAAAGAGTTCCCCACCCAAAATTAAAATCCATACAATTGTTAACAAAAGGACGGATAAGTGAAGGCTATAACGTGATAGTCTTTTCAAAAAGGAGAAATTGTCCAGCTAAACGGGCGGGAATTTTTTATTAAAAAATAAATAAATATAGAAAGACATGGCTTCCTTTATAAATATACATATCTGGATGACCGAGCTTTGCTCGGTATTCTTAAAAAGACACAAATTTTATCACTAATAGAAGACCGTTTTAAATGTCTCCACACAAATACCAATTTGAATCATTAACTACGATATACACCAATAGATGCCAGGAAGAGTTATAATTTGCATTGTATTTCATTAACTACGATATACACCAATAGATGTCAGGAAGAGTTATAATTTGCATTGCCGGTTTCAGTTTTTCATGAAAAAACGAATAAAAAGACGTTTTTTTAAAATGAAACCTTGTTAGATCGACTTATCGCCCCAAAAAACCCCTTCATACTCATTTTCATGAAAATCGTTGGAGCCATTTCCAAGATTGTTGATATATATATATACAAGAATTGCTCGTTTAAATATATAAGATTTAATTTAAATTTGTATATTTCTTGCTATGGAAATTTTTATTTAATTTTTACAAGCCGTAAACATATCAGTCATCAGTTTAACAAAGTTTACCTTGTTTGCATTTTGTGGAGAAGAGACCCCAAAATAATTATACTATGTTATATCGTGAAGAATGTGTAGGATGATAGTCAGTCGAGTCAGACAACGTTCGACAGTGTTGATGCTTCTGGAATATATGTATGTATAAGGTCGATTATGCATAACTTATTGATTGAATTAAACTATTATTCATTAAATTTGTATACATAATATTTTGTTATATAACTGTATTGAATAGAAACTATAATTATGTGATCGGTTGCGATGTAAAATATTTCTTAACTGATTAAAACTTTGGAAAATAAACTTGTAATAACGCTTTTGTTGATTCATTAAAAAGATACATCGATTTTTTGAAATTTTACTTCGTTTAAAGCGTTGTAAGTGCTGTGCTTCGTTTAAAGTGTTGTCCTCCCGTCAATTTCCGAAGCCCGGCGTGATTTACTTTTGTACGGTATTTATGTTACTCGCTTCGAATACTTATACAGAGGTAGTATCCAGCAACGGCGTACATTTTTGCTGATGCAGAGGCGAGACACCAAGTGGTGTGACATTCATATTCTCACCCGAAGTCACCTGTACCGCATAAAACTGGGAACGCCATCGTGTTTGAACTTACTTTTACATACAGGAGCATTTTTTAACATGCTTCCTGTTGGATCATTTTACCCGAATGTTTTTCACATGGATTTGTTGTCTGTTGCTATTATATTGCTTTATAAAATTTATAATTTGTTAAGATATACATTTTCTTTCTCAGTTGAATATGTGCCATCTCGACTACCCTATAAATTCTCCTCAAACACTCAAATAAACTGAAATATTTTTGCACGAAACGTAGATATCATTGGTAGATAAAAAACGGTATTCTTAAAATCAATGACCTATGTTATATTTTACCACGATATTTACATAAACAATAATAGAGACAATGTATTGTTATATTTGAATAATAAAATACTTGATAAGCAAATCAATTATGAAGTATACATTTTAGAACATGAATGTGTTTCCATTTTAAACTTAATAAATTGTTACAATTCAAAAATTTATATTCGTGGCAATACGCGACATGGTCCGAGTGTGTTCGATCCATACTCGAGTCTACTTTTCCTCGTGAAAGTAAGTAAATGCTAGTCACCTTCGTCGGGGTATTGCACCCTTGTAAGAACCATTTTACTAAAAATGCATGGGTATACATACAGGCTGCAGATACATTTTCTGAGGCAGCTAAAACCCAATGTATAGACAGTGTTGGTTACGCAATGGTTTGTTTTTTACATCATGTAAGTAAAGAAAGATACCTACCCACTCTTGCACACAAAGTAATAAGAGTACCTTTCTTCACATGTCCTCAGTAGGTAAAGTATAATATAACAAACAAACATATAAGTATATGATATATAATGTTTTTAATTTGTTCCCTTTTTTTGCATTTTTTGTTCTATCTCTAACGGTTTACGAGTTAAAAATTTATAGAAAAATATATTGAAATGTATGTGTAGCGGACATCATAACCACAAGACCACGGCCCCTTTTGCAATATAATAAATAATTCAAGATAATAAAGTTAAAAGAACCGATCGATAGGTGTCGGACACTGGACGCACAACGAATATAGTCAATATTTACTCAGCAACCCTTACTCTAATTGGGATTTGTGGATTTTATTCTTTCAATTAAAGCATCAAAAATGCTCAGTAAGGTGTAGCAGTGAAGCAAAAACTTCTATTTCGATATCAGTAAAATAAAAAAAATCCGCTTTTTGAATGCTTGACAAAAGCACGCTGTCTTATTCAGCGTCGAACATATTCATATTTACGATTTCGTTTGCCATTTATTTATCTTACTATTTGAAGAATTAGATATTGTGCATAATTAATCCACCTTTCCCCAGAACCGTACAGAACTGAAGACACTGTGGTTAAACTTAATTTTTCATATAGGAGCATCTTTTTCAACATGATTTCTGGTGGGTAATTTCACCCGAAAAATTTTATCATGGGCTAGTAATTTATCACATAACAATAGTGTCCGACCGAAGCTTCGCCTTCGGCTTCGACTTCGGCCACCTTCGGCCAAAAAAACCACCTTCGGTCATACATTCGGCTTCGGCCTGAATTCAGGTCGAAGCGGAAGCTTTGGCCGAAGGTTCTTAGCAAACGTCGGAATTGAACGAATTGTACTAAATGTTATTATTTTGAAATAAATTTCAAGGTAATTTTTTTAATCATCTTTAGATTGACTTCTAGATCAACTTCTCAAGATCATAACCTCTAAATCAACTTCTAGAGATCAACTTTAATATTAAAGTTTTAAAATCATGTTTTTAAATTGCTGTAGTTTTCTTTCCACGTGGTCGGCCTCTTGTCATGTGGGCTGTTGGCATTTTTATATCCTTTAAGTTAATCACACGTACACTAGGCTCTTCAATTGATGGTGGTGCAGACGATGATCTACGCTTTTTTTTATTGGTTTTTATCCACGTATCTAAATGCCCTGATGGACGACTTCGGATAAGGGCATCTTAATACGGTCCATATTCTCAAGAGTCACAGTACTCCTCTGTATATTTAACATTTCGTGTGTGGTATAGAACCATTCACGGCTTGAAAATCTCTGTATAAACGCATACCGTGTGTTATAGCTTACCGTGTGCGGTTTAAAACCTCGCACGGCTTGAAAATCTCTGTATAAACGCATACCGTGTGTTATAGCTTACCGTGTGCGGTTAAAAACCTCGCACGGCAAAAAATCTCTGTAGAATACGCTTTCCCCTCTGTATTGTGTATACCGTGGACGAGAGTATACCGCACACGGTATGTTACATTTCTGTAGAATACGCTTTCCAATCTGTATAATGTATACCGTGGACGAGAGTATACCGCACACGGTATGTTACATTTCTGTAGAATACGCTTTCCCATCTGTATAATGTATACATACCGTGGACGAGAGTATACCGCACACGGTATGTTACATTTCTGTAGAATACGCTTTCCCATCTGTATAATGTATACCGTGGACGAGACTATACCGCACGCGGTATATTTCATTTGCTTCAACTAAGCCTTCCAATCTATATTGTGTATACCGTGGACGAGACTATACCGCACACGGTATATTTCATTTGCTTCAACTAAGCCTTCCAATCTATATTGTGTATACCGTGGACGAGACTATACCGCACACGCTATAAGGGCTCGACGGCATAAAGAGTATACCGTGAAAAAGTATACCGTGCACGGTATAAGGGCCCCACGGTATAAAAGGGCAAAAATAATTTCATACCGCGTCTAAATAGACCGTATACGGTATACCGTGGACGGTATACCGTCTATACGGTATACCGTCTACACGGTATACCGTCTATACGGTATACCGTCTACACGGTATACCGTCTATACGGTATACCGTCTACACGGTATACCGTCTATACGGTATACCGTCTATACGGTATTCCGTCTACACGGTATACCGTCTATACGGTATACCGTTTATACGGTATACCGTCTATACGGTCTTTTTTGTGGAAGATAATTCAATTCTTATTATCATTTCTAACCGTATATACTCTATTGTAAAACAATTTCTTCATCAGCTGATTCTAGAAGTCGATCCATTGTGCAATTTTTTTTATACATAGAAAGTGTTGTTAATTTGAAGTTGTTTCAAACACTTATGTCTCGCATTGTGTGGTATAAACAGAAAGATAGAATAATTCCAGGAGTATTTGGTAAGCTGAAAGATTCTTAGCAAACGTCGGAATTGAACGAATTGTACTAAATGTTATTATTTTGAAATAAATTTCAAGGTAATTTTTTAATCATCTTTAGATTGACTTCTAGATCAACTTCTCAAGATCATAACCTCTAAATCAACTTCTAGAGATCAACTTTAATATTAAAGTTTTAAAATCATGTTTTTAAACCTTCGGCTCGGCTTCGGCTTCGGCCGAAGGTTGTGGCGATAGCCGATTAATCGGCTTCGGCTTCGGCTTCGGCCAAAAATCGACCTTCGGTCGGACACTACATAACAATCTATGTCTCTATAATAAATGTTTGTAAATCATCAAATCAAATTCAATATTGAATCAATTGTGTGCTCAGAAACCAGAAAATATGCTGCCAACCAACAATTACGTATAATAACAAATGATACAATATATGCTAATAATGTATGCTTACATATTAATTAATAAACAAGTATAGGTTTATAATGGCCTGTTATGATATTATCAGTACATGTATGTATACAAACCATTTAACATCGTTTATTTTACTAATTGTAAATGAAAATAATAATTTGGGGACTAACTACATTGTTATACAAATGTGATATGATATACTAGTGTCCCTCGTCTCTCATCTCACAAGCTACGGCTGCTGTCCGTACCTACCATACATTTCAAAGATTTTTATCAATAAATTAAAATTTTACCTCATTAAACTAATGTAAAAATATATTTAAATTCTTCGCTTTATTAATAAAAGTTCAATAATTATATATCACCAAATTGCCAATGAAATGTCACTAAAATGAAATGTCCTTTGTTTAAAACTAGAAATAAAGCCAATGTTCATTTTTTGCGAATTTCCGAAGGAAATGGAGCTATTGCTTTTATACCGATGATGAAATTTTGAAAAAAAAAAAAAAACACATTTTTCTTAAAATCGAATATTGCATTTTGAATTTATCAAAATTTTTATTTCGAAAACTAAGCGTCTAGATAAAAAATAACAAGGGTATTTTTTTGCCTAAAACTGATAAAAAAATACAAAAATTTATTTTTATTTTGAATAAATTCAAAATTTTGTTACTTTGCACACACCCCTCTTCGTTATCCGTCGATTTTTCTCATTAACGAACTTGACCTTTGTTTTACCAAAACCCTTTTCGATGCCAAAGTAAAAAATATTTTTGAAAATAAAAATATTTTTGTAATTTTCTATCAGTTCTGAGCAAAAAAAGTACTCTTGTAATTATTTATCTAGACACAAAAATTCTTGAAAAATTAAAAATGCAATATTGAATTTTAAGACAAGTGTGAATTTCCTCAGCTAACGCAGCTCCTGCACTACGAATTTTTTCGAATTACAACAGTTAAAAAAATTTCTTTATACCCCGATTGTTTAAGAAATCGGATTAATGTTTAGGTTATCGTTAATAAATACGCTTAGAGAAATTCTTGTGTGACTTAATATATGCTTAGTTTAACACCTTTTTTATCTAAAAAATCTCTTCTTGTTAGTGAAATATCCAAGTAATAAAAGTACTAATTTTAATATGGCCTGGGCAATGAAAACTGTTTCGAACTGTGCTGTAAAACTGAACGTCCTTTTCAGACTTTTTTAAACGATCAGTTTTTTTTTTGGCCGTTTTTAAAGTAGAAAAATGATAGACTTAAGCATTCTAAATATAAAAGTAAAGAATTATTCCAATATGTTTTGTGGCTTATATATTATTATTT
Organism: Chrysoperla carnea; assembly: GCF_905475395.1. NCBI lineage: Eukaryota > Metazoa > Arthropoda > Insecta > Neuroptera > Chrysopidae > Chrysoperla > Chrysoperla carnea. The sequence continues at coordinate 20,222,567 of NC_058338.1, forward strand.
AGGTCATACAATAAGGTGGAAATTTTAATTTTCTCCTTTATAACATGGTTGTTTGTTTCCTTCTGGGGATACAAGAAAGAAAACTATACATACATACACACATACATACATTCACAGTGAAGTAACCTCGTAATAATTAATTTGTAACAGGAATTAAGAATATGATCTCACATAAAACTTTCATGACAAACTTATCATAAAGTTTTATTATTTTTTTTTTAGGCTTGGCTTATGCTGTAATAATAAAAAAAAAGCTCGGAAACAGCAGTGCTCCGTCTCTAAAGTTATATTTTCCCCTCACTTTACATTTCGGATTAAAGGATGTTTTTTATTGAAATGGAGTTTATGTGATTTCCAGTTGTTGAAAACATGTCATATCTGCATAGGACGTTAAAGAAAACTAGAAAGTTAACTCTAAAAGGCGCATCCTAATTTGAACATTTAGACGTAAAAAGGAGGATAGGGATGTCTAGGAAGTTTCTACCCTCAAAAGACACGTTTTTGATGCTAACCTAGACTATATAAGTCAATTTTGGGAAGCTGTCAAGATGTTTAAAAGGAAAAACTCAACCTTGATGTCAATTTTCAATTTGGGAGACAATACTAAAAATTTATAGCTCCAAATTGCTAGAATCAGTCTCCGATTTTATAACATTAAAAACATGTTATAACATCTCATTTGAACCAAAAAGTGCCTCTTAAAAATATTTATAAAAAATATCAGCCAATGAATTGTGTTCTTGGGATCATGACGGTTTTATAACACACCCCTCAACCTTCCCCGTTGACCTTCGATACGGGGCATAAGTATATACTTTTTGAAAAATAATGATGAAATAATGTGTAAACATACCTATACAAAGTATGTCATAACAAATAAAATTTGACATAATATTATTCTTTTTAACAAATAAAAAGAGCTGTTAGTTTCTTAAGGATATTCCCAAGAAAATCAAGTCTTAATTAATAATAGCATTTTATTCAGAATAGAAAATATCCGTTTTAAGGTTTTCTAAACATCAAACAAAGCGGCCGGATTACGAAAAATGTTTTTTAATGGACTCCGGACACAATACATTGTTTTTTGGTTATGGTAAAAATTTTTTGAAAACTATGAAGGAAGTTTTGATTATGTTGATCAAAAGTTTTTGTGGGCTCAACCCTCAAAAACCATTCATTTCTAAGCTATGGCCTTTCAAAGGTTATGTCTACATGATATATATTGATTTTTGGTTTCTTTTTTTTAAGCAACTTTACACTTGAATTCTTTTTCAATCGGTTACGTCTCATGAATTAATCTCTTGTGTTATTGTGTTGTGTTATTGACAGGCAAACGTTCAACCCTCATCGCAATAAATTTCACTGTACCAAGCCAAAGTTTTTTTATTATGGGAAAATCATACAAATTTTAACCAAATTTATTTTACGATTAATTTGCAAAACTCATCCATTTATATTTCACAAGCATTTTATACTACTTTGGTATCTACTGTTTGTATTAAATATGAATAAAAATAATTATAAACAACAAAAATGACAATAGAAATGTATTATTTTAAAAAAAAAATAGATGTAAATGTTTTTTTTTTTTTTTACTATTTTTATTAACAGCATAGAGAAAAATTCTTGTATTTGAAGGGTTTAAAAAAAAAGATACAATTTTATTTTATATACATATTATAGCTTTTATAGTTACACAGGCATAATTACTATATACACAACATGCTGATTTTACTTCTGAGCAAAGAGAAATTATGAAAGGATACATTTTGATAAATAAAACAGCAATCATGAACTTACTTTGACAAACGAATTGAAACAAGTGAAAACAAACAATTGACTGAGTTAATTGTTGAAATACCATGTATAGATAGTGTTGATTACTCTGTTACATTATACATGCATACATGTCACACATATATAACTGATATTCCCATATAATACATACTATACTATATATAAGTTGTTTATTTTTTAAAAGGAACATTTTTTACATTTAAACTTTTTTTCTATCTCTAACGGTTTACAAGATGGGTCCTACGGACCCAAGCCCCAATTGACCTATGTTGCTCATTTACGAACTTGACCTCATTTTTTACGTTCTATGCACGCTATAAAAATTTCAGCTTGATATCTCTTTTCGTTTTTGAGTAATTTGAGGTATAAGAAATACAAGAGTAGGTATCATCAAACTTCATCAATTAAGCAGGCTTTGTGTTTTTATATTTAAAATAAAAATAAAAAAAACAATTCACTGAGTTAATTGTTGAAATACCATGTATAGACAGTGTTGATTACGAGTTCGTTTGTTTTTTTTACGCTTTGTTAGTAAAAAGGAAAGGAAGATAAACAAACAAACACATACATAATATAGGTAACGTATGAATTTAAAATATGAACAATAGGTGCCTGTATATAATACATACTGTATAATGCTGCCATATATCGCACGATATTTTGCGAACAATCGCTTCCCCAAAATTTCTGCAGTGTCTTATAACAACCTACCCACATTTTTAAATGATCACTCTGTATACGATTATGAGAATTAACAGATGTAACAAAACCCACAATAATTCTTATAAAATATATACAATCCACATTGAATATTTCAGAAAATGGTTCTATGTGGATGATTCAAAAAGACATAACATAAATTTATCGTACATTAGAACATACATTTTATATTACTTCAGAGAGTTACATTGGTCAAATCAATTACTTTTACGAAAAAAAAAAAAAATGTTGATAAAACTTATCATCGACATATAGCGTGTGCACATAGATTTACAGCCAGGAATTATATCCACGTCACTTAATTTTAATGCAATCATAAGAGATCGAAACTTAAATAGCGAATATGAAACAAAATTTTAAAATTATTTAATGGGTGACGTTTTGTAAAACTATCAAGTATTTTCAAATTTCAAACTTAATTAAACCCAATTTTCGGTATATTTTTAATGGTTTCAGTCTCTTTTTGGTTTCATCTTTATTCCGTCACTTTAATTACGCCCTTCATATAATGTACCTAAAAATTGAACGTTTCAGTTCGTTCAATAACGAGTTTTTTATATTTCCCAAAATCACATTTATCAAGTGTTTATCGATTCGTTTCGTTCACCGAGAAAATAATACTAAATTTCTCTAACTTTAAAAACTATCTTAGAGGTCTGCTACCGATGATATAAGCTCTAGTTAAAAAAAACCAAGGTATTCCTTACCCTCTGTAGTTGTATTCTGATATATAACTATTAATTTTACTTTAATGAATACACACACAAAAATGGAACAGTTTTAGCTCAAATTTTTTATGAAAACCTATTCAACTTGTAAAAAAATATGTGTGTGCACTTATTTATCGTATCAGTCCTAAAAATGTTAATTAATTTTTGTATTCAAAACTTCATGCCAAAAAAGTTTAAAAATTTTCTCTATAAAATCGATCAATAAATTAATCTGAACCTCTCAACAGTAACATGTTTCAATATTTATATTAAAGCGAGAGAAGCTTTCAAAATTGTTTAAATATTTTTATATCAAACTAAATTAATATAAAAGAAATTTTTTTTAAAATTGAAATAATGATTTTTCTCCAGTATGAATTCGTTGATGTCTAAATTCGTTGATGTGTTTAGTTGATAGCATTTCTCTGAACATCAACGAATTAATACTGGAGAATAATCATTAGTAAATAATAATCAGTCATTAAACCTACAACGATAATAAAACAACTATTAAAGTGCGAATTCCAGATATGAAATCCCCATATATTATAAATGCGAAAATAAGTAAAGTTGTTTGTTTGTGTTTGTTTATTTGCAACGATTTCACGCAAAAATTGGTGAATGAATTTGATTTAAACTCTACAATAACTAACTATGATACTATACATCAGGCTAGCACATGAGCTATAATTATTTATAAAGATATATTTTTATTTTTAATTAGTGGAGAGCTCTTAGATTTATATCTCGAAATCCAGGGACAGTCAATGAATCTTTATAAAAACCGTTCGACTATTTTGTTCACTTTTCTGAGATAGGCTACTTTTTTCTTTAAAATTGAATATTTCTATAGTTTTCGAAGATAGTGTAAATTGGAATGTGAATTATTTTCATAGCGCCAATTAAGTTTTTCATGTTGGTATGTTCTGAAGTCCAGCCAATAGCCATAACTAAGAACAATTTATTTCGAATTTAGTAAATAATAGTATTATATTAGTATTAATGTGAATTCAGTAGTTGAAGGAAACTGATTCGTGATACTTCTGTTTTCTCGAAACTCTTCCATGACATTTGCATTTCTAATGGGATAGGGAGTAAACAGCAAATTAATAATAAAAATTATCATTCGATACATTCATTTCAATAAATGTTTACTCTTTTCTAAATCATTTCTTCAAAGACTTTAGATAATTCTTCTTTTTACCAAATATTTACCATTCGCTTAACGAATTTGTCTACAGTTAAGTTGAATGTCTATGGCCATGGCAAATTCTAGGAGTATAAATACTAAGGTATACAATATTTTAACAGTGATTAATGCTCAGAAGTTTTATAACGAATCTTAATTGAATAATAACTTAAAAAAAGTATGCGCAAGATATACGTAAACAAAATCATATTTCTTTTCGTAATTGCGTTTTCTATATGGTTCGTTATTCTAAGTTTGCATTTTAAATTTGATTATTGATTTACGAATCAAAAAATACAGTATGTTCCAAGTTGTATATACCTGCTTCTTATACGCTGTATATATGATATATCACGGTATATTAAGTCCCAAGTTTGTAATGTATAAAAACGTCAAAAGTGTCAATTTTCGAGGAAAACTGTTTCTAGTTTAAAAGTTAGTTTCAAAACATAAAAGTAACGGATTAGTAGACGGATTAACTAAAATTGTACTTTTGTCGCTTACAAATATGCTCATATCTCGAGTTCAAAAAATCATACATATCAAATTGCAGAGAAAAAATTGAATTGTGTTAGACTCACAATTTTCATAAAAAACACATTACAAGCGCAGTGCATCAGGACAAACATTTCACTTTTACAAATAATGTCTTAAATTTCCAATTTCCATCACAACAATTTGAGTTATTATTTTGGAGCACTCATAAAAAGAATATTTTTAATACAAACTATTTTCTCCTAAATATTTTTCATACATGAAGAATATATATTTTTATAGATGAGTTTCATGTTACATTTTGTCATTTATAACGCTATTCAAACGCTTATGGATAAAATACAATGACACATGTCTGACTGTCTGTCAATATATCTCAAGATATAAATTCTTATGTACGACTTTCTTGAAATGTATAAAATGTTATATTTTTTGGGAAGGCTTTATAGTACGTATTAATTTAATCTATTGATACTTTTTTTTTCTTCTCTTTAAAAAAATATCTAAATTATATTTTAATGTAAAAAATACGATAAGAAGATACAAGGTTTGTTATTCCGATATTCAGTGTATAGAGAACAAGATCGTACGTCCTAAGTTGGGACCCTAAAAATAAGACAACTTTTGTTTAAGATTGGAACATGTTGGATATTTAAACGTATATAAAAACGTTACTTTCTCGATAACGTTCTTGCACTCTTTTGTCGGGTGACTTCAAGATGACATCTTTACCATTTTTTAACTTGTTGCAAATAATTTCTAAATAGATACACTGGGTTTTGCTTTTAAAAAGAATTTGGAAAAAGCTTCCCTGCTTTTTCCTTTTCTATTTCTAAATAGAATAGTAAATTTCTTACTTCGAAAAACTTATTGAGAATAATATTACTTGTGTCAAAAAAGTACTTATTGAATGTGGTTCTACCATATATCAAAAAAATCAGGAAGCAGTCATGAAGATTGTCGACGAAAGTGGAAATTTAAAACATTGAAATAACAGTGTTTTTTTTTAAATTTTTTTAAATTAATTATGGCATGAATAATTAAAAATTCAGAAGTTGTAATTGAAATTATTAAAGTATGTATAAAAAAACTATTATATAATTTAAAAAACGCCATCTATGAACAGTAATCAGAAGTTACCAAAGATCAGAATCAATTTTCTAATAGCTTATTGTACAGCTTTAATTATTATTGCATATGTTTCGTTTTTTCGATTGCTAAAGATTTAGTTTCATAGGTTACGGTACTATATTTGAAGCTACATTCATAGCATGTTGATGATGGGAAACCATAATATTTCACGCTATATTATAAATAGCGTCTAACGCGTCTATAAAAGTGTTCACTTCAAAATTTTGTTTATTATACTTCTACATTGCGATAATCAATCAATTTATTTTCGCGATGTGATTTCTTTAAAATATTTACCATAGTCTACATTACCGTACTTTATGTTTCTATATCTTGGTAAAAGATTATGTTTCAAAATAAATATTATCCAAAGAGTTTTTAATAACAATTTTTACATATCCAAATACTTTTTCAACATATTTTATTATATAGATTACAGTATTATTGAGCTTTTTTCGGTAAAATTCTTATTATATTTTTCATTTACATTGATTTAAAATTGACACATGTTGGTTTCAATATTCGATGTGCTAAAAAAACATTTTCACTTCTGTAGATTTAGAAACAAGTCAGTTTATCCATTTGCAAAAAAAAAAATAGACAAGTGGAAATAAACAATTTACCGAGTTAATTGTTGAAATATCTCTCTATATAGACAGTGTTGAATATTAGTGCTTGTATTATTTTTTATACATAAGGTAAGTTTAAAAAAACAAAGAGATATATGTAAAATAAAATGACAATCATTACAAATAGAGAAAATTGATTGATAGAGATGAAATTTTCTTTTAATTTTAAAAAATGTAATCTGTAATTGAAATCTACCTACTGCACCACATCGAACTATTTCGTTAGTAATACTCTCGCACTTACATGAACTGCTGTCAGAATTACCTTCTTTCGATTCTCAAAAGGTCACACAAAATGAATCATAGAGTTTTTTTTTTAAAGTGTACTTATACTTTTACATAAATATAACTTTATTTTCATGATAAAAACCTATCAAAATGCTTACTCAAACCAATGTATAAGTTGTTTAATGGACTCAAATGTAAATTGTTGAATTGATGATATTTTTGAATGTAATATAAAATAAATAAATTTATTTGTAAACATCATTGCGGAACGCCGCATATATTGTCTTTTGATAACATTGTACTATTTTAAGTTGAAATCTGTCAAAATTCGACCCACATAATATTATGAAATGTAAATACAGGCTGTTGTTACATGTGTAGAAATATTCTTATAAATATTCCGAAAATTTTAAAATATAAACCATATACCCATATACAAACCACAAACAATTTCTGTTCAAAAACTTTTCTTCACCAAATAAGTACAGGCTGTTAAAAAAACATCCTACGGCCCGCATACACGTTCCGGCATACCAATTAGTTTTACCTGTGGTCAAACTACATAGACGTAACAACAGACGCTGTCGACCAGAGAAGAATCGAAATTTAATATTTCTACCTGCGCAAATGTGCATTTGTCAAATTTAATTCAATAAACTTTGTTTGTATCTAGTCCCAATTTGATTTATCCAAGAAAATTTATTTGAAAAAACTTTTATTATAAACTCTTCAATAAAATAAATGAAAAAATTTTTAAATCTAAGATGTAATCAGTTTTTAAAAATCTCAAAAATTAGCCAATCATCAATTAGTATTATAATTATATTAATACAACTAGCTTGAAAATAAGACGCAAAACGTGCAGTAATTGATGGTGACAAATCCACTCTTGAAAGTAGGGCACGCTGTGGGTATAATGTGTATCACACATAAGTGACGAGATATTTAAATAAAGAATGAAACACTCCAACGCACAGAAATATTGTTGCCTTTTCTTGAAATTTAAGGGACGATTTATCCCTTAAGTTAATCTATCTATCGTCTAAAGTGACACTCCTGTGCTTTCCGAATAAAATAATGTGTAAATTTGGTATTGGTACCGCGTATAATAAATATTCCAGGTAATTGAAAGCCAACAACAACAAGCACTCTTAAAATAACAGAAATCCATCCTCATTAAAAAATGCAGTTCAATCATACGACCAAATGACTACACTTGTATGTGTTACTGAAAAACGAATATTTTATCCCAGAATACACTCGTAGACCCTAAAACGTTACCTATATAATCTAGAAAACGTTTTATTTAGATAAAGATCATCCTATATAACTATTTTCATATGTACCTAAAATGATTTTAGTATTTGAAGTGTATAGTAAATTCATTGGAATTATCGATTATACGTCTAAATATATATTATGTAGATATCAAATAGTTTCATAGTTTATTTAAATTGTTAATTGAAATTAAATGACCAATTTATATTAATTACATAAATATTAAATTATATAAATAATATGAATTCCGACAAATAAAATATTGAGGTTTCGTCAAACGACTTGTTAGGTATAATAGTCAAATACACTAATTAACAGACACACTTTCCGCAATATTGCATAATGCGTGACCCAAATTTATTTGTAGCATACCAATTAATTAAAAACTTACTAATAAATACAATTAAATAATTTTATCATTTTCTTAAATCCTTTTAATTAAATAATTTTTCCATTTTCTTAAGTCCTTTTAATTAAATCATTTAAATTATATCATTTTCTTAAATCCTTTTTTATGTATATTAAATAAAAATAAAAATTTTTTAAAAATGATGACTTTATTTAATAACATTTAGAAAAACACACATTTCAATACCATGTATATGCCTCAATTATGAACTTATTCATTGAATACCCTTGAACATAAAATATTTCATAAATAAAAAATATCCGAATAAGATATCACTTCAAAATTATAAAACCACTCGAATTACCAACACTTCTCTTCTTTAAAGAACACTCTCAAAGAAAATTCTAAAGTAATATTGGTAATAACTAATTCAGTGTATCTTCAACACACCAATATGGTTGCTTATATGATGACACATAAAAATATATTAGGAATTGTATCTAACAAAAATCTATCATCCCACAGGAAATCATAAAATACATAAGGAAAACGAACTTGCTCAAAATAAAAGTAAAAATAGAAAGGAGCACCACAAATTCATATATTAAATAAGGATAGACATACGTAACAACACAAATTTTCAACAAAAGCCGTATTTATTCGCATTTACTTCCGTTCTGTCAAAACATTGGTTGGTATAAGTGACATAGGTACGAGCGTGTTTTTTATTTTTACATGTCCTTTAAATTTTTATTTAAAGGACTTAAAATTATCTACTAGTAAAATTAATTTCTAAAGGATGCTTTCTCTTTTTTTCAAACATAGCGAAATACTTACAATATAAATACCGAAAAATTATTTGAAATGAGCGATTACGGTTATTATTTTATCTATGTATTTGCATTTCTTATCCAATTTATTCAGGAACAAAAAATATTCATGTTGGTTTATTCATAATTCCCAAGGTAACCGCAAAGGACAACTATATATCACGGAAGTTTTCGATCTAATGTATTCTTAATGACTTATTATTTAAATAATATTAATTTCCACAACAATTGAATAGGAAAATAATTTTTTGATGCCACTCAGGAAGCAAGGCCACTAGGGAAGGTAACTTAGCGAGCAACTACGAGCGCAGCGAGCTCCGTGGCCCCCTGCCATGTGCCAAGGCCATTGTTCAAGGTTTGTAGGTAATGCTGGTGTTAAGAAGGTTTTCTAAGCGAGCATGAGAGGTTTAAAGGGTAGCATGTAATGAATTTGTTGCAAAAGTTGGAATTTTTTATATGGCGAGTGGTGTACAGAGGGAATAAGAAAGAATAAGGAAAGTTGTCTACATCAATGATTCATCAAATGAAACAATGCTTCATTAAATGCATCATTAAGTGAATTAATTAAAATGAATTGAATCATTATTATAAGCGACTCCATGAGAAAAACTTTTTTACAAAAATGTTAAATTCAAAAAGTTTACTTATTGGCATCAACAAATAGATTTTTTCCATGAGTACCTACAATAATTTCATTTTGAAGTGAATTTTTGTTAATCATAGAAAACCCTTATTTATTAAAATAATCATATTATTTAATTTTAACGAAAAAGTATATTACACATCTAGGGAACTAAAGTAACAAATATCCCAGGTCTCATGTTCATGGTCGCCCTAGCCGAAGTCAAGGGGTTATAAAATAAATTATATCCACCGCAGGGATTAAATAAAAAAGTTGCCAGCACTTTTGTTCGAAACTGTACAAGAGATAAAAAGTTAAAAATTGATACGTTATTTTGAGTTACCTACCTTTTGGAAAATTGTATTATCATTAAAAAAAAAATTCGATTATCATGTGACAAATTTTAAATTTTGAAGTTTTGGTCACATATCACTCTGTATTATGATAAATAACCACATTGATGCAGTACAACACTTCCGGTGTTTTGTGGTAAAACAGAACATAAACAATATGCTTATGTAAGCATATTTATATATGCTAGTAGGTATGTATATTCACAATGTATTCAAGATACATTTTATTATTATTTATAAAAAAATAAAGCCACATAGAAATTAAAACATAAATATATTACCTTGCGGCAAAAATATAAACTTACATAAGTTTTTATCACATTTTTCTGCTGGCATATACCGTATATGAACAGAAATAATACAAGTGAAAACAAACAATTGACTGCGTTAATTGTTGAAGTAGCATGTATAGACAGTCTTGATTACACTTTCACACTGCACATACATTACTGATATTCCCATATAATACATACTATACGGGTTAATAGTGATGTTTTCGAAAAAATGTTTCAAACTAAAATTGTTTATTTTTTTTAAATAATATATTTTTGGAACATTTTTTTACATTTAAACTTTTGTTAACTCTAAGGGTTTACAAGATGGGTCCTACGGACCCAAGACCCAATTGACCTATGTTGCTCATTTACGTACTCGACCTACCTTTTGACGTCTTGAGTACGCTGTAAAAAATTCAATTTGCTAGCTGTTTTCGTTTTTGAGTTATCGTGTTCACAGACTTACGGACAACCGAAAATGGACTTATTAGGTGATATTATGAACACCTTTATCAAAATTTTTTTGGTAGCATCAATATTTTTAAGCGTTACAAACTTGGGACTAAACTTAGTATACCTTGATATATATTACATATATACATGGTATAAAAATGTAAAATCAACAAATCTAGTAATCAGCGCTTCCATTAGTTAATAAAAGTCATGCATTTTGTTAAACTTTTACTATAAAGAAAAATTATTTAAAAAAAAACTTTTAATTGATTTTCATGTAATTGTACAGTTGGAAAAGATTTTTTTAAACTTTAAATTCAAATGCCGAGTGACGTCAACACATCGATTTAGATTTGTCTCTCAACTTGCATTCGCAATATTATAACGTAACTTTCCATAGAAACAAGCCCAAAAATTTGTAAATTTAGCGTGATTACAATTGACTCACAACTCAAAGAACGTAAATTTGCAACTTCTCTGCAAACTTCTGGCTAGATCAACTTTACTTACAATTTGCATGTGTGTGCCTTAAGAGTGGATTTACAGAACCTCACAAATACATTCATGTCTCCATTTAAAAAAGTGTAATTTTCTCATTATGGGCACCCATATAAAAACAATTTCAGAAATATTTTTCTTTTTTTTGAGATGAAAACAATCACTTTCAACCAAACCGTTAAATTTTTATATTTTGTAAAATATATATTCATGTATTCCATTTTTGTTGTACTTGTGTAGAAAAACCCTCTAGTTATTAATAAATATTAAATTTAGCTATTATTGGGAAAGCCCTGCTTATGTAGGTCCATTTATGTTCATTATAACAGAATAAAATAACTGGCGGATACGTCAACGCAAAAATGTTTAAATTAAAACCGTTTATTTCGATGAAAATATAATTAAAGCCTTGAAATGTATACTAGTTTAAGGGTGTTACTTTAGCCCACTACTCAACAAAACGGCAAAATGATTTCATCAAATGATTCAATATTTATTTTTTTAAACAATTTTTTGATACTAAAATCACTTTATGCAAATGTCATGACTTTTCCTGCGAATGCATACCTTCTATGTTCCAATTTTATATTATTCAAGTCTTACACTGCTATTTTCAAGGAATACTGAAATGAAAAATTTCAATGGAAGTATGTAATTATCAACCTAAGAAATATTTGACCTAGAAACATCTGTACAGAATGACCAAATAGAAAATCAGGATTTCATTATAGTCTTCAATATCGAGTCAATAGATATGCAAAAACACCACATCGTAAAATATATGTAGTCAAAATGGACTAAATAATGCCAAAAATGGATATTTCCATTGAAAACTCAACATCGAATTTTTTGCCATTACATTTAATTCTTCTTTTACTTTGCACAAAACAGATATACACTTTTCAGCTTGTGGTACAATTTGCTTTTTTAATTAATTCCCTAACCGAATAACAAAAAATATTATGTCTATCAATTGATAACATTTTGAGCTATCAAAAATTTTCTGAATCCCGTCAAAGAAAACTTGCAAGACTTGGTGTAGAGGGAATGGTTTTTAAATAAAATAGAATTAAACTACGCAATTGCTACATCTATCAATGACATCTTATCTATATTTAACTCGCGGGTAAGCATTATTTAAAACTTTATCAAGAACATTAGTCGTCAATATTACCAAAGTTTTTCAATAAATTTTAATTGCTTCGTTTTATAAAATCTTATTTAATAGTTTATTTAACCAAAATATAATTCAAATATTTCTTACCATAGTTATTTGGTCAGCTTGTATATTTAGGACCATAATCATGGTAAACTAATCACATCACTATTTAAATAAAGTGACAACCCTACTGGAACTATTTTCAGTTGTCATCAGATGCCACTGTTATATTGTCGTAGGCGTTTTGTATAAATGACAACTTCGTTTACCCCATTATTCATTCAACTTACAATCATCATCATTTTCTCTCTCTCTACGTCTAGAAAGAGACAGAGAACGAATTATATTGCCTATAAATATAATATATAAATAGTGAATTACTTTCCTCGCTATCTTTAGCTACTTCATATTTTCTATACGTTGTGAATTTAGACTGTTTGTGCTTTGCTATAATATTATGCTTGTAGAAAGATAGTCAATTGTTCAACAACGAACTTTATGACGTCATATCCGTTGTTATTTAAATAACAAATACATATACATATAAAATAAATATCCTTTTTATATAAATTGATATAAAGTATATGTATAACTCTGTATTTTCTAACATCGTAGCGTCTGGATAATATAACACGTAGTATTACAAATACGCCTACAGAAAATTATTAGTAATTCCATATTTTCTTTCCCGATTTCTTTGGGTTTTTTAAAATTATGTACATTTTGTTGCTGTGTTTGGCAGGAATAAATGTTTTACGCCAAGGTTAAACAAAGACCACCCCTTCCAACATACTAATAAAACATACTAAATCAAATGTACACCCATCAAGTGTACAATTCCGTGAAGCAAGTGTGTAGCGGAATCAATCTTTTTGTTTTGCCTTGAAGATAGATAATTCAATTGAAGTTGTTAAACAGTCCAACAAACAAAGGAAGTTATTGAGACAGCTGAACAAAATTTTACAGAGACTTCAGATATGAGCCTGGAATTTTTTAAGGACATATGCAAGGATTGAATAATACTAGGGATTTCAATAAAACTTTAAAAATACATTTTTTGATTAACAAAGTTTCCAAAAATCACAAAAAAATCCTAGGTCACCGGGCTTTTTTTTTATTATTATTTTTTCGTTCAAATAAAATATTGTCTAAAATATTAAGACAATCTTGTTGTTTATAATAATTCCATAAAAATATAAGGTAGTCGATGATATAAAATAAAATTTTAATTTAATTATGAGTTCATCGAAGATCCATCATTTGATGAACAGAAACGACTATAGTTAGGATATTCATAATGATGGAAGAAGGAATATCTATACTTTCAAATTTATAAGCAGCACTTGCACACAATATTTTATATATTTTTGTAGTTGCGTGTAATTGTACAGCTAAAAATAACACATTATTCGACTACAAAGCATGTATTTGGTTTATATGTATGTACCATGCAATAAACAAAAACTTTTTTACAATACTGTAGAGAAATAATCACCTTTAATTACCTTACCAACTTAAAATTGATTAATATTGACCTTTTTCTTATTTCTACAGGAAGAATCATCTCTGTACACTTTTGTCTTTCACTATTTTTACTTATGATAAATTATTCTTAAAAAATGTACACTGGTTTTAGACCTATTACTGTGTTTACTTAGAAAGTCAGCCTAGGCTACTTGATGCGTCGGAACATTCTTTATTATAACGTTATATTCGTAAAAAAACGAACAAGACAAGACCCATAACAATAAGCTTAATGGACTAGACAATAAATGCGAATAAATGTGTGTCTACAATGATAATGAAGAACAAAGATATATTCAAAAGATGCAAGATGGGTTATTCATCACCCACACAAAATGTTCAAATCCATTACCAACCACTAGAAAAATATAAAGAACTATACACAAGAAAAGTAAGTAAACTATATACGTAAAGAAGTCTGACATGAACGTTTAATTGAACACATTCAAGTGTTGATTTTACTAACGTTTTTAATTCTAACAAATACAACACATTTTTAGAGAATATGAGGTCATATTGATGAATGAGCTAGGTTATTAACATTGTCAATTAGCGTTTATTACAATTAGTTATCTTATATATTTAAACGAGCAATTCTTGTATATATATTTATACAAGACACACACAAAAGCGAAAATTTTTCTGCAGTGATATTAAAGAATACCCACATTCATTTCTTGATAATTGAAATACATAAAGTTGGGTCTTATATAAAATTCAAAATTTTTGCAAAAAAAAATATCTTCTAGGGCGCTTTTTATTAGAAATAAGATTTAACTGTAATTCCTTTACCTCTTCGGTTATCAGTTTTGAACTTAGAATTCAACAAATTGGTAATCGTACAACCTTTTCAATTGCTATAAGAAATCAAATTTTATTTGTGTCCAGATATTTTTGAAACAGTTCAAGTCAAAGATTAATATTCAATTATCTATGAAATATAAAATAAAACAGGAAAGCATTTTACTTTTTATAACATTTATCATTAAAAACTGTTTTTTAAAATGTAAAATATAAAACCTATCTTCTCCCAATTATATTACATGCAACCAAGTTTCCTCTTACTATCTTTTCACTTTCTTAAATGAAAAAAGTAAAATTTGCATATCATTAATATATTATATGTATAGAAATATGACTTATCTAAGGAAAACAATTTTCTGGATATATTTCTTCTTTGATGTATTTAGATAAAATGCAAGTAATACCTTACAACTATTTTTTTTTTACATACAGTCAAACCTGGATAAGCGAGAGTTCAAGGGAGCACAATCTCATTCTCGCTTGTAGAGGTTTCTCACTTACCCGAGTTTCTCGCTAATGCAGGTACATGGGTAGCATTTCTCTCTTATAGGGGTACGCAACAATAACATGTCACAGCAAGTACGAATGTAGTAAATATTCCTCCTAAATAATATTAATAAATAAAGCTCGACTGTCGCTTATAGAGGTACAGATAAGTAGCAGTATCACTTACGGAGGTCTATGAGAGAAAAACGACTCTCTCTTACAGAGGTTTCTGTTTATCGTTAATAGAGATTTTGGGAGCTTAAAATGGCGGGTCCTGGTTATTACTCTCACTTATAGAGTTTTCTCATTTATCCAGTTCTCACTTACCCAGGTTTGACTGTATATATTTATATCATGTATCTTTATACCTTTCGAAAGTAATGATCTTATATATTCAAATGAAACATAACTCAAATAATACAAAATTGATATTATTCACGACGATCAAGTTTTTATAGAACAATAAAACTATTTCTCAAAAGCTTTTATTAGAATTGCTTGGGCATGTTATAAAGAAAGAAAATTCTTAGAACTAACCATGAATAATACAATATTATCTTTCGTAGAAGAGAAGAATGTATATCTAGTGTAAATATATTTTTCAGAGAAAAAATTAGTCACTTTTAAAAAACTATGCGAAATATTTATACCATGTATATGAAATATACCAAGGTATACTAAGTTTAGTTCCAAGTTTGTAACGTTTAAAATATTGATACTATGAACAAAATTTTGGTATAGGTGTTCATAAAATCACCTAATTAGTTCATTTCCGGTGTGTCTGTTTGTCTGTCTGTCGTCTGTCTGTCCGTCTGTAATCACGATTAATCAAAAACGAAAAGAGATATCAAGCTGAAATTTTTATAGCGTGCTTAGGACGTAAAAAGTGAGATCGAGTTCGTAAATGAGCAACATAGGTCAATTAGGTCTGGGGGCTGTATACCCATCCTGTAAACCGTTAGAGATAGAACAAAAGATTAAATATAAAAAATGTTTCTTTTAAAAAATAAACAACTCTTGTTTGAAACATTTTTTCGGAAACATCACTGTTTACCCGTGAGAGCGCAAATTGTATAGCATTTATTATATGGAACTATCAGTTATATCTGTGTGACATGTATGTATTGTAATGTGACAGAGTAATAAACACTGTCTATACATGGTATTTCAACAATTAACTCAGTAAATTTTTTGTTTTCACTTTTTTTTTATAAACCCATAGAATTTTATATGATTTTAATGGAATTTTGTCATACTGTTCTTGACTTATTCGCAATAAATTATTCCACGAATAATTTATTCGAATAAGAATAAGCATTCGATAATTTTACTCGTCATTCACGAATAATTGGATTATTCTAATTCGATATTCGTCATTCAAATAAATTTTGTCTATCTCTTCACGTTGTTCTTTACTTTTAGATCCAGCGGAGCGGATGGATTTCATTTTAGTTCTACAATAAATTCGATCGCATTCAATTTTTTTATATAGAACTATGGTATTTATAATACACAATTTCAATTTTATCCCTTTAAGCTCAAATATTACTTTTCTATTAAATTTCGTATCAAATCAAGTATCACAACAATATCAGGTAAATATCTTTTTGGTTCATAAAAGGATATAATGAAAATTGTTTATATTTGATACTAAAACCGTCTCGCTATGTATGGTTAAAAGGTCAATGTTTCTATAAAAGAAAAAAGAAGAAAAAAGGAAAGAAAATTCAAACTAATACTATAAAAGCTTCTGTTATTCAAAAAGCTTTCGAATGTGCAACAATCTGTAACTTTGCAACAGTTTTTCTTTTATTGTCATTCTAAAAACCTTAAAATATAAATGAATGCAATTCTATGCAAACTGCGTTATTGTTTGGTGACTTTCAAATAATCAACCAAAAGTGAGATGAAAAATAATCGCTGTTTGTTTAAACTCTTTAACGTCGCTTATATAATACGATCTTAAGAAAAATTGATATAATTTTTTCGACTGTAATGTCATTATCTTAGAATGTCTATTATTCGCAAAACAAAACAAAAACTGTTTTTGCATTTTTCTCGATTTTTTCAAAGGGGTACGTATCCATTAAAAAAATCGAGAAATTTTTGTATCTCCAATTTTGATAAAACTCAGTATATAAGGTAATATTGACCCAAAAAGTACAAAAATCGGGTACATTTGATGACTGGACGAATAGTTTTTGATATAAGAACTAAAATCGATCAAAATATTGCGATATTTCAGAAACTCTGCATCCAATCATTAAACTAATCTAATTTTTATACTTTTTGGATCAAAATTACCCTTTCCACCGAGTTTCATCAAATTCCAAATGCTGTGCGTTGATCGATCAGTCAGCTTGAATTCTTATATATATATAAGATTGGTGGAAGCGCAATTAAATATACTCTCACTATAAATACTGTGTATTCATTTCGTTTATATGCGCTCCCACCATATTTATCAAACTATTATACAAGAATATATTTTTTTATACTTTTTATATTATTATACAGTTAGCACTCGAGCAAATGTCTCATCAAGGAACTAAAGGTTACACCGTTTCAAAGATCACCGTTTCAGGTCGTTCATTTAATATTGCCAATTATGCCTGTTATAATTTTTTGTGAAATCAATCATTATATTTTAAGTATATTAAAGTAGGTACTATCTGTATCTGTTAGCACTAGAAACATTGTTTACAAAAATTAAACGTGATTTTTGTGGGTTTATGTAATAAGGGTAAAACTCATTAGATATTTACTTCGAAAAATTAAACAAGCAATATAATATCTATATATTTTTTCATTTTGAATATTTTTATTCCAACGAATTGGAATTTAAATTAAAAAATATGGCAGTCATAATAAATATTTTAATTACAAACAAAATGAATGAAACAAACAGACTTTCTAAACATTGCATTCTATCCAATTAGTATTTTTGATGAAATTTGTTTTCTAAATGTACATTTTAGCAATTAAACACTTATATGCATACATTTTCACCCTAAAAATATGAATATTTAATTATTATTTACTTTTAGTATTTACATTGTGTAGTTTGTTTTTTTTTTATGGGTGAAAATTATGTATTTACAGAGTGTTTCAGTGATTTCTTTTATTATTCCAGTATCTCCTTATCTATTCTTTTATTCTGGTATCTAGTATCTTATTACGTAACGGAAATTGATTTTAAAGCTTCTGGTTATAGCTCTTGCACTTGTCTGCGACGGACGAGCAGACAGACGCGCGAACAAATAGAAATGGACTAAATAAATGATTTAATGAATACCTATACCAAAATTTTGTTTGTAATATCAACATTTCCAAGCATTACAAACTTGGAACCAAACATAATATACTTTGATATATTTCATACAAATGGTATAATGACAACTAATTGAAGCTTTGAATATCTTGTCCGGGGATAATTTGTTGTTGTTATTAACGCAAACGACCCACATCCCTTAATCTTCTTGTATAAAAAATACATTATTTAAAAAATAACAACTGAAACAAATTATAAACATTGAAATATATTTGTCACTTTTTATCATGACATTAAAAAATATTTTTTAACTCGAAACATTTAAAAAAAAGTCCTTGAATTATTAAATAAATACGTGTATGGTACATGTATCACATTATAATTATTAATATTATTCTATGAAATATCTACTTAACAACTTATATTAATTGTTTAATATTATATAATACTAGCTTGATACCGAAAGAATTCATTTTCGGTTTCTTGTCTGTCTGTCTGACCGTCTGTTACACGATAATTCCAAAACGAAAATATATATACAAGCTGAAATTTTTTATATCGTGTTCAAAACGTAACAAGAAAGGTTGAGTTCGTAAATGAGCTACATAGGTAAAAATCTTTCGTCCGTAGGACCCATCTTGTAAACCGAGATAGAACAAAAGTTTAAAATATTAAAAAATGTTTCTTATACAAAATTTTTTTTTAAACAATTTTTCATAAACATCACTGTTTACCCATGAAGGTGATTGGGACTTGGAAATTTGCTTTTGAAACATTCTCAAAAATCAAAAAAAACTTCTAGAAGATACTTCTAATTTAGAAAAAAAAAATAATGCAAGCACTGATATTCAACACTTTCTATAAAGGGTATTCCGATAATTAACTAAAATAATTAAAATTGATTAAAAAACGAAGTTATAAGCATTCAAAGATTGTTTCCCATCTCCTTTTAGCAAAACGAAGTTTTATATGTATTTTATATGTATCTTTATGGTGATATCCGACCATGACGGCGTAACCTTTATCTTTCTCTTTGTTTCACTAGGAATTTTTAACGTTCATATTTTGCGTTCTTCCAAAGATTTACAAAAACCAACTTCACTTTTCTGCCCGTTTAGTTAGAATTTTTCACTTGAAGTGATAAAAAAATTTAGTCAACATATTGTTTGTTTTCACTTGTTTCGATTAGTATTAGATATGTGCTAAATGGAAATTATTGTAATCACTACATAGTATAAAATAAAGTCGCTTTTTCTGTTCCTATGTCCCTATGTCCCTATGTACGCTTAAATCTTTGAAACTACGCAACGGATTTTGATGCGGTTTTTTTTAATAGATAGAGTGATTCAAGAAGAAGGTTTTTATGTATAATACATCCATATTATAGTAGAGTAAGGGGTTGAAATAGGGGTTGAAAAGGATATGCTTCAAAAACTAAAAAAATTGTGCATCGATTAAGCTGAAATATTGACACGATATACAACCAGCTTCAAAGATCTATTGTTTTTATCTACTTTTAACCTTCGGAGGGTAGAAAGGTGTAGCGAGAAAGTGGGAAGGAATTATCGAATATTTACAAATATACCTAAGTGGGGTATCGAATAAAAGAGCATGACGTGTACATTACAAAACTGTTATCCCATGCAAGGAAATGTGGAGGGAGGGGTGCAAGTGGGGATGTTGCCCAGCAAAGCGGGTAGTTCACAACTAGTTTAGCTATATTCTTAAATAAATTGTATGATATATTTTTATTCATTTATACCTAATGCTTATCGACAATAAAGAAGCCTGTTATAAAAACTGTGTAATACCCATAAGCTTATATCACATGTATATGCTTAAATGTTTATGGAGTGTATTTAAAACCATAATTTTTAATCGTTTCTTAAGCATTTGTGTTCTACTTTTTAAAGCTCCTTCTTCAACAAATATTATATTTCATATAAAACCATTTTTACGATATGTGTTTAATCTGAATTCATGCATCCCAAATAATCCTTTCATTTATTAACTTAAAAATAAATTTAACCAAAGACACCCACCCTCAATGATTACTCTGATAATATTTTAAAAGATACTACAATCATAGTCGAAAAAGATAGATGTTCGTTAAACTAAATATCACATTATTTACCTTAATAGTGTTACAATTTTTACTTATATAACAAGTGAAAAACAAACAATTGACTGAGTTAATTGTTGAAATACCATGCATGGGCAGTGTTGATCTCATTACACATACATACATGCCTCACATACATAGCTAATATAACTGATATACCCATATAATACATACTATACAATTTACACCTAATTTGCGCCCTAACGGGTAAACAGTGATATTTACAAAAAAATGTATCAGACAAAAGTTATTTTGTTTTTTATAAGAAACATTTTCTACAAATAAACTTTTGTTCTACCCCTAACGGTTTACAAGATAGGTCCTACGGACCCAAGACCCAATTGACCTATGTTACTTATTTACGAATTCGACCTCACTTTTTACGTCCTGTAAAAATTTCAGGTTAATATCTTTTTTCGTTTTTGAGTTATCGTGTTGACAGACAGACGCACAGACGGACAAACAACCGAAAATGGACTAATTAGCTGATTTATACCAAAATTTTTTTAAGCGGTTCAAACTTGGGACTAAACTTAATATAAATTGCATATTACATAATATATACATGGTATAACAAACTTAAAATTCAACTTAACATTCAATTTATTAATGGTACATTATCACATATAACAAAGTTGTGGATTTTTTTATAAAATTAAACTCTTAAAAAGATTAGCTAGTATAAATACTGTTGGTAATACTAAATTTAGTTGTGAAAACACTGAGTGTCAAAGTTTGGTTTATGAAATATTAATATAAACCTCTCAAACTTTTAAGAAGCTTAAATAATAATCTAATATTTAGTACCCGCTTTTGCTGGGTCCGCGCTAACCTTATTCTACAAAAAATGAATTTGTTTTTAACAGATTTTATGTTTTATTACAAAAATTATATATCCACCAAAATTGGGGATTTTAAACCAAATTTTTTTTTATAAAAATGGAAAGATCATATAGGTGTAAGTTTTATAACAAAACTATTTTAATTTTTTTATTTTTCATGATAATTTTAAAGTTACAGACAGTTTTAAAAGAACTTTTCAAAACAGAAACGAAAACGTCCGCCAAAAAAATGTTCGTAAAACATCGTTGGAACGTAATAAAGTTAATTGAATAGTATACACTGTATAAATTATTAATTAACATTATGACGTTACAAGGTCTTTTACGAACATTTTTTTGGTCGGGCGTTTTTGTTTCGAAAAGTTCTTTTAAAACTGCCTGTAACATTAAAACTATCATGCAAAAATGAAAGTTTTGTTATAAAACTTATATATCATCTTTCCATTTTGGTCGATAAAAACAAAAAAAATGCAAAAATCTTTTTATAACTGTCAATTTGTATTTTTTGTCAAAATGTTTTATCATTTAATTGAGTTGTGAAAGTTATTATATATATTTAATTCTTTGCGTTTGCCTTAAATAGAGGATTGGGTTATTGTGATCGCATATCTATTATGTCTAGTCCATGAAGCCAACTACATGAAGATTGTTGTTACTAACTTACAAAAAGTTTAAAATTAAGAATATATATAAGAAGCATCGATACCGTTGGTTAAGCTGTAGACTTAAAACACTAAAATCAATACTAGTCCATTTGTGGCTGTTTAAAATCCGACTAAAAGAAATCTAATTTTGTTTTTGAATAAACCTATTAGCAGGTATAAGCCTTTTATTTTTTTTTTACCTGCTCATGTAGTTGTGACATTCACATCAGTATTTTGTTATAATATTTATAAGTGGTAGAACCAATCTAAAAAAAGATTGTTTAAAACGATGTTGCATACTTTCATACAAACAACTCATGGGTTTGTGCCAACTTCACCACTCAACCCCGTACGGTAGTTGTACCACATTCGTGGCACCATTCGCCACATTTGATCTCGCCATGAGGTTGAGACAGTCTCATATCGGTTGGTATTAAGTTTTTTTTTTCAGTGTTGGTTCAGTGACGGGTCGTAAAGCGGTGTTTTCAACTTGGTATAACGATCGAAGCCATGATAACCATCTGAATGTTGTAAAACTTATATTCTCACTCAATATAAGTTTTCACGATAAAAAGCTTTCATTATTATAAATAAACACACTGTGTTGATTATATTTTGTATTTTATAGTTATGTATAAAACTTTTACAGTTCATCACATGCATGCATTCATTCAATCACATGCTACGCTACTTATTATATTGCGTATATTCTATTGATTTTTATTACGAACAATAAAACTGTACCTGTACCTGTACCTCATGTAAACTATAAAGTAACGCAATGTACACCTTAACAAATTATATAGTGGGTACCAAAGTAACTAAGAAACAAAGCAATGAAGTTCGAAATATTTGAACCGTAAATCGGACTTGAATGCTATCTTTGGCATTCGTTTCGTTAGAGGGTCAGGAAATTTTGGGACCTAAATTGATTTATAAGAAATTGCATTTTAAATTAACCCTAAATATACTAAATTCACAATTCGGTTAATAGTCATGAAAATGATTCTAAACTTGTTACTCGGGGGGTTTTGGGGTCACTAAACACATATATTGAGCTTGAGTCAGAATTGGTCTCTGAGGAAACACGGTGTCACCATCGTCTTGGAGTATTCGAGAAATTCGTTATATAATCGATCAAAGCTCGTTACTCGGGAGTCTTTGGGGCTGCTGAACACGAATATCGCGACAGAATCGGGTACTAAACCTTTTTCCCGCGATACCCTGGGGAACGATTTTTGATCGATTATATAACGATATTCTGACAACTTCAGAAGACGATGGCGGTACCGTGTTTCCTGGGCACCTCGTATCTCAGAGGCCAATTCTGACCCAATATTCGTTTTAATTCCTTTTATAGATCCTTTTGTTTGCGGTAAAAACCAAAATTTGCTGTAAAAATGTGTTGTTTCATTTCAAAAAAAAAGTTGAATCCTGTTTGAACATGAAGACGTGTTTTCACATTTTTACTTCCTGAAATTTCTCCTTTGCTACGCTCGAATTGAAAGGGATTGATTCCTTATTGATTTGTTATCATCAGCTAGAATTACAAATTTATCACAGAATTTTTTCGTTATTATTGCGTAAGAATAATTTCCTAACAACACACACACACGCACTTTTACAATACTATTAAACCATCGTAAACACCATATAAAACGTAAAAGTATAACTTCTGATTTCGATTTTCTCAGTGAAAAAATACACTTTCTTTCTACTATAAAGTTAACAAGTACTTTCCTTATACCTACGTCATACACTTTCAAGTGCCTTATAAGCACATTTTTAATTTTTGTAAGTAATAATTATGTTTTTATTATTATACAATCATTTTTACTTACAATCATCTTAAATTTCTTAAAATGTCAAGTATCGCTATGTTGTTTGAACTTCTCACTTTACAATGTTCCTAATCGAAAAAAATACTTTTAATCAGTGGTTATTATTATTATAAACGCACTCTTTTACAATTGCACGAGAGACTATTAAATTGAAATATTATTGTTCTTGTCGAGGTAGAATTAAGAAGTTAAAAGCCTAAAACATAAAAAAAGAGTACGATAATTGACTCTCTGGTACTGATAACTTTGGTCCGAAACTTCACAAAGCGGGTGTCTGTAACTCGAACACGAAAAATTTCAAAGTGTCGCATGTAGGATACATACAAAGCAACACGTTTTTATGAACTTGGCTAAAGTGGACATTATTCCTTGGAAACGAAATACTAATTCAATATAGAAACGAAAAAAGGTTTTTATAAACAAATATGGGCACTTAAAGGTACTAGCATGGCAAATAATATAAAAAATTGATAAAAAAAGGCGATGCCATCAAAGAGATTATATATTCAAATGTGATGTTTCAAAGTAAGCAACTTAAATACAGATAGGTAAATACAAGCTTAGGTATTGAGATATTACTACCATAAACAGGCTAATGCGGATGCAGGTATACTTTGTTCTTATAATTCTATAAAGGCATCACACATAGAATCCCCATTATAATACTTAATATACTATTCCTATCTATAGTGCATTAGCCTTTTAACCAAAAAATTATAGAGTAATTATGGCAAATGATTTCATATTTGTTCTATCATACGTCTAATAACACTCTACTCATTAAAAATACATCATCTTGATTATTACAGTCACATATATAACGAAGACCCAGAGAGATTTATTTATTCAATTTACCAGGCATCAGATCCATCTAAACATAAGTGAAAATAAATAATTAACTAAGTTAATTATTGAAATATCCTGTATAGACAATTTGTTGAATATCAGTGATTGAATCCCTAATTATCCCTACCTCTTTTATATTATAAATGTGAAAGTAAAGATATTTGTTTGTTTGTTTGTTACGCTTTCACGCAAAAACTAGCGAATGGATTTGAATGAAACCGTACAACAATATAGCTCATATATCAGAATAGCACATGTGCTATAATTTATAAAGATACATTTAGAGATAACATAGTAAATGCAAAACAATTCAGGGCCATCTTTTCTGAAATACTCAATGAATTATGACTATTTTACAATTTAAAAAATTGAAAACTGTGCATAAATATTAGCTGTGTAAAACAATCCCGAAACAAGGTAATGGAAGGGGGATAAATGACATACGATAACGATTTACTTATTGATTATTTGACCGATATCTCTTCTAATATTTGTGTTTAGACAATGAAATGCTAATAACTTAACTTTTAAATCTATAAATATTCTTTAAAAAAAAAATTTGTTTTGAAAAAATTGTAGAATATTTTTATCCAAAATATTCTTTTATTTCAATTCTTATCTCGAAAATGTTAATTAATCTTTAATTAATTAGTTCGTTTTTTAAGTTTAGCTTGAGAGAATATAATTTGTTTTTTCGGATTTTGTTCAGATATTAAACAAATGTAAATTTTTCATCGTTACACAGCTTAAACACGTATATAATGAAAATATGAGTGTATTACAACATCGAAACTTCATTCATATACCATCATAAACACCCTTATCTACCTCATACCACATACCATGATTCTACCAGTATTAAAGCTAAACCAATTTATCTAAAGGTGTGTTACGTAACACCATCAGACATGTAGATGGAATATGTTATGATTATTTTGGTATCGGTTTAGTATTATATACCATCATAGAGAGTCATTCATACCGTATATTCAATGTTTAAATGAGATTATCTTGTAACGGAAAGTATCAATAAAAAAACGGTAGTCGTATACGATGGTCTTTATTCAATGTATAATTTAAATTTATATGTATATCATATGAAAAATAAGTGAAAATGTATTTTATTTAATTCAAATTTTGAACATATCCATACACGTGAATATCAGGGAAAAAATGGCAATGTAGACCAGAATGTCATTGTGTTACAATATATGTGTTTTGTTTCTAAATAGGCTTTTGTCCTAAATTTGAAAAATTGGTTTATGCGTGACATTAGTATCTGATTTACACCAAAAAAGTATTATTTAAAAAAAAAAAAATTTACTTTATGAGGTAATGTGAGATATTAAATAATTATTTAAGTAGTATTTAATTAATAATAATTAAGGAAAAAAATAATATAAGGTATTCAATAATTGTTTAAGTAGTATTTAATCAATAATTAAGCGAAAAAATCGTATAATAGTTTTCTTAATTATTCAATAAATACTACTTAAATAATGATTTAATACGTTATATTTAAAAATATTGACCGAGCACAGAAGTACGTTAAACTGAGAGCTCCATCTTCTGAGCACTCTATTTCAAAAACGGTTCAACGTACAAAAAAAACTATTTCAGACAAAATTTGTAGAAAATTTTATCTTCTACAACTTTGATAAAATAAATGTACCATTGAAAGAAACGAGATATTCACAAAAAAGTGATTTTCGCGATCTTTGAACTTGAATACATAAGGACGCGCACTCGTGACTATAAGTGACTTTTCAGACAACATTTGTACCTACTATCAAAATAAAGGTTTGTACAAAAATTCAGTTTATTCCGTTAGATTCCGAAGTGAAACCCTAAGATGATTGGAGTTTGTTTACAACAAACATAATGATCGAATTTCATATCAAATAATTGGTTTATGTGTATCAATAAAATCTCAATTAAATCAAAAAACAATAAACACAAACAAAAGTCCATAAAAGAATGCAATAACAACCAATAAATAATAAATAAATAATAGTAATATTTTTACGATTTGAAATGATTAACGAAATTAAATTGTATAAAGTATCAAGTTTACTGGAAATAAAAGATCAAATTTCGTACAATTTCTATTGAGTATTAAAATCTTTTTAATTGTATACGGTATGTTCCAGAAGTCTTTAGCCACCTTTTAATGTGATTTGTGTTTTGAGAAAATTGGAGACTAAATTTAAAAATAATATCTTTCGGTCGAACCTATTCATATTTCAAAAAAAAGTTTTAATCAAAAAATATTCGTTTTTTATTAGGAGCATATTTCTAAGTTAAAGTGGCCTGCTTAATTTTACTTCTTACCAAAAAAATTAACCTTTAACTTACCTTGAAAATGCAATATTGTCTTGAAGAAGAAAGATTTCATAAAATGATGGTTAACGATTTATGGTACATACTGTATAGACATAGTTAGGTTAAACTTTATATAAGGAACGAATCAGCTATATAAATTAGAATGAATTTATTTGAAAATACATACAAAGTTTATTTGATCACCAAACAGTTTAAACTAAATTGAATGTACTATGTATTGATAAAAATAATTTTTCTTTGATTAACTACGATTTTTTTTTTCAAAATTGTCATGATTCTTTCGTTTATATTTTTTATTTAGCCTTTTTTACAGTTTATTAATTTACTTCAAAATATAATTTAAAAGACTAAAAAACACGCTTCCTGAACAAGTGAACTAAAAAGTTCATGATAAGTCTTATGATAAATAAATTTCAATGCAAAAAAGCGTAGACTAATTACCAAAATATGTACAGCCCCCCCTCACGCCTTTTAACTTTGAACTTTGAAAATTTATCATGAAAATTATTTTGTATTTGTTAGACCACACATTTTATAGACTCTTTTTCTTCTAAAAAAATTGGGATTAACATTGTAACAGAAAGAAATTTTATTGTAACAGAATGAAATTTCCCAAGCACATGGACTAAAGGCTGTACAAAAGTAAAAGAGAAACTTCATAACTAAAATGCGATTAATTAAAATTTGAAAAAATTTGTTGCCATTTTTTGTTTTTTTTTTTTTTTGCATAGTCTCACCTAAAAATTTTTTTTGAAATATTATAAATTATTTATTGTAATCTTTTGAATGTGTGTTGATATTTCAATAAAAACTATATTTATTTGATTTCAGGGTGTCATCACAGTCTAGGGGGGAGGAGACATGTCCGAAGATTCAGATTCTCTATCTGAGGAGGAACGCAGTCTATTCCGTCCATTTACGAGAGAGTCATTGGCACAGATTGAAGCTCGTATTGCTGAAGAACATGCTAAGCAGAAAGAGCTCGAAAAGAAAAGAGCTGAAGGAGAGGTAAATACATGATAATTTATCATTATTATTATTATCTTTGTTTATATACTTTTTGTTTTATTTTTAATATAAACAACGTTTTTTAGTGTCTACCTTTTTTTACCAATATTGATCACATCAATCAAATTTAACATTAAAAACATAATACATATTGTCATAACATTTATTTCATACATATACTTCATCCCCTATATTTTTTTTCATCCCCTATTACGTGTAACTACGTTGCCATCTACATAAAACATTTACATTCATTACATTCATTTATTAAATAAATAAAAGCTCAAGTTTGGATTGTAAAAGATGTTTATTATAAGTTAATTAAAGTGAGTTTAGAAAAGATGATGCAGATCACTTATAAGGCCGAAAATTAATCCGGAACACTGATATGGACGCAAATCCAATAATTTGCATCCAATGGTTAGAAGTCTAAACTACTTTAAGTCTTGTTTATCGATCTTTTTAAATATACATCAAACGAAACGCCATTTATCTATTTTGATTTAATTTTAATTCAAGCATAATTGAAATTTATCAGACTATGGTTGTTTGAAGGAATCCTAAGAATAAATATCCGTTCATAGCAGAACCTCGACCCCTTTGTAAAATTTTTTTTAAACTAACAACAATAGCGAAAAGTTATATTTTATGAAATTAATATATTTTACTTTCTTTCCAAATAAAATTTACGAACTATTTTTTACCATATTGCAAATATAACAAAATCAAAACCTTATCACGTATAAGAACATAATTATTTAGTATTCGTTGTGTGCATAGTCATGGTAGGGACAATAAAATCGATGCCAGCACTTCCAGTGAAAAATTTTGGCGATAAAGGAAGCTGTTATGACTAATTTGCAGTTAAAATTATTGAAAAACACTAATTAATTAAACTGAATGCATTTAAAATTGTGAAAATAAGGAATCAAATTGCACAAATATTATTTTTCAAATGTAAATTATCATAATCATTTATTTAAATTTTTGAGACAATAATATTAAATTTTCAATGTAAGTCATAAATGCAATCCATACCATTATATATGCATCCATACAATTCTATACTTAAAGTAGTGTATCGTTACTATAGAAACGCCTCCAATAAAACTCACGCACGGTGCGAATATTTCTTTATCCTCAGAAAACTAAGTATCACTCACAAAACCATCTACGTGAAAGGACAAAGCAACGCCTTTAATCACTCTTTATTAACTTAACTTATTTACAAACATAGTTCTTAACAACTTTTTGCCCAAGTACATCGGCTTTACAATATACAACATTATAAAATAAAAAGTAAAAAATAAAGAACAAAAGCACATAGCCTTCACTCAACATACGACAAAAAAAAATTACATATCTATATTATTATGCATACATCTCGTATAAATTATTTACTCAATAAAATTAAGTGATGGATAATATCAAGTGACCTATATATTAACAAACAAGGGGTTGTTTTTAGCTGGCTGTTATTGTATACAGTTGGCAGGCAATAATATTACAGAGTTTGTTATATCTATCGGATAGGAATATGTACAATGTACATACCTACTAGCTACCGTCTAACGTTCAGGCACTAAATGGTGTTGATTATTGCAAATTGTTCCTTCAAATCGAAGAATATAATTTCACCTACTATCAATACGCCAGTAAAATTCTACAATAAAATCGAAAAACGCGATGTAAATCTGCTTTCATGATAATGCTCTTTGAACCCCTTGAGAATGGTGTGAAACTAGAATGGTGTGTGGTTTGCAAGCAAAAAAAGTTGTGTTCCAAATTTTTTTCAGTCCACTTTTTTCCGTTTTTTACAAATTGCGCAGGTAGCACAACTTTTTTTGCTTGCAAAACGTAGTTTCATACTACTCTATTTTCTAGAAACCTTTTTTCGTTTTTTTTTCAAAACTTTTTCATAAGGCAGACTAATTAATGTTACCTAGTATTTTCATCTCTCTATCTTTTATATTTTTGGAGAAAATAGGCACCAAAGTTTTGTCCTAATTTGTATCCTCACGAGAAAACAATGATGTTTACGAAAAATTGTTTCAAACAAAAGTTTTAAAAGAATCATTTTGTTCTATCTCTAACGGTTTAACATTACCAAAATTTTAACATTTCCGAAAACCATGTAAATTTTTCAAGCAACATATCTCAAAAACTATTAAACATACGGAGGTGTGAGTTTTCATTGTTTCAAATTTAATATACTTTCAAAATGATAGTATCAACTAATGTCAAAAGCTCATAGTTTTTGAATTAAACTACAAAAGCTGAAAAAAGTATACGAAAATGTTGCTGTTTTTCACGAATTACGTTGGTAGCAGGTTTTTTTTGTTTTTTTTTTTTTGTGCTTTTGAACGGTCTAATTCTAATATTCTTTTAAGCGTTAAAGAGGTACAATTTGCGTTGAATAAAGGAAATACACTCGGTACTGTCTACGCACAAGACTTTCTCCAAAAGATAAAAAAAATATTTTAGCTCCAAGCTCTTACAGACACATGCCCGACTAGTTGCCATCGTATATGTAAATATTCACATATGAGTTATGTGAACCAATGACTTTATAATTGTCTACATAATTTACATTATGTAGACAACATGCAGATATTATAATAATATTATACAATAATGGCATTTATAATAGCTTATGTTGTGATATTATTATTGCTATAAGGGTTGTAGACTTTTGGCACTAGTACTTATTCTACTGTAAATATTTATCATGCAGATATATTATAAGTTTCTTGTGTAAATTTTTTATTGCAAAAAAAAATTATACGGAAACTTTTTATGTCATCCGAAAACTGATAGACCGTATAATGGTGTCACAAAGCCAACACGCTGAATCTATCCTATACATATAAAAAAGGAACTTATAACAAAAAGAAAACCGACTTCAAAAGATAAAACTTTTTCAAAACAAATTTAATATGAGCTAAAAAGTACAAAAATAACGATAATATAATGTAGTTAAGGTTATTGTTATTTTTGGAGTCGGTGTCAGCCAAGGAAACAACTCCAACAGACCAGTTTGCTACATAAGCTTGACTGATACCGACTCCAAAAAAAAACAATAATTTTAACTACATTATATTATCGTTATTTTTTTTAACTTTTTAATGCATATTGATTTGTTTTGGAAAAGTTTTTCTTTTGGAGTCGGTTTTCTTTTTGTAAAAAGTTTTTTTATTTTGTGATTTTTAGTGAATCTGAAGTACACTTACTAATTTGTCACTAAAAAAAGATCATCGAAATTGGTTTGCGTGAAATTGAGTTATTCGTCCTCTTGTTTTATGAAATGTATATATATATCACTCAGGCCCAAGTTTGTAATGCTTGAAAATATTGATGCTACCAACAAAATTTTGGTACAGGTGTAAAATCATCTAATTAGTCCGTTTTCGGCTGTCTGTCCGTCTGTCTGTCAACACGATAACTCAAAAACGAAGAGATATATCAAGTGAAAATTTTTATAGCGTACTAAGGATATAAAAAGTATGGTTGAGTTTGTAAATGAGCAACATAGGTCAATTGGGTCTCCGTAGGACCCATCCTGTAAACCGATAGAGATAGAACAAAAGTTTAAACGTAAAAAATGTTCCTTATAAAAAAATTTTTCGTAAACATCACTGTTTACCCACGAGAGCGAAAATTGTATAGTATGTATTACATGGGAATATCAGTTATGTATGTGTGAAATGTATAGGCATATGTCTAATGAGTGATAGAGTAATCAAAACTGTCTTTACATGGTATTTCAACAATTAACTCAGTCAATTGTTTGTTTTCACTTGTTTTACATTATTTTCTGAACCGCCTGTACAAGGAATAGTAATAAAATGTCTAGTCAATAAAAATCCATTACGAGACATAACAATGAAAAAATAAAACTTGTTTTTAAGTTAAAATTTTAATAGAATCATATTTTCTTTATGCAGTAGTTGAAGGTTATAAATATATGTATTGTATTGTATTCAAACTTTGTCTCTGTCCGTGCACGGTACGACAATGTCAATACTATAGGATACGATACCTACCTACGGTAGTATAAAAGCAAAACAATTTATTTATTTATTCATTACGTAAAAAAAGTATTAAATTCCATATTCAATATTTTATTTATCTATCTAATACATAGACTATTGTCTATATTTACTCATACAGGGGTTTCATAAAATCATTTTAAATATCCCAGTATAGTGGTGAAATTGTAGAACTGAAAACTGCTATCGAACATTAAAGTCATTGCATTCACCCGTTAGCACTCACGTTAATCTCATGATAACTTTTGTCCCATATATCTGACAACATATTTTACAACCATAACCAACAACATAAGTCAAAAACGAAAAGAGAAATCAAGAAATCAATGTATAGCTACTCGAATAATTTTTGAGATACGGACTAAAATTGATCCAAATATTGCGATATCTCCGAAACTCTGCATCCAATCATTAAATTAACCTGATTTTTATACTTTTTGGATCAAAATTACCCCATAAACCGAGTTTTATCAAATTCCAAAACAAATTTTTTTTTCGTTTTTCTCGATTTTTTCAAAGGGGTACCCCTTAAAAAAATTGCAAAAAATCGAAAAATTTTTTTTATATCCAATTTCGATAAAACTCAGTATATAAGGTAATTTTGACCCAAAAAGTACAAAAATCGGGTGCATTTGACGACTGGTCGACTAGTTTTTGAGATACGGACTAAAATTGATCCAAATATTGCGATATCTCAAAAACTCTGCATCCAGTCATTAAGTTAACCCGATTTTTATACTTTTTGGGTCAAAATTACCCCATCCACCGAGTTTCATCGAATTCCTAAACAAAAATTTTTTTGCGTTTTTCTCGATTTTTTCAATGGGTATCGGAAAACCTTGGTAACATTAAAAACATGCAACCGTTGATCTATATTTGTCTATAAAATTATTAACATGGGTTTCCCATATACGAAATTCACATCCCCCTTAGAATCCCTTAAGGGATGAATTTCCAAAATTTTTCCTAAGCAATACATTTTTTAAAGAGTGCCATTTTATGCCATAGCCAATACGTGAGTTTGGAAATGAGAGGTAAATCATGGAGCTTGATAAAGGAATAATGATATCGCATGGACAGGAAAAAACAGGATATAGAAATAATACATATTTGTGAACTTTCAATTGTTTTATTTAAATATGTACATAATATATCATAATGAAATAGCAGAATTTGTTCTACCACCACAAAAATGACACCTGCCGTCTTGACAATAAAACATTAAACTCTTAAACTTTCCATGACTTTTCAATTTTATGACATACATTTTCGGTAGCCAATGACAATTCATATGATCTTTAAGAACGTCTAAAGGGTTTTATAGTACAATATTACATTGATAACATTTACAAATTAAGTTTCAACTGCTCTATTTAGAACTATTAAATTTTTAAACTATTAAACTATTATTTATAGCCACTTGATATCTGTTTTAATTTCAAATACTCATACAAATATTATTTTAATAATCGTTTTTATTGTCTAAAAATAATCATAGCCTTTAATTTTTAATTCAGAATGGCATTGTCATCCATATGTTATCTATTTACTGCCCACTCGTTTATAATCAATTTAAATGTTTGACAAGAATTGGAATTAAATAAATTATTGAAATTTTTCATCAATATTAATAACAGGTAACTAAAAATATTATTTATAGACGAAAAAATAAGTGTAGGTGTCTCAAATCATAAATGTAGCCTTATAAACATCACTAATAATAGTAATAATATGACGTTTAATTTGATAATTTATTTTACTATCACTTCTTCATGTGAATGATGAACATGTGTGCACCAACAGGAAATAGAGGCCCAAAGGCACAAACCGTAATATACTTCATTTGTCTATCATAGAACATGTTATTAACAATAGACACATTCAGTAAATTTTTCGATGCACCAAAAACACGTTGAATCGATTGTATGGACCAAAAATATGATGTCTATAATAAAATATGTACATTTAAAAGTGTTTTGCAATAAATATACTCGCTAAAAAAATTGTGACATTAAAGCACTTCAGAATCGTGCATCATGAATCACAACGTCATCTATTATAAAAATTCATAGTATACCAAAGAGTTTTTTACAAGTAGAGAACGCCATGGCCCAAAAGTTTCGATACGATGAATGAGAGAGAATACTGCCTGTGAGTTCCCATATATCCTTGTCTAATCTATATGTCATTGGCTACATATTCTTTACATTATTGCTATTAAGTAGATAGTTAAAGCCTTCAACCTTCGGTCTGGCTGAAACTCTTGACAGTGGAACTAGCTGCGCTCGCATACAGCTCTAATAAATACTTGTTCACAATATCTGAATAATAACAAATAATACCGCAATACTATTCAAATACCTCTTCACAATTCTAGATAAATATGGTGGAAGCGCAAATAAGTACATACTACTAGTTTTAAATTTAACATTTAATATTTTGTCTTAAATTTTCTAATGTTCTGAGCACGCTTAACAAATTTCAGCTTAATATTTTCGTTTTTGAGTTATCGTGTGAAAAAATGAACTATTTAGGAGATTTTCTGAACACCAGATGTGAGTAGGGAAAACAACAGACAAGTTTGTGAAGAAAGACAAATTAAATTTAGAAAATTGTCAAACACTTCTACCTTGACTATGTTAAGTGCATTTATTTGTTTTTAGAAATGAAAATTCAAAGTTGTACAAGTGTAATTAAAATAACATTTACGTGATGAATTGACGCCTACATAAACCATACTCTTAATACTAAGTATATGCAATGAAGAAGCCATAATAGTTATGATTACACTATCAATACACAACGGACAGAAAAGTGGTTATTCCTTCACACAAGATTAATTATTCACGTTTTTTAAAAGAGTAATTTGAAAGACTAATTTCAAATATATTTAATTCGATTCTCTTGTACTTATCCTGCACAAGCTGTAGAAACCTAACGGAATTTTTGTAAATGTTCAATAATTGTAGAGGAAACGGCTGAAAATAGGACAAAATTCATCATAAAGTGGTGTAAGGCAACGTTAAATATTTATTACTATTTTGAAAAAAAAAACAAAATCGACAAAAGTCAAACTCTGCATTAACTTTAATCACGAAAATGTTTGATTTAACTAAAATTACAATCAACACTTTAATACTTTTTTCTTGAGTTAGTAAACTAATTAACTATGCAATTATTATGCCATTAAAGTTTTAAAAATAAGATTGAATAAACTTTTTCTCCTTAATTTACATATAAGCATCATTTTTGTGCTAACTTAAAGGAAAAATCGAGTACACTATACCGAAATATTTGAAAAATAATGGGGCTTATATCTTTACGATTCGCCAATTAAGCAGTGTAGTGTAGTAACCCTGAATAATGATGATTTTCTCTATAGAAATGAATTTAAAATTCGAAAGTCAGCCCTAGTAGCTCAGTTGGTTAAGGCGTAACCAATTCCGTTCGCGGTATACCTTGGGTAGCGGGTTTGATTCCCGCCGTCACAACAAAAATTAATTTAATTAATAGTTGTGATGGGCTGGTATATGCATGAAGGAGGAAAAGAGAAACTTCAACTTTAAAAACAAACACCACCGCGGTTTGTCCATAATCGGATTTTTATTTTTTGGTGCAGAATATGTAGCATTTCATTAGGTTTGATAATGTAGCATTCAATTTATGAAAAAATTTGTAAAATCGGTCTAAATCTATCGGTGGATTCAAAACTGCGATTTCATAACAAACTTCCATCCCTTTTTTCACCACCTTAGGAGTTCTACTTTATAAAATCATATAAACAAATTTGGTTCATAGTATAAGTTCATAATAGGTAATATTGATTATTTTTTCAACACACAAAAGTAGTTCATTTTTATATATAACCCATGTGCTTTACTTTATAGTTTTTAGAACATACATAATTAATATTCTAGTACTGTGTTTGCAGGTACAAATACAAAATATAAACCATTAGAAAAACACTATTCGCACCGTGTGTGAGTTTTATTGGAGGTGTTTCCATAGTAACGATACACTACTTTAATTATTGTATGGATGCATATATAATTGTATGGATTGCATTTATGACTTACATTGCAAATTTAATGTTATTGTCTCACAAATTTAAATAAATAATTATGATAATTTACATTTGAAAAATAATATTTGTGCAATTTGATTTCTTATTTTCACAAGTTTTAATGCATTAAGTTTCATTAATTAGTGTTTTTCAATAATTTTAATTTGACATTCACCATAACATTTACATGTAAAGAATTGCAAATTAGTCAAAACAGCGTCCTGTAATGCCAAAATTTTTCACTGGAAACGCTGGCATCGATTTTATTCTCCCTACCATGACTACGCACATAAGGAATAAATATGTAGTGTTTTTTTGTTGTTATACTTTATATTCGTGATAATTTAAACGTACCAATATAAAATTATATGTTTAACGAGAATGATGTCGATTTACTGATAACAAAGTATTTCAAATATGCTTAATATATATTACTGCAGTTCTGATAATACGAATCTATTTTTTCGAAAAATAAGTTGTCTATTCAGCGTATAGTTTATTACATTTCAATCGAATTATGAAAAACAAGTGAAAACAAACAATTGACTGACTGAACTGTTGAAATACCATGTAAAGACAATGTTGATTACGCAATCGTTTGGTTATTTTTATACGTCATATAAGTAAAGAAAGATAGCCAAATATACATACATTCTTGTTACACACACTTAACTGATTTTCCCATATAATACATACTATATAATTTGTGCCTAATTTGTGGTCTCGCGGATTAACAGTGATGTTTACGAAAAAATGTTTCACGCAAAAGTTGTTTATTTTTTTCATGTAATCTTTTGTTCTTATGATTTACATGATGAGTCCTACGGACCCAAGACCTTGGCCTATGTTGTTATCTATTAGCTCTGTGGTTATATGAACTCTTACACGTAGGTCTTATTATGGTGATGAGTTTAAGCAAAAAACAGTTCGTAAATTTTACCTTTAATTATAAATTTGGTTTTTCTGAAGAAAAAATGTTTTAAAAAGTTTGATGTAATATTTTTTTAAAAACACACTATTTATATAAAGTAAAAACAAGCGGTTCCAACTAAAAATTACAATTAATAATTCTTATTTCTTAGAAGGAAGTACTACCCTAAGTCCATGAAACAAGACTGTCTCATAGACTAAGGCTTATTATTCATAGCTCAAATAAGATTTAATTACTTCCAGTCTTAAAATTTAAGCAATGTCATAGCTGTTTTGGGCGTAAAAAATCCCTGCATAATGGATAAAAAAGTAAATTTACACAACCAATTAAATTTTCAAAAAACGTCGTTACATTTCGATTAAATTAGGATTCAAATGCAACATTTAAAAAATCGTATTGAAATTAGTCAATTCGTTTAGGAGATACAGACTCACGGAGCTTTCAAACTTTTATACTTATTATTTAGGTAGTAAAAATGGAAGTGAAATAAAGTAGGAATTAGAGTACCTAATTACTTTCCAGGGCTGTTTTAAAAATGTTTTTTTAAAAACAAACAAGAGATGCTTGTTAAAAAGAAAATTTTTGGTCCTCTTAACTTTACTTTTGTCATTACGGTTTGAACGACTAATTTTTCCATATACTTTCAAAACTCAACTCTTCTGGAAACTCAAAATCACAAAGATTAAACATCAAAACAAATTCCTAAGTTGGAGACATTTTTATAAACACCATTGTACTTTAAATTTGTTAACTTTTGAATCATTATTTCTTTTAAATATATATTTTATATTTAATTTTATACATTTCCGTGAATTTTTTCCATACTAATTAGGTTATTATATTATTTTAATTAAGTTTTTACATAATTTTTTTTTATTTTTATTATTTTTTTATTCTCCTAGTCCTATTTCCTACGAATTAATTATTATTATTATTTACCATTCAACAAACACACAAAAAAAGGAATATTATGTCGTCCAATTATTTTCTTTTTATCGTATAGTCAATTAAATGTAAGCTTTTATTATCATAAATAATAATACTGGGTAACACATTTTCACTGATACGATAATTTTTCTGCTATTTCTTTCAACATTTTTCAACTTTCTGTTATTTCGTTCGTTAATAGAAGATTTAATAACAACCTTGATTCATCTTGTCTATTCAATTTTAAGAAAATTATTATTATTTTTAGTAAGATTGATCTTGGCGTTCAGATTTTCCAAAGTAAATAAATGTATCAATACTTTTTTTTCTGTTAATTAAACGAATTTAAACGATTTAAGTTTGTAATCACTTACTGTATTTAAATTGAGTCTATCTAGCTTATTGAATTTTCTTATTAATTAGTCATTATAGCATATTAACAAAATCTTAATTAAGTTTATGGTCTAAATGAGCATTTATTTTTAAAAAAAAGTGTAATGAATGATTAAAGGTAAAAAGATGGATAGATTGGACTTAAGTAAGAAACATCAAAGTCCAAGGAAATTTTAAAAGTAGGTAGATAATGCCTCCAGATCTCTTCACTCAAGTGTAGATAACCGCAGTCTCCGTGAATATTGATTTTACATGAAAATTAATATGACCAAAATTATTGAGACAACATTTCTAAAAATGCCAATGAATTTCTAAAAATGCCAATGAAAACCTTTCAATATTTATAAAACAACTAGAATTATTCCTAGAGCTTCTTATTAACCAGCTATAAATAATTTCGTTATAAAAGTGAAAAAAAACTGTTTTTAACTAACATATTTGAAACTTTAAAGCTTTTGAAAATAATATTCCAAATTTGGGCTTCCAACAAAAGTTTCAAACCAATTTTTGGGACAATAACGTAAATAATTTTTCTCGTAAAAGCAATATTCACAAAGATGATTTAACTTTAAAATTCAAAATAGTGGTAGCTGCGAAACTTCGAGGAAGTGTTCTGTTGTCACACTCAACCTACCTTTATAATTTCTTCGAATAAAAGAATTTCGATTTTTGTCTTTTTTTCAACGATATTACAATATTAATATTAATTTTTCACTTTTATTTCATGTATATCATTTCGCATTCCATTTTCACACGTACATTAAAGTCCTGAATATATTTATTTTTTAAATGAATAATGTTTTAAAAACAGAAAAAATATGGATTACTTTTTTTTTGAATAATTATTATCATAAACGATTTAATTTTTTGTTTTTTTTTTTAATAATAAGGTACTATTTTATGTTTAAAAAAAAATTATTTTATTTTTTTATTTTTTGTGATTGGTGTGAAACAGTGTAAAGTATATAATTATATATATTTATTTATATATATATATTTATTTTGTGTGTGCTGTGTTGAATGCGCATGTCTAAAAAAAAATTATTCATATATAAACAAAAATAAATAACGATTTCAATTCAACATGTTTTCATTATTCTCCATTTTGCAGACAAACACACAAGAAAA
Organism: Chrysoperla carnea; assembly: GCF_905475395.1. NCBI lineage: Eukaryota > Metazoa > Arthropoda > Insecta > Neuroptera > Chrysopidae > Chrysoperla > Chrysoperla carnea. Next base: position 20,262,505 of record NC_058338.1, read on the forward strand.
ATTTAAACTAAATTTTTTTCGTAGAAAAATTTTAAACCAGGTGTACCATTTATGCCAAGAAGGAAGAAACATAAATAGTCTTAAGTCGATGCATTTTTTTTTAAAATAAAACAGTACTTGGTTTTCTGAATTCTTCCAAAATCACAAACATAATTTTTCTTAATAAATCGTTTAGTAAGTCAACGAAGTAAGCAAAATACTTTGCTTTCGATTCAAAATGTGATCAGTTTACTAATTCCAGTTTTTACAGGGAGCAATAGAAATTGTTCGTGTGATCGATCTAAAACATTATGTATCAGAATAATTTGTTGTTTACCGTTCTGAAGTTCTTTACTTTTAAAGCTCTTGGATACAATCTTAGCGCGGATAAGATGTTTTCTAACAATAGGATTGTAGGAAACTTTCCTTTTTCAATTTTTATTTCTGTAAAATGAATTTTAATTTATTTTAATACTTCTATGGACTACGCGAATATCTTGAATTAAAAAGCTCGTACGGGAACTTTTTAAGCTCATTTTCAAGAAGAATAAACTTTCGAGCGGTCTTAACAAATATTTTGAAAAATTTTGGTACGCTTCTAAGCTTTATATAAAATTTAGGGAAAACATTTCTCATCTTTTCAACCCAAAACTTAAAGTATAAGTTTTCAAATGAACTATTGAAGCTCCGAATATGATGATTTTTCGCGGAGCTGTTTGCAATTTAGGTGTAAAAATTTTGAAACTTTTGTGTAAAAATATTGCTGGGCGCAGTATATTATATTAAAAAATTTTAGGTGCTACCTACCAAACACCATGCAATTCCAAAATAATTTTGAACCACTCCACAAGGCAAACAAAAAATGTTTTTTAAAAGTTACGACTGTGTCAACAATTCCTTTGTGTAACTTTCCACTTTAGTACATAGATTACGTTTGATAAACTGATAATAGCTTTAGCCGATAATCAAGATATTTTTATACTTACTTCGATGACTATTCTTAATGACTGTTTGGAAAAAGTTCATTTTGCGATTTCTCCTATCACAATTACACTCAACAATTTAATTTAATTTTTTTCGAAATGTGTCTTCACTACATTGTAAATAAATTTTTCCACAATTTTTTTGCGAAATAAAATTTAGTTTAAATTTATCAAAATAATCAAAATCATATTTCACTATCAAAATTTAAAAAAAATAAACCCAAATACCTACATATATTTTCATCAAAATTTTAAAAAGATAATGTACTATAGTTAAATTTTTTGAAGGCTATACCCAATGAATTGGCGGTCAAATCATCTATCTCTCTCCTTCCTGTAGTAATTTTTTTTTTTCTAGGATTATTTAATTACTCTCTGTGTTTTTTATTGTGAATATATTTAGTTATTATTTTAGTTTTATAATATATATTTCTTCTATCAAATTCACCAATTTTCTTTTACATCTAATAAAATTTTAATATTTTGTCCATGTACTTGAAAACATTTATTTTATCATATTTTTAACATTAGTAACAATAAAACTTTCAATTGAGGTTATTAGGTCAATAAATAAAATTGATTTTTTTTAAAAAAAAAGATAAAAGTGAGACAAGATATTAATATTTAAACCATAAATTTTATTGAAAATGAAAATTGTATATAACTGACTAGATTTTGTCCTTGATTACCATTTTCAGTAATGCCCTTATAACAAGAGAAAAAGTAAAATTAAAAATGTATGCAAATTAAATTTAAGGCTTACTTTAGTATTTCAGTCCTTTGTAGCATTATTATGAAATAAGTTAAAGTTGAATTGAATTATCCAATAACAAAAATTTTTTTTCAAATAAAATACAATAACATTAGTGTAAAAATAATTTTCCGATAAAACCTTGAGTTATTTTTTTTAACCGATTGGATATTGAACTTGCCAACAAAACTGGTGTAAATTTTAAAAAGTTCTGCATAGTTTGAACTTAAGATATTCACTCATATAAATACGAGCTGACATTTCTGGTAGCTTTTTTACTCTTGTCTAAATCACTCAGATTTAGATTGTAATCCTTTTTTCCAACATTAAACTTTTCCAATAGATAGTTTTCCCGATAGTTAACTCAACAAGGGTTGCAAATATCTTATGGTTTGTATTTTGTTTGAGAAAAATCTGAAATTTATTGTATTAGTACAAGAGACTAATGAAGAATTGTAGGTATAAGGTCGATCTTCACCCATTTCATAACCAGTTGAGACATATTTTTTATGAAATTTTATTGACTTTTAAACATGCCATATCATATGCCACATCATATTTTTTCGATCGAAAGAAAGATCTAATGGAGAGAAAAAAACGTATAAATTGCTAGAAAAATAGTTCAAATAACCAATCACTTTTGACAGGACGAATCCTATCGGAGCAGCCAGTATTAAAAAAATATTAATGTTAAAAAATTATAATAATAATTACATTCAAAATTACATCCCTAGATATTTGTTGGAGCATAAATTTTCACTTATTCCGCATGGAATTAAGAGTATTGTCGTGAATATTGTATTCAATAATAAAGAATTATATACTACGAGTTGATACTACGCACCCATCTTTGATTGTATCTCTCTATCCCCCAAAGGTAGGGAGAACAAACTAACTTACTGCATACAAAATGAAAATAATGAAAATTGTCAAATAAATTTAATTTAAATGTTTTATTTCCTTTTCCTTTTAAAAGAAATATATACGTATTACTCATGAAAAATATATCATTAAAGATTCGAAAATAAGGCGATGGTGAAAATTGAAGGTCAAGTAATTAATTGGCGTATTAAATAATTGGCAATAGAGCAAATGGCAAATTATTTCAGTCCGATTCTTGGTTGTGAATTCAAATAGCCTAATTAATTCGTGGTTCGGATAAAAATTGGCAATATTGAATCATTTAGGTAATAAAATATTCCCAACTATTAAGTCAAGAGAGTTCGACAAAAAGTGTTTAAAGAATAAAAATATATGTTAAATCCGTGAACTGTGAGATTCCAAACTGTAAAAATAATTTTGTCATAGTAAATCTATCTTATCATATCATAGTTATCAACTGATACCCATCAGATATTCATAAAAAAAAGTCGTTACTATTTGCATACTAACCTGCAAATAATTTCACATATTAAGCACTTTTTTATCCGGAAATCTTCTTGCATTAGGTGTTAATTTTAAAATTTTCAATTTAGAATCTAAAAACTCTTTATTATCAGCCTCATCATGAAACGAGCTACATCTCCTAATGACTAATAATTATGTAAAAAACAACCCCAATAAATCAATTAAAAGCATCACTGAGGCATCCAGCTTCCATAATAATAAGCCCCCTCCTTTTAGGAATTTAACTGTGGATTGAAGACACAAGTTTCTGTTGATAACTTAACAATAGAGATCATTCAAGCAAGTAGAAATCACGTGAAAATTAAAATTGATGAAATATACTAGGTAATAAACTTTGTAGTTTTTCTTATTATCGTGCAAATACAATCTTTGGTCAAAAAGTATCGATGTGTGGTATAAATTAGTTACCATATGAATCTAATAATCTAAAAAGCAAAATTGATACTGGCATGTAAATTTTAAATACAATATAAAGTTTTATTTATTTATATAAAAATGAGGTCACATATAACAACCAGGCTGGCAGATAGGCAACTATAACACCTATAAAATATACATTTATGTCTATTATTTAACTTTTAAATAATATTCGAAATGGAAATTCAATACGAATTCGAGTAGTGAAATAACACCCGAAATAACATTAATTTTTATTTTCTGTAAATTCTAAAAGTTTATTTTTTGTTGATAAAAGATATTATTATTTTAATGATTTGTTTGTGCAACACACTTGCTAGAAATGGCACAATGCTGCCGGGGCACAAACATAAATAAATATCCGGAAGTTCCATTTACTACAAGTTTCTCCTCAAAGAAGATATCTTAAAAAAATCTTAGATGGGGGAAGGAACGTACTTGTGGTACTACAAAACAGCTATGGTCTGAGTACAATCGTAAGCGTTCCGGAAGATCTTACATCACTTCCAAGGGTCTCTGTTAGCAAAGTTACGGCTATTACAGGACATTGGTTGGGCGGCAGGCATGCTGAACGCCTGGGCCTGGCAGTGTATCACGACTACTGTAGGAGCTGTCACATTGGTGAGCTGGAGGAAACCATGTCTCATCTTCTCTGTCACTGCCCAGCTCTCGCCATGAAGAGATAGACTTACTTGAGCCAGCTTCTCTTTAACGACCTTTCCGTCCTAAATCCCGTCGACGTCAAAGCTCTTTTGCTGTTTTTAAACAGCTCAAAATGGTTCATGGAGTAGTGGCAGGAGATGTACCAACCCTTCTTCGGCATCTCAACGGACCCTATGGTCTAAGTGGGTCCCAACCCAGGACAGCCACTCTAACCTAACCTAACCTAACCTTGTGCAACACAACAATAATTTAGTATATTATTTAGTAACCGATGTCCGTAACTATGTCATTGTATAAGTTTTAATCTAATTTTGATACTCTAAACATGTTCATTGTGAAAATAAAAGTATAATTATCTTCAAAAAGTTGATGGAGAAAAGAATAGTTTCTGTAAAAATATTTGTCATAAAGCGAATATAGTAGCGTTTAAACTTATAGATCAGAATGACACTGTAATGTGTAATCTAACTAAATATTTTTTCATAGAAGTCAAAAATAAGGCTTTGAGTCTATGCTAGCCAAAATATTGCCGAAAAGTTTTAAATATTTCCTAAAATTTTATTCTTGCATTATCAAATTTTCCACTTTATCATTTTCATAACTATCAAGGATATATTAAAGTCAGTTATATACAAATTCAATTTCATAATGAAAATTTCAATTTTCATTATAACGATAAAATATTAAAATTTAGGAGTACGTCAATCGAATTTCATAATATCAATGTGACAAATACCAACTCCAAAAAAAAAAAAAAAAAACGAAAAATAAAACGAAAAAAAAAGTATATATTTTTGCTTGCTACTAAATGTAATTATTTCTATTTTTTACTAAATGTGTTTATTTGTAAATTTTCTTATATAAATATTTATTATTATTATTATTATTATTCCGCTTTGTGAATGTGTTAAAGTGTAAAAAACTTTCTTCCAGCCAAAATTTGGAGAAAGAAAAAAGAAAAAAGAAGTAAGACTTTCAAATATAAATCAAATACTTAACAATCAAGTTTATGTATTATGTTTTACTAATACACTAATATGTTATTTATTAAAAAGCTTTTTTAGCTCAAATTTTTTATCATAATTAACAAAAATGTAACTGATCATTTTTTTTTTACATTCAAACGCACAAATCTCTTAGGTGTAAAGCTTGCGTTCATTTTTTTGGAATTATTTACAACGAATCAAAAATTTGTGTCTATGTAATTGTTATATAGAAACCTACTTCAACGATACTAGCATAGAAAATTTAAATTGCACCGTCAGCCTTAAAATTGATGAATATCTTTTTTCTTATTCTAATAAGAAGATAATTCAAAAACAAAAGCAAAAATCTTTTTGCCCGATACCGATTATTGCTTTTGTTTTTGTCATATCAGATATGCATGTATGATTGACGGTATAGTTAAATATTTGGTGCACCCAGAGCTAAAAAACTACGGCTCTCTCAAACAATGTAAGAACTACCTGTACACAAATTCAAAATTTGTTTCAAATACTTCCAAAAACAAACAAAAAGAAAGCTAGTTTTATATCTATTTGAAAAGTATAATTTTCTTTCTAGATAAATAGTGTGAACTAAATGTACTATTGTGGATCTATGGTTATTTGTATATAAACTTATATAATGCGAATATATAATATAAAAAAATTCTTCTTGCTTTATTTTATATAAAACAAATATAAGATGCTGATTAATAATTTATTTTAATTTTTTTTTATTTTTTAATTAAGCTTGTGTTTTACTTTTTTTTATTTCATTTTATTTTTCAACAACTTCTCTACGGGGTGGTTAATAAAAGCGTTAATAATACGGTCTTTATGCATTTAATGCGGATGCAGAATAGAAATTTAATTGCATTTGTTACGGAAGTAAATGAAATTTAGATGAATATATACTAATGAATGGCCACAAGTTCTTAGCTAGATAGTTTTTATCGTTGTCATAAGTAAAATATATATAATGTTTTAATATAAAACTCTCTTCAGGGTATCAAAATAGTATCTTTCTCTGGTCCCCGGCTTAGAGGGTACTAGAGCCATAGACAATCATTATAATGAACGTATATCTGGAGGTAATATTTGCCTCAAAAAAAAAGTAGAGTAGAAGAACACAATCTTCCAGGGGCATCCCTCCTCTGTACTGTTATTGCCTATATTTGAAATTTAATCTCTCTGTACCTCGAACCATAAAGATCGAACTAAATCGTCTTTTCATTGAAATGCAAGGGCTATTACTTACTACAATTCCTGCTTAGGACATGTAGCTTTAATATCCTATATCCTGAACTGCTAGTTTATTCTAGTAAGTATCTCAAAAGCAGCTCCAGAGTTTTCTTTCGAAGCTTCCCGTGAACTTATCTTGTATACAAAATTTATAAGCAGAATTTATAAGCACTCACAAGAAATTTCCATACCTTCCACTGAAAATCTTTATATTCTCAGTCAACAACAAATAATTTTTTCTCCACTCCGGGTGAATAGTATCAACTTTCGTTCCCTTGTGCTAAACTAAGTTGCCACTTTCTGCCTCTATCGAGCGAAAAAATAGTATACACACCACGGGAGTTAAATAAAGAATGTCTCAGATATCATTTTTTCACCATCAGCTTTGCCTCGAGCGACAATGAACATGAGATCTGAGACATTCTTCACTTTTGCTCAATAAATTTATAATACCTACTATTTTTTATTTTTTTTTAAATTCTTTTTTCTTCTAAAAACGAATGTCACTTTTTTGCCTCAGTTAAAAAAATTAAAAACTACTTCCGCTAAAAATAACTTAACTTTCATTCTGAACTTTCATGTTGCTCTAGAATCTAAGCGCATTTATAAGAACCACCCCGTACATTACATTGGTTAAATTAAGGTTATGTGAGTATAGTGTTGATCTAGAAATATTTCAATGTTTTCATGTTCAATAAATAAGTAATTTTTACCCTTTGTGGTTATAAAAATCACATCGAATGGGATTATTTAGTACACCACCCATTGACTCCGATCTTGTTTTAAATAATATATTTAAACTACAATGTTTGAAAATTCTTAAATAAAGCTCGTTTTACTTGGAAATAGATCGTAAAATGTTTACATAAAACAAAAAATACCATGATCCTATATACCGTCCTCAAAGGCAATAACTAACTATAACTGTGAGACGTGTTTCATACAAAAAATAGGCCATGTATATAAATCAGAACACAAACTCTTCATCATAATCACTGAATTAAGCACAACTTATTTTTGCTATTAAATACTCCCATGAAAGAGTTCAAGGGATGCCAGTTAATATCTTCGAAATGAAATTTTTTGTTCTTGAACCCAACTACAATAGATAACCACCATTTAGAATTAATTATTCCATGCTTAACAAATTTCATATCATTTCTTACAATGTCATATTTAATGACTAACTACTAAAGCTGCTAAAGCTTCCACCCAACGGATTTTCCTTTTTCAGCTATTTCACTTGATTACGAATGTATATTTTTAAAAAAATTATGTATCCAAGTTTCAACCTAATTTCTGGTTTTTGCTTTCGATTCGTAAAATGAAAATCCATCCCAGACAGCTTCTGAAATATCTTAAACGTTGTTTAAAATATAGTAACCAATGGTATTTCTAAAATGCCATATTAAGCAAAGAGTAAGTGTTTACTGACTACTCGATTGGTAAATACTAATTCTAGAAGTTCAGAGTTCAGAAAAGGCAAAAATTTCTCTCGTTTCAATACAAAGGCGAGAAAAACAGAATTTATCTCAAACTTGCATTAGATATTTCAACTACAGAGCTCTATGAACAAATGTAAGTGTGCTTAATCCAACTAGTTTATTGTTAATTCAGTATTCTCTTCTTTCAGAGTCAGTTTTAAAAGAATATAACCGAGTAGAAATCCTTTTTTTGTAGTGGGGTTAATAAAGAAACCAACTGTTATTCAGAATATTACCATTAGAAATAAATGACTTGTCTGCAACCACTATGTTACGGTTTGCATATATGGGATCACAATATGAACAACATCTTGTATAGTAAGGATATATAGGAATCATGTCCCGTGTGAGATGAGAGCACTTGCTTAAGTGGGTCACGGTTAGGACAGCTTCCTAGGGTATTGATTCATCCAAGCAGTCACCTGCTTTTTTTCATAGTACTATATATACACACATAAACCATACGCCTTTATGTATATAACCTACTACTCATTTTATATTTTTGTTTCTTTATACAAACTTTTGACGAGCTGATATCAGTGTGTGTATAGGAAGGTTGTCAAGATCGGTTCGTCGCGGAAAATTCACGAAATATACGCTTAAGTTATTTGTACCGTAACTTTGATGATTTTGTTATAATTTCATTCAAAATTCGAAAGCTAAATAACTAACCAAAATTTTCTCTTTTTGATATTTTAAAAATTACTCCAGATAACGAAAAATTGTATTCTTACTTTTCGTCTTATATTGTCAAATTATAACCTCATTCGCCTTCAAAATTGAAAATATATATTTGTTTAATTTTGTGTCCCGACTACATTGCTCATACATACTTAATTAGTCGGACACATCGGGTTTTTTTTTTCAATAATTTATTAAGGTTTTAAAGTTTCCACCGACTAGTTTTGAAGAAATCTATGAAAACATATCATCCATCTACCGTTTTCCCAAAAAATACAAAAATTTCGATTTGTAGCTTTGAAAACAGCTAGGCCAACCTTGATTATAAAAATGGTGTACCCTTAGCGAGATTCGACAGTATCTCCTTATTCTTAACCGCAATCAAACTTAATTGGTTTTGAGTAATGTCTCATGTAGAACATTCACAATACTTACTATGACGATTCCAACCTTCTCGTATGTAAGTTTTGTTTATACACCAAAATTCAAAACAATTTTTACAAAAAATAAAACACATGTATTGCTGAACCTTTCCAAATTTTTCAATTACACAAAAAAAACCATTTTCGATAGACAAGCAAATAAACAAATTCCTCAATAGCCAATCGAAAAACTGAAATTTGTAGTGGAACGACCTCAAGAAAATGCTTCCTAGATTACTTTCCTCTTTATATTAGGTTCGGTTATATAAAGGCATCTTGTACATTACACATCAAGTTTTATTGCTCGGTAATTATTTACTTGTAAAAAACACACATAGAGATAGAACGTTATTTGTTACAAAATGTAATACTTTCTAAAATGAGTTTTATCTTTGAAAAATATCTTTCCGTTTTTCTTTTTATTAATTTTATTAGAAAAATATTTACAGTAAGTGACTTTTGAAAAATTCAATAATCTCTCATATAAATTGTGTTTTAAAAAAAATATAAACAAAGTTTTCCTGCAAGGTTGTCAAGTTTTTAAAGTATCCAATCATCGTCATAACGAATAAACGATAAAAGAAAACATTGAAACGATTTATTTCGGTTTTTGTCGATGAAAGTTAAATTAAAGTTCTTAAAAATCGAGTGGAATAACAAAAATAAATAGATCATTACATTCATTTTCTGCCGAAATTATTGCAAAAAATGTTTCCTGCAATGTTGTTTGTTATTTTATAAATAATAAGTTTTAAGAAAAACCGACCTTACATTAGTCAAATTTCGAAAAGTACCCTCCTCTCCGAAATCATCAAGATTTCCTTAAATTTTTTAAAATCTCCATAATTTTGAATCAAGCTATCCTATAAGGCGAAACTTTCCTTGCAATTATTTCATTGCCTGTTAGTGCAATGCCGTTAGAGTAGCGTATCCATCTTAGCAATTTCAGGATCTAAAATCTTGCTGTCGAAAAAACACTCACTTTATTCGCTGGAAATAAAAAAACACAAAATTGTTTTGAATAATCCTCATTTAACATTAAAGTTTAACATTTTGAATGGGACAAGAAAATTCAACAAAAAACTGACGTAGCCCTCATAGTGTTTAAACCTAACAAATATTTATAAAAGTTCGAAAAATCGAATTCGTTACAAAAGAAGAGAAAGTAATTTTAAGTAATGCTAGAACTTTTATTTATCTAGTAAAAAATATTTCTGAAATTTATATAACGTTCTTATTGGTATATAGGTATAGTGTATAGTCTCTCTCATGATAGTTGACCTTGTGAAATGATTGGGTCAAGTATCTTGACACATATATTTCGCATTATGTTACACAACATAATCCCATTTCGAAAATTCTAGGTAAACATTACTCACATTTATAATATAATATATATTTATGCAGATAAAATATCAAATATAAATATTTTCTTTAAAATACCTGGAAATATCATATCCATTACATTTTTCTCTCTTATATTACCGTTTTCAGTTTATAATAAACTGAAAATAAAAAAAAATTGTGTCATTATTTTTGAATTCTGCTGTAAAATATTTTTATGCTATTTTATATTTTATTTTCAGCTTCAGTTTTTCTTTTAAGTAGAAAAAAATTTTCTTAATACCAAAAAAAAATGATCAGTTTCATAAAGCACTTAAACCCAGAGCAATGCATTGCAAAGCTTTTGATTAGCTATTTAGTTTGCTAATTGCATTAAATAATTAAACAATATATTTATTATAGTGTTATTTTTAATCAATTCGAAAATAATTCGATAATATTAAATAATTGTACTTTTCATATTAAAAATAGTAGGTACAATTATTTTTAAAATAGCGGTCTTCTTAATTTTTGATTTAAATAAAAAAACAACGCTCCTTTTTTAAATAATTTTAAAAATGGTTGCATCACTTGCTATATGCATATTGTTTTGCCACATATATGTATTTTCTAAGAATGAGAGAATGAATTAGTGAAAATGTAGTGAAAAACTGTTTGATGGCTTTCAAGAATTAAAAAAGAATATCTTGAACACAATTTTATTCTATAATATTATTTTCTGTTTTTTTCTTTTTATATTTATTACGACTGCCACAAGGGTAGATAGCCAAACAAAATGTAATTAGTACAAATGTTTTTCTTTAGATGACTGAAAAGTTGTATTTCTTTTTCATAATTTTTTTATTTAGAAATATTTACCAAAATAAAAACAATAAACAGTAGTAACTTTTAACTTTTCTAACACTAAATAATGAACACAACAACTGGATGAATTCACACTCAAAATGAAAATATGTTGTGTAATTATAGAATACATAACACATTTTTCAAACTGATATACTTACCTGATGTTTAAATATTTGAGAATGAATGATCGTAGATATAAAGGATGGACCATTTTTCGCCTTCCTCATATAAATGTTGTAACAAACGCATCAATTTTCTATACAAAATTTTTGAACCGTAAGTTCACAATGAAATAAATTATTTTTACCTTCATTTTAGATGATTTATAAAAATTAACCTATTAGTAAAGAAAATTTCACGTTTTCATCTTGGCCCGAGTTAATGGAAATCGAATCAAAAATCAAATTAAAAAAGAAAAACGTTATTTATAAATTCGTTATTTATAAATTTCCTATCATTATTTAGCGTCCTATGCAAAAAATACTAAAAACTTGATTTTCCATAACGTGAGTCACGATTAAACCCCCAACTATTAAACTCGCCTTTCAAGCCCTCGAAAACTTTATTAAAAAAACGCTTGATTTATTTGCAATTAGAAAAAGAAAACAAAATACCCTAAAAAGGGAAACGCCATTGGAGACATGAAACGCAAAACACGTAAAATTAAATACAATTTTTTGCGTATTTAGACCGTGGGTTCGTATTGAAGTGGAAATGTGATCCTTTTTGTTAGCCTTTTGAAGGCATTTATAAAGTTTATAATAGAAGAAAATTAACTTTTTCACCTTCGCTCACGTGTTTTCTTTTTTTAGCTAACGTACCTCTTAAAAGACGTCATTGATACCCCAAAAAATTTAATAAACTTGTTAGAAAGTTTTCAAACGTTTCAATGTACAACCCATTTTTAACCTTATTAGCAGTTGTAACTTGCAAACTTCTTGCCAGTTTTAAGTATTGTGAAGTGTCGCGAGAAAGCCGATTTCTAATAACACGACACTCGATTCAGTCCTAAATTTTCAATTTTCTTACTTTTACCTCAAACCTACTTTGCCTCCTGCCAAAGGAGGGTAAAATAATTTTTACTTCATTCTAGATTCAGGATCTACTTTAAAAAAATCTGCAGATACTTTTAAAGCAACTTCATACCTCATATATCTTATTGAATCCAACTTAATTCATGTTTAGAAAATTACGCTTTTCCAAAATTTTACGGGGAAGGTAAAAATATGTCAGCCTTTATCAATAAAAATTGCATATTACAGGTGACATCAAAAAATATTCTATTCACAAATAATAATTTATTTTTTACAAAGTTTATATACATAAATTACATTCAACTCTCTGAATATTTCATTAATTTTCTATTTATAACCATAACTCTGTTGATTATCGATTTCAATTTCAGTATTGTATTCAATTTTACAGTGAATAATTCAAATATAAAACTTTACTAGAGAATCATTTATTATACAACTGTATAAACCTAAATACACTCTCAAGAACAAAGAAGTCGTTAGTATTTTGCATTATAGTTATGGTGGTCATAAAATTGAAAAAGATGGTATAGTATACAGTATGTGGAGTTTTTCACCGATTTTGGACAAAAACTCTTAATATTTGCTCCATCCAAAAATTTTTATCTGTAATCTCTATTATTGAAATTAAGATTTCGCCAAATTGTCTAAATTTAACCACGTCGAATATTATACCTAAAAGTTTCAAAACGAGTTTTAGTGATTTTAAGCAGTATCTACACAGTGCACCGTACCGAACTCTTGGAATAGGGTAAAATTACTCAGGTATTATGTAAATGACAAATTAAATCCGAGCTAAAAAGTATAAACCACCTACATGCAATACCGAAATCTACTGTCTGACAAGTCGAACCTTCTTTTCATGTAGATCTTCACTAAATGGTTATATCTCATCTCGAGATATTTTACTGAGATATTGGAACTGTTTAGAATTATAACAAAAAAATTTTGATATCAGAACAATTAAGGCAATAATTAAAAAAGGTCTTAAGAAAACCATCAAAAATATTTCTTTCGTTCTCAAATATTTTCTGATTTTCGTGTAATATGCAGCTCCAAAAATTTATAATTCAAAACAACAAAATTGACTTCTAAGGATAAGTATTTTTTTTAAATTATAACCGTTTCTTAATAAAAAACTAAAAATTTGGTAAAAATACCAAATCATTAGAAATACTTATTCTTAAATAAAAACAATACGCAATACACCTTACAGTCCAATCATCTTAGGGTTTCACCTCGGAATCTAACCGAAATAAGCCGAAATTTGAGAATACTTAAACCTTTATTTTGAGAATACTTAGATATTCAAGGTCAAAGGTAACAAAATCAGTTTTTTGAGAATATCTCGTTTCCTTTGTCTTCAAACGTATTTAAATTTATTAAAAAAGTTGTAGAAGATAAAATTTTCTACAAATTTTGCCTGAAACCCTTTTTTTAATCGTTGAACCGTTATTGAAATAGAGGGCGCCGAAGATTTATCTGTCAGCGACGATATAGCTTTGGGTACTTTCAGGACCCGTCTTGAAACACGGACCAAGGAGTCTAGCATGTACGCAAGTCATTGGGAATAAAATATTTTTTCATCGAAATATTTACAAAATTTTATGCAACCCAAAGGCACAATGAAAGTAAATATTATTTATATATTTTTTTTATAAATGATAAAAGGAGGATATATTTATATTATGTATTAAATATCGCACTCCTAGGGCATCTTATATTATTATAATTTAGTTTTCGGATTATATTATAATAGAGGTGCGCCTAGAGCGTACACGCTGGGACCCGAAAGATGGTGAACTATGCCTGGTCAGGATGAAGTCAGGGGAAACCCTGATGGAGGTCCGTAGCGATTCTGACGTGCAAATCGATCGTCGGAACTGGGTATAGGGGCGAAAGACTAATCGAACCATCTAGTAGCTGGTTCCCTCCTCAGCTATAGAGTCAATATTTATAAATTAAAAAAACCGTATAAAAGACTGAATCAATCGTGAATCCAAGTCTCTTATGCATTTTATTTTACTTAATTATTCATTAAATATTCCTTTAATAATTATTTAATACCTTATACTTATAAATATTGACCCTGGACTAAAGGGCGCTTCATCTTCTGGGCCCTCTATTTAAAAAAACGGTTATATACCAAAATTGTAGAAAATTGTACCCTTTACAACTTTTATATACTGTCAAAAAACTGATTTTTCTGACCTTTGACCTTGAATATCTGAGGCACGTGATCATATGTCTCTTTTGAGACGACATTTGTAATATAGAAATGAAGGTTTGTGCAAATGTTTAGCTTATTCCATTTGATTCCGAGGTTGATCCCTTTTCTTGACTAAGATGATCGGGTTTTTTCTTTCAGATTAAAATGAACATTATAAAGACAAAATTTTATTTTATATCTTATTATATCCTACCCTATCATTTGAAAAATTTCCAAACTAGAACAAAAACTCTTGATGGCAGGTAAGACTGTAATAAGATTACTATACTTTTCAGTTACAAACTCGGGACTAAACTTTTATACCTTGATATATTTCATAAAAATACACGGTATAAAAACATGAAAAATATCGTACAGTATTATGATTCAGAGATATAATTAGATTAACTTCACTCATTTCCGACTTCCTGGAACTTTCTGGTGGCAACCCTTATTATCATCTAGATAGAAATAAACTAATTCAAATATATCAAATCACAACGTCTTTTCCATGTCAAAAAGCATAACATCATTTCATTTTGCAATATATTACTTAGATAATTGTATAATCTTTATAAAACTTCTAAGAAATTGAAAGTATATTAAATTGAAAAATTCGTTTCTAATAAAACGACACCACAAATTTAAACCCAAATAAAAGTTCTATATACCTACCATGTTCATCTGAAAACACACAATACATGCAAAATAAAATAAAAAAGGTGTTTAAAATAATAAGAGAAAATCAAGTGAAAACATTACATAGAATAGATAGTGTCAGAACTCAGAATAATACTAAATACTAAGATGTCTGTCTGTGTATCACATGTATTGTTTTAGCTCTGTACACCTTCTGTAGGATTCACATAAAGAATTCCAACCAAACATTGTATGTTGTGTGTATATCAAAAGCTATATGTTGGAACTAGATATACTATAATAGTATTCTCTTTAAAGCTCATTTTATTATTCAAACAAAGATACATTACATTCACAGTTGTTAGTCAATGTTTGTTGTAGTTTGTATCTTTTATCATAACTTGCACATACCTCATGTATACAGTACGTTTACTTCTGAATGTTTTTTAATTTTGGTTTTAGAAAGGTCGAAGCTATGGGTGTAGTTGAAAAAGTATATCATACAACGATAAAAAGACCATGATGATCCTTGTATTATTTTTCTAACATGGTTTTAAGAGTGCTGAATTCGAATTTGGCATCACAATTTTTCTAGCACATAAGGATTTTGAAATATTTTTACCTAAACAAGGGAAAAGTTCCCTTTTCGGTTAGATTCAAAATTTTGCTATGTAATTTTTTTCTTATATGGAAATCGGAAGCCATACTTTTTCTTCTCTCTTCCTTTAAAATACTTTTTGAATCTTTCCGAAATGCATTTTGCTCTTCGAGAAATCATATGATATTGATTATAGTTGAAATACGAACTGTATTACTACTAATAAATATAAATAGGTATTAATTCCACTTAGATATTACCTATTTTATTCTATTTACTGGAAATTTTTTTTGGAAAATTTCGAAATGACCTTTTAAGGGAAATGAATGGTATTTTCTGAAGGCGTTAATTTTTTTGTGACATAAAATTTTTCACCAGTTAAGGAACAATAACAAGTTTTTTCCATTAAGGGTTAATTTCTTGAAAACGTAACATGCTGAAGCTATTTTGCTCTCAGATTCGTATTCAGTACGTCAAAAAGCTTTCTAAAACATACTCTTGTTTTGGGTATGAAATATCTATAACGCAGTGTTATTATTCATAATTATCCCATGCCATTACTCATTCAAGACCAAAAGTTATTTTCATTAAAATCATTCAGGAACCTTTGACCCCTGTCACCAGGAACTTATTTTGATTCGTTTCGAAATATTTTTAAGTATGAGATTCTAAACACCTTTTGAACACCCTGTATATATTAGTGTGGCAATTGTTTTCCATATGTTCTTTATTCATATATGTTAAAATGTATTGAAAACAATCTAAACATCATTTTTCTTTCATTCTTATTCTCTGAGTGACATAAATATTTTTATCCTTGAAATGTCTTTATGTATCTAATTTTAATGGTAGACTTTTAACAGACTTATTTGATTTTAATCAGGTCTATATGTTTATATTCAGTTCAGTTTTTACACGGTTTCCTTATTTTAAGTAGTGTAATATTTTTCGAATGGATGATATCTTTTTCTTTACAACACTCTGTAGTCTAAACTACTGGATAGGTGTTAACACAGGCATGGGCGAGTTATTTTAAGTCGAAGTCATCATTGTTATAACTTTATTGTGTACCATAAGCTTTATTGTGTGTCTCTTTATCCAAGCCCGCAGCGAGACGGGTATACGACTCTTATACCTCTCTCAGTTTCTCTTATATTAATGAGATAGGTAGAAAAAAACTGATGGGTCTCTGTCTTACTCGTATTTTTGGTTGTCACTGATTAAGTTGCCACTGTCTTACTCGTATTTTAAGTGAGGAGTCCGGGGGATTTCTCTCTTATAGTAATGAAACAGGTAGAAAAACACTGATGGGTCTCTGTCTTACTCGTATTTTTGATTGTCACTGATTAAGTTGCCACTGTCTTACTCGTATTTTAAGTGAGGAGTCCGCGGGATTTCTCTGAGTCACATTTGCCCATGAATGTCTCTATTCCTCAAACGAATATTTTACCTGATGAACATACCCATAGGTCACTATTATTGCCTACGTTTGAACTAACCTGTTATTTTAGGCCATTTAAGCCCAATGAATACATTTAAAATATAAACAGAAGAAGTAATTCAATTTTTACGCATTATGCCTTCAAAATTTTGTCTTTATAATGTTTAAAACACATAAACATAAAAAAAAACATTCTCGCACAAATAAACAAAAAACCATAGAATATATTTATTATTCCATAAAGAATTGTTCGTACGTATATTTTTAAAAAATTTATGCACGTATTAGAAACCAAATATTTTCGTAGACATTATTAAGTATTGCATAGATTTTTTTATTTATTTATTATTTTTGTTCTTGAAATATACTATTTGAAATTAGATTTTTCATTAATTATATTTATTACTTTCTATACAAATAAAAAAAACCATTTATTATTTTTTTTACAAGTTATTTATTTATTTTATCAATTAATTAATTAATACATGTGTAAACAAGACATAATTACACTTTGATAGGGTGTTTTCTTTTTTGATAATATAATTCGTTATTTTGTTTTATCATTAAATTACTTTATATAACTAGTATTATAAGTAATTTAAAATAAAATTCTGTGAGTATCATTAAAAAAAACCGATATTGAATAGGTGAGTGATGGTTTTAAAGTATATTCGACAAAGTTAAGAATTTACTAATCATATAATTAATTTGCTTTTGATAAAATTAACACAAAATATAATATAAGTTAAACAGTGACGTACTTAGTTTTTTATTTCATCGTTCTAACAGTGACTACTTATGTGCAGGTTTAAATAACCAATTTAAATATATATTAAAAGGCGCAAAATAAGCCACAATTTCCGCTGGAACTTTACTCGGAATCGCTTTGTACAAGTGATATCGAATTGTTAAATTATCAATTATCCAATGTGATGTCAGAACATGATGTCCTCCTCTGATCAATCTCTGCAACTTTTGTAAAAGTTGTTTTTGATTTGTTAACTACAAAACGAAATATTCAGGTGTATACATTAAAATGGCCCACTCTATATATACGATTGTTTTTTTCATTTTGGCTACTAGATAAGAAAAGGAACAACTTTATACAGCTAATAATTCAAATTTATGACTTTGGAGAGTTTATTCATTTATGAATTTAATGACATTATTGGTTTTCTGAAATCAAGAATTTTGAACAAATTATATGAAAAGTCTTACATTCAAATTATTAATTACTACGTAACTCTTGATATCTAGTATTAAAATAAAAATTAAAAATATATTTATGTTTCCAAAAACTATTTCAAAAGTATAAAAGTATAACATAAGTACGTCACTGATAAAATAAATTAAAAAAAGCTTACAAATTTAAATGCTTGAACACAAAATATAAAAGGCTTTTAATAATATAAATATCATCGTATATAATCACACAGTATTAATGCTTTATAATGCTTTATAACAACTTAAAACCTAATGTTAAATAACCTAATATAAATAAAATTGCACTAATTATTAAATATTAATCCAATATAATCTAATAAATAATTAAAATTCATATTTTTATTCTTAGCTTCGTCTTTTAATATACTAATACTTACTAATATAATGTTTACACACGAATACATACATACACCAAAGAATTAAAAAAAAAATTATTTTAGTTCGTCCATGTGGCCCAGTCATTAAAAATTGTTTTTTACGGTGAAATTATTTTGATCAAATTTATAGAACGTGAGCACATAATGTAGCGAAAATTCAATGAATATTTTTGTCTGTTTTTTAGAGAATTTAATAAAATGGTAATTTTGTATTTATGGAAATTCAGTTTTTCAGAAATTTTGTTTGTCTAAAACAGTCTACAACACAGAAAATGCAACCAAAAAGTATACAACAGTTGAAAAAATTAAAAGATGGCTTTATTTTTTACAATTGCTTTTCATTTTTTCAAACTTTTTGACAGTTGCAAGCCCCTTGCAATTTTTTTCATATATTTTTTTTTATTAATAACGTTCTCTGAAGTTAGAAGTCAAATAAAATTCAGCGAGTTTTACCTGTATAGATTCTCAAAAGTGCAGGCAATAAGATTCATAAAAATTGCACTTCTATTTGTGCTCACGACATATTAAACTCTAAGAATAAAAGAATAATTCTATACCATAATGGAATACTCATATCACCTTGGTGTAATGGTGTACTTTAATGTAAATTTGGGAGCCATCTAATAGCAGAAAAAAATGCAGGCAAAAAGGTTTCGCAAAATGTTTAATCGTGTATAGAGTATTTATTTATAATAGGGAAGCCCAAGTGGGGATTTGTGTAGTAACTCGAGCGCGTCAGATTATGACATGGTGGGTTCCTTGGGCTTTCCTTAGCATCTCAACCATATATTAGCTACAAATAAAGGGGGACGCACGTAGAATAGACGATCAGGTTAGTAAAAACGAAATTGAGATAGATGAATTAACTCGAGCGCGTCAGATTAAGATATGGTGAGTTAATTACATGCTAAAAAATGTTGATTTCAATAGTCTGAAAAATTTTTGACCGTGCTCGAGTTACTACGAGTAACGCAACTTTGCAAACCTCCCATTTCTTTGCGTCTCGCTTAAATCATCAGATTATTGAAATGTACACTTTTAACATGTAAGTAACCCACCATATTTTAACCTGACACGCTCGAGTTAATTCACCTATCTCAATTTCGTTTTTACTAATCTGATAGTCTGCACTACGCGCGTCCCTCCATATTTAGAGTTAATATTTGGTGGAGGTACTGCAGAAGGTCCAAGAAACCCCCCATATCTTAATCTGACGCGCTCGAGTTACTACACAAATTTTCTCTTGGGGTCCCTTAGTAAATTTATTTAATCGTTTTAGGTCTATTCAAGTAAAAACAGGTGAAAAATCGAGATGTAATATTTTTAATATTTTTAATATTATATTTAATTTTTTAAATTTTACTTTTAACCAATGTCTGTTAAAGTTATTAATTATAATTTAAGGGAAGAAAAAAATTTTTAATTTACTCAAAAATGTCCTACATATGTTAGGTACTGTTAAATTAACCATTTCTGCTGCTTTAGAACACTTGATTTTACATTTTTTACACAATTTACCACAAGATGAGTATTGCAATATTCAATAGTGTCGCATAAAAACTTTCCAAGTATCAATATTAGTTTTTTCAATTAAAAAATATAAATGACTGGATTACTGGAAAATATTTAGTTCAGCATAGGTTTATTTTGTTTGTTTTAGATTTAACAATTGTTACTAACACAAAATTTCATCAATTTAAACAAATTTTTACAAAATAATCTTGCACATTTGTTAATGCAAAATAGTGATTAAAGTTTTCTTTTAGAAAATTTTTTTTTTACATAGATAATTATAAATGATAATTAAATTATTAAATTTATATTAGGTTCGGTATGAGGACGAGGACGAAGATGAAGGTCCACAGCCGGATGCGACCTTGGAGCAGGGAGTACCACTCCCTGTTCGGCTCCAAGGCGGCTTCCCCCCAGAACTTGCTAGTACACCTTTGGAAGATATCGATCCATACTATAGTAATCAAAGAGTAAGTGTTAATGTGTATATGCAATAAATTTTCTTTTATCTAACATATTTTTAATTTTCGAAACATTCGGTTTACGTTTTTCAAAGGTTTGAAATACCTTTCATAAATAAAACGTGTATAAAACAATGACTACTTAACAACTTCACCAACTTTCAAATTAAAACTGTCATGCCTTTTGAAAATAGTGCCCTTTTTTATCCTTTATATTGTTTATGCTTATTAATTTTGTATTTTAAATTTTCACAGACATTCGTGGTAGTTAGTAAGGGAAAAGACATATTTAGATTTAGTGCAACAGATGCAATGTGGGTATTAGATCCATTCAATCCGATCCGGAGAGTAGCGATCTACATCCTTGTGCATCCTTTGTTTTCGCTGTTCATCATCACAACTATTCTCGTCAATTGCATACTCATGATCATGCCCACAACACCAGCAGTTGAATCAACCGAGTGAGTAAAAATTAAAAAACAGAAAAATTTTTAACACAAACTATAAAATTATTTTTTTTATTTTTGAATTTTAATATTCTTCAATTTCTATGATGATTGAATTCTGAATCAATATTTTTTTTTTTAATTTTTATATATTACAAGGATAACTGACAACAGTGAAAACAGTCTAAGTAAAATTCATTTTCCATAAGAATAGCGTATGTTCTCTACTATGCAATAAAAATGATAATTTATCAATTTCCAACATAGTGGTACATATCTAATTCGAAAACGTTACACCCCGGAAACTCAGAAGAAATATATGACTTTTGGGTTATAATTATTAAATATTAATATTTTATAATTATTTTTCAATTCTTCTATGTTTTAAATTTAAGCAATTTACTACTTAATCGTTAAAAATAATTATCCGCTCTTAATTGTTTATTGGAAATTATTTACTATACAAATTATTTTTTTCTCTTAATTATAATTTTGATTTCTTTATAAAAACCACATCCTCATTTGTTAAGGTCAACGAAAAATATAGTCTCTAAATTTGTGTATTAAATTAAAAAGCAGTGTAGATGAAAAATACAGATGTTTCCTAAGCAATCTCAAAAAGTTTCAGAGCTAATAAAATCCTACAAAAAGAGTACTAAAATCGTAAAGCGCGTATGTTATTTGGATTTGGGGAGTGTAAAACTACGTTTTGCAAGCAAAAAAAAAGTTGAGCTACCTGCGTAATACGTGTTAAATTGCAAATTGCAAAATGAAACTTGCCTTCATTGCCAATTTTCTCCAAAAATATAAAAGATACAGAGATGAAAATTTTTAGATAGCTTCAACTAGTGAGTCTAATGCGAACAAACAAAAATTCTGCTAGAAAATAATTCAATATTTTCGAAAACTGATAAGGCGGTTGGAAGGCGATAAGAAGTTACTTTTTTGGTGTGTCATTTGGACCCCTTAGGGGAGTGTGAATTTACGTTTTCCAAGCAAACTTGCGTTATTTATAGGTGAAAAAAAAAAAGATTGCACAACTTTTTTTTGCTTGCAAAACGTGGTTTTACACTCCCTTAAGGGGTTCAAATAACATACCCAAAAAAGCAGTTATACTATTTTACTGGGATATATTATGTCGATCACAATTTCTTTTATTTTTACCAGTTATCGAAGAACACAGTCATTATTTAAAAAGTTGCGGAGAGCGGAGAGTAAAAGAATAGTTCGGATGCTGATTTGATTAGCAATTTCCAAGAAAGACCAGAAATTTAATAAACATACATTTAGAGATTCCGTTACTCGAAACTGTTTTCACTAAATTTTCAATTAAATTAAAGTCCTATAACCTAATATAATAATCGAGATTCAGAATCCAATTTGAGATACTTCCAAAATAATAAAATAAATTGTGGAGTTTTTTTTAGCAACCATGATATTTTTTACATACAGCATACAAAACACGCTTACACAAAATTTTCTTTTTTACAAAACAACACAACATTGTTATATTCAAAATAAAAATTTATAGAAAAACAAAAAAAAATTGTTTGGCATTCATAAAACAAAAAAAAAAACATTCTTTGAAACAAAACGTTCAACCACGATAAAAATAATAAACATGTAAATAAATCATTTTCCCAAATTAGACTTAGTATTGTTTCTAAGAGCATAATTTCAAGTTAAAAGATAATTTAATTTCAATTTTCAACTATTAATTCTTTAGCTCAACCTTTATAGTATTAGATCAAACCTTTAAACACCAATTTCGTATATGGGAAAGAAAATCCAACACTCTAGGTACGACCATAGTCAAAAGTTGTGCAGATGTAGTCACCAGTCGATAAAAATTGCTTAAATTTTTTGTTCGACATTCGGCAAAAAGGCGTGTTTATTGTGACACACACACACACACAAATTTTTGTTTCGGAATTTGATAAAACTCAGTTTATAAGGTAATTTTAACCCAAAAATTACAAAAATCGGGTTCATTTAACGTTCGAACGAATAGTTTCTGCGATATCGTAATGTCTGGATCGATTTTGCTTGATATCTCAAAAACTATTCGCCTAATCGTTAAATAAACTCAATTTTTGGATTTTATGGATCAAAATTACCTTATGTTCAGAGTTTTATCGAAATCGGAGACTCAAAATTTTTTTCGATTTTTTGTAAATTTCTTAAGGGGTACCCCTTCAAAAAAACCGTAAATTTTGCAAAAAAATTTTTGTTTCGGAATTTGATAAAACTCAGTTTATAAGGTAATTTTAACCCAAAAATTACAAAAATCGGGTTCATTTAACGTTCGGACGAATAGTTTCTGAGATATCGTAATATCTGGATCGATTTTGTTTGAAATCTCAAAAACTATTCTCCTAATCGTTAAATAAACCCGATTTTTGGATTTTATGAATCAAAATTACCTTATGTTCAGAGTTTTATCGAAATCGGAGACTCAAATTTTTTTTCGATTTTTTGTAAATTTCTTAAGGGGTACCCCTTCAAAAAAATCGAAAATTTTGCAAAAAAATTTTTGTTTCGGAATTTGATAAAACTCAGTTTATAAGGTAATTTTAACCCAAAAATTACAAAAATCGGGTTCATTTAACGTTCGGACGAATAGTTTCTGAGATATCGTAATATCTGGATCGATTTTGTTTGAAATCTCAAAAACTATTCTCCTAATCGTTAAATAAACCCGATTTTTGGATTTTATGGATCAAAATTACCTTATGTTCAGAGTTTTATCGAAATCGGAGACTCAAATTTTTTTTCGATTTTTTGTAAATTTCTTAAGGGGTACCCCTTCAAAAAAATCGAAAATTTTGCAAACAAATTTTTGTTTCGGAATTTGATAAAACTCAGTTTATAAGGTAATTATAACCCAAAAATTACAAAAATCGGGTTCATTTAACGTTCGGGCGAATAGTTTCTGAGATATCGTAATATCTGTATCGATTTTGTTTGATATCTGAAAAACTATTCTCCTAATCGTTAAATAAACCCGATTTTTGGATTTTAAGGATCATAATTACCTTACGTTCAGAGTTTTATCGAAATCGGAGACTGGAGTGCAGAAATCGTTAAATCGTTTTGATTATTTTTACAATGGTTGTACCTTAAATTGTTTCCAAAATAAAACAAGTTAATCTTGGCTCCAATATAAATTTATTCTTTATCCCAAATACGAAAAATACCATAATCTTTCGAAAAGGACTAATTTGAATTAGGTTTAAATAATAGTTTTTAAAAGTAGTACATTATTTATTAATTTTGCCTCGGAAAAAATTTTCTACTTCGAAAGCATCGACCAATAAAAAAAATAAATAAACAATAATCCAATATTATTAAATTTTACCTAAATATTTTTTTTTTAATAAAATAAATAATGATGATATAATTTGTGTTCATTAATTTATTTATCAATTATATAATTATAAATTCAACAAAATAAATATAATTTATTAATATTTTATCAGTTATTATCACACTTTAAATAATTAATTATTTAATTAATTCAGTAGAATTATTTGGTTATAATATTTAGACATATATTATTATGATATATAAATATTAGATGAATTAAAATGATAAGTTTATTTTTTGTAGTTTAATTCTTTTTAAAATAATTTAGTACGTTATATTTTTGTTCATTTGTCGTTTCATCTATAATGACTTATAAAATATTATTTTTTGGGAATCAATTAAATTGTTAAGTGGAGACAGGTATGACTTAGGATTTGGTAGCTATAGTTTCTTATTTTGCCCAACTATGCTACGTTTTTCTAACTCATTCCTTTATTTTTCTTTAAGATGGTATGATGGCTTTCACATCAAGCATGGAGGCAATTAGAAATCAAAATTTCCTTATGAAAACGTATAGTTTTTATGAGAAATTGAAAACATTCTTTAACTCAAATAAAATTCTTTTTTCATTTTGTTTTATTTAAACTCAAATCAAAATGAAATTTAAAATTATATTTAAATAAAAAAACTGGAAATTTTATTCTAACTTACCTAATTCTTTTAATCTTTTCTTCGTTACATCACGTTGTAAGATCCATCCACCTCCTAGGCCACTAGGTGATTATCCTTCCGACTCGAAGCCAAAATTAACACGGTATTTTGGTAGCCAATTCATAAAAGTTACTGCATATGGAGAGAGTTATACCGTCCAGTAAAACAAGTCAGCAATGGAAGCTTATAACTATTCCTTTATTGTCTTCGAGTGTCAAGTTCCTTCCACTGGAATTTCCAGTTGACTATTGCCATCTAGCAAACTCAAAAAGATACTGGCTGAAAGATTCCATGTCCTGAAACGTTGATAGTGTTGCATTCACCACTTCCACAAAAAAGTGGCTACTGTTAGCTAGTAAAATTCATTAAATGGAAGCCATTAATATCCTACTGCTTAGCCATTCTCTAGCGACCGCGTGATATTTTCTGACATCTTCTACCCTCCATCTCTAGTATTCGATATACTACTTTTCTTCCACTGTTGCAATCGTCCTTCGTTTCCATAAAACCCCACTTTGAATGCATATCTAAATATATCCCTTGATTTTAAAGTTTTATTCAAGTTTAACCATAAGGTACAACTTATAATATTTAATCGTTCTTGATTTTGATTGAAAGAAACGCAGCCCAAAAAATAAATTTTTTAAGTCATTGATTTTTTTAAAAAAAACGTAATATATATTAGCAGTTCTATTAATTATTATATCATAGATTTTAATTATTAAAAAGTAGGTAGAATAGTTTTTTAATAAAAAAAAAAATACAATTCCTATAATGAAAGTAAAAAGAATTATTAAATATTAGGTAGAAACCTACCTCAGACATGATATAATATATACACTAATAAATTAAATAACATAATTTCAATATAATATTTTATACATATGTAGAATATTCCCAATTGCATTTCAATGTCATTAATTATAATACCTATCTACCATTTTACCCTAAAACTCATTATTCATGTAAAATGTATATAAATAAATACATGGGTATATATTTAAATATATATGATATTCAAACTCATCATATAACCTTATTTTTTAACACTCTTTAAAAATATTATTATAAACTCCAAATAGAATATCATTTTATATCACGTGATTTGTGTATTTAACTATTGTGAATGATCAACAAAAATTTAGTAAATATTACCTGTTGTTAACGGTCAATTTTAATGGGTACTCTAAATTAATTTTAATGGGTACTCATAAAAGCTAACAAGTGAAATTTACAAAATTTAAACACCCCCGACACATTTTTCGACCACGGAACCCTAAACTCGCATTTGAAACATATTTAAGAACAATCTCCATTAAATTGATTTTTCCTTAAAGCCTTTTCTGAACTGAGCCGATTTGGAAGATCATCGCCAAATTTTTAGATTTTTCGGTTACGGAACCCTAATTTCGATCTTGAACACGTAGGCGCGTAATATATATTTCCAAGGATATGGAAAATATGATCATTTGATATAACAAAATTTTCCCCTTTCTAAAACCTGCAAAAAAATTCTTTTGATTATTAAAATTACATATTTTTTTATAAGATTGACAGAAATTATCTTTTTACGATCATCCCCTTTAAGAAAACTGTCGAAATTTTGAAAATTTCATGCCTCATGGATAACAGTTCTGTTTTAGAGTAATTTATTTCAAAAACTACAGCAATCTACCTGCCCTTAGCCGATTGCACGAGTAATTTCTAAAATATCATCTAAAATCATAAACGAAAGGTGATATCTCGAAGCAATTTCTTAAGCCGATCGTCAATACCTATGAAGCTTGACGTTCTATCGCTATAGCGATTTTAGGCAACATATCAAAAACTACACAGTCAATCGTTAAATGAATAAAATTTTTGTATTTTTTGGGTCAAAATTATCCTATACGTCAAAATCCATCAAACTGCGAAACAAAAATTTTTCCAATATGAACTAAAATTTCACTTTTTTAAGCAAACAAAAGGTAGGCTATTAGCAGTCTAAATGAAACAATGTATAATGTAAGAGCATAGGTTAGGCTAGGTTAGAGTGGCTGTCCTGGGGTGGGATACACTTAGACCATAGGGTCCATTGTGATACCGAAAAAGGGTTGGCGCATCTCCGGCCACTACTCCATGAACCATTTGGAGCTGTTTAAAAACAACAGGAGTGCTTTGACATCGACAAACTTTAAGTCGGGGAGGTCGTCAAAGAGAGGTTGGCTCAAGTAAGTCCATCTTCTCATGGCAAGAGCTGGACAGTGATAGAGAAGATTAGACCTTGTCTTCTCCTGCTCACCACTGTGAGCATAAAAAGTATAATACTATATTAACTAATCAAAAAGTGCACATGAATGCAACTTTTAGTAAATACGTAATTTATTTAAAAGCGGTTAATACGTACAAATTAAGTGATACTGTGAATAAAGTGCACTTGGATGCAACGTTTTGTACGTACACAGCTAATAAACACAAATCAAGTGATATTATTATTTAATTAGTAATTACATAGTTAAATGCAGTTTTAGACGGTAAACAAGAAATATACATTTTAGACTATACTTGTAGTCTTGTAGCTAATTTATTTAATATGCATCATCAAATAAATGTATTGGGTTGGACTAATCGATTATTTTTGGTTGGATATGAAATATTACAAATAAAAATAATAATAATAATGCTATAAAAAACTTCATTTTATTTACATTCTTTTTAAGTTATTTATTTATTTACAATAAAATAGTGAAATTTATGAAACAATTGGGAATATTTAATATAATAAATATCACATTAATTCAAAAAGATTAAAATCTATCATTTTCAGTTTTTTAGGTTTTTTCAAATATTTCAATTTTGTTTTTTTTTTTTTTTTTAGCTGTAAATTTGTTCACACATTTTTAAGGTCATAAAAACAAGGTCGTAATAATCTACTTGAAAGTGTTTTGGATTTGAAAATATGATAGATATTCAAAAATATTTCACGGTTTTAAAATTATTTAATGGCGTTTTTCATTCATTATTAAAACAAATCAATCAGTTTTTAGGAAATGAAGTGAAATTAAAAAAAAACTATTTTCTCTCCCTTAGCAACTTTTAAAGAAGACCATTTTCACAGTAATGAAGAAAATTTCTCCAAAACTAGTCCGTTTCAAAAAAAAAACTATTCAAATTAAAGTTAAAACCTTAATAAATCAGAGGGGACATTTTTTCAGAATGCCATCATGATAATTTTAGTTTTTTAATTTTATCCAGAAGAAACTGTCGTTTTTTCTCACGTTTCGAACGAATTTTTTGCTATGAAACTCCAACACAAGTGGAGAATTATTTGCTATCAAGACCACTAGTTAAAAGAAGATGAAAAGTAAAATTTCGAAGACGCAATAATTTCTAAAAAGGAATAAAAAATTGTATCAATATATTAATAATATACGTCCAGAAACGCAACGAAATATCCAGAACGCAAGGAAAAATTGGCATGTCTAGCTCTTGATTGCGCGGATCTTGAATATAACTCTTTTTCTGGACTATTAAACCAATTACTCGTTTCATAACGCATTCCTCCGAATTTAGTCCTTAGAACATAGTATTTGGAAAAACATTTTAAGAACATTATCATATATCAATAGATTGTAATAGCTCGCCCTTTTTATCAGCTTTTTAGGAGATGGCGACGCTGTATAACGATTAAAGCTAACAAACTTAAATAGTATGATTATATTTAAAATGTGTGTATAAATTATACAGTTACCTATATTTTTTTCTAATTTTCACATAATCTCCCACGCTTAACTAAATTTTTATTAATTAGGAAAATTACCTAATTAATTTTATATTTAATTTCAATTTTGTTTTTTCCTGTGAAAAATTTTTTTATTTTTTGATAATCGATAAAACTGTTGTTGAGTGATTTATTTCCAGAGTGATATTTACCGGCATCTACACGTTTGAATCAGCCGTGAAGGTGATGGCCAGAGGTTTCATTCTACAGCCGTTCACCTACCTTAGGGATGCATGGAATTGGCTCGACTTCGTAGTTATAGCATTAGCGTGAGTAGTTATAGTTCATTAGTCTACCTGAAAAGCAAAAATAAATAAATTATAAATTATTAAAATAAAATTCATACTCCGATCCTTTTTTTGTTTCAAAACACATTCACTCCCTAATAAATCCAAAACAAAATCCTACAACAGAATCCAAAATAGTAATTAGTAAAACAATTTAGATAAGATGTAATTTCAAATGGATTTTTGGATTTGAAATTATTTCTTGTAGAAACTAGTAGTAAACCGCTTTTTAGTATTATCTAAACAAAATCATTTAAGTTTTTTGAAAAGCTTTTATAAAATTCTAGAAATTTTTGTAGTTACATGTGTTTAGTAAACAAATTTTTGTATTTTGTTCAGAAAAATTTATTTCAACTTTTTACACACGAATTCCAATTTTCGTTAATAAAATTATTGACACATTATTGAAATTGGCATATGGTAAATCTCTTGGGGATTGGTTATTAAAACTAAAGGGATAAGAATCATTGATTTATTGGGTTATATCGTGAAATTAACGATAGTGACATTTAATATTCGAATAATACTACTCTATGGGGATCGATATTTATTTACACGCTATCATGTAAATAATATTGACCATGATTGTTTACACGTTAGATTTGTTAATTTGTTGATTGATACTTTATACGATATAAAAATGATATATAAAGAACCTGAAACGAAATGTTTTCGTCCCAAAACTGAATTCGATAGTATTTCTTATGAATACCAAAATTTTTTGTCCAACTACGAGTAAATATAATTAGTTTATGAATTCTTTGCTTGAGTTTTCTGGTCTTCGGAAGCTTTCTTGGGTTTTCGAATTTTCGGGAGTCTGTTTGAGGGCTTAGCTTCTAAATTTATTATGCGGTACTTCTACGCTATATTCACCGCAGGCGAATGTTAGCTGCACTCATTTATAAAAGAGCGTGCTTTATAAATTTTATCTGAATTTTTTTGGTTCCTGATCTCTTATTTACCTGTTTATACGACACGTTTAGTACCTATACAGGGTATTCCGCAATTTGATGGACATAGCTAACGAGAGCAATCTTTGGACAATTTTAAGTCGAAAATGCCTTACAAACTTTTGTCCAAAAACCAGTATTTTAGGAGTTGTGGGCACTACTGAATTTAACCAATAAAGTAACGACATTGTTGAGTAAAGTAATTTAATGTTTAATTAAAAATTGTTCTTCGTAAAGTACTACGGGGACTATTTTCGACCATATAAATAGTAGCTTCTTCGTCGGAAACTTTCGGTATAGGATGTTCCGCATTAGCTTCTGGAAAACAAAATATTTTCCTATCAAATGGCAATGCACATTAAGAACACTTGTTTTTAGGAATTCTAAGATCAGGAAACCGTTGCTAATATTCTCGAACTGACGCTCTCGCACTTGCGTCACGATATCCGTAACAGTGAAAACTCGACAGCTCGAACTTCGAAGGAAATGCAGAAAATTTTGAGTTAATGAGTTTTCGACTTAACAAATAGTTGTGTCAGTCTGCTGACCTCTTACTGCTAATTGACTGCTCATCTAGAAATAAGAGTCGGTTTAACGTGTAAATATGCATGTCCGTTGCATTTAACTCAGTGTTACACACATATTTCTATATAATAATTACTAAAATTCTTATCAACTGTTATAGGAAATTTTCAATGACAGTGAAGAGTCACAATATACGGTCTATTTTTAATTTTGCTTCAAAGTACTTGTTTCTCCAGCAGACAGCAATAGTTGCAATATAGAACTAAAATATTCAGAAAAATGAAATACTTTCAGTCAATGTTTGTTGACTAACAAATGAATTTCAAATAAGGACGAATATAACTATCCTATTTTATCTTATATATTGTACAAACATTCTTATATTGTTTAACACATTGTGAAAGTTCTATGTTTAAAAATTATCGATTTGTACAATAATGTAATATATTTTATATATTTATATATATGGATATATATTATATTATATGGCTCTCTACATTTCTACAAAATGAACTTTTAAACACTACTTAAAGCTATTTCTATAGGGAATATAGGCATATGTTTATACTGTTTACAGGTTATGTAGTATGAAATTAAACCACGATTAATTCAATCTTATATTAATTCTATGGGTTTCTTCGTACAATTTTGTTGTACTTTACATTTCAGCAGTATTGACCTTCAGATAAATTTTAATAGGCAGGAACAAACTTTCTTTTTCAAAACTATGAACCATATAATTTTCCGATTGTTTAAAATCACAGACCCCAAAAGGAAACCATGTATTTGGAAGTTGTACTTTTTCTTGCTTTATAAAGGATTATAAAATATAAGTATGGTAATAAAGAAAGTTCAGGTCTAGACCGAGATTCAAAAGTCGCCTGGTAGATCGAATATAAAATCAATCTAATTTTTATATAAGAAAATTTAATTTCTTATAATTCGTATTAGAAAAATCACCTCCTAGGTTAGTTTACTGAAAAAAATGCTAAAAATGGCAGGAAAACAATTTTCATAAATAACTCGAACTGAGGCCAAGAATGTATATATTTTCTATAAACCAACAATACAATCAATATATTTATCGAACACCTTGGACTGGATGTGCGAAGACGTGACTACCAAGCTTTAAAAACTTTTGTATCACAAAGCCGTTCCTTTTTGCTTCAGGGTAGTACCTATATACTTCATTTATATCCTTTACAGACATTGTCAGACAAGCATTAAGTTTAGTTCCTTAGTTCCCGTGGTAAATTAATCGGTTTTTGTACTGAATAAAACATAAAAAGAAGGATCCGATAAACTTTGTTTTCATCATAACTCCGTCAATTTTTATGCAAATGACTTCACACTTTTTCATTTTCAAGGTTTTTTATAGTACTTTAAAAAGTGTTTGACATACTTTTTTCAAAAACCGTCAAATTTTATTTGACGTTAAATACTCCGAATTTCAACCGCCAATAACTCGGAAAGTATTGACTTTTCGAAAAATGTTTCAATGGCACTTTTTGCTTAGAATTCATTCTTATATCGATTCCCGTTGTCATTTGTAGTATAAATTTATCCACTCTCGAGAAAGGGTGGCTTCCATCCCCTGAGCAAGATCTTTAAACAATGCAGTGGCACAGTTTTTCATTGACTGTTCTTGGATTCCGAGGTATAAATCTTACGGCTCTCCACTAAATACTTAAACTACTAAAAACAGTAAATTTTTTTTCTAAGAATCAAATAACTAAATCAATATATAAAAAATTATGTTATATGCAGTAAAACAATATTGAACAATCAAAAATTATTATTATTCTAAACAGTTCATCACGCAATTACACTTAATAACTTTTCTTTTTTTTTTTGCATTTATGTATTTACCATGTCATGTGAGAATTGAAAAAAAATAAAACAACGAACGTGATAACGTGATTGTATTTTACCTACATTTCATATTTCAACAAAATTTTACTCGAGTGACATACATTTACCTCACTTCGTGCATACAGGGTAATTTACGGAATAGATAAATTGTTATTTTACAACAGAAATTAATTCACTACAAAAAAAATGTTCTAATTTTTAGTTTCAAAATTCTAATTTCAAAAGATAAAATTGAGAATTATTCAATAATTTTAACAGTCGATAATATTTAAAATGTTTAATTATAAATTATTTACATACTTGAGTACAATAAGTAATTTAAAAGATGTTACAAAAATAGACTAATAAAGGAAAATGAAAGAGACCGCTCGCATTTTCCTAAAACCTCATGGAATTTGTTTCTTAGGAGTTAGTGACGCAAATGTTTCTATTTGTTTATAAACAATAAATTTTTAATTCAATGAAACGATCAATGTTCAAGTTCACTTAAAAAATTAGTAATTAGGCAACTAGTATGACGTAAATGTTAAGTGTTTGTCAAATAATCGAAAACTATTCATGTTAACGAATACGTAATTCAAGTTGCCTATTTATAATTTTGTAAGTCATCTTTAACATTCACCGTTCCATTGAATTAACAATGTATTAGTTATTAATTAATAAAAACATTTGCGCCACTAACTCATGCGTTACTAATGATACTTGACACCTAAGAAACACATGAGGTTTTAACAAAATGCAAACTGCTTCTTTCATTTTCCTTTATTTGTAACATCTTTAACTGTACTATAATAAAATTTCACAAATATACTCATATAAATTCATAACATATACTCGTTTCATTTATGAGAAAAGCACGTAAAATATTTTTACGTCAAATTACCCTGTTCTAAATGGAAAATAGAATTATGGCGACAATATCCTTGTTATAAATTAAAAACAATATCTATAAGGTAAATTATCCTTTTAATAAATCGAATCTGATAAAGAAAAAAAAAACTTTCAAATGAATGGTTTTTCCTTTTGACGCATTTTAATTTTTGGTTGAAAAAAAAAATTACTCCCTATAGTACAATAATTTACATAAAATATTATTGCACTAAATTATTCCTATCAACCGGGAAAAATGTTTGGCATGCAGCCAACTCCCTTTTTTTATATACATAAAAAGACAAGGTTGATGATCTGTTGTAATTATAGAATGTCCATTACAAAGCCTTTATTTTTCTTATATCCGAATTTTATCATCAAAAAAAAAATTTCTTTGAATCTTTTCAAGTTTTATAACCAAAATTTTTATGATTTAAAAAGAGGGCGTCTTAAAATTATTTCCTAAAGAAGTCTAAAAGTAATAATATTGAAAAGTCTACATCTCATATTATTCCTTGCGCTCCCACCCTTTAACAATATAAATTTACAAAATTTAAAAAACACTCCAGAAAATTTTTTGGGTTCGGAACCCTCAACTCGCTCTTGAAACGTATCTAAGAACACTCTCCATTAAATTCCCTTTCAAAGCTACAATGTCATCAGGCAGACAGGCAGACACATATAGCTGTCAAACTTATAGACCCCTTTTTCTAGTTCGGGGGTTAATAAAAACAAAGAATCGATCATAATCTGCAAACGACTGATTAGATTTTTATCAAATGTAGTAAAACAATTTGATAAAATCTATATTCAGATTTAAAAAAAAAAAAAAAAACTGACTTTTTCAGTTTTTAGAACCTACTATCACAATATTTTCAAGTCATAAAAGCCTTAACAAACCTCATAAAACATATTTCTGTTTAATGAGGTTTGTTAAGGCTTACTTTTTTAATGCAACTCTTTTAATAACCACGTGATATTATATAGGTACTCCTAGCAATAATATTATTGATAAGCAAAAATCTTTCGGCTTTTGATTATTTCATACCATCAACAATTGCCGTGCCCCAGTCAAACCTTATCAAAACAGTAAGAATAAAAAAAAGAAAAAAGTTACCATACTTAATAAAATATTTTCTTTAATTTCCTGTGTCAATTCTTGAGAATTAGTTACAATTTTCCGTAAATGTATATTAGTGAATAGGAAATTCACTTATTCCACATTATTTTTTATCACCACAAATAAATCAATCAATCAAAATAAACCTCTACTTTCAAAATTTAAATATTTTTTTTTTATATATATAAAAAATTTATTGATAACAACTGGATGCACTACTACACTCCATATTTATTTTAAAAATAGTTCACTTTAATTCCATAAATATTATAGAGTTTTTATTTTAAACAAAAATCAGCATTTGCATCCTAAATTATTTTAAAAAGAGTACAATGTGTTCCAAGTTGAATAGAATCAAACAAAATGTTTGTTATTAAATCAAAGATCATTTAAAATCTTTCATGCATAAGCAGAACATTCTGGCTTATTCTTCAGTAATTCTACAAAATTTGATACTCTTTCTCTACATTTCTCTATGCAAAATCATTGCGAAAATAAGCCTGTCCAATCAATTCATCATACTTACTTGAAAATAAATAGAAAACTTTGTAATGATCAAATCGCTACCAGATCTGTGTTTCTCTTTTACAGTAATTTATACTTTGTTTACGGTAGTTCAAGATTACTGTGCTTTGTTAGCACGAATTTAAATGTAAGACTTACTTAAAACGAGATTTACTCCATTTTCTTGATTTAAAAATTGAATAATTAAAACTAAGTTTTTAAAATTTTGATATTTTAAAATATTCTTTGCATCAAAATCTAGTGGGAAAAACTATAATTATGTGTTCCATATTTAACACCCTCTCGTAAGTGTCAGGCATATTGAAACCATCATTTAGATGCTTAAGTGAAGGTATCGATCTTGCTGGATGTTGAATTTGATATCCTAACGACCCAATTTTATATACGGTTTCTATCGCCATTCGAATTACGTGGCAGAATTGCTTTTTTCCGGAAAATAAAGTGAGCTTAAATTCTATCCAAGTAAGCGTTCTCATTTTTCGAACTTTTATTTTAAATTAAAACCCAAAGTATTACCTTTATTTAATTATTAAAAAGATGAATCAAATGAATCTCTAGATCATCTCATGAAAAATTTTTTTAATTTCAACAGAAATAAATCACCAGGAATACAGCAGATCTGAAGCTTTTACAGTTTTCAAAATTGTTTTCATAAATCGTCAGGCTCTTATGCCTCAATTTGTTTTCTAATATCTAAGTAATGAAAAGAAACATTTTATGAGATTCAATAATGCAACTTGATTGTACTCTTAAGGAAATCAAATGAACACACATTTATAAATATTATTTATCCGAAAAAAGGTAGGTAAATGCACTCTGGAAGGCACAACTAAAATGTATATTCACCAAATTTAAAATGCATCCAGAAAACATTTTTAATAATTACAAAAATTTAGAAAAAAATTCAATATGTTATGCATTATTTCAACAGGTACGTTACAATGGGAATAGATCTTGGAAATCTCGCCGCCTTAAGAACATTTCGAGTATTGCGTGCCCTTAAAACAGTAGCTATCGTCCCAGGTAAAATAGTATTCTTAGATCCCATTTTATATTCATCAACAACATGGAAATTGCTAATGTAATTTTATTTAAAAACGGCAAATCTAAAAATCCATACTTATTTTTTTACAGGTTTGAAAACCATCGTCGGTGCTGTCATAGAATCAGTGAAAAATCTGCGTGATGTAATTATTTTAACAATGTTTTCACTGTCTGTATTTGCTCTTATGGGCCTCCAAATTTATATGGGTGTTTTAACCCAAAAATGTATAAAAAATTTCCCAATGGATGGCTCATGGGGCAATTTAACGGATGAAAATTGGCATCGGTTTATGAGTAATGAAAGTAAGAAACTTTGTTCAAAATCTTATCTTAAGATAACGTACTAATTAAAAAAATTATTTTCAGCAAACTTTTATGTTGATGATAAAGGAGAAATACCACTGTGTGGTAATTCTTCAGGCGCAGGGTATGTAACCAATGAAAACTCGAGGTACTATTTCACTTGCGTTAATATCCAAATTCTTTCTCTAGAAAACATATGCTTTCTTGTACTACCATAATCCTCTTGCCTAGTCCTTGGCGACTTTATGTCTCCAGATTGTCCTTCTCCCTACTTTATTGATCCAATATCTTAGCTCTGCTAAATTCAGCATTTAATCAGGGACTATAACGCAGGTGAAATACAATTAATGAAAATTCAGAATAATTGATTTCTTTTACTTATTTACAGACAATGTGAACCAGGTTATACATGCCTTCAAGGATTTGGCAGCAATCCAAACTATGGATATACGAGTTTTGATAGTTTTGGTTGGGCTTTCTTATCAGCTTTCAGATTAATGACACAAGATTACTGGGAGAATCTTTATCAATTAGTGCTAAGATCAGCAGGCCCATGGCATATGTTGTTTTTTATAGTCATTATTTTTCTTGGATCGTTTTATTTAGTGAACTTGATTTTAGCCATTGTCGCTATGTCTTACGATGAATTACAAAAGAAAGCTGAAGAGGAAGAAGCTGCTGAGGAAGAGGCTATAAAGGTAGGAAATGAAATCAAACTTACATTTGAAAATACTAAAAATATTTATTTAAAAATTAGGAAGCAGAACTAGCGCAGTTAGCGAGACAGAAAAAACTCGATGACCGTGCAGCTCGTGCAGAAGAAGCTGCTGAAGCGGCAGCATTAGCCGCAAGTGAGGCAGCAAATGCAATAGTAAAATCTCCATCAGGTTTCTCAACGGATAGCTATGAATTGTTTGTTGGTCAAGAAAAAGGAAATGAGGATAACTATAAAGAACATTCAGAAGGATTAGACTCGGTCAGCGAACATCGAACACGAGCACCACTGAGCTCAAATAAGATACGAAAAGTCAGCACAGTGAGTTTTGTAAATGTAAGCCACAGAATGTTGAGACAATATCGGTGTTGATGTTTATATCGATGGCTTACCTGGATTCTAAATTTTCAATGAATAAAAAAAAAAAATCTTGCAGCCAAATATTTATGGCTAATTTCATAGAAAGTACCATTCTTAGATAATTCATCCAGGTTTACTATTGATTCGTGTAACAATTTTTAATAATACTCCTAAAATATAATTAATAGTAAAAGTTTTATCCTAGAAGATTGTACAATTAAATTTTTTAGACACAAATAAAGAAGTGAGTCAGATTAAAAATTGTTATCAAGTGATGATATTTAAAGCATCACTTACGCACTTGTTTTCTGTCTGACATTCTAATTTCCGCTTTTTATTTCTTCTTTTATTTTTTAAATACTGTAAATAGAACAACTTAATCCAGATTTTAATTATCAATATTAAGCTATAAAAGTAGACAGTTATCATTTATATTATACAAAAATTTAATGTGATTCTTTACATAAAAATAAGAAAAATAATCTATAGAAACATTTAAAAAAAATTTATTTTCTTGATATAAGATGAAAAAAATATGAAAAAGACGAGAAAGGAGACGGATCACTGTAGTATAAGCGACAGGCCCATACTGGTTGGCGATATGGCAA
The DNA here is from genome assembly GCF_905475395.1 of Chrysoperla carnea. Classification (NCBI taxonomy): domain Eukaryota; kingdom Metazoa; phylum Arthropoda; class Insecta; order Neuroptera; family Chrysopidae; genus Chrysoperla; species Chrysoperla carnea. The sequence continues at coordinate 20,300,604 of NC_058338.1, forward strand.
TACTTCTGGTGCACAGCCCTTTTCAATTAATATCTATCTCTATTCGAATACTATAGTATCTGTCTCTATGCCATACCAGCATTGTAGTAAACGCCATACATTTCTTACCGTGAAACTTTTTCATGATTTTTATGCAAGGAATCTCACATGAAATTAGTTATTTACCCTACATAACTACTATTGACCGTACATTTGTGTAACATACAGAACTAGAAACCGTACAGCCAGTGAAACAAATAAACTTTTCAAAATTTTATTATTTGAACCTATTTTTCATACACCTTTGCATCAATTTAACACAATATCAAAAACACTCTCTCAAAAAAATCTTAAAGTTCAATAATTGAATTTTTTTAAAATATAAAGGTACTAAGCCTTTTTCCACCCGTTCCTTTAAAACTTAGATAGCTAAATTAAAGACGCAAATGCAATCACATGGAAATTGGTTAAAAATTAGTCAAATGAGAATAGAACTTCTTTTAAATAAAATAAAATTAGTATATACTGTAGGAATTATCTTACCTTTAGTGTGGCTACGGCTTTTAATTATTGTGTAATAAATGTAAAACGCTTTAATTTTTTATTTTAAACTATTTTTATGTACTTTGTTTGCAACTTGCTATCTATATAACCTACATGGATGTGTTAAGAGCCTTCACAGTTCAAGTAGACTTCCTTGTCATGTTCACAGACGAGCCTTAGTTTACCAGGATCACCATTCAATTTACGGCGGGGTTCAAGAGGTAGTCATCAATTTACATTACGTAATGGTCGTGGCCGTATTTGTGGTCCACCGGGTGGTGATCGTAAACCACTAGTGTTATCTACATATTTAGACGCACAAGAGCATTTACCATATGCAGATGATTCAAATGCCGTAACTCCAATGAGTGAAGAAAATGGAGCTATGGTTGTCCCTATGTATTATGCTAATTTAGGTAATTTAAAAAACTTAACGAAGACCAATGTAAAAATACAAGTTTTGTGATAGACTTGACTAGTAGGTTCAAGGTCTGTGTACGTTTTGGTCAAACAATTTATTAAGGTTAAAAACAGATATTTGGTAAACCGTTGTCAAAATGGCGTTCTTAGCCTCAAGGTAATTTTCATATTTGAAAGTGAATGATTCAACCCTAAAAGCAATGATTAGTCTTACTTCATGTTAGTGCTTATCTCCTTATATCCACATATCCACACCGCCGCCATGATGGATTTGACCCAAGCAATTACCTCAGATGTTGGCAAGCATGAAATCGTTTGACGCTCAGTCCATGTACTTAATGGTCTAAGTTGTGAATTTTCCGACAGTTTCCCAAATTTTTGTCCTTGGTAAAATAAATTACCAAAATGAACACAGGCTCTAGACCTATAGGCTCACAAATTTAATAATTCAATTATTTATCAAAACCATAGGGTCTAGACATTCATCATACACATCACATGCATCACGAATTTCATACACATCACATGGTGATTTATTAGGAGGAATTGGTGCCAACGGTAAAGTCATCACCAAAGAGAGTAAATTGCGAGGAAAAATGCGGAATGGACCACCAACTGCCAATTATATGGACATGAATCATAAACCTTACAGAGAGATGGTAAGTTTTTCAGTGAGGGTTAAAACAAAAACGATCATTTGAGTAAGCATATTGATGTCACTACAAGAATTCGAATGTTTTATCATGTTTTGTACAAATCATTAAATTTAAAATATGCTAGTCAAATAATTACGACTCAATCAATTCAACAGTGAGGATGTTACAGGATTGTTTTATGATTTGAAAGCTTTAAGGATATTTAATCTATATAATCTTGCAGGATGGACAAATTGGAAATAGTGGAATGGGTGATACAAAATTAAAACATTTAGATAATCCTTTCACAGATACAACGCAAAAGCAAACAGTAGTGGATATGAAAGGTAAATAATTGATTTCTAATCATCAAAAATCTATCATCAAAGAATTGTTAAAAATAATTTCGAAAAATCTTTTAGATGTTATGGTATTGAATGAAATAATTGAGCAAGCTGCTGGAAGGCAGAGTCGTGTTAGTGATCAAGGAGGTAAATATACTTTTCTATTTATATCTTGCCATACAATTGGACCTACACAATACACAATTTTACAAAAGACATGATAAGAGTTCACGTTGGTTGCGATTATAAAATAAAACTGAGCGATCTGATCATCTCATACTTATAAGCTGAATTCAAAACCAGGGCTACCACGTGGAATGATTGGATACAGAATAAATTTTTTTAAATTATTAATTTTGTTATAATTTTATGAATGTAGACCGAAAGAAGAATAAAATTCTTCGATATCTGCCTTGGTTTTCCAAATATCGAAAGCTGAATCATTAAAGCAGATTTTCAATTTCAAATATTTTGAAAATTACTCCAGGTATCGAAATATTTTCAATCAATAATTATATAATAAAATTTGATTCAGAATAATTTCAGTGATCCAACGGAATAAAGAGGGATGGCTCCACTGGTAGCCCCGCTCATAATGCTTACAGTTTCGCTCGTTGAATTTTAAGAACGCGATCAATGTTTTCATACACATAATACACAAACAAAAATACACACACGCTCTGAAATTTACAAAATACCAAAAAAAAAAATATTTCCAAAAAAAAGCTTGGCTTGAGACCCATTAGCTAAGTTTTTAAGTGTATGACTAACATTATTTTTAGCAAAAATAACATTTTTAATTTTTAAATATCATACATTAATAAAAATTATGAATATTCCAAATTGTGTTACACAATGAAACAAAAATTAAAAAGAAAAATCATTTCATTTTTATTTTAATAAATTTTGTTAGTTCTATTTCTGATTGGTTGTGTACAAACTTTACAAATTTCAAGGGTAAAATGTTCAAAATTAAGTAAAGAAAATAAGCTTTGTAATATATGTTTATAAAGCCCAAAACGATACAAGCTTAGTTACCGAGAGAAAATGAAAGGGGAAAAATTAAAGCTTTTTCTCTAATTTAAATTATTACTATGGGAAGGATTATGATTTTGTTTCTATCAAATATAAATTCGAGGTCCATAACTAACAATTTTCACCCTCCTTCTTGTATAGTAATTATAAAAAAAATTTCATAATTCTTATTACAAAAATTTAGAAATATTTACCTTTTAAAAATGAACTTCAATCATTCAAAAAATAGCAGTTCACACATTTTTGCACCATAATTTTTTTAATGTTGTAATAAAGGTGTTATTTTCAAATTTAAAAAAATCATGCACCAATCATTTGAGCGATACTAAAACAAATCATGTCACAAGAAATGTATAACAGAAGTAAAATTAATAATTTCTAGAATTCATTATCAATCTAGATTAGCGTAGTTTACAATTTACAAAAGCAATTATAGTGTACTTAGAAAATAAATTTAGATGATTCAAAGGCTGTTAGAAAAATAGACCAAATACATGTATTTGTCATAAATTTCATTAGAAGTGTATTAGAAAATCAATTTTGAATCTAATTTATATCAGTCTTCCTATTTTTATTTCAACTCAAAAACCGAACAAAAATTTTGTGAATAATTTTATTACAGGTTCAAATGTTTGAGTATAGTTATTATCTTGAATAATTTTAAGTTTTCGCAAATTTTTATGAACGCGTGCATAAAACCAGGTACCTAAGTAGAAAAATTTCACAAATTAAGCAAGAAAAAATCCAAATATCGGAATCAATTATAAAAAGCATTTACATAATCATCTTTAAGTTAAAGCGTAACCAATTCCGTTCGCGGTATGCCTGGGGTCGCGGGTTCGATTCCCACCATCACAAAAAAAATTAATTTAAATAATGTTTATGATGGGCTGGTGTAGTGCAAGGTATATGAAGGAGGTGCACTTAAGCCTCTGAAAATAATTGAGGAGCTGATAAATAAAATTATCAGCGGAAAAAGTGGTAAAACGCATATATGGTATCTTAAAGGGCTCTATAGCCTTAGTGTGTCCTTCGTGGACAATCAATATAACCTAACCTTACCTACCCATGTACAAGGTATTAAAATCATAGACCTTTATATGTCCTGTTTTAATTGATATGATATGAGCTATGCCACTTTAGGGATTGATGGGTGACACAATAATTTTGCTGCTGTTTTCTTCAAAAACCATGCTAGAATAAGATGATTTTAAAACACATTTCAAAGCCCGGTACTTTTTCTTACTTTGATAAGGCTTAAATTTTGAAATTAAAAAAGCGAAATAAAAATTATAAAGAAAAATTGGCTTGCTATATTTGGGACAAATAACCACTTGTTAAGAAGAGAACAAGCGCTTGAAATCATTCAAGATATGAGACTTTAAAATTGCTTATTTTTCACATTTAAAATAACTTAATTGTATTCATTTTGTAAGTGAATGTCCAGGAAGACTGATACATATACAATCATGCTACAATAGTGCTTTCAAGCTGATAATCTGATTTTGGCAATACAACTTTCTTGCCAATGTAGAAGTAAGAAAATTAACATCACCAAATAAAAAATTACAAACAAACAAATCATTTTAAAATTTGTAAACTATTTGTTAGTTTTCCAAAATAATCAAAATGGAATGCATCACGTCAAGAATTTGTCAAAGTATATTTTTAGACAATTTTGGTGCTAATGGGCTGAATCTAGGTCATTAGCATGTGAATGGCATCATGCGATAATATTGACAAGTCGCAGCAGCACGAATACCTGAGCACAGTTATTTAAATTAGCTGCTACAATACTATGAACAAAAGTACAGCTACTTATTCAGCTAATTTACCAACTTCCCCTCATCAATCAAATATTTAAAAAAACACGAAAATTATATTCACATCAGCACACCTGCAAAAACCTCTTTTCCCATAAAGAGTGTGGCCAGCTATTGTTTTACTAATGCGTTGTACAGTTTCTGTCTATTATTTCCCAGAGGATGATGATGAAGGGCCTACATTCAAAGAGAAAATGTTAGAATCTTTAATGCGAATCATTGACATGTTCTGTGTATGGGATTGTTGTTGGCTATGGTTGGAAATTCAAAAATATATTGCATTAATTGTATTCGATCCATTTGTGGAATTATTCATCACGTTATGTATTGTCGTCAACACGTTATTTATGGCACTCGATCATCACGACATGGATAAACAAATGGAAAAAGCGCTCAAAAGTGGTAACTATGTATGTATACAACTTTTGTATAATCATTTTTTTATATACAATTCAAATATTTTAAAAAATATTTACGACTACTTTGATATGTTTTGCTTTTTTTTAGTTTTTTTCAGCTACTTTTGCAATTGAAGCGACAATGAAATTATGTGCAATGAGTCCTAAGTATTATTTTCAAGAAGGATGGAATATTTTTGATTTTCTTATCGTCACCCTATCACTTTTGGAATTAGGTTTGGAAGGTGTTCAAGGTTTATCAGTTTTGCGATCGTTTCGATTGGTTAGTATACCATATATAAATTATACTACATAGTATGTATAAAGGACAAAGCAACTATTGTTTGCAACTGTGAAAAATCTAACGGACACAGACGGACACAAGTTTTTTCTACAAAACAATCGATCACTTTCCTCTTAATTATTTGCTAAAATCCAAGATGGAGAAGTAAGCCCGACAATTATGCTTGCAATATGAAATGTTTCTACAACTTATTTAACCACTTTAAGAGTTCCAAATTTAGTCTATTTAGAAAGCTTATCATTAATAATGAAATAAAATATCAATTAATATTTTAGCTTCGAGTATTTAAATTGGCAAAATCGTGGCCTACGTTGAATCTACTGATATCTATTATGGGTCGGACAATGGGTGCATTGGGTAACTTAACGTTTGTGTTATGTATTATTATATTCATTTTCGCCGTTATGGGTATGCAATTATTTGGAAAAAATTACGTTGGTAAGTCTCAAGATAATTTTGAAAACGATTTGTTAAAAATTTGAATCTTAATATGAATGTTAATTTTTATAGATAACGTGGATAGATTTCCCGATAAAGAATTACCACGGTGGAATTTTACTGATTTTATGCACTCTTTTATGATTGTATTTCGTGTGTTGTGTGGAGAATGGATTGAATCTATGTGGGATTGTATGCTTGTGGGCGATGTTTCATGCATTCCATTTTTCTTAGCAACAGTAGTTATTGGAAATCTTGTCGTTAGTATTGCTACATTTTAAACAAAGAAATTATTCCATTCCTAAAATGGTTATTAATGTGTTATAAATTATAGGTATTGAATCTTTTCTTGGCCTTGTTGCTCAGCAATTTTGGTTCATCAAGTTTATCAGCACCAACAACTGATAACGATACAAATAAAATAGCTGAAGCATTTGATCGTATCGGTCGTGCTACAGATTGGACGAAAGCAAAAGTTAGACACTTTTTTAAGATGGTTCGGTTCAAATTAACAAATCAAATTTCCGATCAGTCGCCAGGTGAGGGACCATCCAACAGTTGGAACCAAGGTTTTTATCCACTCAGATCGCTTGCTGATGCCTGCTTGTTTTTGCTGTCAGTATTTATTATTTATTTATTTTTAAGTTTTTTAAATATTAAAATACAAAATTATTTTCAAATACTAATATAGTAGTTTTGTATTATTATGGACTATTTATTCCACAAATAAATTTCTTTGTCACAAACACATCTGTTGTAAGTATATGCAGTTTCCAAAAACAAAAAAAGACTTAATTGAATAAAGTTATAGATGAGGCGTCGCGACGTCCATAGTAATATCCATAATTATATTAGTATAGCTGTCTGAGTGTAATTTTTTTGTACATTTTTGTTTCATTTTCCTATCAGTAAGTATTTAGTTCGACTGAAGTTCTGTAAAATGTCACTTTCCGATTGAGTTTACATTTGGCACATATATTCTTTATTGCCCCTAGATCGTTTTAAAATTATTATATTCAAATTTCCAAAATTTAATGTGTATAGAATCTTAGAAAGAACAACCCTTTTATGTTTTAGGTATCAAATGAAAGGGTATAATGAGCATTTTTCAAACATAAACATATATTATATCTCACCGACTACAAAATCACGCTCTTAAAAATATGAAAACAAGGAAATATTGTTATGATAAGTAAAGTCGACATTACAGTCGGGGGACCTCTTTTTCGTCCCGTGAAAAATTTTCAATCTTAGAGAACCCCTGGCTGTAATGACAATTTTACTTATCATAACAATTTCAAATGAAAATATTTTTTTGTTTTTATACTTAAGAGCGTGATTTTGTAATCGGCGGGGTTATAGTTTTTGTTTCCGTATTCGTCCACCAAAATTTTAACGATGATTCTTTTCTTTATAACGGAAAGAAAAGAAAACATAAAGCTATAGACTTATTTGGACCAAAGTTATAATTTGGGATCATTCGAATTTTTAAATAACACATAGAACAGATTAATTTCCTTAAACCTAAAATTAGTGGAATGTTATTCGGAGTATGGGTACATATTTACTTGTTTCAACACTTTCGGACCTTCCAACTCATAAAAATATACAACAAACAAGAATTTCTCTTCTAAAATTCTCAACAAAAAAATTAATGTATTCTTTTCATGTTTCATTTTATTGAATTTGTATTCAAAAGTTGATCTCGATCGGAAAGTGAACCATTTAGGAACCACAGCCTTTAGTTCTAGTCATCACCTCATATTTTTAATTTTAAACGTAATAATTTAGTACAAATATACAATTTGTAAAAAATAAAACTCAGATAGTATTTTTAAGTGTACAATTTTTTTGTAATGTTCTTTTAATTGTTTTTTTTATTTAATATTTAATTTTTTATACTACAAAAATACAAATCAGAAGTAAATTAATTTAGAACATTTGTATATACGTATAAAACACGGAAGTAATTAATTAATTTAGAAATTTATTGAATACAAATTTTTTTTTAACGTTTATAATAATTATTTTTTTAATTAGCGGCAAATTAATCAGCTTGAGTTTGAGGTGGATTGAAAACTTTTCCAATTGAAATTTATATTTTTTTCTAAATATTTGTAGATAAATTTTAATAATATAAAAATAATTTCAGTAGTTTTTGTTTTCAATTGTATTTTTTTTAACGAAACTATATATAGCAAAGCAATAAAGTTTAATAATCCTTTTTGTTTACTATTTTCTTAATTTTATTTCATTTTGTTTTGCTATTCACAGCTTGGCTTTGATTTTTTTCTACGTCGTAGGTGTTTTGGATATGCACAAATTCACACTAAATTTTATCGGTTTATCAATCTAAATTCAAAAATCATTTTTCTCGGTATATTAGTATAAATGCACTTTAACTAAAAAGCACTATAACGCTAATTTTTTTTTCAAATTATTGATAATAATAACATCAGCTACTAAAACTATTTTTGTATTATTTGAAAATTTTGTTATTGTCTAAAAAAAATTGGTTGCATTTAAACATTTCTAGAAAAATGATGTGCAAACCAAAATATTATACTTCCAATCTCTCTAAATATTTCTGTACATAATTGAATCAAAATAAAAACTTCCATATTCGAAATTCTTTTAATTGTTGTCTGTAATTGGATGCTAAAATTTATACAAAACATATCTTTTGGACTAATAAGTAATTACATCTAAATGATAGAGGTTATTTTGATTTTATAATTATATAATATACATAAAACATTCGATGAAACTGCTAACTAAATTAATGATTGTAAAGTAACCCATTACTCTTAGCCTCGTTCATGGTAGTAGAACAAAAGCTTTTGCGTTCATGGTAGTAGAACAAAAGCTAATAAGACAATTTGGTAGTAAGAGCTCACTACGTAAGAATCGACGTGTACAGGTGACTAGCAAAAATAGGTGCACAAGCTTTGATGAATAATCTAAAAAGTTTTGCGGTTTAATCGGGCAACGTTGAACAATACTGCTAGTTCTATGCTATTTACAATCAAGAAAACATATTATATTATATTGTTAAGTAAAGAGTTTAAGTCTCTAAATTGGTTAAATAAATTATGTTTCGGTATCAACCTCTGGGGGCCTTGTAGATAATAAACACAAAGTTACCACTCTCAAAACTTGCGGTAATTATAATAAAAAACGGAAATCGGAAACATAGCCCCCAACAAAATATACTTGGAAAAAAAGACTCAAAAAAATAGACCCGGAAAAATAGATCCGGGAATATAAATTCTAAACACTTCTGTTAATAAAGAAAAAATTTTTTACAACGATATATTGTTGTAATTAGGAATTGGTTGGCTTGAGTTTGTCGACTATAGAGGAGTTGGTTGGGTTCTAAAGCTTTTAGCCCTTTCGATCAAAAATGGGATTCTATTACAGAAGACGGAGATATTATCGTAGACGATATCCATCCGATATTTTCTTTGTTAAATTGGAAAATAATTTCACTGAACGCAAATATTAATTAATCATTTTTATGTTTATGAATGAAAAGAAAAAATTTACGATCTTATTAATATTTTAACACTCATTACTATCGAATGTATTCTTGTCAGTTTCCATTTTTCAGGCGTTTTTAGGGATCTATATTTCCCGGGTCTATTTTTTCCAAATTTATTTTTTCTGGTCTACTTTTACCGACGCTTTTTTTGTCGGGGGTATTTTTGCTAAATTCAATTAAAACATAGCCTGGCCTGCAGTGTGGATATTACGTTATTCAACACAAATATTGATTTCAATTACGTTATATAATTTTAAAATCAAAAGAAACCTTCTCATTTATTCTAAAATTTGTAAAATAAACATTAAAACTTTTTGTAATATTATCTTCAACTTTCAATTGGCTTAATTATATTTATTACAACAAATTAATTATGAATACCTATATATAATTAACTATATGCTTTAAAACTTGGACTTTATTTTTACTGCTTAACAAAATGCAGTGGTATTATATTAAATTTAGTATGGATATAAAAATCGATTAATCCTTTATGAATAATGAAAATTTGTAGATGCAAGAGATGGTGGTCTTGAATTAACTGACGAAATTTTAGTAGATGGTATTATTTACAAAGAAAAATATTCAAAAGATAAATTAGAAGTAACAATAGGCGATGGAATGGAGTTCACTATTCATGGTAAATTTAACATTCAGTTTCATTTTTTTTTTAAAGTCATACTTCTTTTTAAATATTGAACCTTGATTTTGAAAACTGACTTTTGCTAGGTAGTACGACCGCCAAGGTAACTTTAGACTTGCGGTTGAAATTACTCTTAACTTTGATGATGAATGTTGTTATAAACTTCATGAATGTTAACGAAAAATAGGAATGAAGTTTTTAAAAATCTGCCTTGGTTTTCGCAATATCGAAAGCTTAATTATTCTCAATTTTCGATATTTTGAAAATTACTAAAGATATCGAAATTTTTTATTCTTACTTTTCGTCTTATATTGTCAAGTTATAACATAATTCACCATCAAAATTGGAAATATATATTTTTTTAATTTGTGTCCCCACTACCGTGCTCATACACCCTTAATTAGTCGGGCACAACGGGTTTTTTTGATTTTCAATAATTTATTAAGGTTTTAACTTTAGTTAAAACTGTCGTACAAACCATCAGAAGTCTTGTGGCAGACTTTTAGAAAATAAAATCAATTTTTCAATTTTAGGTGATTCTAAAAATAAACAAAAACGTGGTAAAAATCACATCAACAATAGTAAATCATTATTATCAAATCAAATTCACCAAGAATATTTAGGCACAATAGGTAGTTTAGATGAGGATGTAATGAGTACAATGTCATATGGTAGTCATAAACATCGACCGTTTAAAGATGAAAGCCATAAAGGTAGCGCTGATACATTAGATGATGAGGAAGAAAAACGAGATGCAAGCAAAGAGGAATTAGGAATTGAAGATGGTAAGTTATTTAAATTTTTTTTGTTAATTCTACCATCTTTTATTATTATTTGAAATTGCAACTAATTAGTTATTTTTTATTAGTTTATTTTCGTTAAATTCTGAAACAAGTAACGTAAAACTGTAGATTTTCAGAAAGATTTTTTTAAGAGAATTTTTAGGATCCGTACTCTCACAACATCTGACAAATTATATGTATTACTAGCAGATACCCGCCCGCTTTGCTGGGCAATTTCTCCTTTAGACTATCACGATATAGCCCTCACTTCCACCCACTACGGAAGTGAGATCCACCCTTTTGTTCACAATTTTATGGATTTTAATTTTTTCTAGCTTTTTTGAAAATGAAGTTTTGCCCATGATACTCGCTGATATTGTAAATATCTATTAGCCAATCATTAAATTAACCCGATTTATATGCTTTTTGCATCAAAATTACCCCATCCACCAAGTTTCATCAAATTCCAAAACAAAATTTTTTTTGCGATTTTCTCGATTTTATCAGAGGGGTACCCCTTAAAAAAATTGAAAAAAATTGAAAAATTTTTTGTATTTCCAATTTCGATAAAACTCAGTATATTAGGTAATTTTGACCCAAAAAGTACAAAAATCGGGTGCATTTGACGACTGGTCGAATAGTTTTTGAGATACGGACTAAAACCGATCCAAATATAGCGATATCTCAGAAACTCGACATCCAATCATTAAATTAACCGGATTTTTATACTTTTTGGATCAAAATTACCCCATCCACTGAGTTTCATCAAATTCCAAAACAAAATTTTTTTTTACGATTTTCTCGATTTTATCAAAGGGGTACCCCTTAAAAAAATTGCAAAAAATTGAAAAATTTTTTGTATTTCCAATTTCGATAAAACTCAGTATATAAGGTAATTTTGACCCAAAAGTACAAAAATCGCGTGCATTTGACGACTGGTCGAATAGTTTTTGAGATACGGACTAAAATCGATCCAAATATTGCAATATCTCAGAAACTCTGCATACAATCATTAAATTCGAAAAAGTACAATTTCAATTTTATCCTGCCCTATTAGAATGATTAAAATAGAAAATTGACTTCTATTTTTTTTTTTTTTAGATTTAGAGGATGAAGAAGGTTGCGATTGTGGCGGTCCAGCCGATGAAAATGAAATTTTAGAAGCAGCCACAGAAGATGTTATAGAAAATGAAGATTACCCGTCAGATTGTTTTCCAGAACACTGGTATAAAAGATTTCCATTTCTTGCTGGTGACGATGATGCACCGTTTTGGCAAGGATGGGCTAATCTTCGTTTAAAAACTTTCCAATTAATCGAAAACAAATATTTCGAAACAGCAGTTATCACAATGATTCTACTTAGTAGCTTAGCTTTGGTATGAAAAACGAAATATCGCATTCATGCTTTAAAATTGATGTTTGATATTCATTTTTTAGGCTTTAGAAGATGTACATTTGCCAAATAGGCCAATTTTACAAGATATACTTTATTATATGGATAGGATATTTACAGTTATATTCTTTTTTGAAATGTTAATTAAATGGTTGGCCTTAGGATTTCAGAAATATTTTACAAACGCATGGTGTTGGCTCGATTTCGTAATTGTAATGGTAAGTTAATATGGATCAAATATAATAAAATTAAGCGTCACGAGCGATAACTAAGCTTTCCCAATGCCTAATATTGTACTTAACGTACGCGAAACTTGCAAAATTTTAAGAAATTTAAGAATGATGAGTCACTTGATGATCAAATAGAAGCAACAAGGGTCATCTGAGCCTTCTGTGAGAAAGAGTTAACTTTGCTGACAATTTATCTTGCACAGATATATCTAGACCCTAATGGTTTTAGACGAATCAATTTAGACGAAAAAAGTGTAAAATGAAGAATTTTTATGTACCTCAACCTATCGGGACTGATGACAATTCCGAAATGAGAATTTCGATACCCCCCCCTCTCCTGGTATAATTCACCCCGCCAGTCGAAAATTGCAATATTCTGTAAATATTCAAGAAAACTGACCAAAAAAGTATATTCGAGTTTTTGGGGTCACTGATCATAATTCCGAATTTAGATGGGGGATATATTCAACCCTGTTGGAGTTATTCGCCCCTCGCTGACTTAACACCGAAATATTCTGAAAATATTCAACAAAATGGATCAAAAAAGTATACTTGGGTGTTTTTTGGAGTTGTTGATCACGATTTTGAATGTGGATATATACCCTCCTGTGGTAATTCGCCTCCCGCTGACCCAACACATCAATGGGGATGAACATTCGAATATTTTCAAATATACCCAAATGGGGTATAAACTAAGAGAGCATGACGTGTACAATACAAAACTGCAACCCCGACGCAAAAGCATTGTGGGGAGGGTGTGAAAGTGGGGACGAAGGATCGAATATTTTCAAACATAGCCAAATTTCTATGAAGTTTTGAAAACTATCAAGTTAACTTTTTTTTTAAACTTTCAAATTATCGGGTTGTTATAATATTCAACTCAAAATTTAAGAAAAAGAAAATTTTTCCATCTATTAATTGGGCTTAACGATTGTAAAATATTTGGTCCCAATAAATGGGACAAAAGTTATCATAAGGTTCCAATATAATGCAAATTTGGAAAATCTTAGTTTTAATTAAGATTTATTAAGTATAGAAATATAATAGTTTTATTAAGTATTTAGCAAAAGAGAAAAATTATTTAAATTGTTTTTTTAACTATTTCCAGGTATCATTAATTAATTTTGTAGCATCTTTAGTCGGTGCAGGAGGTATTCAAGCTTTCAAAACAATGCGAACATTGAGAGCCTTGAGACCTTTACGTGCTATGTCCAGGATGCAGGGCATGAGAGTAAGTGTATTGACTTTCTTTTAAACATTTAAGTCATTAAATTGATGATACTCAATTATGTATTTCACAGGTTGTCGTAAATGCATTAGTGCAAGCTATTCCGTCTATTTTTAACGTATTACTTGTGTGTTTGATATTTTGGCTGATTTTTGCTATTATGGGTGTACAGTTGTTTGCTGGAAAATATTATAAGGTATACATAACATACAATATTTATCTTGAAATAATATATATACCTTTTCGTAACCAATTTGCCAAATCTATTTTTTTTTTTTATGTTTAGTGCGTAGATGCCAATAAAACTACAATGAGTCATGAGTTTATAGCCGATAGAAATGCATGTGATGCGGAAAATCTTACTTGGGAAAATTCACGAATGAATTTTGATCATGTAGGAAAAGCTTATCTCTGCCTCTTTCAAGTAGCTACATTCAAAGGCTGGATCCAAATTATGAATGATGCTATTGATTCAAGAGAAGTAAATTATTATTACTATTATATTTTTTTGGATTCTTTTCAAATTCAAACGAATAAAATTTGAATATTGAATTTTTTTTAGATTGATAAGCAGCCTATTCGAGAAACTAATATTTATATGTATTTATATTTTGTATTCTTTATTATATTCGGTTCATTTTTTACACTTAACCTGTTTATTGGTGTTATCATCGATAACTTTAATGAACAAAAGAAACGGGCAGGTGGTTCACTAGAGATGTTCATGACAGATGATCAGAAAAAGTATTATAATGCTATGAAAAAGATGGGTTCAAAGAAACCATTAAAAGCCATTCCAAGACCAAGGGTAAGTATATAAATTGATAATTGTTTAATAGAACTAGCCTCAAATTATGATTAAATTCTGTTTTATGTATGTTTTTTAGTGGCGACCTCAAGCGATTGTTTTTGAAATCGTAACAGATAAGAAATTTGACATGATAATCATGTTGTTTATTGGTTTGAATATGTTGACAATGACGATGGATCATTACCAACAAAAGGAGACATTCACAATGGTGCTAGATTATCTCAATATGATCTTCATTGTCATCTTCAGCTCTGAGTGCCTTATGAAGATTTTTGCTTTACGTTATCATTATTTTAAGGAACCTTGGAATTTATTTGATTTTGTTGTTGTTATTCTTTCTATATTAGGTAAATATTATAGTTGTGAAAATGATGCTTCTTTAAGAAGTTTCATTTATTTGGTGTTGTGTTAAAAATAAGGAGAGAGTACCAACATATTGGTAATAATAAATTTAAAAAATCAATAAACCCAGTTGCGTAAAAAAACGAACTAAAAGAATAAAAACAAGTACTCATTAACAAATAGTAAATCCTTAAAACGATAACATGCAGTTGAGTGCTTACATGTTTGAAGCATTCGATAGCATGTTATCTTTAAAGATTTCTATTCGAGATTTATGTACTTGTTTTCATCTTTTTATTCCGCTTTTTACGCAGTGGTTTTTTTTGATTCTTTAAATCTAATATTTTTATTTTTGCCTTTTTAGTACTTTCTAATATTATGTACTGTCTAAGCGATTTATCTCGAATTTCCTATAAAATAATGTATTATATACACGAATGAGCATTTCCAATACTTCAAAGTAGAATAGAGGATCGAAGCATGTAAAAAATACTTGGACCAAATATATCTAAAAATAATTATTTCTGTAATACATTTGTTCACAATTTCTACAAAGCTCAATTTTTTTCCTCTGCTTGTACGATTTTCAGTTAAAAATACATTGATTTTTTATCGAACAATTTAATTGTTTTGTCACATTAAGCCAACACGTATTTAGATATAAATTTTTCACTGCATGAAACTGCACATAGCCATTAAAAGGCAGTAGGTAGATTTATCAATCGCCAATCTATCAAATGGGTATAGTTTTCCATTTTCTACTTATTTATAGTTTTCCATTTTCTACTTATTATTCTAGTACAAATTTACAAAATATTAATTTTAAATCACTTCCACTTAAATTTGATTCGCATGTAAACAACTGAAAATTCATAACAATATTATATACACTTATAAGGAAATTCGATGTTCATCGCTCAGGCGGTATTGAAAATATGAATGTACTAAAATCAAATCTCTCTCTAGAAAATATATTATTTATTTGATACTAAGGAGAATATCCAACAAAATCGCAAACGATTCACATTGATTTGCAGTACAGTAAAAATAGTTGGTTCGAGTTCAACAAAGTCACATTTAAGCACATATTAATAAGGACAGAATGTCTGGTTTGTCCTCAATTTCTTTTAGGGAAGAAAGGATCTCAATTGGATTTCACAACGGCAGTTTCCGTTTCGTAACATGATATAATTCCCAGGATCATTTATTGTTCTATACCAACGCATTCTCTCCAAGAGGTGTTTTGAAGTTTTATGCAGATCAACATAGAACTACCCTCAAAATAGATGTTTACATTTTATACAAAAATTTTGGTGTTTTCGGTGTGATTTTTATATTCGTTTTTCATGAAATTAAAAATTTTAATTTTTCCTGTTTATAGGCTTGGTATTAAGTGATATAATTGAAAAATATTTCGTTTCGCCAACGTTATTAAGAGTAGTTCGTGTAGCTAAAGTTGGTCGTGTTTTACGTCTCGTTAAAGGAGCAAAAGGAATTAGAACATTGCTTTTCGCTTTAGCAATGTCCTTACCCGCGCTGTTCAATATTTGCCTGCTGCTCTTTTTAGTCATGTTCATCTTTGCTATTTTCGGAATGTCATTTTTCATGCACGTCAAAGACAAAAGTGGTTTAGATGATGTGTATAATTTTAAAACATTCGGTCAGTCAATGATATTATTGTTTCAAGTAAGTAATTATTACCATCTAGTTATTAAAGGAGTCTCAAGTTAACGGTCATATTTTCTTCATCAGATGTCAACGTCTGCTGGCTGGGATGGTGTATTAGATGGTATAATTAATGAAGAAGATTGTCTGCCACCAAATAATGAAATTGGGTATCCAGGAAATTGTGGATCATCTACTATAGGCATCACTTTCTTGCTATCTTACTTAGTTATTAGCTTTCTAATCGTCATTAACATGTACATTGCTGTCATTCTTGAAAACTATTCACAGGTATGTAATATGCCAATATAAAATGTATTTATTTAATTAAGAATAAATTAATAAGTGCTTTATTCCAATTTCAGGCAACGGAAGATGTGCAAGAAGGTCTGACAGATGATGATTACGATATGTACTACGAAATCTGGCAAAACTTTGATCCAGATGGTACACAGTACATACGATACGATCAATTATCCGACTTCTTGGATGTACTGGAACCACCATTGCAAATTCACAAACCCAATAAATATAAAATTGTATCAATGGATATACCAATATGTAAAGGGGATATGATGTTTTGTGTCGATATCTTGGATGCATTAACAAAAGATTTCTTCGCACGTAAAGGTCCTATCGATGATACAAATGAATTAAGTGAAGTGCAGCCTGGTCGACCAGATGAAGCTGGTTATGATCCTGTGTCTTCAACATTATGGCGACAACGTGAAGAATATTGTGCAAGATTAATACAGAATGCATGGCGAAAACATAAGAGACAACGATCCGGCGATGGAAATGAAGGCACCACTGGTGGTGAATCAGACGAGGGTGAGTTAGATGTGCAAGGGCGTCAAACTGCCGTACTAGTTGAAAGTGATGGTTTTGTTACGAAAAACGGTCATCGTGTGGTGATCCACTCGAGAACACCAAGTGTCACATCTCGCACTGCTGACGTATGAACTTATGAACAAAAACAAAAAAATCAAACACCTTGAATCAACTACTCCTCCTTGACTGAATCATCATCGCCGAGTCTTAAAATCATCACATACATTATCGGGTAAATCGCACAAACATTCTGTCTCTGTCTCTCTCCAGCTCAGATTCATCATGCAGAATGCCGCACTTACCCGTTTTCGTATTAATTCGATTATTCTAGTTATCTTTCTTTATCGCTCTCTAAAATAACACCAAAAACACTTTTTTGTATTTAACTCACACTATATATATATATTCTCTCTTTGTTGTCTCATCCGGTCACCCTTGCTTGTTTTATTGTCCAAAATTCAGTAACATTCAGTGGTGGCTCTTCATCATATCCGGTAACTACTTCAATCATTTTTCAATGATTCTCTTAAACTCTTCATAAAAACCACTTTTTTCACACTGGTATGGTAGCAAAATACTATGCTACACCACAATTCTAGAGTTTAAGAGAATCATTCGATAATAATTTTCATGTGTTTTATGAGGGATTTTTTAAACGAAACCTATATATATTTATATCTTAACATTTCGTCCATGATCTTCGTTCCGCTATTCGGCTTAAAAAGTGTATATTTATAAAATGTGTGATTTTTAATATAAATATATATATATATAAACAAAAAAATTATATATATATAAAGAAAAATTGTTCAATAAATATAACTATATTTTTAAACTAAAAAAAAATGAAAATAGTAAAATATAAGCACTGATTGAGAACTGTTTACTAACAAACTAGCTTAAATAGTTTTTATAGAGTAACGCTTTTTTAAGAACAAATATATAAATATAAAAAAATTAGTTTTGCTGCCTGCCATGGACACTTCGAATGGTGTGTATTAAATAATATATAACTCTACTTTATATATAAATTTTAATAAAATCAAAAGATTTAATAAAAAAAAATAAATAAAATAAAAAATTATTAAAATAATAACAAGAATTATTATCAATAATACCTTTAATATTATTATAGGTTGATTGTTGTCGTAACTGCTCACGGTGATGCAGCTTTCGTCTTGTAAAATGTACTAAAAAATGATGGAATTGATGCAACGAAGCTACCACTGAATGTCGTCACGCGTTGTTTAAAAAAATATTATATAAAACGTTTCATTCGTTTGATGTTTTATGTACGAATTCAAAATTTTTAATGAACTGTTCAAAAAACAAAACACATAAAAAAAACTTGACAATCATGTGATACGCAATTTTTTGTGAACAAAAAAAAAATAATTAAGTTTTATTATTATTTTAATTAATTTTTAAAAATTTTGGTGCGAAATGTAGATTTCATATATATTTGTGTTTGATCGTCCAAAAGATTTTTTATAAAGTTTTTCTAAAAGTGACTTTAGTAGTGTTGTATCAAATAAAATATAACTCGGATTTTTTACTATCCCCTAAAAAGCGAAATTCAGTTGGGGAAACCTAATTAATTTCATCAATATTTGCCTTATATATTTTTAGAATTATACGTAAAATGCTTGGTCCGTTCCATTCGTAAATGTCAACTTGAGAACTTGACACAATACCATTTTCGTTGCACTAAAGCCACTTTTAGAAATCACTTTTTAAGTTCATATTAAACAGCGCCATTGAATTTAAAAATAAAAAAAATTACACTTAAATTCATACATCACTAATGTATATAATAATTATATATTTTCAATAATTAATTCAATTGAATATTTATTAAAACAAACCCAAGATATCAATGTAGAAGTATGTAAAAATTTCTAATTCATTTTCCTAACAAATTATTCAATTTTCGGAATAAAAATTGTAAATATTAACATATTTTTTATCAAAGTTTTCTCTTTTATTTTAATTTTTCAATTGTTTAAAAGGCAACTTTCCTTTATTTTTTTTATTTTTTTGCATCACTAGAATTTCTAAAAATCGAATCATTACATTAATCACTCTATTTTTTATATACTTTTAACACTGATAACTTTGTATCATCTCGTATTAAATTGAAATCATTTTTTTGTGATGTTTAGGAGGGGAAATATAAACTTTTGAATTTCGTCAATAAATTTTCCAAAAAAAAAAATACATAATAAAACAATCAAGTGTGTGCCCAAAATAAGACAAAGCTGTTTATTTGCATTCGATGAGAAAAAAAATCACACTGCCTAAATAATTGAACTTTTATTAAATAAAAAAAAATTTAAAAAATAACAATAGCCATCTTTGTCTATTTCTGAAGTGAGACATTAAAAAAATCGCAATGCCTTTCTGTAGTACATGTGTTTTAAAAATGCAATTAAAATTTTTTTTAAAATTGCTCAAATTTAAATTTGAGCTAAAACTAATATGTGCAATTTATCATTAGTTTTGATTCAAATTTCATTATATAGACTACAAAAGTGGTATGGTCACAAAGAACAAAGATGAATAATGTAAACTCAAAGAGACGAATAGAAAAACACTCTTCTCTTTTGTTTTTGAATCAATGTGATAAGAACACTTTAGTAGTTAAAATTTGTTTTTTTTATTCACATTTTAATTGTTTTGATTCATAATTTGTGATTATTTTCCAACTTTTTTTAAACTCATTGAATAAATTTAAAAAAAAAAATCACATTTTATGAAATCAATTATATTATTAGTAAAAAAAATTTCCCGTTTAATCTAAAATTTCTGTAACTACATTTGGACATATTTTTAAAGTATTTTATTGTAAATACAAAGTGTATAAATTATAAATATATTATTTACCAACATATTAATATTGAACGTACCATTTCCGAAAAAGTTTTTCTGCGAAAGAAAGTAATTGAACGCTTATGTGATCAACCTCTATCTTTCTTATAATAGCTACTATTCCGCGTACTGAAAAGGAGAAACTACAGCAATAATATAATTACTATAGATATGGCAATTAAAAACACTGAATCTTATCTATTACCAGTGCAGTATTAGCAACCAGACTCTATAATTATAGTGAACATATTATAATTACATCATTTTTATTATTTACTGTATCTTTACTAATTTGAAAAATAACAGAGATGAAAAATAAATAATAATCCTTAAAAAGGTTCGGCTGTTTGAGCAAGTACGGTGAATGTTCTTTCTTTTTGCAGTAAATGAAAGTCCCTTGATCACAATAAATACAGTTTATAGAGCCTCTGGCAAAATTTTTAATTATTTCATTTTAAATTTGTGATTTTTAACACAGTACCTTATGGAAGAACTCACAATAATGTTAATTGTACAAAAATTAATCGGAGAATGAGCTTTAAAAAAGTTTTCATCATGAAGAAAATTTATCACAGATTCTGTGTATGCAACAAAAAAACTTTACGGCGCTTTCCAAAAAGAAAACATAAAAAAACTTTTGTTTTTTACGCTTTTTCGATATTTTTAGAAGATTTTTTTACATTTGCGTCACACAAATTGCTTAGTTTACGATTGCCATATTTATAGTTTTATATTCCAGCTATACTCCAGCATTTTCGCTCATATCAATTTAAAATATAATTACATTACGATATAACTGTCATATGTGAAGCCACTTCCTTGCCATTTAATACTATTTCCTGTTGTAAAAAAAACCTAAAGGTTTTCTACGTAGTTATATTGTAATTTTTAATGAAATACATCTAATAAAAATTTTAATTTTATTCACACGTTTTAATTTTCAATATGTCGTCGTTAGTTACAAAAATTTTTTAGTTTTTTTTTTAACATAATATTCTGTAAAGAAGAAAAAATAATTCATTTCCCAATTTAAATTAGTTTGTTAAATATTAACACTTTTATTAGAGTTTAGAGATGGGTAACTTTGACAATTAATTGAAGTATGATATATTGTGATTCACTTTCGCAATCGAAGTTCGAAACGTATTAGAGACTTATTGAATATGACTTATTGAATTTTGAGCAGTACCTATATTACATATTATGTTTTCTAGTAAAATCTCGCGACGCTCGATAACATTAATACTCTTTCAACTCTGTACTCTATACCGCTATCTGCCTGTGTTTTAAAACTTGAGAACTACAAAGTCTACCCACCTGAAACTTTTACGCAAAGTGAAATACCCAATCAATATGGCTATTTTACCTCGAACCTCAATAATATTCAGTAGCACTTAACTAACTTGATCTTGGTCCATATTTTGGTCAATATACCAAAAGAGCTTTACACGTACTATATTTATTATACGCACGAGAATACTGAAATATGAAAACAAAGGTTTTTTGAATTACTTCGATTGTCTAAGCCACCCATTTCTAATTTTTTTTATAAAACATATAATTTAACACAAAAAATTTTTTTCTCTCAAAACAACTTATTTTGTATTCGAAACAAATTTGAATTCCTACACACTTTTTTTGTTTTTAATTCAGAAAGGATTTTTATTGGTCATCGTCTCTTTACAGTTTAAATCTAAAAAAATCTTCTAAGCGATATTTTACAATGATTGTACATTTAAAGATTTTCAACAGATTAAAAAAAAAAATAGGCGATAATACCTGATGGAATAAAAGGGATGACCAACATACCATTATTGGTGATGATGGTTATGTTGATACAAAATTGATGAGAAATCAATGCATCAAATAGACAAAAAATAATGAAATTTAATATAAAACGTGTGAGTGTGCTTGCTAGCATGAATCTAAATTTAATATAAAATAAATAAACTGCTGTCCATTTTAAAATAAGAAGACACTTAAATTAAAAGTGAAAAATAGTGCGTCTGAATTTAAAACAAAAAAAAATAATTCTACAAATAAAAACAAAAAAACTATAAACTAAAAACTTACAAAAATTGTGGTTCTATTAATTTTTAAAATGATATGGTGCTTTTTTAATCGTCAGCTCTAATTAACAATACGTTATTTATTAAAATTATAAAAAAAAGTTGACAACTTGTCAGATGAATTTGATAGGTTATAATTTAAGTTTTAGAAATTTGACAACTTGATATTATTTGATATAAAGTTGCGCCATTTATTCAAGCATCATTTTTTAATCTTATAATTTTAACGTGAAAATTGGCGCTATTAATTTAAATTACTGATCTCTATAATATGGTCTATAGAGATGATTGGGGAAGAATCTTAAATTGACACATGACAGCGTATATTACATGGTATATTATAACCAAAACATAACCTTATTTTTTAAATAACTGTTTACGACAAATTTTGTCAAAATTCTAAAACTTAAAGAGTTTATCAATCATTTTCGTAAGGCAAATTGTACAATGAAACAAATTTTTTAAAAATTATTACACACGTGCTATCTACAGAAACTGCATTTCCTGAGGAGGGGGCGGACAAAACAAAAAAAAAAAATCACATTTATATATAACATAAAAATTAAAAAAAATTTAATATTTTGTATGCCTGAATAAATAAATAAAAAAAAAAAACAAAAAATATAATTATAATTATTTTTAATTCGACGGATGGGTGATGAGTTGCAACCAAACAAAAAAAAAAGCTTTTAATAATCATTATATGAATTTTTATATGAAAAAAATGCGTAGCTATAATATATAATATATTTTATATAATAACTAATGTAATAATTCTTATTATATATCTCTATATGTGAACTTTAATTAAAAAAATTTAACTAAAACATTTATTAAGTGCAAATTGTATAAATTGAACACACAATAAAAGAAAATTTAATTAAATTTAGGTTCCACCACCCAGCCGAATCGATATTAAAAAGAGCACAGAGTATTTTGGTTAATATAAACACAAAACATTTACACACAAAAAACAAATTCACACACCATTTGTACACAACCAAAAAAGATCCGTTAAACATTTACAAACAAATGTGATTTGATTACGAGCAATAAATAATTTTGGGTAATCATTATTTTATGGGGTTTGTAAATGATTAACCCCAAATTAAAATATCATCTACAACAAAAATTGAACAACCAAATATTATTCTGTGATTATGTAACTGCCCTGAAAAGTCTGCAGTCAAGTTTGTAATTTGTAAATTTAACAATTTTTTGAGATGTCCAACAACAAGAAAGAATCGATTTTATAAATAAATAAATAAAAAAAATGCGCTTATTTTTTGTGTTGACATATATTATGTAGTTTATTTTAAATCACTTTGTTATCTTGAAAAAAGAAAAAGAGAAATAAAAAGAATTCTAAAATATAAATAATGCAAATATCTCTTTCTTGATGCAGGAATCTCGGTATTTCATTTGTTTCGTTTGTTACCTTGGCAGGGCCACAGGTATTTATCACATAGTTTAAATTGATTATGGAATGATTACAAAATATTCATTTATTATTTTCCAATTTTATATTTTTATTCATTTATTTTTATTAAATCGTTTTTTTGCCGATAGCTGTACGATTGGAATATAAAATAATATTTTACAATTGATAATTTTCGATTTATTGCTACTGTATGTTAATAAACAAAATTGACAGTGGTATAATGGTGACCGCACGCGATACGCAACGAGCGATACATGAATATTGATAGATTTGTCACTAAACTCTATGAAATTATGATTGAAATAGTGATCTTTCAATCAAAAATAATAATTTCAAAAAGCGTGTCACTCGACTTTCATCTTTATGTGATTTCATCGTTAAACTATCCTTTCCTATTGTGCACAAAACGGACATTCGTTTTAATGATGAATCTATTCTTCTTTGCTTGGTGTAGACGTATTTCGCGAAAGCATTGTCGATAAATAATAAAAAAAAAAACTAATAACTTTTCATTTGCAAAAAAGAAACATGGGTCCTGTAATAGGTGATGTCCAAGGTCATTTATCGCAGCGTGCCTTCATCTCTTTTGACTATACCAAACCGAAAAAGGCTTAGACTTGCGGCAAAATAAATATAGTTGATAACGTTCTAAATTTAATAATTTATTCTGATTTACAAATGACGTTTAATCATTTCTTAACTCCCCACCGTATAAAAAATTTCGATTTATTGAAATGGAAATTTTTGATTCATTCTACAAAAACCGATTCAAAATTTTGAAACGGAATGAAAGAAATGAATCGAAAAATTTTCTATTTATTTCGATTCAAAATTTTAAATGGATTTGAATAGAATTGAATCAGAAATTAAATTTACGGTTCATTTCCTATTCATTGGGTTAGTAAATGTTAAATAATTTTATAGAAACTCGGCAAAAAATACTTTTTAAGTGGTAATAAATCGAAATCATTTTAAATTATAATTTGTCTAAATTAAAAATTTTATTAATAAATGTTATATCATTAATTTTTTTGTTTTTTGTAAAATTCTTTGGGACCAAAGGGAAAAGTTTTCAAAAAAAAAAAACCATCACGAATAGAATAAAATTGGAAAATAATCAATGAATATTTTAATGACCTCCTTGATACAGATACAATAAAAATAAATATTTATAAATTTTATATAAAAAAAAAGTATCCAGGTTTACCTAAAAACAATGGCATTTAATAAATGAATTAACTATAGTAGTTCGAAATTTTGAATTGGTTGGGTCGTTCCTTAACGAAAATTAATAATAATATTGGGGGAATTTCAAGTTTTTTTTTAATATTAAATGTCATTGGTTCAAGTCAATTTTTTAGTATTAATAATGTTAAATAGAGAACGAAATAAATATTTATATTTAAAATCGTTAAAATAATGAAATTGAATTTATATTTTTAATTAGCTGTCTGTACCTGGGAAGTCTTTATTGTGAAGATACTTTAAAAAAAAATATGTTTTGTTGAATGCTGTTAAAAAAATTCCGTTATCCAAATAAATAATTAGTATATTATTGTTAAAGGTTTATATAAATAGAACTGAGCAACCAATCATATCGGTACAATAATCTAGTTGTCATCTTTAAGCAATAAATATTTCAATTTCACACAAATTTAATTGTCGCGATTAAACTAATTATATTAAAATTCCTTAAAGAGACCATAAATATTTTTCTAAAAAAAAAATTAAATTATTTTCGTAAAAACGTGTGTGTTTTTTGTCAAAATTTCTTCCACTCAATAAAAAAAAAAAAGTATACACAAATTTTTTCAAAAATAAATAGGCGAAATTTATATAAATAATAAATATATAATATATAGTTTTTTACAAATCATTATATTTATGGTGATCTTTAAGTATTATTATATATTGTTTGATTACTTTTCTGTTTATATAATAATTATGATAATCAAATTGTACATACAAGCGTATATAATTCTTTAGATGGTTTGATCGCTCGTCACGTGTTTGACGGCTAAACGAATCAATCGGCCGTGTTTTTACTAAATGTAGTACCTGCGTGTTTGTGTGCTCAGTTGAAGCGACTTCGTGATATTTGACTATTTATACCGAAAATTGCTACTCAAACACATATAATTTAGCAGTCACGGCTTTATTATTGTAAAGAAATTTCTCATGGAAGTAGTTGTAATAAACATCTTTGATGGCGCTACCAAAAAATTTATTTATGACTTTTATTTTTTATAATTTTATATTGATCTCATATAATTTACGGCATGATATAGTTAAACGTAATTTAGTATATCCAACGCCATCATTGTTACAGGTAAGTTTTATTTGTATACTTAATTCATTACGTTTTTAAATTATAGCCCGAGCAGAGCCAGAAGCCAAAATACTACAAAAGTCAATTGAATATTATTCACAATGAGTATTTTGAACAGTGTATAAACCATAGATATAATACCAACCATAGATATAATACCAGTACTTTATATGTCTATGGTATAAACAATTTGTTAGTTTCATTGCTAGTTATTCTTTTGGCCAGTAGTGGCAGTGCAATTCATAAGGTACCGAATTATTTTCTTTGGCTTTTAAATTTTAAATTAGTAAATCTAAATATTCGGTACTTCGGCTAACTTTAAGATCAAGAATTGTTGAAGTCATATTTTGGAAACTCACTACCTTTCCTATCAAGATGCATATTACAGGATTTAAAACAATAGTGGTTGTAAAACTTGTAAAGTTTTGGGCAAATTACCGAAAGGCGGAATTTCCTCAAAAATGTTCCCTTTAACATAAATAGCTAAATATTCTAAACACTTAAGCAAAAAATGAAAAAAAAAAATGCATTTCTTAAAGGGGAGTAATATTTTATAATCTCCATCATAATCATCTGCCCGAGATTTTCCATAGGAATAAAATAAAGTGTACACATACCACATATTATTTCATTTTTTTCCGGTCTATTCCGAAACGCCGTCATACTTAATGTTTTGTTCCGAATTGTTACTATATGATAAGTTGGAAGGATATCCACTAACGCCACCATATTATAATATATTTTTGTTTATTTACGTTCCATAATAATATAGAAAAAAAACACTTGAAAACCAAATTAAGATGAGCAAAATTTTATTTAAATTACAGATGATTTTAGGTGTAAATGTTCCAACAATATTTCGCAACAAAACAGTTTCCATAAGTGGTGGATACCAAATGAATTTTGAAGTACCCACAAATTTATCTTATTACCAAACTAATCCTTACATTGTTACCGCAAAACGATCAGTTGAAAATAATGAAATACTGTCCAGAGAAATTGTTTACCAGTATTTAGAAAATATGTTAGAAGGGTGAGTTATCTTATATAAAACGACTAGCAGTTATTCGCCCACTTTCGTAGGGCAATATCAACTACGAAAAGACAGACTA
Organism: Chrysoperla carnea; assembly: GCF_905475395.1. Lineage (NCBI taxonomy): Eukaryota > Metazoa > Arthropoda > Insecta > Neuroptera > Chrysopidae > Chrysoperla > Chrysoperla carnea. The sequence goes on from NC_058338.1 coordinate 20,327,808, forward strand.
CCGAAGTATAGCTCGGTAGGATGTGTTTGTAAATCCAATCCAATATAATGACCAGATAATGTTTACTATTGCACGTCTTATGGAGGCCCTTCTAGATATAGAAGAAATTTTTGTAAATTCAATCCAACATACTGGCCGGCATAGTTTACATGTTACTTTCCAATGAATACTTATTGTTTATATTTTATAGCTTTGGATTTAATGGAAAAGAATGTTTACTAAGAACTATTTGTGAATTAGCAGAAACTCCATTCTCCAACGATGATCAAAATTATGTATTAGAGGATATTTTACATTTTATCTTAACGTAAGAAATATTAAAATCTATTTGGATCAAAATTAAAATTTTAATTCTATTATTGCCTTTTGCAGCCCATCCACAGATAAAAATTTTAACGAAGATAATTCTCATAGAGACGTCTACCAGTATGCAGAATACATAGGAAAGTATGAAAGAAATTGTGTTGTATCTTATGCGAAATGTGAAGTTTCAATTTTAGATTTAATAACAAATATATTTTAAAGTATAAAATTTTTCGATTTATTTAAATAGTTAGTTGGTAGCATTTGCTATTTATTTCAGTTCTGTTTGTTTAAAATTTTAGCCTTGAATTATAATTCCGATTTAACTAAGAATATTTGAGATATTATTATTACGTATCACAGAATATCTATCTTATTTTTGCTAGTCTCCTGAGCACTAGTCTATCAGAGTATCACTTACGTCTCCAAATCATTCGATTCAGACCAACATCACCGTTATAATGATATCAGCGTTGATAAATGATTCAACCGGATCTCATAAAAATTAGCATCAGGAAATAAAAGTTTCAGTGTTAAATGCTCTATTTCAAGTAAAACACTAGATGTAATTATTTTCGTTAAATAGAGATTTAATATTTCGATACCGAATCCTACCTACAGTCCATGGAGGTTATAAAGAAGGAGAACGACCGTTACGTACTAAAGCATTAGCCCAGCTGTCCCTGAAAATTTGTAGAATTTATAGTTCGTACTTCAGCCACCAGTCGGTAAGTAGTATCTACGAAGTAAGCTGTTTATGAGTACAAGTAGATGAAGTTAGGCGCATAATGTTCAAATTGAATGATATTATATACACGTATATTAAACGTTGATAGATCATTGGAAATTAGCCCGCTTTTAATGAGACAACTTAGCGATCGCAGCGCCTCACTTATTTTGTCCATATTTCGGGGACAATATTTTCTATAGCGATCGTTGTTCTTTTTTATAACCTCTATGCTACAGTCACTCAAATGTTAGCATTTTACAGTATCATTCCAAAATAGCATATTCATTAATCAGCACTTCAAAAATGACCGTGGTAACAAAATATCGAAATTTTTACGATTTTTGTTCCTGGACTTTTAGGTTTAATTAAAAAAGTAAACATCGATTTCTGAAAAATATTTAATTATTTAATTAACCAATTTAAAAGTAAATATAATTTTTATCACATTTTATACGGTAAACGTTCGATTCTTTGCAATGCCCTAAAAGCTTATAATTTATAAATTATGACATCCCTATAAACGTTGAATGAAACAATCGCAAATTTAAATAAAATACAATTCTTGTATAACAAACAGGTATAAAACTGAGCAAATATAAAAACTCTTTGTGCAAAAATACATCTGTCTCGATAGTTTTAATCAATATGCTTTATAGATGATTCTAATTCTTTGACTTCATTTTCCATTTTTGTTAAATTCCGCATAAGAATTTTCATTGATTTTACACATGCTTGCGATGAATACAAATTTGGTGATACTAAAGGGTCTATCGGTTGTTTTGTTTTATTTAATCGTATGTATGATGTTAATAAATTTGCCTCTAATTTCCGCATATGCCGATTTATGTCTGATAATATACTATGTGTATACGTTCCAGTAATTGGTATGTATTGTTCTTTACAAATTTGTTTTTGTTTGGAGTAACCATGTTTCAATAAATTTTCACGTAATGCAGCATCTTCAATTCCTAGTGCTTTTAAATCACCATCAGTTAACAAAGGTAAGGTATTTAGACCAATATTATTCTCTTTAAATATTGGTATTAAATATTCGGCACCAAGACCTTCTAAAACTACTGTTATGGCATCGTGTTCCATTTTTTTAACGAATGTTATTTATTTTATAAACACCTAATTATTTTTCTTTCTTTCAAAAATTTAGCTTGTTTGAGGTTTACAATTTTAACAGACGTGTTGATTAATTATCATAAAAGTTATAAAAAAACAACCATTTTGACAGTTGAAATAGTTTGAATGCATTTTTCTATACAGGACTGCCAATATATTTTAAGAGAAAGTCAGAGAAAGTGAAAAACAAATTGGCATACCTGACATTTTTAAATGGGCCTTTTCATTTCAAGCTTCGATTTTGTCTCAGGCAATAGGGGAATATTCATGGATTTTTTTTTATATTTTTAATTCATTGCTTACACCGTTATAACAAAGTAAAAAATATAAATAGTGCTTAAAAATGCTGTATTTAATTGTAAAAAAAATATTTAAAATACATTATAATTTTAATTAATTTAAACGCAGTTTTTTTGGCGCTCTCTGTTGATGACGTATAAGTACGTGATCTGTCAATTGGTGACAGTTCAATGTATAATTTACAATTTAAAAAAATGAATTTACAACACAGAATTTACACTCGTTATTAAGTTTTCTAATAAAAAGCCGTAGAATAGTATAATTTAATGAAATACCATATAAAATGTAAGTAATTAATATCATACAGTAAGTCAATAGATTTGACAAGCCCGTACTATGATGTCACGTCCATATAAAAATTTGAAATTCCGTTTTAGAAATTTTAAATGCCCTCACTGAATTTGTACTTTTATTAATTAATTTTAAGTAATTAAAAAGATATTAATTACTAAAATAATGGTTTAGTTGAAATGTCCAGTCATTAAAGTTACGGAAGAAAAATATTTGAACCAAATTTAAATTTCATGAATATTCCCTATTGTCAAAAAACTTTTCAACTGAAGAAAATCTAATATATTTTATCTTTATCAAACAATACTTTTTTACTAGGATGGAAGATTTGTGATATGCTTTTATTTGATTGAAATCTGTGCGAAACAAAAAAAACAAAATCATTTTGTAAATTAAAAGCTCTATTTGTTAAAACCAGAACTTTACAGATTGAAAATTGTGTGAAATTTGTCCGTATTTTAACTCGTTTCTCCTTTTTTAGTCTCTTCAAATAGGTTCAAGTGGTGATGGAAATATTGAATGGCTAATAGTTTTTAAAATAAGACACAATTTAACTGAAACAATGTTTATTTGCTTCCATTTTAAATATAAATTTTATTTATACAAATATTGTTTATTTGGTCGAACCTCCTGTTGATGATTTCGACTCTCGAAGAGATGCTGATCGGCGGCGTTTTAATTCCTCAGCACGACGTACTTTAGATTCCTTCTTGCGTTGAGCTAATAATTTTGCGTATTCTGCAGCTTGTTCTTTACGTTTCAAACAACGTTTCTTTTTCAATGCAAGACGATGACGTTTGCGCTAAAAAATCAAAATAATTTATCAAATTATTGTTTCATTGATGCAGAATTTTGTGTGCGAAATCCAAACAAAAAGTTCAGAAAGTACATGTCAATTTCGTGCATGCAATTTTTCAGAAATTCAGTTTCTTTTTTCTATAATCGAAAAAACGAAGTTAAAAATCGACAGTCGAGTAATGGATTGCAAACGATCGATTTAAAATAAATTTATTTTGATTCGTAAGTAAAACCCAACCCCAAACAACTAATTTTTTACCATCTCCGACAACGGATTCTTAAAATAACATTTAAGATACAGCTAACTTTTAAAATGATTTTTTGTGTTAACAATGAATTGCTTGATACTATTGGCCTCAAGTATAAGTCCATATCTGGTTGTTTCAACAATTAACTCACGTCAATTGTTTGTTTTCACTTGTTTTAAAATAAAATAAATCTTACTTGAAGTGTAACTGGTGTAATCAAACGTTGAATTTTTGGTGCTTTTTGACGCAATTTCTTTCCTTCTTTTTGTGGAAGTGGTCGTTTTACAACATATTGACGTACATCATCTTCTTTGCTAAGATTGAATAATTTACGGATTTTACTTGCTCTTTTAGGTCCTAAACGACGTGGAATTGTGTTATCTGTTAATCCGGGAATTTCCTAAGAACCAAGTTTATATTTAATTTAAATTATATTATAAACAAAAATTGAAATGTTTCGTGTATCCTTTACACGTGCTTCATATCAGATAAGGATTGTCAAATTACCAAAATCAGTTCTTACCTGTTCGCCCTTGCGGACAACAACTAATGCCAAAACACTAAGATTGGCATCTACAATACATCCTCGTACTGATTTACGTTTACGTTCACCAGTACGTCTTGGTCGGTAACAGGAATGACCTTTTGAAAGTAACAAACGAACTCGACCTAAACACACATACACAAAATTAGGTTATAATGCGATTACAGTAAAGGATACAATTTTATATAAAAAATACTTACCATTTGTTAAAACACCTTGTTTCATTGGGAAACCTTGTTTGTCATTTCCACCAGAAATACGTAAAACATATCCTTTCCATTCATCGCCTAAAGTGTCGGCTTCAACTTCAGCTCCCATACGTTTTTCATAGAAAATACGAAGTTTGTGTTCATCCACAACTTCGAATAATTTTTGGCATCCCGTTGCGGGATATGAAACGTTTAACTAAAACAAAATAAGAAAAGAATACCCATAAGTATAAGTACAAAACCTTAGTAGGACATGTGAAATCGGTAAAAAATTATCAAACAATATCTAACACATCACAAATTATTAAAACAAATTCAATTCAATTAATGACGATATAAAGGTAGAAAATAATTTTAATCGAAATATATTTGAAGATCAATAATTACAAAAATTATACGATATGTAAACCCATACCTTCATCTTTCAAAAGACACGCACTTAGAAAGCGGCCATGTAAAAAAGAGCGCTATGAAGGTAACAAGTAGTGAATAGATATGTCGAGATAATTCATTGAATACATAAGAATAATATCGTATACATATTAATGGAAGGAACACGCACGATTGTTTATAATAAATATTTTTTAAGATACCAGATTATATAAGTCATAGGCGTTTCTTTCTGAGGTAAAAATAAATTTAAACGTTAATGATAATTTAAATTAAATCATTCATAATAACGGAACAATTAAATTTTTGAAAGTAAAAGTTTGATGATTATAATCAAGAAAAAGTTATTTCGGTATCACAATCAAATTACTGATGCTATTCCATCATTCATATCCGTAAAAAAAAATTGTTAAAAATTTAGAATTTATTGTATATTTACTTTTATTTAGCTAGTGAAATCAGAAATATCTTGAAACAATGAAAAGTAACACCTACACACAATGTTTGTGTTTATAACTCAGGCAGCAAAACACTTAAATCACGAGATTTTTTTTTTAAATGAACGCTTTAAATTTTAAATACAAAATTTACCATAGTGTTTCTATTGGAGCTTATATATTTCAAATTTTTTATTATAACCACACAATTTTTTACGAAAAATAACCAAAGAAACAACTAATCACCAAATATGTTCTGTTGTGTTTAGCACTAAGTAAAATTTTAATTAGTATCAAAACCAGCACTCTGAAAATACTGTAGAAGTTAAGGTTTTGTGAAAAGTCTGGAACTGGAAGAGGCAAACGAAATGATCGAGGATTAACATTAGAAGCACTAAAACCTGCTGATCTAAAGCTCTAAAATCTGATTGATGTAATCTAAAAAAACTCAACGCTTTTAATTGGTATATAACTTTTTAACAAGAATTTTGTCTAACCAATTTGTTGGAGCTGAACCACGGAACATAATAATGGCAAAAATCCTTTATGTAATTACTTTATTTAAATAATTGGTTGAACTCTATAATCTGTAAATATGTTTTTATGTGTTGCAACACCCAGACTAATAATTTTTAAATTTAAAAAAAATTAAAACTGCACAAGCTATTGTTGACAATTTTTTCGAGAAATTCTACTATATTTTATACGATACAAGTTAAATTTATGCGACACAAATTGATTTAAATGGTTAAGATATTGAATGGAAATTATTATTCAGCTAACGAGTTTGAATATCAATCAAGAATATTAATGATAATCGGCACTGCTGTTTCAAATGTGATAAAGTAAAAAGTCAAATAATCTTAAGTTTACATACAGAACACACCCATTTGATACACAAAAAATATGAACTTTAAAGTTGTTGGTAGCAATGAAAAACTGCAAGTGCAAGATGCTTGACGGAAAAGTGAAATCGCTGTGACTTTTAATAAGCACAAAATAATAATAAATAAATGTGTCAAAGTATTTTATTTACTATGACAAATATGTGAAAAATAAAGGTGTTAAAAAATGTGTTGAACTACAAAAAATATGTTAAAATCATTTTGAAAAGATTGCAAGTGTATTATTATGTGTGTCTTTGACAGCGTCGTAGGTGTTTTTATCAAAAAGTAAATCGCAAACTTATTTGCGAATAACATTTCAAATTATTATTATAATATTTATACAAATTTGAATGTAATTATTGTTACAAAGTGTGTGTTAAATGAGTGATAAATATTAATATTTACTTATATAAAAATATGATTTAAGAATTTGTGTGTCATAGAAAATTTACTCGAAGAAATGTGCATTTTCTTTGGCAGAACTGTGTATAAATTTAGGTAGACAACAAAATATTTGTTTAAATGAAAACTTTTGAACATTGAAGACTTCTGTGTGGTGTGTTTATTTTGCAAACACACAGGGTAACCTTATTTACTAATTCATCTTGCGTATGCTAATATATTGTATGATTTCCTGTCATTTAATTGAATTTGAAATGGAAATTGAAGGATAAATTCGCTATTAAAAACATTTTAGATAATTACACGTACTTTATTTTTTTATAATGATGATATTCTTTAATTTTATTTACGCAATTTGACGTTGTTTATTTGATCATATAGGGTGGTCCGTGAAAAAATAATATAAACATTTAGGAAGTTTATCTTTTAGGGTAGCCTCTATTTGGATAAAATGTTTTATAATTTTCTTTAATTGTTTTAATAAGCATATACCAAGCATATTATTGTATGGCTTAACATGAAAAAACTAGGAGAGGTCATATAACTCATGGATGTCAACTAAGGCTTAGTGTTGCATTGTAACAACAAAAATATAATCATTAAATGATTCATTTATCTTAATTTTAAATTTTGGTATGGGCAAAATGTGTTAGTTCGCCTGATTCACAGGACAATGCCCGGCTGATCTTATGAAGCAAAACATTTTTATTGACTGGATCGTTAGTTCCAAAAATAAACTACTATCTTATTGTGGATATTGTCTGAGGAATGAGAGATATTTGCACATTTTTGCTTTATTTCTTTCAAATTTGAACGACTTTTTGTGGTCATATTGCCATTAATTAGAACTTAAAATGATAGCTGAATTGACTAAAAGTGTACATAGACCATTAATGCATTCATAATATTCAATAGATTTTAGTATAAAGCAAATTTAAAAATTAAAGTATATAAGTTGGAATGTCCTTTGTTTTGTTATCACATTTTAAGGAACAAATTTCAGAAATGAATATTAATTAATAAAAATGTCAATGCTCATGAACTATATTGATAGTCCTGTAATCGGAAGTGCTTAGTCATGAATGCTTTTTTATTTGTCGGTAAATTATAACATATTATGTTAATTTTAACTAAACAAAGGTGGGGTTAATTGTAAAAAATTGATTACTAATAGTTGTACCCCTTTTTTTGGGTTCGTAAACAATAAATTTACATTAATATGATAACAAGAATTAGAAATTAAAAAAAGTAAAAATAACTGTTTAAATACTCTGCATCATTTTTTTTTTTTAAAGTTGATCTTTTTATAACGAACAACTTTGTCCATTTGTTAGTCCATTTTCGGTTGTTTGTCCGCCCGCCTGTGAACACGATAACTCTAAAACGAAAAGAGATATCAAGTTGAAATTTTCATAGCGTGCTCAGGACGTAAAAAGTTCGTAAATGATAGGTCAAGGTCTTGGGTTTGTAGAACCAATGTTGTAGACCGTTAGATATAGAACAAAAGTTTAAATGTAAAAAATGTACCTTATAAAATAATAAACAACTTTTGTTTGAAACATTTTTTCGTAAACATCACTGTTTATACGTAAGGGCGCAAATTAGCTTAGAAACATTATATGGTATGTGTATATACAGGTAACTATATAACGAACAGCTACCTATGTGTATGTGTTTATCTTTCTTTAGTTACATGACGTAAAAAAACAAAAGAATACGTAATAAACGCTGTCTATTCATGGTATTTCAACAATTAATTAAGTCAATTGTTTGTTTTCACTTGTTTAAATTATTTTTAAGAAAAATATATTTATAAATTATAACTCATGTTTTATTCTGATGTACGAGCTATATTGTAAAGTTTCATCCAAATCCATCGATGAGTTTTTGCGTGAAAACGTAAGAAAAAACAAACACACTTTCACATTTATGATATACAGGGATTACCTTTTTTTATTGACAAACAAATGATTGCATTCATTCATGAAGTCATCTCATGGATCATGTTCATCTTGCTGTAATAAAATTACTGTCAATGATGTCATAATATTACGAATTAATTTATGACATAAATCTCAATATTAGGAAATTTTTGCATTTCAATTAATAAATGAAGGTTATCACTGATGTCCATGTCGATTAGTTATTGCGGTTATTGTGGTCAGTCTCAAGCCAATAATTACATTGTCTGTCAGAAAATTCGCTAAACATGAAAATCGTTCATTTTAGCAGAGTCGTATTGAATTCAAAATTATCGATTTTCGTGAGAAAATTAAAGAGGCTAGTTTATTGACTATTTTTATATAAAAATATGCGTTAAATACGATGGTGACATAAAAAATTTGTTAAACCACTGCTTCATTGTTAAAAAGTATGATTTCTAGCGGCAATTTTCATTGTTTAACTAGTCTTAAACGACTTATTTTGTCCGGCGCACTGTTAAATTTATTCGACTCGCTTGTTCTTAGATTGATTTGACATTGTTGCAGTATAGGCTTTTTATCAATTTGCTTTATTTCGGACAGCTGCAAAAAAGATCTAATATATTTTACCTTTACCAAATAGCGCTTTTTGACAAATATGTCATATTTACTTGATTGACATTTGTCCGAAACAAAAAATAACCATTTTTTAAATGAAAAGCCTTATTTTTGTCATATCAAAAACATAATATTCTTTGGTATGATTCGCGTAGTTTTAATTTTTCTTTTTTATTATTTTTATAATTTAAATAGGAATGTTCTATTTTTATGATATGCTTAAAAATGGCCTGCGGATTTGTATTTCATTACGAACTTGTATTATCTAAATTTCAAATCTATACTTATTTATTAGAATTAATTTTGTACTAAATAGAAGAAATACTATTCAAAGTTGACTATACAAAAACAAGTGAGATTTTTATAAACCTACCTTTAAGATTCTACCAAATACTCGCAGATATTTCATCTTTCTTTGTCAAATGATCACCCTAATGTTGTATTAGATGCTACGGCTGAATATCATTCAGGACGCTAGTTGAACGGCGCCGTTTAGCAAAAAGGCTAGGCTGATAACTAAATGGCCAATTAATTAATTGGCTGCGATATGAATATAAAAAAATTCTCTAAGATACATTAATATACTATTCAGTGTAACACACCGGGGCAAAAAAACAAACCTACAATTGCAAAAAAAATAAAAATAAATAAATAAAATTCCTTGCAGAAATTCTTCAAATAATTTTTCTATATTTTATATAACAACATTTTTTTCATAAATTCCGATTCTCTAATGTTGTCATACTCTGGTGAACTTGAAAAATCATAAACAAGTCATATGATTAGATGAAGTGTTAATTTTAATTTTAAACGAGATGTTATATTAAATTTTCTAAGATGTTTATGAAAGAAAACTTAACTTCTATGTACAAACATTACATAGAAATATTAGATTATGTAAAAGTAATTTATTTCGGCTGTTAGATCTCTACATACAGGTACTGATCAGATTATATACGATTATGAAACTGTTCATTTATTTCGATTTATAAAAAGTATGTGTTTTATTAAAAAACACGTAATGTCAATGAGATACTCAAATTGCTCCGTGATGTCACCAATGCGGAAAATCGTTGATTTGTCAGAAATGACTCTTTTTTTCTGTGTATACGAAAATTTTTATTCTACAGGTAAAAAGTTAAAAATTGGTATAAGAAGCATTCCTGCACCCAATTCCTGAAAAATTGATTTTTATTTGGGTCTAATTTCATATATTGTACATATGAAAGTTGCTTTATTTCATTGTTATGATTCTCTTCTTCGAAGGAATATTGGAGACGAAATCTTAGTGAAAATGCTTCACATCTTCACATGTAGAGGTCGGATTTCATTTTTTTATTGATTTTATTATCAACCCATATATCTTACTACATTACTTAATGTTTTGGAACAAAAAATTATTTACTGATAATAAGCATATTAGTGTTAATTATGAAACGAAGGTTACAATTTTTTGAATATCAAGTCTAGGTTTGTTGAAAATAAAAACTAAGGTAAAGTGTATTAGATGCGCAATGATGCAATTCTTTGGTGAGAGATTAAGTCTAGCTGGTATCCTATTTTTTCAGTTATTTTTCATGTAACATTGAAGCTTAACAATGTGAAAATTCAATTTTAGACTCAATTTTAGGAAAGTTAGCCACTTTTCAAAATTTTGTTACTACTATGACTTGCCATACTATAACTTTACTTAACGTGTTCTTTTTTAAAAGATCATGCAAACAGCTGACTCATAGTCGAGCCCTCCACGATGCAACTGTCTATTTTTTTAGCTCAGTAACTATTAATGAAAAAAGTTTCAGCCGGCGTACTATTACTTAAATTTTTTTTAATCACTTCCGCAATTTTCCAATTTTACACCCACCGCTGGTGCACCAGCTAACGTTTGATTCATTGCACCACTGGTGCAATCGATCAGCGTATTTTTGGCTTCTACTTCTTGGTTTATTGGTACCAACAAATGAAATATTAGAGTTGGTTCTAAAAATTTTTGTCACAGGAAAAAAATGTTTGTTTTCTGTGGACATTAAAAGTATTTCGCTAAGTAAAAAAGTCCACAAAATGGTTAATTGTTGTGGAGGATTATATATTAATATAAAGATAAACGTTTGGCATAACTAGCCGGTTTTTTTTTTCCTTTTTTAAATTTAATTGTTTATGCACAACGGGTTGGAGAGAATGCGGGATGCTAAATTCCATACTGATTAAGATTAAAATATTCACTATTAAAAATGCTGATCAAACTCTAATTAAATTACATATTAGAAAAACGTGTTGTAAAAAGTTATAAATTGTAATTAAAATTACTCTGAGGAGTTGTTGTTTTATTAAATTGTTTTTATTAATTAATTTGTACAGAAAATGTTCTACAATAAGAAAAATTACTTTTTTAAAATCACAGGAAATCATACTAAATGCTGGTTATAATTTTGTTTCGTGTCATGACCTTTTATTTTTGTTTTAGATAAAATTTAATTGTAACAATTGAGTTAACAAATTGTGAAGATGGCTAGTCAAAATATTTCAAATTCATCGTTAGCTCAGGTAATATTTATTATTATGTAACAAATATTTCGATGTTTTATGTAATCATACTAAATATGGGTCATACTTTTCAAATTTGTGATCAAAATTAACCTAACTCTAATAGGTTTCAAGAATGTGGGGTCATGGCCCCGGAATTAAGCACATAAGTGATAGCTAGCGAAAAATTGACATCACAGTTGAAAAGAATGACCCAAAATTAGTGGGTTTAAAAAAAATTCCAATAAGATCGGATCAAAATTACCTGTATTATGAAAAAATCGAATTTTTTAACTTTGTGACGTCATCAAAAACCAAAAAATTTAATTTTTGTCTATCACATCCAAATTTTATCCAATTTTGAAAAACCAAGTATGAAATCCTACTAAATTTGGGTCATACTTTTCAAATTTGTGATCAAAATTAACCTAACTTTAATAGGTTTCAAGAATGTGGGGTCATGGCCCCGGAATTAAGCACATAAGTGATAGCTAGCGAAAAATTGACATCACAGTTAAAAAGAATGACCCAAAATTAGTGGGTTTCAAAAAAAATTCCAATAAGATCGGATCAAAATTACCTGTATTATGAAAAAATCGAATTTTTTAACTTTGTGACGTCATCAAAAACCAAAAAATTTAATTTTTGTCTATCGCATTCAAATTTTATCCAATTTTGACAAACCAAGTATGAAATCCTACTAAATTTGGGTCATACTTTTCATATTTGTGATCAAAATTAACCTAACTTTAATAGGTTTCAAGAATGTGGGGTCCTGGGCCCGGAATTAAGCACATAAGTGATAGCTAGCGAAAAATTGGCATCACAGTTGAAAAGAATGACCCAAAATTAGTGGGTTTCAAAAAAAATTCCAATAAGATCGGATCAAATTTGCCTGTATTATGAAAAAATCGAATTTTTTAACTTTGTGACGTCATCAAAAACCAAAAAATTTAATTTTTGTCTATCACATCCAAATTTTATCCAATTTTGAAAAACCAAGTATGAAATCCTACTAAATTTGGGTCATACTTTTCAAATTTGTGATCAAAATTAACCTAACTTTAATAGGTTTCAAGAATGTGGGGTCATGGCCCCGGAATTAAGCACATAAGTGATAGCTAGCGAAAAATTGACGTTCGAGCTTTTTAACTTTATGACGTCATCAAATATAGAAATCTGTGATTTCTTTCTCAATAATATCAGGAAATTTGCATTGATTTCTTTTGTTTATTTAAATAATAAATTATTGTTTATAATGATAATAATATTGAACCATTTGTTAAATTTTAGCGATATCAACCAGTTGCAATTGTGGGTCCGTATAAAGACAATGGTAGCTCTAATAATAGTGGAGGAACTGATTGGCCACCAACAGTGCCAGCACGTAGCTCACGACGACCAACTATAACTGCCGGCAGTACATCACCAAATTCAATACAACCATTAATAAATACGAATGCAACAACACCTGGTCCTGTACCACCCACACCGCCACATTATATACCACCACCGTCCATTTATCCAGAACAATTTCATAATCGTGAACTTCAACAGCAGCAGCATGTAGTGATACCACCACCTCCACCACCTATTCAGCACGACGTCAATGTTAATCGAATACAATCACCTCGCAGTGAAGTCAAATTAAATTCAATGCCGTAAGTTATTTATTTTCGTTTTAAAATAAAATTTGAGTTGTCTAACCAGCTTGTGTATTTGACGTAGGCCCTTAGATACTCCAAGTTGTAAATCTTCAAAAGTCTATCTTGTTGTCAGTAACGTTTTATTCTATTAAGAGACTCTAAAAACAAAATAATACAAAAAATATTTTATTATTATTTATTTATTTATCTATTGATAGCATTTTTCCAAAATTCTAAAATTACAAATTACAAAATTTATTTGACGATTAGATGAGTAATTCTTAAAATATCGTCGAAAATCTCTCTTAAGAATTACTCATCTAATCGTCAAATGAATTTTGTAATTTGTAATTTTAGAATTTTGGATTTATATATATATGTATATGATGTTTTTTTTGTAGATGGTTTCATGGGAAAATTTCACGTGAACAAGCTGAAAAACTGTTAATGCCACGAATCGATGGCCAATTTTTAGTTAGAGAATCAACAAATTTCCCTGGTGATTATACCTTATGTGTGTGTTGGCAGAATCATGTTGAACATTATCGAGTGAAGTATAGGGATCACCATTTAACAATTGACGATGAAGAATTTTTCGAAAATTTAACACAATTAGTCGATGTAAGATATTTATGTTTTTTGCTTTATTCAATTATTTTTTAAAACATAATATTAAATTTATAATTATGTTACTTATGTTTAGCATTATCAACAAGATGCCGATGGTCTTTGCACACAGCTTACAAAATGTCTTCCAAAAGTAACACAGGACTTCATCGATACAAAACCATTTGCAGATGGTGGCTGGATTATTCAAGATCGTGATCTAGAGGTTTGATAAAGAATTTTAATTTAGAGTAATTGTATAACTCTTTGAGAGTAATTCTAAATTCTGTTTTTATCCTGGAGGCAGATGTCGCCGAAGCCATGGAAATGTTACACGGGAGTAATTTGTGACGCAACGAAATGAATCTAGTTCCATTTTCTTTATTCAGTAGAATCCTAATAACTAAAACCCTGATAACTTAAGCAAAAGTATGAACCATTAAAAACTCCCTAATTTAAACTCTTAGTAAGCTAAAAACTCGGTAACTCAAATTATTTAACATTTCTCTTGGTTTTTAACCTATCGAAATTCTATTGAATTATATTAATAAAACTTAACTTCCAACTCCATAAAATATAATTAACAATGTATTTTTGCATTTTATAGTTACGTGAACCATTAGGGAAAGGCGAATTTGGTGAAGTATTTTTAGGATTATGGCGTGGCGAAAAAGTTGCAGTCAAAATGCTTAAAGATTCAAGTGAAGCTGCCCAAAAGTTCCTCACAGAAGCTTCTCTAATGACGTAAGTTATCATCATAATTTTTTCCATTTGTAACAAAGAGAAGTTTTAAGATTAATTTATGCGTTTATAAAACGAATTTTTTTTTAGATCATTGCGTCATGAGAATTTAGTTCAGTTAATGGGTTTAGTCGTAAATAATCGCCACATTTGTTTGGTAACTGAATATATGAGTAAAGGTAGTTTAGTAGATTATTTGCGGTCTCGAGGACGATTACATGTTACTAGAAAAGATCAAATCAATTTTGCGTTGTAAGTATTTTTCTAATACAAATTATTTTAATCACTATGATATTTTGACTAAAAGAAATTCATTGTTGAACAAATAGATGTTATATGTAGTTCTTAAATAGCTCAATTTGGCTTCTCCTTAAGTTAATTTTTATGGTTCAATTACTGACGTAAATTCTTTTTTAAACAGTCCCATTAAAAGAATTTTATGATTGCCTATCCATGAGAGTCATATATTCTAGTATTTTATATATTTCACTCATATGATAGTCCTGATATTTTTCACGCGGGACCTCTATTAATGCCTTCCAGCTACTTTAGAATATCTTTAAAGTTTAATTGCCTGGAAATAACTTAATTTTTCCCAACTAGAACTTTCAGTTTTTTAATATCTAAATTTAGAACATTTAGGAAAACGAGAAAAAAAATTTAAAGCTAAAATTTTTGGATTTTTTATTTCATATAGATAGTAATTAACTTATAATTATTTAAAACTATTTTAGTGATGCGGCAAGTGGTATGGAGTATTTAGAAATGAGAAGAGTTGTTCATCGTGATTTGGCAGCTCGTAATGTTTTAATTTCTGAAAGTGGGGTAGCTAAAGTTTCTGATTTCGGACTTGCACGCACGGAATGTGGCAACTCTGATACAGGAAAACTACCAATTAAGTGGACTGCACCTGAAGCGCTCAAACACAATGTATGTGATTTTATTTATTTTTTTTTTTTAAATGTCAGTACATTTTTTAAATTTAATATACTCATGTGTTTTAGAAATTTTCTAATAAATCGGATATGTGGAGTTTTGGTATATTACTTTGGGAAATTTATTCATTCGGTAGAGTTCCATATCCAAGAATTGTAAGTTGTATTTTTAATGCAATTTTAATTTAAATGTTACTAATTTATTTTTCTTTATTGTAGCCATTGGCGGATGTTGTGAAACATGTAGAGAAAGGGTATAAAATGGAAGCTCCTGAAGGATGCCCGTCAGAAATATATGAAATAATGAGACAGGTAAATCAAAATCAAACATTTATTTTGTTTTATTTTGAAAACTAATATATTTAATGTTGTAAAAATTGCTTTTTAGGCCTGGGATTTATTACCTGATAAAAGACCGACTTTTAGGGACGTAAAAGTAAAGCTCGCCCAATTGAAATCTACAACAACATGAAATAATAAGGAATGTGTGCACCAGTTGAAAATATAAAAATTTGAAGCCAAATGTTACCATAGAAGAAAAACGATTTGTAAATAACACAAATGAATATTTGTGTATGTTTTTTTGTTTGTTTTTAAATTATTAGATGCGATTTGATATAAGATTTAATTTATATTCATTTATAAACAAATTAGTAGCCAAATTTCACGACAAAAAAATTTGATATATTCTATAATATTTTAATTTACGGCGTCAAGAAATTATTTTATTCCGTACTGTTTTGAATAAATAGCAAAAAATCCACTTTCTGTGGACCAATAAAAAACTAGAGTAAAAAATCAGGATATATTTTATTATGTGATAATCGATAATTATCGTTATAATTAGAACAATTTTAAAATGATGTGGAAAATTCCGTAATATTCAAATCAAGAAAATTTAAATCGTATCCGCGTAGCACTAAACATTTTTTAATAATTTATTACTAAAAATAAAGCTTTATTTAAAGTAGTATAATAGCACTGTCAAGAATCTACGATTTTCTGCATCTACAGGGTGTCTTCATTCTGAAAAAAAATCAAGCGAATACAAAATGATCAGGGAAATTCAGGGATTTTGATGAATAAACTAAAAATTCAGAAAAATTGCCAAAAAAATTTTACAGGATTTGTTAGAACAATTGCATAAGAATCTGGTGTTTTTCAAACTTTATACAGATTTAAAAATAATAAATACTAAAACTGACTAGATAAATTTAATTTTGATTACCGTTACAAATGATATTTTTCGAAGTCTGGATGTCGTTCCACAAACTACGAAGATAACCTAATGAGAAAATTTAGGAATAGTTAGAAGGAAAGTTCAGGGAAAAATTCAGGGTAATTTGTGAATAAAAGCTGTGAGACACCCTGATTTAGATTAGAATTAAGGTATTACCGTATCGATCACTATGTAACTTTTTAATATAGTCAATTCGTTTTAAGAAAAAAATCGATAAAAAACTAGCAAATAAATGAAATTTTAATATATAAATTGTTTTACGCCGTAAGTTTCACGTCTATTAATAAAATTATTGAACTATTGAAAAAATATTTCAAATATCAGATAATCATTTTATTTTTCGGTTTCTTTAAATGAATATAATTTATCACAAACAATCTCGCACCATTAAAGAAAGCTCTATTTTGGCTTTTTGAATTTGGAAAATAAATGAAATAAATATGAAACAATTGACGAAAATGACATTATTATTAGGAAGTTATACAACTGTAAAGAGTAAACAGTGGATGAATTGTGTGAGATGTCAGCGAATGCATAAAATTGTTTGCAGCAGAAAATAAATTCTGGTTTTCGCACACCATGTAAGTTTCTAGTGCCTTCTAGTCGTTGTTATTTAGTTGAATGTTTATTTTGCAAAATTTCTTAAGGTGCCTTTACGCTAGCGGCTCATTGTTAATGTAATTCGTAAATCTTCATCTAAATAATTCTTCGGTTGATATAATGTACACTTTTATAGTACGATTTGAGACCATATTTCGTAGCGTCCTTAACATGAAAAAATTATATACGATTTATTAATTTTTTTCAAATTTAGTAATTCAAAGTTTTGTCTATACTTATATAGATTAAGTATTGCCATAGTGTGCGATGTCTCGACTCGAAACTGTTACCATCATTGAGTGTGTGAAGCAGTTTGCGTGCGGCAAGCATACTTATTGTACTAAAAAACTATAAGCAACTGGTGTCGTTGTGGTGTATTGATCATTTGCAAAATATAATATTGTTCATTTTGTACATACGAAGTAATTGTGTTATTACTTTGTATACCCTAAGTAAAAAAAAACCCAAAACTTAAAGCATTCTAAGTGTTATTACAATAACATTACTTGTGATTCACCATGTAACCAATGTCATAACACTAAGAATGGTATAGCAAATGCATTTTTTGTGACACAGAGTATACAAATTGTGATTGAATATCATTTTATATTAACGCTGAATTTTTAAACACCACTAAAAATTCTATTCATGGTAAATTAAACGAAAATGAGTCGTTCGAGTCGCTAGTGTGTACCCACCTTTAGAAACGTGATGACTATTTTCTTTACAGTAATGCCATTTTTAAAAGGATTGTTTTTTCATTTTTTGTGCTAATTTTATATTTATCAATTATTATATGTTATAAATAACGGAATTTTTATAGCTTAAAATTGCTTGTATTTTTTTCCTAATTAATTGTGGAATGTACCATCTCACAGTCTTATCAACAAGGACGTTTTGTATTCGTTATAAATCAACCGGCCTACTTATGAATTAAATACTTAGGACCAATTGAAAAAGCTAAAATAGATCTTTTTAAATATTTATACTCTGGGATACAAAAGACTAAATTTTTTATGATGGTAATCACATTTGTGTGTATTTGAATGTAATTAAACATAAATTATTATTTATTTTTTCTGATTGTGAGAATATCGTCGGAACAAAAGAAAGACAGAAAGAAAAAAAAAAGCCATCGAATATTGAGGAATTTATTTAAAGTTATTATTTTTCTGTACAGTTATTAATTATTATTATAGTAATTGTATAATGTGTATTATTTATATTTTACTTTATATTTAAAATTAAGGAAATATCATAATTTGCAACCATAAAGGATTAGATAAAAATGCACAAAAATTTAAATGCCATTAAATCATGATCTTTAACACAGGTTTGAAAACATCATAAAAATTCGAATAAAGATGAATTCTACGAGGTTGATTGAAATTGGTTACTCGATACAAAAAAAGAAATAGGCGTCGAAGCCTTTTCCAGACATTTAATAATCCAAATATCGTTATTATATTTTTCTTATAGAAAAAAAGACTAAAAGAATTTTCTTTATATAGGGTGATCATCTCTAAAGAGAACGTCAACGTTTATTTCGGTTATTGTATTAGGTAACCACGACCAATTGAGTAACTTTTGTAAAAATGAAAATTTATTATTATAATTTTTTAGAAGCAAACTTGACATTGTCGACACAATCTATCCACAAACCAGTTAAAATTTATTTAGCACAAAGTGGATACAATTTTCTATGAGTGTTTATTGGTTAAAAAATATGTACATTTGTTCAACCAACTGCAACCATGCTTAATGACAACGTTGCGATTTTTATTATTATATTTGTGATGAAGTTTTCAGGTCTGTGTTTTTGACCGTGTACATTAAAACATTTTTACGTAATTTTTTTAATTTTATAAATGAGGTTATGGTTACAGCAGCCCATAAATTATACTTTATATTCAAGGTAAAACTTGTTTGTGCGTGATTTGTAATAGTATGTATAATATAACGTGTAAAAGGTTTCGTATACGATGATTCGATAAAATTGCCCGATCGAATAAATAATATTACATATCTTTAAAGGCACAGTCTTCAGGAAGCAAATTGTCTCAATATGGAAAACAATATAAATGATTCCGAATTTAATGGGATCCATTTTGAGCATTTGTAAAAACATATTTTTTTACTCAGTGTGAGACACCATCATATTGAGGCTAAACACCAACTCTATAATCTATATAATTCGAGGCTTTTCTCGTCAAACATCTTCCAACTGTCCATATAATCATTTATTTAATCCATAACGGTCGTAAGTAACTTTCGCACTGAATAAGCACTAAAAAGACTGGTAGTAAAAAAATTCGAGGCGTGACCAAGTTGACTCAAATCCAGGTCGCACAACCGACCAACTCGGGTTGAATAAAAAAAATGAATATTCACAAATGTGTCATAATACCGTATCAATATGAATGGTACTTAGTAAGACACAACTATTATATATCTACCTATTTTCTTAATATCTTCGGTGCGGTAATTACATATAATAGAAACAAAATTAACCTTCAAAGCAGAACTTATATACTGCCCAAAAATTTACTATCAATTTCAAGTTTAATGGCCCTAAACACAAAAGTATTTTTTTCGTAAAATTAAATGTAAAAACAAAGAATAATTTATTTTTTTCCAGTGATTTTATTTTATATTTTCAGTAAAATGTACAAATTATTAAGATAAATGGATTTATTTTTTTTTAAATTATGTAACAAAAATTTGTAATTTTTATTGATTTATTTTTTATATTTATTCTTTTTATTAATTCTTTACCTAACGAAAACGTGGAAACTTGTATGAAATCGTCCAAAAATACACTGTACAAAATATTATCTATTATTTCTGTTTTAACAATCGTATACTTACACAATTTGATAACATTTTTAATAAAATTTTCCAATCATTAGAAAAATTTAATTGAGTGTGAGAGTAGAAAAAATGTTAGAACTTTTAAAGCTAATTATTTATTATTCAAAAGAACATATTTAGAAATATTTCAGTCTTCCTTTTAATAAAGTTCTGTTAATTAAATAAATTTTATCTAAAAATTAATTGTTAATCGAATAAATTATAACAAAATTAATTGTTAATCAAATAAATTATAAACAGGTAAAGCGCATTTCAATCTCAAAAATTAGCTTTAATTGAATTCTGCATTATAGACACTAAAATTAATTTGATCTAAATATAATAAGATATCGCACACGACACTAATTGAGTAAACGATACTCAATAAATCTACTAACTATCGGAATGTAGCCGAATATCGTATACATAAATTAGCAACGTCTGTGCGCGAAGTGTCTTAGCGAAAATGTAGATGATATTGTAATGAAGAAATAATTTCTTCTTAATTTCAAAACTTGAACTGATTTTAATGGCCTTAATGAGGTTCGAACCACATAATCTTCAGTTTGATCTTTATTTTTTCCGATTATAAATTTATGAAAGCCGTGGTCCAGTATTTTAATGTCTTTCGCCGTCTAAAAAGACAGGCTTTTATTACCATGCTCAATATGTATTTAAAATTTTATTTTGCAATTTAATAATAATCTAGGTTAATAGTTGAAACATTGAGGTATCATTTTTAACCCTTTAGTTAGGTTACAAATAAACTATTAACTGAAATAATGATTTGCTTTGAAATATATCCTTTTTTAGTTTTTCCTGTTTTAATTATTTAAAATGCATTTAGCATTTCAGTAACTTGATCACTGCATTTTTACGCATCAAAAATAATGAGTTTCAGACTTTTATGAGATTATAAAAATTGAAGAGGCAAATTAAATACAACCCTTTGTACAAATATAGAACTCTTTGAACAAATCATGCTAACAGACATTATTAATAATAACATAATTAAGTCATTAAAGGATCATTATCTCCTGCAAGGCAAATCATAAATTTATAAGTGATAATGTATATTTTAAAATATTGCCGGGATAGATTATCCTGAAAGATCCGGACTTTTGGATCTAAACGTTAGTCACTGGTTTAACTATAAATATTGAAATATCTCACATTTGTTTGAAGCCTAACATTTAAATTTTATATTATTACATATAATTATATTTATTACATTACTCAAACAAAAAATAAATTTATTTTCAAAAAATTCATATTTTATTCATTAAATATACGAGTATTAAATAAAATTAATAAAATTGAAAACAATACAACAATGTATTTATTAAAATTTAAATTGTACTTAATGAAATCTTGGATTTAGCGTAGAATGATACCTCTTATAAATTGTTACTAGAATAATTTTAATATCGTATTTATTAAAAACAAATGATTATTTAAATATGTAAGTAGCGAAAAATCGTCGTAAACAATTATGATACGGTTTTTTTTTTCAAGTATAATTTATTATTATTTTTAAAAACAATTTTGATGATAAATAAATATAAAAAAAGACAATTCTGTTTCGCAGAACATATTAGTAAATTGTCTTACTAGCCTTCAACAAAGATGACAACTTTCGACGGATTTTTCGAACCTTTGTATACGTCATAAATTATCCCTATTTCTGTTAAAATAGATGTTTAATTCAACACTGGAGCGATGGGTGGCAAATGAAATGCAGTTATATACAGATTTTTCCCAAGAAAGCTATGAAAATTAAACCATAGATTTTCACCATTAATCACAATTTCTTATAAGTTATTCGGCAGCTCTATCGGGATTAGCGTTTCGCACGACGTCCGTCGCTTTGATGTGATTTGACCATGATTTAAATAAAATTTAATCTATCATCAAAATTGTACTTGTGACTACAGTATGTAAATATCACTTTATATAGATATTATCATGCATATTAACACCAAGAGCTTAGTTCTCACTCAGTTTGTTTCTTTTGTCGTGGTGCAGTACACAGAGTGTAAAATAAATACAATGCAAAGTGTAATTTAATGTACCATAGAAAACGTTCTGATATGCTTAAACGTAGTACATCTTGCAAAAAAACACATGTTTTTTTCACTATACACCTAGGGCAAAAGTTCACATTAGGATGTAAAAAAATATACTCATGAGTGATTTGATAAACCCCTTTAAGTAAGGCTTGCTATCCTATCATTCCATTGGCCAAGCCATTTAGAGCAATAAAGAGAATTTTTGTTCCCGCAGAGCGAAATATGATGATTAGATCAGATTTGGCAAGCGACTCGTTGTGTGAACTACCATTTTCTCTGAACACTTCAAACATTTATCAATGATAATCATTTATATATCAAATGGTGTTATGTATATACAATCTCTAAGAAAAGTCATTATTGTATTCATAACATATTTATCGGCAAATAAAAATTACAAAAAAAAAAAAAAAAATGACTAGTGAAATTTGAAATTTTTCATAAAATAGCTTGTTAATTATTTTATTGTACGGTATGTTGTCTTCCTTTGTTGTATGTGTTTTGAATCTCTAGTTGTGTAAAAATTAAATAACGAGTGTGTTTTTATCACAGAAACAAATTTTTATTCTGTTTTACAATAATTTTTTAACAATTTTTACAATCTCGTATGTCAATAATTATACAAAAAAAAATAACAGTGAACCTTTTACCTGTAACATTAATTATAATGTATGTAATTAAAAATAATATATGTTAATTATAATTAATAAAAAACAAAAAAATAATTATTGAAATGATAAAAAAATCTAGTGTAACATAAATTATAAAAATAAATATTTCGTGCAATTCTATTACATATTCCGTTCGAATTTATTTTCCAGTTTGCGCCAATACCAAAATATTATTGGAGTATACTCTGGTAATTTAAACCTTGTAAAGTTAGAAGTTTTATTTGTTTTTATATGATCATATTTGGGTAAAACAATTATTAAAAAAAACGTACGCCGGTTAGTACCCGGATGGAAACACAAGAGTTAAGGGAATCTCAAACATGAAAATTTGGTGAATTGAATATGTAAAATTGAGGCCCATTTATTTAAAATGAAAATAATTCCGATACCGGGAATCGAACCCGAGCCTCCTGGGTGAAAGCCAGGTATCCTAGCCACTAGACCATATCGGATATGTATTTAACCAAGGTAAAAATAGATAAAAAATATTACCTGATTCACGTTCTTTTCTTTAAAATAGCACATTGATTGACCTACTGTGTGTGTCAGCCATAAGTATCTGATCTGATTTATAATTTTTACCAAATTGACCTCCGCACTTCAATAATATAATACTCATTATACAATACGAAAGTTATTAAATCTTTCTTCAGCTAGTGGGTTTGTGATAAATGCTTATAGTATAAATATACGCAAGAGGGGTAGATAACACTACACCACTCTACCTAGAGGAGTTATGGTCTAATCGGATTCGCCATGTAAACGTCTCATTATTATTCATTGTATTTTATATGTTTATTGTTTGCTCATAACCTTCAAACATAGACATGTAAAAGATAAAATAGATTTACGATACTCTTGTTAAAAAGAAGGACAGTCTTTAGTTGCCATACTATCGTGAAGCTACATCCTACTGCATTAGTGGTAATTGTATATAATATCTGAGCCGTCCGCCGTCAAAACAACCAATCAAAGCATATAATCGGCCCACGAGAGTATGTGTAGTGTGTACCTACATATAAACAATCAGCCAAAATGATTTAACTATACAGGATACAGCAGACCCACGGTAATCCGGCCCCTGTCTAATCCGGCACACTTTGTAATCCGACAGAACTATAACGGTAATTACAATGCAGATTTATTATAAATACATGAATTTTCCGTGGCAGAAATTAGATAATGATTGAAATCTCATCACTTTGATTTGTAATTTATCGGATTACAAGGTATTCTTTTTCAAAAAGTTCCGGAATACAGGAGGTTTGTGGCAGTACTTTATAGTCCGACAAATTCGATAATGATCGACACCACCTTGCAAAACGTTTGTCGGATTACCGAGGGTCTACTGTACAAACAAACGTTACACAATATTCTTGAAACACTCTGTATTTAGCTTGTTGCGTTTATGTTTCATATAAGTTGGCAATCATGTTATTAACCAACAACCCATGAAGTTTCGTAGAAAAATATTTGTTTATCTAACCCATCCCATAGAAGATTCTGAGAATATCTAATTTTCGTACAATAACCAGTCCATTATTAACATTATTAACTTTCTACAACAACTTCGGTACCGAAACTTCAAAACTTGTAAAAAGTTTTGTTGAAATTACTTAACAAAGGTGAATTTTCTGATCACTTTCTTTTGCAAAAATATAACTTGAAATGTTTATCTTATTAATTTTTAGATGGAAAGTGTTGAAGATATGGATTCAATAGAAACACAGGAACCTATTTACCCGGAAATTATTTTTTTAAAACAAGAAACCGAGATAAATTTTGAAAATGAGACAGAAACAATAGTGCCTGAAGTAATATCAGTTCCTAAAGCAAATACTCAAGAAAAGTTATCCATATCGAAAAATTCAACAAAAGAACGAATTTTCCATTGTGAAACATGTAGTCAATCATTCATAAGTAATTCACATTTAATAATTCATCAACGTATTCATACTGGAGAAAAACCGTACAAGTGTAATGTTTGTGATCGGGCATTTTCACGTAGTTCTGACTTAAAAATACATAACCGTACACATACAGGAGAAAAACCATACGTTTGTAGCACATGCAAAAATGCTTTTACTACTAACTCCGATTTAAAAGTACATGAACGAATTCATACGGGCGAACGTCCCTATGAGTGTCCAACGTGCTATAAAGCGTTTAAAAGTAATTCGGAATTAAAAAGACATGATCGTAAACATACTGGTGAGAGGACATACAAGTGTTCAATGTGTGAACAAATATTAATAAGTATGTCACATTTGAGAATACATGAACGGACACATACTGGTGAAAAGCCATATCCATGTAACGTATGTGGAAAATCATTTACACGCAAAGAACACTTAAAACGACACCAAAGAATCCACCTTGCTAAAATGGCATCTGTTAAAATTGAAAATGATTTTGGATGATTCTAGTGCAATCGTCATCATGTACACTCAGTTTCATAAAAATTAACCAAAGTGGAAATAAATAAAAACAATGAAAAATTGTTGTTTATGTCACACACAGCCTGAATGGAATTTATTTCAATTACAAAAAGTGGGAATTTTTTTTATCATTTTAAATGTACTTGTTCTTCGTCTAATCGTAATAGTTACAATTGACTTTAATTCAAATTTTTATCGAATCCGAAAAAACAAGATTTATTAAAATCAACCAAGAATTGCGGCTTTACAATGTAAGGAACGGTGAAGTATTTGAACAAAAACAAAAATTTGTGTTAAACTGCGTTGATTGACATAATAAATGTTATTTATTATTCTTAAACATGTCTGATTGATGGCTTTGAGTTATTTAAATAAATTTTTTTTTAAATTTGCTTTTTTTTTTCCTCAAAATCCCACCTATATTTCTTACTTTATAATTTGTTTACCTTATAATGTATTTATTTTGGAAGACGAGAGTGGAAAATTAACGACTTTATCTCTTAATAGAATCTTTGCAAATCATTTTAAAGAAAATATTGATCCAAGCTTGGATTAATTAAGAAAATTCGTTCATAAAAAATTTCAAAACGACGAATTATAATAAAAACGAAGTTGCCACTTTCAAAAAACTAGTATATACACATAGAGAGCAAAGGAATGTCTCAAATTTCATTTTCATTGTCGTCCGAGACGAAGCCGATCTGAAACATTCTTTACTTTTGCTCCCTAGGTGTGTAATATACTATTTCCATTATCAAAGAGGTATTCTTTTCCAATATGAATATGGGAAAAAAGAAATAAAGTTTTAAGAACTCTATAAAAAATATAAATAATCGAATGTTTACCACTGAAAAATAAATGTTACAAATACAGTAATTTATGCTCATTTAATACTTAAAATTTTAAAAATTGTTTTATGATGCCACCGCCAATTTATAACAATTTATCAGCAGATCTCTATACAACTTGAATGTAAGTATTACTTAAGGCTGATAACAGATGGCACATAAAATACTGAATACACGATTACAACACGTTATGTAAGTGTAATAACAGAATATAGAGGGTAGTTTGGACTCTAGCCCGAGTGTTACAAAAGAGCTTTAGAAATAAACACTATGTTTCCATATACCTATTGGCTTTATAAGATGTCATCAATTTACGTTTTATAAATGTAGTTTGCTGACATCATATATCGTGACAATTTGTACATAGAAACAGATGGAAGATTGTAATGCCAGTTTTCCACTAAAAGAACAAACAAAAACATATCTGAAACTCGACTCGAAAAAAACAAAACTGCAACTTTGCAAACTTTTTGAGACTGTCAATGTATTAGCCAATGGCTATTACAGTTTCAGTTTTGTCTTTGTTTGCAGTTTGAGTTTTATTTTTGTTTGTCCGTTTAGTGGAAAACCGCCATAATGCATAGCTTTGTTCAATGTATTTCGTCGAGTAGTCATAATGTCGAATTGTTTAACTTAACGCAATATTTGAAAAATGCTCATTGCACGTCCTTGACACTTAGGTAAGTTGGCGCAAATTGAAACCCAAAATAAAAATCTCTGGATATTTATAAATCAAAAGACAATACAATTTTTTAACGATTTTTCGGCGATTCGATTAAAAAAATTAAAAAACCCTATGGCGAAATCTTAGAACATTGATATATTTTATTGTTTAGCAAAGGTACATTCAATTTTCCACAAAGTCAATTTACAAAATTTTCAATAATTTTTTTTGCCTAAGTAGGCAAATCAAATTAAAATTTTTCGAAGAATTAATTTCCAGCATGTCGACAATCGTTTTAATTCCTTCATTTGGTCCTAAATGCGTGTAATCCAAAATTGCGCAATTCCAGGAGACGTGCATAACTTTTAGGAGCCAAATTACTGCGAAATTTTTTCACAATTTTCAGTTTTTTGCTTGTACCTAGAAAACGGTCAGACCAACGGAAAATGCCATTCCATTTAATATTAAAGAGAGTTAAATTCTACTTCGAATGAGATTCTAAAAATTCAGTTCAGTGGTACAGCCGAAATCAAAAGTTATATCCGGGAAAATTTCTCATTTTATTTGTAAGAGATTACTCCTGTTGAAAAACCCATGAAATAAAAGTTGTGGATGATAAAATTTAACGTTATATGTACACCTCAATTTTCAAATTCAGTCATTTTTTCCTTCCTTCAAAGTCCTTTTCAGTTGGAAATTTTTCATAAATATAAGGTGCGCGGCTCACAATTAGCGTTACGGCTAAGAACATTTCAATGTCCAATTAGAAAAGTAGTTATATAAATATTCACATCCTGAATAGAGATTCGAAGTAGCATTAATAAAAACATTTTATAACGTCATGATAATCAGCCACTTACAATTACTTGATTTTTGGGTACAATCGTCAATAGCTTTTGTTTCAAATATGGGACATTCACTTTTCATTTTAGATTACGAAAAATCACAAACTATGATATTTTATGTCCTATATACGGGAAATTTTGAAAAACTATTTACCTTTGTTCACCACACTGGGTCTAGAGGACCTATATATTTTTGTATCTCAATTTTAAGTACATAAAGCAAATAATAACCGGCCTACTACACCATTTTCCAATAGTTGATGCGTTTAACCATTCTTCAGACCGGTTTGTTACAGGTTTTTCTAAATTCTAATTATTTATTCTGTTTTAGGTATACCGAGGATAAAAATTTTTAATTTGTTGGTAATCTAATTTTCTCTTTATTTTTATTTTTATTTCTGTGTTTTTATTTTATATTTACAACTTTTCTTATCTTATAATTTATTTTCAGGCTTAATCCCTTGGTTTTCTGATATTTTCATAACGATAATCCTATCTTAGGATTAAAACTTAATATTTTATTGTGTTTTAGGTGAAAGCAGGCAGTTACATTATTTTAGAGGGTGTAACATAAAGATTTATTATTATTATAATCGGGTAAATAATTTTATTTTAATTTTAAGGGTAATATTTTATTATTATTTGTTTCAGATTGATGCGGTTCTTTTTTCGGATTTGTAAATATTTTTTAATTTTAAGACTTTTTAATTTTAAGACTTTTTAATTTTAAGAGGTTTAATGCTACTGAAGAGGATTGCCAAAGCAATCGAAACCGGTCTAGCTAATTAATAATTTTATAATCTAGCTAAATATTTTTATTGTGGGTCCTTAAGGGGATATATTTTAACAAAATGCATAATACAGCCCACAGAAATGCTCATCTTAATTTGAATAATTTTAGCAGATGTTGAAAGAATGATCTAGATCCAAAGGACCTGAGTGTGGTAAGATTTCTTGGTAGATTTTACCCGGTGATATCTGTTTTCTAAGTTCAAATTGTCTGGAACGACATCTGTGCGTTGATTCGCCTCAGAATTTAATTTTTTTTTTTTTTTTTTTTTTTTTTTTTTTTTTTATATAGAATTTGTAGTATTTATTATACAACGTGAGAAAAAATTTAACATCGAACGTTTAATATATCAATTACTTAACATCAATTTTTAAAATTTATTACTTCCTACAACAATAATTGATTTAAAAAAAATTACCTAAATGCCGAATCATAATAATTTTTTGATGATAGCGAAAAAAAATGATTAAATGTTATTTTCGTAAAAGAGAAGTTGGCTGACAGGTTTACATACAATCTGAAAAGACCATAAAATTTTTTGATTGTTAGACTCTTTGTGTAAAATTTACAAAATATTATGGCAATTATATCTTGCTTCTTTATGACCTAAAGCATTTTTAACTTCCGGCCGATTACAAAACAAGATACATATTTTTTTTTTGGGTAACAATGGAATATGTTGTGTATAACATCAAAATAGATGATTGTTTGTGTACAAACAACAATAATGTTCCGCTTTGGTCTGTTACTATTGTAAAATGATTAGTTTTAGTGTTACAGGTTGGTTGTATGACACAGCCCCCTTCATTATCGTTATGAATGAAAAAGTTAAAAATGTATTTTGGAATTGTTGAATTATTTATAAACATGACAAAAATCAATTGTCTATTCTTTATTTTACAGGGTGTTTAGGTTATTCTTGTCTTGGTTACACAGAATGTTCTAAAATAATTACCCTAAACGACAGGAATTTTGACTCAAGAAAACAGGCGGCCTTAAGGTATATTGTGAACTATATTCTCGCCATCTGTGAGCGTATTATACGAAGTTTATATATGCTACAATCAAAATTCTTAGCTGACCAACTTTTAACTGAAAAAAACAGGCAAAAGTACTCTAGACTGCACAAGTTCGTCTATAGTAGTTTTGCCTAAATATCATTGGTTAATAGTGCATTTGAATGTAAATTTACGGTCAAAGGTGATTTTGACTGACGCTTCTGGTCAGAACTAGTTTTTATCGCTAAAGGGAAACCGTCATAAATAACTCGGTATTTAATAACTCTGGCCAAAACAGCTCGATCATTAAAGTTCTGTTAAAAACAACTCGGTACAATATACAACTCCGCCCAAAACTATTTGTTACAAAATAAATCGCGTTAATCTTGCGACTGCGTTCACTCACTAGTCGGTGGGGTACTGAAGTCGTGTGAGTGCGACCCCTGTAGTCCACATGACTAACTTCCCAGAAGGGGAAAAAAACATTTAAAAAAAAGGGTCTTAAGCCTTCATATATTATTCTTCGAACATGTATTGCAGCTTATGCTGGAACGATCATTATCTCCATAGATAAATGATGTGTTTTATCCACTTTTCAGATTCTGTTTATTCAGTTTTTTTATTACCATTAAAAAACTGGTCAACTTATTCTGCTGAAGACAGTTCTTAAATACGAGATTACGCGTCGAATAAGCCCAGTCAAGTGTTAATGTCATAACTGGTTCGCGAGATAATCGGGACGAAATAATCCGAACGAACTTACGCGCATACGTACACACACACACACACACACACACACACACATACTCACAGACATCACATTTAAAACGTTTGAGTCGGATATTGCGGCTTTGAAACCGAGGAAATAGGTAAAACAGTAGATTTTCAAAATCGGCCCCATTACATGAACTTCCTCTAGTTAGGGTAGGTTAGGTTATATTGGCCGTCTACGAAGGACACACTTCGGCTATTGAGCCCATTGTGATATCATATATATTTTTTTTACCACCTTTCCGCTGATAATTTCATTTATCAGCTCGTCAATTTCAGGGGCTGAGTGCACCTCCTTCATGCATATACCATGCACTACATCAGCCCATCGCAACTTTTAATTAAATTAAGTTTGCCTACCGCGGATTAAGCATACCGCGGACGGAATTGGTTACGCCTTAACCAACTGAGCTTATAGGGCGACTTAACTTCCTCTGGGAAGTTAATAATTATTATTGAATTTTTTTTCGGTTAATTTTTTCGTTAAGAATATTTTTGATTTTTTCTATTTCTCTTTCTTTAATGTTGTTTAGCTGTCATATATCGAGGAAGTAAATAAATAAATAAAAGAATATATAGGTAAGTTTTATATGTCTTATTTGTTTACTAAAAACATGTATCTACCTAAAACCATATATGTATTATTTTTTCGTTAACAATATCATTTTGTATATACAATTATTGTTGTTGTATAATGAGTAAATATTTGGATAACTACATAGCAAAAATCATTATATTTTTATGAATGAATTTCTAATATTTGCACACACGTTTAATGTTCTTCGATAATTTATTAATTATTGGATTGCAGATGGATGTTTTTCTATTGAAATTTATATTTACTTTTTAGCTTTAAAATTCATCAAAATTTATCTAAAGATCTATCAGGTCCAAGTATCTTTGTCTGGATATTGGACATTTGAAACATCATTCATACAGATACGCAAGATGCTGAATTTTTTCTGCTTATACTGTTACAGTTTCATTTTGACCGTTAAAGGTATCAATTGATTACAATTCACAACTTTTATAATTGATTTTTTGTATTTTTGACTTTTGATATTTTTTTATGGTCGCTTTTTAAAAACTAAGTTATTAGCGAACGCAGAGAATTATATATACACTAGCTTGATACCCGTCTGCTTCACTAGGCTTAAAAGTAAAAATCACCGCTTTATAGCCTCCACCTCTCTTGATTTCACTTACCCCCCCCCCTCCATAACACTTGAAGGGATTGTTTTACGCAGCTAAATGGTATACACAGTTTTCAATTTTTTAAATTGTAAAATAGTCATAATTGATTGAGTATATCAGAAATAAATATCTATATCTTTATAATTAATAGCTCATGTGTTATTCTGATGTATGAGCTATATTGCTGTACAGTTTTATTAAAAACCTTTCGTTAGTTTTGGCATGAAAGCGTAACAAACAAACAAACAAACTAACTAACATCCTTACTTTCACATTTATAATATATAGGGATTTTATTTATTTTTTCAAAAGATTTTCCGGTTAGTTTGCAGATTGTAAACGCTGTCGTTACAGAAACC
Source organism: Chrysoperla carnea (assembly GCF_905475395.1). Lineage (NCBI taxonomy): Eukaryota > Metazoa > Arthropoda > Insecta > Neuroptera > Chrysopidae > Chrysoperla > Chrysoperla carnea. The sequence continues at coordinate 20,359,803 of NC_058338.1, forward strand.
GTCATCGAATCAATAAATGAATTTATCTTGTATACAAAATAATTAATTATTAACATATGAAATTTTTGATGAAAAAAATTATGAGTGATTTCCAATCTTCGAAATTTTGTTATTTAAATTTTTCGTGTGTAAATAATGTGTAGGGATTGTCTGACAACTTGAAAATTGCAACAACTTCTGACAACTTTCAATTTTAAGTTGTCAGATAACCAACATTCTCTATTATTTAGCGTCGGGCAAAATCATTTTAGAGAAGTTTTGAAGTTAATAAAATTTGCATTAGTTTTAATGGGAACAAACTTTGGTACATTAACCTCTATAAGTCTATACTAATTATTTAATTATGTACTTATTTAGAAAAAAAATGACCCTATTGCTAAGAAAAATAAATTTTTTATTACAAATAACCACATAAGGTAAAAAACTAGCAGTACTAAAAAATAATAAATGTCTATAATGCATAAAATATTATTTTTATTTCTACATAATATGTAACTGTAACATGTATTACAATGACCCCGACCGATAAGAAGGGTGTGTTTGTGTGTATGTGTGTATGCTGTGCACGCTATAGGGGTTGTTAAATGTTGTACAGTGTTTATCAGTATAATATGTTGAATTTAATTGATTATAATTGGATAATGGTTGAGAAAAGAAGGGATGTACATCATGTTGAGACTTATCACTTCTTATTGGATTACAATTTTAAATAGATTTAATTTGAACACATTTAAATAATTATTTGTGACAAAAGATTTTTTATGGTATTCCTTTTGAATGAGTTGATAAAATTGTTTTTTTTAAGCATTAGGTTTGATTGGAAATTTTAATACATTTAATTTGAGTGATTTGTTCGAACACAAAAGCTTTTTCAACTAGAATGATGCAATTTTTTCTATCCTTCATATAACAGCATCTTTAAATTTGTTTTAGTTTAGGAGGCGCTTTTTAATAATAAAGCTCTACTCGCCACTATAAGGAGAGCAAAAGTATGAAATTGTCGACGTCTTCGAACGTTTTGAACTTCAAATACCTCCACACTTATCAAGTACCGATGACAAGACAATAATTTAATAAGTTTGTCTAATTATTCTGATTAGGATTTTCATTAACACGCTTGTATGAACTTTTTATGTATCGATGTAAGTTACAATGTAACGGAATTTTTGAAGATGATTTTCACCCCTTCAAAACGTCGAATTGAATTGATATTTCGCGAAATTTATCAAGAACCGATGACAAAACAATCATTTATTAAGTTTGTACGATTATCCTGATCAAGATATTTCAAATAATTCTTATAATTCTGGTGGAAGCGCAGATAACACACGTTTCATAATATTAATAGTTTAAAAAGCTAAAAAACACGCTTTTGTAGGTAACTAACTCCTGTTCAGCTACCTACTGTGAATTCGCTCTCCTGTGAATTTGCTAACACCTAAATTCTTTAAAATTTTTATTTAATTTTTATCTCGTAACTCAACTGTTAAGATATTGTTTGCTATAAACTCAGCGATGCCGTAAGAACAGTAGTATGTTCCGAGGTATCGTGACCAAGAAAGAGATAGTTTATTGTATTCTTGTGATAATTCTTTTTTACCGCCTGGTTCGATAAAAGCATTCTCGTAAAGAGTCATTTGTTCAAATTTCCTATTGTCGCTTTGAAAGCAAAACAAGGAACATAATTTTCGAGCATAGCCAGTCAATTTTCTTAATGAACAGAGGAGTAATGTTTCTAATAATTCAGATTGTAAATCATTTATTTTATAAACATTTTAGATGAAATAATTGTGCAATGTCGAAGAAATTAAACATACATCTACTATTATGCTTGTAGACAGACCAGACCACTAACAATTAGGCTTCAAATAGTGTATATACATAATATAAGCATATGTAAATATTGAATGTATTTCTATTTATGTTACATAACAGGACTCATTCATTTCATTCAAAATTGAAGCGTATTAATTAATCGCTCACAATGAGTTTTTTTATGAATGGATCGAACCAGTTCTTCTAATAGGCACAAATTTTTCTCACATTTGGGTTTAATTTTTAATCCCTTTGTTTTTATAATCCCGTTGTTTTTGTACTTTTTGGGTCAATTTTCTCATATTTGGGCAATTTCTTTAAGAGGTACCCCTTTGAAAAAATTGAGAAAATCGAAAAAAAATATTTGTTTTGGAATTTGATGAAACTCGGTGGATGGGGTAATTTTGATCCAAAAAGTATAAAAATCGAGTAAATTTAATGATTGGATGCAGAGTTTCTGAGATATCGCAATATTTGGATTGATTTTAGTCCGTATCTCAAAAAATATTCGGCCAGTCATCAAATGAACCCGATTTTTGTACTTTTTAGGTCAAAATTACCTTATATAATGAGTTTTATCGAAATTGGAGATAAAAAAAATTTCTCGATTTTTTGCAATTTTTTTTAGGGGTACCCCTTTGATAAAATCGAGAAAATCGCAAAAAAAAAGTTTTTTTTTATAATTTGATGAATCCCAGTGGATGAGGTAGTTTTGATCCAAAAAGTATAACAATCAGGTTAATTTAATGATTGAACCTATAGAAAGTTTTGACAGATTTATACTTTAAATTTTATATTTTTCAATTTTGTCAGAGTTATGCAATGCAGAAAATTTGCTACATCCGTCGGTGTTCTACACATCTATTAACCATTAATATTTTTTTTAAATTTTTATTAATCTATCCTTTCAAATATCCCAATTACAAATTGTTATATAGAAAATAAATTGGATGTTAAACCATTAAATTTATTTAAACGTTTTTGTAAAATAATTTAACAAAAAAACTTTTTTTTAATTTTAAATAGGTATTATTGGTTAAATTCACAAATAACCCTTGACGAATTGACTTAAATAAATCTTTGAAGTGCATCAAATCTTACTAAATATGGGTAAATCGTTTATATCCGGTATTGATCAAATATTCTTTAAGATTTATAAAAATATTTTGAAATTGGATTAGTTTAAAAAAAATTTAATAGCCCACAGCTATTTTTATACTATGAATGTAAAATTTTAGTTGTAATGAATAGTAACTAAATTCGATACTCGACGATCCAGTAAATAATCTCTTAATAATGTAATGAAATGTCGTTCGAGAAATCCAAGAAAATACATGTCGTATTTTTGCTATTAAGACAGCCATTGTCTTCTAGACTGTTCGATCAGGATAAGCTGATTTTTTATCATAACATAATTTGTAAAATGTTGAGTTTAAAGGTGCATATTTTAGGTAGGCATTAAAATCATCCTGGGCCATTAGATTCAATGAAAATATTACTTTGTGTTATTATTGTTAAGCGATGTAGAACACTTAAAATTGGAAAGTTGTTCCTTATTTTTTGTCCGAATTTTTTTTTTTTTAATTTAATAGTTTACACAGAAATTGAAATGCAAATATCTCTCTTTTTGTATATTTTTTTATTCAATTTTTGAAAAAGTAATAGACAGACAATAAAAAAAACTTTTATCTGGAATATTTTATCCAAAAGCCCTGCAGTTTCCGCAAGACCCATACGAAAAAACTGTTGTAGGTAAAACTTTGCGCTTAGTTTCAGTCTAAATCATAAAAAAAAGCCTAATTTTTGAATGCCTAAGGAACAACTACTTTTAATTAAAAAATTTCTTCCATCTTTTACCGGTTATGAAATAATAAGCCTTTCATCGAACTCCTAGGTTGAATATAATACTTGTGGAAGATGTGTGGCTATTTGAAGATGACTTAACATTTTTTGTTTTGTTTTTTGTCCATAAAATTTATTTTTCGAGTTTCGAGCATTTTTTCAAGTTAGAAAAACATCCTGTAAATGAAAATTGATAGACCGTAAGTTTAGAATAGATAAATGTGCCACAATTTCTCATTTCTCTCTCGAATAGGATGTGAAAGTATACATTTTTTATTAGAATGTGACAAAAATTTAGAAGGTTTTCGTTTGGCCAACAAATTTGTTTTTCATTTTTCGAAACAACTACGGTTTTTTCGTCTCTGCCTTCTATTATCGAATGAATTATTAAAAAAAATTTTCAATTTTAGTTGTAAAGTTTTAGTAAAATCAAGTAAGTTTAGTCCCAAGTTTGTAACGCTTAAAAATATTGATGCTTTGAACAAAATTTTGGTATTGGTCACCTAATTAGTCCATTTTCGGTTGCCTGTCCGTCTATCTGCCAACACGATACCTCAAAAACGAAAAAAGATATCAAGCTTTATCGAATGAATTATTTCAACATTTTTTCAATTTTAGTTTAAAAGTTTGAAATGAATATTTTAGTAAAATCAAGTTCTAAATCTAAACGATCAAAATAATAATCTTATCTTAATATATATATTTCTTGTGAGCGTGTGTATGTAATTGAACTCCTCCTAGACGGCTGGACCGATTTTGATGAAATTTTTTGTGTGTGTTCGTGGAGATTCGAGAATGGTTTAGATTTACAATTTGGTCCAGTACAACTGTTTTTGAGGGCTCCGTACCAAAAAAATGAAATTTCATTAAATGGTGGGAGCGCATATAAATCATATCACATTATGTATACTATGTGTGCTATGTATTTTTAATAGTATTCAGGTATTGTCAATAGGCATTTATTAGAGCCATATGCGAGCGCAGCGAGCTCTACTATCAAAGGTCAGGCCAAAGGTCGAAGGTCAGGCCACTCCAATAAATAGGAGTTAAATTGGGGTTTAGCGGGATGGGTTTAGCGGACAGGCTAAACGTAGTATAGGTATTCATGAATTGGAGTTACGTTTTTACGGGACAACGTCCGTCGGGGCCGCTAGTTTATTTATATAAATAACTAGGTACCTATGTTAAATAAAATACATACAAATAAATGATTAAATAACAGGAATTATACTTTGAATAAGTAAAATAGTATTATTAGAATCATTCATTGATCTTGTTTACAAACACAAAGATTACTAACTTAAAGGGCAGTAATTAACAACACAACTGCAGTAGCGTTTCTTGCATAGTTGCTTGCTTATCTTATCTATACCCAGAGTTACAAATTTATACTAACAGCAGTTTCTATGCAATTAAATTATTGTGCAAAATCTTATATATAATGAGAGTTTGTAAAAGATAAGTAGAAGTTCGTGGAAGATTCTTTTAAGGTTAGTTTTAACCGAAATTTCTACATGGAAGGTAACATTTTTATATAATTGAATGAGATTTTGTTTTGGATTCCAGAAATTTTAAAGGTTTGATAATCATATATCTTTTTGCGATACTTCATTGACGATGAGGATATTTCTTGGAGATACTTCATTGCTGGTTGGAGGATCTGTGAAAGAGGCTGTCTCCCCTTCATGATTTTTGTAGATATCGTTTCCTGTTACATTGATTTCATGTATAATTGTTTATTGAGTTTGCAGTAACCAGTAAGTAGACCCAGTCACTACCCTCTATAGGTTTGTTACTAGTTGTAATCGCTTGATAGGCCTTTTGGAAGATTGTTTTCCTTATACAACAAAACAAAACAACTACAACAGACACCAAAAACCGAAATCTAGGTCATTTAGGAAGCTAAAACTTTTTCAATCGATTCAGATTGCCATGACTTTTGAGGAAATGCAAAAATTTTTTGAATACTGTCAATTTTTCTTTTTTTTGTCAACATTTTATGTTTCATATGTATCATTTAAATAAAATTGAGTTGTGAAAGTTATCAGAAGTTAAAGAAAACAGAGATAATTTAAAGTAAGAACACAATGCAATTTTTATGTTATATCTTAATAAATATCCTAATCAAATCAAACGTAATGTACTCACATATTGGGTTGACTACTAAATCAGATTTTTTTTTTTTTTTAATTAATAGATACTACAATTATTCCATACAGTAAAAACTAAAAGTAGGTATAAAATTAAATTTTCTTTTGAATCAAAAAAGTATTTAACTTCTAAAATTAATACCTTTTTTCAGAAAAATATCTTGTAAATAAAAAAGTAAGCGCTACATTTATAATGTGCCAAGGTACGAGGGAATACAGTTCCTACTGGGTGTCCCACGAAACCTCTCGATCCTGTTTTATATAAAAGTTTGCCTCATCTTTGTTATAAGGATTTATCTAAGAACGGTTAGATTCGGTTTTCGATTCATTATTTCTATGTTTTATTGTACTTTTTGGTACCTGAAGATACGGAACCGTTTAATGAAGTACATTCGTCTATTATTTCCATCGATTCCTAATTACCCAAGCACTCATTCAATAGTGGCCATGCTATGTTTACCTAGTTTTTCAGTGATTCTGATTGTACTTTTCGGATAAGTTAGGTTAGGTTAGGTTAAGTATAAATATATATACATATATTTTTAACCCTTCCAAATAGAAAGCCTTTATAGTTAAAATATATTAATTGGCTGTCCACGAAGGAAACACTTAGGCTATAGAGCCCATTGTGATACCATATATTTGTTTTACCACCTTTCCGCTGATAATTTCATTTATCAGCTTCTCAATTTCAGAGGCTGAGTACACCTCCTTCATGCTTATACCATGCACTACATTAATTTTGTTGCGACGGCGGAAATCGAACCCGCTACCCAAAGCATACCGCGGACGGAATTGGTTACGCCTTAATCAACTGATCTAATAGGGAATAGACTACTTTTCGGATAAACAGATATACATTTTTGTAGTTTAGTTGAAGGTTTTTATATACACATTTTTTTATGGCTTTCGTCTGAAATATAGATTTGTATATACCGAAATTGACATAGATCATGTGTGGTAGAGGTAATTAAACCTTCAATATATTTAAAATCCTCTGTATTTTATGTATTTGAACATTATTTACATTTAGTTATATACGATTAAGAATTGTGGCGAACTATAAGAAGAAGAGTAGATATCTAAAGTGTATGCTGCAGCAATCCTAAATAGAACAGACAAATGTTGTATATTATACATATTATAACTTAAAGATAGTTAGGTTATATTTTACTTTAAACTTATATACCGTTTGTTCTTCCCACACAATGAATAAATATATCGTTCTTTTATTCTATATAATTATTTTATGTACTCGCATCCTCTCCGATTTCACCTGAACAAATTTTAACAATCCAATTGAACATAGGTTTAAAATGTTGAAGCCTAGTCGTTTATAAGTTATGTCCTTTGGCATTTCTCCGACCAAATATTTCAAAATTATTGAAATCATACAGTCAGCCAATAGAGATGTTAGAATGGCTATATCTAGTAGAGTTTTTAATTACAATTCGTGAGGTTACAAATAACTAGAAAATTACAGATTACAAACCAGTTTAGACTATAATAAGGAAAATCATATAGTTATGAGGGTTGCAGTTTTTGCAAGCAGGCATTAAGCAATTACGGACACAGCTGAAACGGATTCTGGGCATCGGCATATTGTTTTGTTCAGAAAGTTCCATTCAACTACAGAATTTTTTTATTTATTACAGAAATTGCCGTTGAATTATTTTTTTCATTGCTTCAATTTTTCAAAGACCTTAAAATCATTCAGACAAACAAGTTGCACGGGCTATAGATTGAGACAAAAAAGATTATATATCATTAGATCTGGCAACTCTTCCTGAACATTAAGATGCCCAAGTTTCCATGTAATATGTTATACAAAGAAATAGCAGGGTGCAGATGTAAATCAGAGTATCGAGCTTAACATTTATGTTATCGGGCATGCTTATGGTACCTTTTTAAAAAATTGAAATAATTCGAAAACATTATTTTTGATTAGTTTTTCTAGATTAATTTCATTCTTGTAAAAAAAAAATGTTCTTGATCGGCTTAGGAAGGTACTGTTCATAATTACTTATTTTTTCGTACACATCACTGTTTACGCGTGAGGGCGCAAATTAGGACAAAACTTTGGTGACCATTTTCTCCAAAACTGTAAAAAATAGGGAGTTAAAAATTTGCAGGTATCTTCAACTAGTGGTCTTGTAAAACACTCTTGTAAAACGAAAAAGATTTTTAGAAAACACTTTGGAAAAATTTCGAAAAAGCTCGGTCAATTGTTTGTTTTTACTTGTTTGTAACTCATTTTGGACAATAATGTTAAATTTCTCGGTATATATTATGAGAATCTAATACACAAAGACGTAGTAGCTACAAGCATCTGTACTGTTTGTTAAAGAGCTCGAATATAATACTTGGAAGAAGTAAACTATCTCTTTTATGACCAAGTAGAATGTATAGAAGATTTAGAAAGTCTTGCTGTTTCTACTTTCTACTACTTATCAGCTTTACTTATATGTACAGTTTTCATTTATTTTACTGGCCAAGAACGGAGTATGCAAAGAAAATGCACTCGTAAAATAAATAAGAGACCTAGCGAACTATAGTAGAAAGTGTAGTGCCTAGAATCAAAATTTTCATTTATGAGTTTTTAAAACCAATTAGACTGTGGCACAGAAAGAGTAGGTACTTGGTTAAATGATTAATACATCCTTGAAACTTCGCGAGTGGCTTCCTTTTGGCGAGCCACTCTCGAAGGCGATGGCATCCCCAATTCAACACGTCCAGCAACAGCATCAACACGTATTTTAAGTGACTCGGGGTGAATGATAATTCTTTTCCTTCACTTGTACTTTTCTTACCTATATACTTGGTAAAATATAAAAAACGAGAACAAATATAATTTAAAAAATTTTTGCATACGTTGGTAGATTTAAGGTACATTACCTACCTTTTTTAAACTTTACCTCTTCAAAATATAAGTTTTGTCTAAAACTGGAATATGCTATAACGACCTAATCATCAATGACTAATAACAAAAAAAAAAGATAATCAAATGAATACAAATTGTTTAGTTTTTTCTCTAAAGAAGTTATATTTTCAGTTTCTTCGAAAACAAAACCTCGTTGAAATCAGTCTTAGTTTATCTGCAGTCTCAAAAAATGCACGCATTTCACTATAAATGCTGTTCAGTAAATATCAATATCTATATAGAAACCACAGAATAAAGCAAGGTATATTTGACTATTTTAAGGTACTACATCTTACCCTATTATTGAAAGATATAAAACTTACTTATTTGTTTGTTTGCTTTTCATTTTTGTCTGTCTTGATAGTTTAACTATCAAATTTTAAAATAAGATTCATAATTGGTTTCATTAACTTTAAAATTTGTGAGAAAGTTTTTAATTTCGACAATAAATTTTATCTCATACATAGAAACAAGAGAAGAATACAGTCAGACCAACAACTTTTTATTTCTCTATGTTACTTTTCCCGTTAAGAAAATATAGTAAAATGCACTTACTACAAGTTTGTTTATGGTTAATATTTCCATTTTACTTACCTTAACCGAGATATTGTAAACTGTACATTGTAAATATTGAACATACAATGAAGGAATAATATGTCGATTTTTTTTGGAAAATATTCGACTTATAAAAAACGCGATGAGAAGTTAAAGTAGTAAAATTTATTTTCGAAAAGTTGTGATAAATATCAAAATGGAATCATCAAAATGGGTTCACCAAGTCGAAAGTTCTGAGGTAACACACATTAAAAAAAAAAAATACAGTCTAATTGATAACCTTCTCCTTTTTTGTTTGAAGTCGGTTAAAAATAAAGAAAATGTGATTGGGAATTCTAACAATTGTTGTGAGAGTTCTGACCCATTTTTTGGGCTAGGGACTGGTATATAATTGAAAGTGTTACATGACCGTTTAGGCTTAATTTGGTTTTATCTTGATTACGTATAAATGATACATAATACATATATAGAAAACCGCTGTATAATAAATCTACCCAATAACATATCCATTTTCTGTTGAATATTAATTTAAAATTCTATTGAACAGATTCAATTTTTGAGATCTTGTTAAATAATATGGTATATATACGATTTATTTCCATCACATATGAGGTATGATGGCATTAATATAATAATAGAAAAAAAATTATTGTTAAATGAATATATTCTGGATGTTCAATCGTTTATATCAAATTTTTACCTCCGTACACGCGCATATTTTAGACAATATTATTTTTGATCCCTGTATATTATAAATGTGAAAGTAAGGATGTTTGTTTGTAATACGTTTTCACGCAAAAACTAGCGAATGGTAGTTAGATATCTCTCTTCAATCATCAATACTTTAACTATAGTCATCTCTGCTTATCAAATGATGGATCTTTGATGAACTCATAATTTAATTAAATTTTGTAGTTATATGAACGGCAACATTATATTTTTATGGTATTATTATAATCAACAAGATTGTCTAAATATTTTAGATAGTTTTTTATCAGTCTCTCTAGATTTTTTTATATAGAAATATTCAATTGAAGAGGATAACCTTTATGATTCATCATTTTTTCAGCCAACTTTGAATGATAAAATAATGATAAAAAGCTCGATGACCTAGGACTTTTTTGTGATTTTTGGAAATTTTATTAATCAAAAAATGTATTTATAAAGTTTTATTGAAATCCCTAGTAGTATTCAATCCTTGCATATCTCCTTAATTAAATATATCTTTTTTTTTTTTTAGTGGTGTGTATATAGAGGTTGTGTATTTTCACACCAAATTTTTTTTTTATATTCTGTGAATGTCTGTACAGAAATATACTAGTAATAGTATAGTGAATCGCCCAATAATGAAATGGGTACATGGTTTGGGTTTGAATCAAACGAACACCAGATTGCATATACAAATACTAATCCTTTATGTAAACATTAAAAACAGTGGTAACTATATGTATGCTGTTCCTGCTTGGTGAATAACATTACTACTATACATTTCCTAACCGTTTGCTATTCTGTTCTATTTTGTATTTTTCACTATATACATCATGTATGTAGTAGGTATTACAAACTCATCATATTTTATAAATTCATAAAATATATGTTGTGTATTGCTTAAAATTTGTACAAGACATAACACATGTATGACAAATTGACACACTGAAGTAAAATTGAAATAAAGTAAAAATACTTTTAAACAATTGCTTAACGATTGGAACAAGTACAGCTAAATATTTGTATTTACAAATAGAATGGAATTGAATTTAAAATATGAATTCATTGATACAAAATCACTGAAGTTAAATAAACAAAATCATTACTTCTATGAAAGAGATTGATTTTAGTTTGCATATTATTGAAGTCATGCATATATTATTGAAGGAAAATAAAATTGTACTTTGTTGGAATATATAACCGTGTAAATAAAGCGAACCGATGAATTAAAAGAAAATTTCTTTGCGTCTGCTTTAAATAGAGGATTTGGTTATGATGATCGCATATCTATCATGTCCAGTCCATATGTGATTGAGTCAACTACCTGAAGATTGTTGTTACTAACTTACAGAAAGTTTGAATTGATCATTTTTATAATATCTAGGACACTAAAATCAATATTAATCCATAGGTCACTGATTCAAATCCGACTCAAAATCTAATTAAAAAAAAAACCTATTAGCAGGTATAAACCTTTTTGTTTTACCTGCTCATGTAGCTATGACAATCATACCACTATTTTGTTATAATATTTATAAGCGGTAGAACCAATCAAAAAAATATTGTTTAAAACTATGTTGCATTTTAAAACAACAATATTTGAAATTTGTTACACAGTATATTACTTTCGTACAAACAACTCATGCGTTTGTGTCAACTTCACCACTAAACCAATTCAAATTTATGACAAAATGAACTTATATTAAAAATGCAGTCTTCCGTTTTGATGGCAGTATAAATTTTCATTTTACTGGCCTAAATAAGTCATGGATATTATTACATAACAGGATTTTAAATTAGTTCATCCGGTATGGATAGTATATATTATGCATTTATTGTGATATACTTATTTATGCGATTGGGTATTTATATGTTTTTTCTTTCTAATTCAGTTATTCATTTTTTGTGCAGGATTATCATGTAGAACTAGAATGAAGTCATCAAATGTAAACTTTTTTTTTTAAAGAATCGGGACCTATGTCAACTGTTTACAAATATCATTCCTAACAAAATCGAACTAGGTTTAAATTTATCTGTAAATTAAACGTTAAAAAACCACCTCAAAACACAAAATATACAACAAACAAAAAAAACTTCGCACTTTAAGGATGTTCCAGCATGGTATTTGCAGTTTCTATGTTAAAGCAATGGTACAATTTTTTTTTCGACAGAATTTAACGAAAAATTAAATTTAAGAATTTAATAATGCTTACTATTAATTCCCAAAGTTTCAGAAATTTTGACCGTTTAAAATGGGAAATAATTATGCCAACGTCCCAATTTCGATCAATTTACGTCAAAATTAATATCTCGAAAGTGAAAATTAATTTCTAAATTTTTTTTTAAGAATTGTATTGTATAAACATTTTTTTCTACTTTTTCTTCAATATATAATAATATCATAAAAAATAGTTGGAGAGACCGGACATTTTACATGCTTTAAATGGGACATGACCCTCAAAATCGCGAACTTTGTCTTTAAATATCTCGCGATCTAAACGGTCAAAAATTATGAAATTTTAGGAATTCATAAATAAAGCTATTATAAACCCGAGAAAAAAAATTCGGCCAAATCTGTCGAAAAGTGATTTCATGCTGCGTACTACCTTAAGTTGATGTATGCTGCATATTGATTAAGTTATTTTGGAAGATTTATTCATTAATTCAACAAAAATCAAACTTCTAATGAAAAAATTTTCGAAAAGAAAAGTACCAAGTTGATCCCTCTTTTTCGTAGTGTTTAGTGTTCTTCCTGAATGTCAAAAAAGACGATCGTTACTCACATCAAAATCGGCAAAAACTGAAATAAGGTCAAAATTTTGGAGGTTTTTCTTATTTTTCGGCATGATCCGGTCGTTTGCCATGGTCGAAAACTTGGATTTAACATTGCCTTTACATTTCAAATAACATAACAAAAATACCCGATTTGTTGCAAGTTTCACCCCCTTTAATGTATAATTTGACTGAATCAATTCATAAACATCAATTTTTCTAGGAAATGTTCCGGACATCAAAACAATGCTCTCAATCCTAGTAGAAAGCTTAATTTTATTTTAGGTTTTCTATGGTCAAAAAAAGCGTAAACAAATTAAAAAAAAAAAATTTCAACAAACATTAAACAACAAAAAAAGAACAGACCAGATGGATTAACCAATAATTTTGTATAAATGAAATCGTCGTAGGCGGGTTACATAAAGTTTTAATAATATTTTTTTCATTACTACATAGATGATGAAAAGAATCATCTTATTAAATTTGAAACACCAAATAAAAGCTGGTTTTGCCTAAAGCGAAAAATCACGATTGAACGTTTTATTACGAATATAATATACCTACTACTTGTTAGCAGTCATACATGAAGTTAAAGCCCTTTTCTTTTATACAATAATAATAATGTAGCTTTACCTCTGTTCGTATTACTGGTTGTATAAAATTTATTCTGGTACAATGAGAAATCCCCTTCTTTTGGATGATAATATATATAAATTTGATTCACCCTCTACACACGCATACGAACATTCTCTCATTCTACACCCTGAAGTGATAAAGATGATGATCTAACCCTGTTTGTACCAAAAACACTAGGTATCTATCATTCAGCGAGCGCATTTATCATACTAATAAATATATATTTGGAATGTATTTGTATTAGATGCCCCTGTTTAATAAAACCATATATGTAGTCAATTAGATCAGGGATGGGTAAAATTACATACCGGTTAATCACCTACAGGATACATAAAATCCCAAAAAACGAGAAAACACCAGCGAAAGACGAATTTTCAATAAATAATCGAGAAACAAATAATATATATTTCAGTGAAAAACGATAGTAGACACTTTTTTAAAATCTCTTCATATCTTTGATTTGTAAAAAAGTACCTTCTAATAACATGAAAAAGCTGAGAAATAAATCCTAAAATTGTGGAAAGAATCGCTCTATTAAAAAATCGGAAAAATTAGTTATTTTTACACTAAAATGTTTTTTGCTGATGTTGTTAAAACTCATTTTAAGGTCATTATAATTCAAAAACTTCAAAAACCCATACCGGTTTGTAAAAAAAGCTCAGTTTGAAAGGTTATTTTAGCAAAAAAAAATTAAAAATAATAGTTTAAAAAACTAAAAAAACACGTTTTTGTTACTAGCTGTACTGAAACTAGCTGAAAAGGTAGAAAATAATTTGAGGAGAAGGTTAAAGTCATTATAAAATATCTTAAAAAGCATCTCACGCTTTTTTACGATCAAATGATTTTTTTGAATCTAAAGAAATTATCTACTTTTTAGTTCATTTAGTTACAAAAGCATGTTTTTTAGTTTTTTTAAACTATTATTTATTTTTAGTTTTTTAGACTAATATTTATTTATGTACAAATTCAGTATAAATATGGTGGGAGCGCAAGTAAATGTATATATTTTCGAATTTGGAAATCGGTATTCCTGAAAATTCTGGGTAGGATTATCAAATAAACTTATTAAATTATTGTATTGTTATTGGTCCTTGATAAGTATGCCAAATTTCGAGTTAATCCGACGTTTTGAAGGGGGTCAAAATCATGTTCAAAGTTTCCGTTACATACTAACATATGCATGAAGGGCAAGTTTTATTGTAGTAATTATCTACTAACAATTATTTTTTACTTTAAAGTGCAATAAAAGCTTTAAAAAATATTTTTTATTGAAATTTTTTCTATATTACCAAACTTACCGCATAATTAAGAAATAGGAAATTAGCAGTTTATCTTTGATTTTATCTTTGAGTATGAGTATGTGTTATATAATAAAGCACGAAATGAATATTTGTGAAATAATTGTTAATCCCTGATGCCAATTGCTCGATTTAGTCGTTAATATTCAAGCTTTCATAAATTCATTCACTCATTGAACATTGATTGCATAAAAATTGATTTTAACTATGGTAAACTTTTTCCAACGAAAATTTTATTAAAACTTTTATTATTACCACAGGGTTTTTCTGTCAAAACATTTATTATATTCTTTTATAGTAATTTTTTAATACAATCAATAATAATAAATAATATAAAATTATAATTCTACTAGTAAAAGTCTTCATTTTTTACATGTTATTTTACATTTATACGTTTCTGAAAACTAAAGCATTTTGGCTGATTATTTATTGTCTTAAAAGTGGGCATATTTGATCTTATGGGATAAAAATGGTAGAAAATGAAAAAAAAAAAAAAAAAAAACTAAAGATTTTATTACAAGTTATTAAGGACGTACGATCACCAAGGAAATTTTAAATAAAAAGCTTGATTTTTTTGGAGGATGGATGATATGTTTTCATAAATTTCTCCAAAACTAATCAGTGGAAATAAAAAAAAAAGTATTAAAATTAAAATTCGAATTGTTCTCATCCATAATTGTATAACAAAATGCAAGATTAAATATCGGAATCTTTGTCCAAGTTCTTGATATTTAATCTTCCATTTAAATTAAAGTTTCAACCTTAATAAAAATAAAACCCGTTGTGTCCGACTAATTAAGGATGTATGAGCACGGTAGTGGGGACACAAATTAAAAAAAATATATATTTTCAATTTTGATAGTAACTTGACAATATTTTCAACTTTGATAACTTGACAATATAAGATGAAAAGTAAGAATAAAGCATTTCCATTTTCAAAATATCAAAAATTGAAAATTTCGTTAATTATTTAGCTTTCAATATTTCGTAAACCAAGGCCGATATTTTTTGTTTACATTCATGAACTTTTAAATTACGCTATGAGAGAAAATCCACATATTTAGTAACCACACAGCTGCCGGCCTGTCAATTATTTTGTATAAAAAAAAAACTGTCAGTATTAGGAAAAAAATCAAAAAGGAATTGAAAAAAAAATACACATATTATAATTTAAAAAAGTGTATCTACGCACGGTATTGGTGTATTGTTATATATTTTGTTGATTTATTTAATAATTTTATCTCACTTTTACATTGAATGCATATAAATAATGTATCTTTTATTATTGACGTTCAAGTTAGATTGTTTGATTTTCACTTCCGTTATTGTAATTTGATCAAATTGAAATTATAAATTATATTACAATACTATATACCGGGATGTAGATCTAAAAATAATATTAAACAATGGGATATCCTTCTTTTGTAGTATTATTATTCCAACACACTAGAGAATAAAACAACTATTAATGTAAAGTATATTTATTTTAAATGAATATGTGATCCATGGTATAAGATCATCATGTATCAAGGAACATGTTACGAATCGAACTTGGATCACCCCTACTGATGGTACCTGGGAGTATTCGTACCATATAATCGTTATGGGAAAAGCATTATAGATTTCTTGATTGAAATCTGGAAACTTCAGAAGTTTATCTTATAAGCAACTTCATCGGGTGCATTTGACGACTAGTCGAATAGTTTTTGAGATACGGGCTAAAATCGATCCAAAAATTGCGATATCTCAGATACTTTGCATCCAATCATTAAATTAATTTGGTTTTTATACTTTTTGGATCAAAATTACCTCATCCACCGAGTTTCATCAAATTCCAAATCAAATTTTTTTTTTGCGATTTTCTCGATTTTATCAAAGGGGTACCCCTTAGAAAAATTGCAAAAAAAATCGAGAAATTTTGTTGTTTCCAATTTCGATAAAACTCAGTATATAAGGCAATTTTGACCCAAAAAGTAAAAAAATCGGGTGGATTTGTTGACTGGTCTAATAGTTTTTTAGATACGGGCTAAAATCGATAAAAAAATTGCGATATCTCAGATACTCTGCATCCAATCATTAAATTAACCTAGTTTTTATACTTTTTGGATCAAAATTACCTCATCCACCGAGTTTCATCAAATTCCAAATAAAATTTTTTCTTTGCGATTTTCTCGATTTTATCAAAGGGGTACCCCTTAAAAAAATTGCAAAAAAACCGAGAAATTTTTTTACCTCCAATTTCGATAAAACTCAATATATAAGGTAATTTTGACCCAAAAAGTACAAAAATCGGGTGCATTTGTTGACTGGTCGAATATTTTTTGAGATACGGACTAAAATCAATCGAAATATTGCAATATCTCAGAAACTCTACATCCAATCATTAAATTAACCTGATTTTTATACTTTTGGGATCAAAATTACCCCATCCACCGTGTTTCATCAAATTCCAAATCAAAATTTTTTACACCTTAAAAAAAATTTTAGAAAAAATCCCTTCTTACTGCTCACTTACGTCATCAATTCTGGCTTCTTGATCCAGCGGTTTGAGCTGTGCGTTGATTGATCAGTCAGCTTGAATTCTTATATATACAGATAATGGAAGTATCTGTATGATGTTCTAAATATTTTGAAAACGTTTTTGTACATAATAACTTTGCTCTAAGAGAGTATCTCTCGCAAGTTTGTTTCACTCCTCACATATATATCAACGAATAAATGGCGAAAATAAGAGGGAGTTTTTGTGTAGGTATATGTATTTGTGTGTGTACATAGGATGCTGAAATGTAAACAAATTCATACGTTTCAGGAAGGACATAGATATTATATTATATTAGACAGGGGTTTAGTTTAGTTTCTATATCATAGATATATATGTGTAATATATAATAATATATCATACATTACAATTTCTAAAAACTAAAATCGGGGGGTATTGGGGGACGCTTTAAATATACATATATGTATTATTATTTGAGGGATATATTATAGACGTTTGTGTGTGTGTGTGTGTGTGTGTATCCAGGACCAGTCAATGTGTGTGTAGGTTTTTTTTACCATATAATATCCGATCAAATTTCTGTGACGGTTTCTTTTCAAAAAAATTAGTTCTGCTTTTTATTTTCAAGTTGATTACTTAGGTTTTTCTAAATCAAAGACACAATATAATTTTATTTTGATGTTTTAATATCCGTTTTTGAATTCATAAGAAACAAGCTCTAAGAATACAAAAAAGGAAACACTATTAACTTTAAATTTGACGCCTCAGCAAGTTTGGTACATTGGCTATAGGAATGCATTTTATCCTTTTAAAAAAAGCAATTCAGTTTTACAATAGGTACTTCCTCCTTATCGTTAGTTTCATCTCTTGGACAATACAACGGCTTTCGACTTGGTTTAAATTTTATTTCATTTTTTAAAGTACAAAATTTGCAAATGTTCGAAAACTTTCCAGTTTTGTATTTTAGAATGAATTTTATAATAACTTTTAAAAAAAATATATTTGTAATTAAGTAAGGCTCAGCTCATGTCGGCTACTTACATACCCTGCGTAGCATTATTTTTGTGGTATATTCACTTTGAAATTTTTTTTGTAATATCGGCAAAAATGGGTATTTTTGTCTAAAAACTAGATTTTCCGGCAACTATTGTCGGTTTTCAAACTTTTTAAGTGCAGATTAGCATTCAGCGACTTCGAAAACCTCCAGAATAATAATATTTCTTGATATATTTGCTTTAATCGAGTAGCTAAAAATTGAATTTTCCGGTTGCTATTTTGAATTTTCACATTTTTATGATCAGATTCGGATTCAGCAACCTTGAAAACTTCCAGGACAATATCCTTATTTTAATAATTATATTTTTTTTTACTGTGCTTTATATTATCGGGGATCGAAATAAGAACTTCGGCTAAAAACTGAATTTTGCGGCCACCATTTTGAGTTTTCATATTTTTATAGCCTGATTCTAATTAAACGGTAACAGAAGCCCTTAGATTGGTATTTTGATCATTATTTATTATTTTTACTAAGTTTCGGGAACTCTGGGGCCTAAAAGTCAAGTTTCCGAAAAAGGAGAGGAAAAGGCTCACAAACTAATTTAAGGAGCTTTATCTATATGCAATTACAAACAAAACGAGATGTTGAACATCAAAATCGGTTTCTGGTCAAAATCGGTTGTTAGTTTTTATGTTCATTAATATAACACTATAATATAACATAGTATTTAAATAATTAAGCCTGTAAGTTGCCATATTTTATCATATTTTATTAAGCATTTGAAACATATTTTTATAGGGGTTGAAAGTAACCGCCACTGGCAAATTTTATCTTTTGTTTAACCAATACTATACATTTTAGATAGATATTATTATTATTATAAAATTTATTTATATAACTATCTCACTTTCACTGTAATGAAAAGTATATATAAAATAAAGTGAGATAGTTAAATGATATCGAATCAAACCGACGCCAAAACCATTTAAATTTACAGACAATTCTGACAAACAAAAATAACCACGGTTATCAAATTTCATTTAAATAATTCATTTATTGTCAATATTTACTGATTTAATTTTTTTTTTTAAATATACACGTACAAAATTTAAATATAAAAAGAATAATTATTAATGATGAAAATTTTATTTATTTTTTCTTATTAAATAAAAACAAAAGGTGAAAGTTTATTATTAATTGATAAATAATTAATGTATGTAGGTATCCTGTTGGAAACATCAAATCCTGATGGAGACTTTATTTCTACTCGAAATTAAATAATAGCAATACTTTGATCAGTAATTATATCCTGATTCATGCAATAATGATAGAATTTTATGTCACATTTCTTCGGAAAACAAACGATTTTCGAAGAAATGTTTTAAATTCATAATGTTAAATTTTGTATGAGGATTAACTTCCTATTTTAAGTATTATTATATATCCTCAAACATTTTAGGATCTAAATCAGGCTTGGGCAAATGTGACTCAGAGAAGTCCCTCGGACTCCTAACTTAAAATACGAATAAGACAGTGACAACCTAAAATACGAGTTAGACAGAGGGACAACATTTTTTTTTCTACTTATCTCATTACTATTAGAGAGCTAGCCGCCTAGCTTCCTCCTCTATGAGTAATGCGGACTTGAATAATGAGACACACAATAAAGTTATAACAATCGTAACTTTGACTTAAAATAACTCACCCATGCCTGATCAAAATTGACTATTAAAGAAACCAGGGGATCTAGGTTCAGTCAGATGTCAGAACATGATGACCTCCATCAAACTCTGCAATTTTTTGATTGCTCAATTACAAAACGAGCTACTAGCCATAATATATTAAAATGGTCCACTCTATATGTGGTTATCTGGTTCTTGGTTATACCCGATATCGTTATAAACGATTTTGACTGTAGGTAATTATGTATATGTTTATCAAAATGTAAGATCATCTTAACAGATTTATTACATAGACCTTGAATTTATTTTTAACATGCGATAATAATGTATTTCAGTTATCCTATGAAGAGTACCTACGATATTAAATATTTATGCCATGGTCGCTTTTTAATTGTTAATAAATCAAGTTTTTTTGTTTCATTTAGAGTACATCAAGTACTCCTAGAACATTAAAATGAATGTAAAATCATTTTTTACTACACACCAATCAATAAACGTTTAAAGTGATTGAATCAGGGCCATATTTAACCTTTTGGGGTCACATAAGTATCACAAAGTCTCTATGTAGATAAAGGATAGCTAAGTTAAATTCTAAAATTTATAAAACAAGATACAGACATAATAATTTATAAAAAATGCAGTGAAATATAGTTATTTACGATACTAGTGGGATAAAAGCATTTTTAATGTACGCCTGATAAATTTGCACAACAATCGTAGCACGAAGAGAAGTTGGGCAGCCGCAGAAGTACGTTAATAATGCGTTATTACACGTATATCGTACAAAACTTTATCTACGCCTCTAAAATGTGAAAATAATTAATAGTTATTATTTAAAATTAGTCTTGACTGAAAAAAAAATATATTAAAAAAATTACCATAGTAACTTGTTGTTAGTTTAAATTTTGACAGTAATTGGGGGTGTGGTAATATGAATTCATTACGAAACAAGTGCGGTAATGAACTCATTCCTACTCTATAGCGGTAATGAACTAATTTTCCCCACGCACATTGAGAAAAAAAACTTAGTTCTTATCACACGGGCGTAGATAAAATTTAATATTATGACAAGATTTCATAACGACCATATGTTACCAATAAAATGGAGAAATTGAATTTACAGGACCTTTAAACAGGACCTCTGACATATATACCTATAACAGAGGCCACCTACATTATTTTTTGTTAATATTTATTAATTAAATTACATTTATTATGTGGGTGGATTCGGTTACTTCGTTCTTACCCAAGCTACATCTCAAATTCTACCGCTTCATTAATTTTAATTTTAATTACTGCCGCTGCCTAGATTCGAACCCGCAACCTAAGTCTAAGTTAACAAACGGCCAAAGTGTAATCATCGTTGTAACTAAGTTAAAACAAACCCATAATAAAGAAAATAAAATAAAAACTGACATAGCAATAAGCTAAAAAGGTGTTAATAAGATGTGCAGACATAAAATCATTTTTCTGTTATCAAATTATCACATATTTTTAATATATTATAATTATATATTATTACTCATAATAATAATAAATGTATGTAAAAATATGATTATGATTATGATTATGACTATAAGGTCCATTATACGTTATGAATCCAGTAATAAATGAATATATCATCTCATGTTTAAAATCCTTTACCATCATGTAAGGCATATGATTTATTATCATTCGAGATTGTCATCATTTCAAGTCTGTTACACTAAGAGTAATAAATGTTATCTTTAAATGTATAAATTATTGTTTTTGAATGGGCAGTTTTAAAACAATGGTTCTAAGTTAAGTATTTTATTTCTGCTTCTTGGATGAAATATATCCTCATTAATCACAAGATTTGATGCACTTAGATCCCAAGACTGCCGATTCAATTTAAACTACAATCCTACATACTGACTCGCAGTAAAATATTGGTGTACTGACACGATCAAAATATAATATTTTCTTGTTTTACTGATACTTTAACTACTTCCTGGTGTACCCGATGTGTTGCCGCCGCAGAAGAAATGAATTTAAATAGTTACCTTCCTGCTTCAAGTTTAAAAACAAAGACTAGCGTGTTTTAGCTATCCTGGCCTCACTTATCTGCTCTTCATAACCGTTAGGTTAGGTTAAGTTATATTGGCTGCCCACGAAGGACACACTTAGGCTATAGAGCCCATTGTGATACCATATATGTGTTTTACCATCGTTCCGCTGATAAATTCATTTATCAGCTCCTCAATTTCAGAGGCTGAGTGCACCTTCTTCATGCATATACCATGCACTACACCAGCCCATCACAGCTATTAATTAAATTAATTTTGTTGCGAGGGCGGAAATCGAATCCGCTACCCTAACCATACCGCGGACGGAATTGTTTACACCTTAACCAACTGAGCTAATAGGGCTCATAACCGTTGCAATGTAGACAATTCCAAAATTAAAGACAATTTCACCACATGCTATCCTTCAACCCACTTCAATTCTTCGGTCTGACTTGGGAAATCGGACCCGAAGCTTGCAATTTAGTGTAGGCATTAAGTGAGAATGTTAAATTTTGCGATCTTTAAATTGACTCTTTAAAATCACGATGGTCATTAAAAAGTTTGACTACCACTGTGTACAAGAGTAAATTTTATTCCACTAAGAATAAAAAGAATAAAAATTAATTTTGTTTTTAATGTGACTTACATATGACTAGGTAGGATATGTATTTATAGTACCTACGTGATGTTGTAGTTATATAGATAGATACCTATGTAGATATAAACGAACATGTTATTGTACAAATATATATAACGTTGTAAACGTATATGTTATTACTTAGAAATGTAAACATATGTATACTACATTTATACCATATATATCATATTTGTTGAGTAGAAATGAATTAGTCATTAACGTAAATAACTAGACATAAGTTCCATTTTATTGCCTTAATTCGATCTTGGTTTAACGTTTAACACTTCATTTCTTTTAGAACACACTATTCATAATTCAAAATTACCATAAGTAACCTAACTTATACCTAATAACTACTATGATGGACAAACCTGTGGTGGGTCGAAGAATGTTCGATTTTTATTTTTCCCCTGGTGTATATGTGTATTGTAGGTTGCATTCCAGGAGAGAAGATGTTTAGTGTAGGTACTAAAGATTTATTTCAAAGCACAAACTTAAAAATTTCTTAAAGCGTGAAACGGTAAAACTGTTTCGCAAACATAAGTCTAAGTTTATAAAAATTAAAATTTAAATAAAATGATAAAACTAATTCTTCATGTGAATTTTGCGGATATCTGCGACTAGCAAATATCCACCTGCTTTGCTGAATAATTTCAACTTTAAAAACAAAAACTACCGTGTTTTAGGTCTCACTTTCCTCAACTTCACTTATCCTCTCTTTTGTTCACAATATGATACTTGCTGATAATGTAACTTTCTTCAGATGAAATAATTTTTAAAATCGGTTAAGTATTTTATTCAAAAATGACGAATATCAATCTCGATTCAAATCACCTACCAAAATAACTTTCTACCCCTTTTTAACCACGTTAGGTGATGAGGTTCAATAAAATACGAAACACGTCTACACGTTGGCCTATACAAACTTTGCCCCCGTTTTCACCCTCTTAGGGGTAGAATTTCGGAAAATCCTTTCTTGTCGGATGTCTATGTCATAAAAAAAAACACACCTTCACACAGTTGAAGGTCTCTACTATCAGAGGTTTAGTATGTGCGCTGATTCGCCAGTCAGTCAGTCAATTAATAATTCAGGTCAAAGCATTTTATAGGTTATAGATAACCTTTGAACTTCTGGCATGATGAATGTTTTAGTTATTTTTGGCGATTAAACATTCACACTAATTCCTAGTTATTTGCCTTATTGATTAATTCACTTATAACCCATAGCACAAGTATTAGACATTTTAATTTTAAATATTGCATGGTCTAATGAGTACGTGAGTATAAAAAATGTAATTATATTGTGAATTGATTAAATAAAGATGAATGGTAGTTTTTTTCTACGTATGATTATTTTTTGTTACTCCTAATCTTATTTTTATTTCAACCCATGTAGATAGTTTCATTAAAATTAGATTCCTAAAGTGGATTTTCAAGAACATGTTGCAACCCAGTTTTTGGAATGGTGACACATATTTTCTATAAGTTCAGCGTAGTTGTCACTCCTCTTATTTCCTAAGAAGTTTTTTGCAACAAGGCGAAAATCATCCTAGGCTTTTTTTCTGTACTTTCTATAACCGAGTCAAAGTTATCATCTTTAAATAAATTTCTTATATGAGAACCTACATATATACCTCCCTTGACCTTAGCGTCACTTAAACTTGGAAATTTCTGGCGGAAATATTAGCTAGTACTAAAGAATCATTTTAACATTTTTTTGTCCAGGTTGAAGTGTCTGACGATGGGGCCAGAACTTTTTTTTTACAATGCTCTTTTCTATCACGACTATCCCATTCGCAAATAAAGCAATAGAAGTGGTAATAAAGCAATTGGTGTTCATCATACTTAATCCGCAATAGAAGGATTTTATCAATTTTTTAAATTATAGTATTATTAGTTTCAGTGAGGCTAGAATCATTAAATTCAGAAAATGTCAAATATCGCAAAAACTTAAACTAATAAATCACTTTTACTTGTCAATTTATATTCAGCATGGGTAGTTAAGTAGAAATTTGTAGAAATTATTTCGAATACTTTTCCGTTGTAGACCAGTGTAATCAAAATATTAATTTGATAAATTCAAACAACAAACCACTAACGTACTTTAAATTGTTATATCCACATGAACAAGATTGGTAAACACTTAAACTCCCTGTAGTAGTGAAGTAAATATAAATAAAGAACATGTACATTACATATACATACATTAAACTCTTTCATATTATCATGCACAGGTAAAACAACTATAATAAAAATATTTAAAAAAAAAACGTATTTTTTTTAAGTGTTTCCGTAAAATGAAGTTAATTTTAACTTTTAAACTTAAAATTACCGTTATTACATATATTACAATAATATTCTGATATGTATATACTAATTTGATTATATCTTTGACAAAAATATATTAACAGTTATACTCTGAAAAGAAAAAAATGGCGTATTTTTGTTTATTACTTATTATTCGTGATTTTGTAGTTCCTAAAATATTACTTGAATTTTTTCATTTCAGACTTTCCAGTATTCGAACCGCGCGTGAGTTTTATAGGTAACGATACACTACTTTAATTATAGAATTGTATGGATGCATATATAATTGTATGTATTGCATTTATGACTTACATTGAAAATTTAATATTATTGTCTCATAAATTTAAATAAATAATTATGATAATTTATATATTTGAAAAATAATATTTGTGCAATTTGATTTCTTATTTTCACAATTTTGAATGCATAAAGTTTAATTAATTAGTGTTTTTCAATAATTTTAATTTCAATAATGTTTTGGAATTTGAAGAAACTCCGTGGATGGGGTAATTTTGATCCAAAAGTATAAAAATCAGGTTAATTTAATGATTAGATGCAGAGTTTCTGAGATATCGTAATATTTGGATCGATTTTAGTCCGTATCTCAAAAACTATTCGACCAGTCATTAAATGCATCCGATTTTTGTACTTTTTGGGTGAAAATTACCTAATATTCTAAGTTTTATCGAAATTGGAGATAAAAAAAATTTTTCGATTTTTTACAATTTTTTTAAGGGGTACCCCTTTGAAAAATCGAGAAAAACGCAAAAAAAAATTTTGTTTTGGAATTTGATGATACTAAGTGGATGAGGTAATTTTGACCCAAGAAGTATAAAAATCGGGTTAATTTAATGATTGGATGCAGAGTTTCGGAGATATCGCAATATTTGGATCGATTTTAGTCCGTATCTCAAAAACGATTCGACCAGTCATCAAATACACCCGATTTTTGTACTTTTTGGGTCAAAATTACCTAATATATTGAGTTTTATCGAAATTGGAGATAAAAAAAAATTTTGCGATTTTTTGAAATTTTTTTAAGGGGTACCCTTTTGAAAAATCGAGAAAAACGCAAAAAAAATTTTTGTGTTGAAATTTGATGAAACTCGGTTGGTAGGGTAATTTTGATCCAAAAAGTATAAAAATCAGGTTGATTTAATGATTGGATGCAGAGTTTCTGAGATATCGCAATACTTTTTGGGTCAAAATTACCTTAGGTATTGAGTTTAATTGAAATTGGACATTAAAAAAACCCCGCGTATAACTATTTTACATTCAACACTTCTTGGCACCTACTCATTAATGGTAAATATTTTCTGTTTTTATATTAAAGCTATGTTCTAATAATTAATTACAATTTTATATTTACAAAGTTGAGCTTATGAGCCACATTCATCTCATAACCAAGAGTAACCCAAACCGATGCCACCACTGCAACGCAATAATATCGGTGAATCACGTTCTTTCACAATGTCAGGGATACCAGCATCAAAGAAACAAAAATGGATTACCCTCGGAAGCCAAGGATATCCTCAATGATCCCAAATATTTCCCGAGTCTCTTAAGTTTATTAAGGACAATGACTTAATTATATGAACCCATTTTGTATTAATAATAACACATGTAAATAATGTATAAGTCTCTGCGATCGCTTATGACCTAGACGTTAAAAGCGACCTTAAATAAAATAAATAAAATAAAAAATAAAAAAAAGTTGAGCTTGTTTTTATAGTCATAATATGCTTGTTTACATATCTTAATAAAAGTATATTCTATTCTCTACTGTTGAATTCTTCAATGTTTTAAAAGCTTTGCTGCTGATGTAAAATGTATACCTACAAGAGATGTAAATTTATATGAATGATGGTTTTGAAAAAAAAACCGTTGGAACTTTTCTCAAAATTGTGTATTGGGCTAAAATATATCACTCTTTTTTATGACCAGACCGATAGATGGACAAACAACCCCGGAAATGAACTGATTTGGTGTTTTTATGAACATCTATACCAAAAATCTGTTAATAACATCAATATTTCTGAGCGTTACAAACTTGGGGCTAAACTAAGTGTACCTTGATATATAAAAGGGTATAAAAATCGATTACAAAAAATTATCTATCGTAACTACTAATTCCTTAAGTTGGAAACTAAATATTTCAAGGCTATTGTTAAAAAAAACAATACAATAAAACCAACATTAAGTATGAGCATCGCATATTTAAAAGTAAACAAACATGTATGGTAATTAAAATATTAGATTGTAATTTTTTGTGCAGATTTTTATTACCGCATAATTAATTTAGAGGTATATAATATTAATAAAAAGAATTCAATGCATGTTGTAATAAAATTAAAAAAAAAAAAAAAAAAAAAACAATATAATAAATCGCTGAACAAACTAATTAACTGAAAAATTTTAATATGCCTATACTTGTATTAAAACAACAACAAAAAAATTTAACACAATAGCTCATATATAAAATACTGATTTTTTGTGAATATTTTCACACCTACAGTGAAATCTCTTTATTACAATTACTTGCTGATAATGTTGCTTTATATTGGTGAATTAATTTGTAAACTCGGTCCAGTATTTTAGTTTATTCGCACCGTGCGCGAGTTTCGTTTCCATGGTAACGATACCCTACTTTAATTATATAGAATTGTATGGATGTATATATAATTGTATGGATAGCATTGAAAACTTACATTGAAAATTTAATATTATTGTCTCACAAATTTAAATATATAATTATGATAATTTACATTTGAAAAATAATATTTGTGCAATTTAATTTCTTATTTTCACAATTTTTAATGCATTAAGTTTAATTAATTGTTTTGTGTTTTTCAATAATTTTAATTTGACATATTCTATAATATTAACATGTAAAGAATTGCAAATTAGTCATAACAGCCCCCTTTATCACCAAAATTTTTCACTGGAAGCGCTGGCATCGATTTTATTGTCCCTACCATGACTACGCACACAACGAATATATTACATACAAACAAATTAACAAATAGTCAAATTTTTTCTCTTTATATAAATAGTATAGATAAAGAGAATGGTATTGGATGGAGAGTTTCTACAGAGCCATTGTGACGGGAATGGTTAATCCACGAAAAATTAGCTCTTTAGCCCGGGAGTCATCATTCGTCCTAAGAACGAATAAACGCTGTAGAATAATAAACGGATTAGACTTTCACTTTTCGGTTTTCACTGACTGTAGAAGAAGTTGGGTACAGTACAGTCTTTTACGTCTTTTCATGATGCTAATATCATAATTCTGAGATAAAAGAAGAAATTACTTTCACAAAGCGTGTAGAAAAATTAAATAACATTTTTTAAATCTTTTGTTTTTTTGTTAAAATTATAAAATAAATAGATTTTACTGCAAGTTACTATTACAAAGTGTATAATAGAACAGGTAAATATGGTAAAATGAAATTAATTTTAGTTTCTTTTCAATGTGGTATATTTCGAAAAGTCGAAAATTATTCAGAAAAGTTCAAATAGGTAGACATAAACACCGCATATAAAACTTCAAACAAGGGTTGTGTTTGGTGTAAACCTGGAATGTTTGAAAATTAGTGGCTTTGAAAAAAACTTTTAGTTCCACCTGGAATAATCCGACATTGAAAATAAATTTCCCAATACTTGTAATTTTATTACCGGTGCGAAGTTTTGGAAATATTAGGTATTGACTATTAGGTACAATAGTTATATGAAATCATTCAGCATTCTATTTAAAACCAAAACGTACTTTGGAAATACAGATTGAAATAGAAATTTACAGTTGAAAGCGTTAGAAAAAATATTCAAGTGTAGTTTAATTAAATTCAATTAAAAATATTAAGTTTTTACGATTTTATCATAGCACCGATTTTACCATTTTTACCTTAATTATAGGTATGATGTATGTAGATAAAGCCGCTACTGGTATGTATTTATAAAATCATTTTAATTATATATTTTAATTATATTTATATAATATAAAAATATATATTTTATGATTATATTTATTTATTTCCAAATTTTAAATTTTGTTGAAAAAAAAAAGTGCTGTAATAAAATTCTAAATAACTAAATATGTTTTCAATTTTTTTATGAGTGTTTTAATTGTTAGATTTTTTCATGTTGTTTTTATACGATAACTCGTAGAGACTATTGTCGTCATTGGATTTGATTGTTCTGATAAAAATAATTGTGTTAATTCAGTTTTATGTTACATAATCTTTATGCATTTGTTCTATGTACGGAAGTTGTCAAAATAAAGTTATTGACGATACAATACGCGAAAATTAACTGACACGAAGTTTGCATATATCAAAAGGTTTGTAAAATGGGTAGTAGGTGCACGTGGAATTTTGCTTATTAAGAGTTTACAGTCATATTTATACGATCAGAATATATTCTAGCAGCCCATACTCCCTTTGCTGGTAAATTTCAACATTAAATACAAACACCACCGCGGTGTAACTTTTACTTACCCCTCTTTGTGATAATGAGTTTTAATTTTTTGGCACGGAACACGATTAAATCGGAAAAAAACACGCAAACTACGGAAAAATGCTTTAGCCAAAAGTTGTAAAGTGCAGTAGGTAGAGGACAATCGTGTTCATGAATTTATCCGACAATTATCGATATACTTTGGTATTTTCTTTCGATTAAATGCAATAATGACATATTTATAAGCCGCATTTCCTTCGAAAGTTAACGTTTTTCGAAAAAATGTATTCAACAAAAAATGTTATTTTTTTAATGAGGATCAACTTTCTAATTTAAAGTGTTATTCTATCTCTTACCGTTTAGAATCTAAATTCGCATTGAATAACTAGGTCCAATCTGATGCCAGAAAATTATGTCCTCCATCATACTCTACAATTTTTGTTTAAGTCATTTTTTGATTGATTAACACAAAATGAGCTATTAGCCATTATAGAATAAAATGACCCACCCTGTATACAGATTAAAGATCAATAATTATATCTAAAGAATTTTATCTTCTAGGTCTACCACGAGACCTATAACTTATAATATTTTGTGTGAGCAGGAAAATCCATAGCTGTGATAGATATTTTGAATTTTTTCGACTTAGCAACAAAAATTTACTAACACAAAAAAACCCATATGTTGTAAATTGACTTTCAGCATTCACTGACTATTATATTCGACTAAAACCCGTGAACAATGACTATAATAATCATTAAAATGATGATGATGTTCTTGATGGGTCTGTTTGATAATAATGGTGCGTACTACATTATGATTGGATGTTGGAAGGTGGAGAAGCCCCACCTTCAGCAATATACAAGCCTAGCCTAGCCTAGCCCCATAGTCTATTCTGGTTGTTGGCTGATGGTTGTTCTGGTTATGGGTCCACTTCGTACATGGATAACATGTATATGTTGTGTATAGTAATGTTCATATGTATTTTATTTGTATGCGTATGTTACATGTAAAGGCATTTGTGCATCATTCATACATACAGACAAACACACGAACACACCACAGCTGCGTTCGTTCGAATGTAAAATTATTAGAATATTTATTCATAGATTTATGATTCAAACTTTATCTCTGTATAATAAATAGTAGTTTAAAAACACTAAAAAAATACGCTTTTGTAACCAGCTAAACTGAAAAATAGAAAATAATTCAAAATAAGTACGATTTAAGATATTTTATAATGATTTTTAACTTTTATAAATTATTTACTAATAGTTTAGCTAGTTACAAAAGCGTGGTGTTTTTAAAATATTATTTATTAATATTATGGAATGTTATCTGCGCTTCCACCATCAAAGGTTTTCTCCTTAATCGTAAATCTTGAAGATCCCGATCAGAATAATTTGATAATCTTATTAAATTATTTTATTTTTATTGGTTCTTGATGCGTGTGTAGAGTTTTAATTCAATACGACGTTTTGAAGTGGGTGAAAATCACGTCCACAGATTTCGTTACATAGATACATACATACATAGTGCTAAGGTACAACAACGGGCACCTAACGACTCTCAATTAGGCCTCATTTACTATAAATTAACCAAAATATAGTACAGGATCAAGGTGCCCCATTTGCTTCAAAGGATGCTGAAAAGTTGTTCAGTTTTGACGATAGTGGAAGAAAATAATCGGGGTTTTCGAGTTACGATTTTGGATGTAGTTTAATAACAATTTAGAGATGATTCTGAAGATGACGTTTGAAACCAGGTCGTCATGGTTACCAGGTGCATATGGTTTCATTTTTAATAGCATATTCTTTTTCAGCAATTCCAAAAACTTCCGACTAACAAAATTAGGTCAATTTTGGTTAATTATTTTCTAAATTATTTTATAATAACCTTATAAGACGCACTTTTGAAAATCGATCCTGGCGATGCAGAAAATAAGTGCGTAGTTAGCATAAAATGCAAATAGGTAACAAATTTTAATCGCAATTCCCGGTATCTTTCCCGAAAAAAAATAGCAAACCGGTTTTAGTGCTCTATCGGTCTCATCTATGCTGCCTGATTTCAATTCTATGGTTGGTCACTCATAACTTGATGGGATTACGTGTGGCAGATCTTCTTTCACGACTGCGTCTGATCAAAACTGTGTAACCATATCTCTTCTGTATAGCTCATGAGTTCTATGGACATGATGATATCTATTGTCTGTGTATATAGTATGTGAATGTATTATAAACGAGTGAATATTTTAGTTATCTATGGTTGGTTGAATATGTGATGTACCTAAACCTAAATAACAACATATACAATGTTACATGTTACATGTTACATCCGTGGTATGGTGTGATGGTGTGCTATATGTAACAACCGATGAAGATAATAATAATAACACCATCACACACACACACACACACACACACACACACGCACACATACAACCTCCATACATTGTCTATTAGGTCTAGAATCAGGTGTAGTATTTGATAATCATTTCAGAACACCTTCAAAGGACTTCGCACTTCAAACATTGGATTTGAATTTTGAAAAAGGCTACATATTAACGTTTATAATGCCAAAAAAACATCTCAAACCATTTTGTTAAAGAATTATTCGTAAAAAAGTCAAAAATAAGTTTTACATATTAGCACATTAATGCCATAGACAAATCTAGGCAAATCTAGACATTTTTTATACAGATACTAGCTGTACTCCGCCACACTTCGCTGTGGGATATTATGGTTGCATAGAAAAAGATGAGAAGTATCTAGTAAATTTTATGAAATTTGATAAACACCCGATAAAAAAGTTCACAACTTTTAAACGGTCGAACTGATTTTCATGTTACTTACAGTTTTTTTAATGTAATTTTCATGTTACTTACAGTTATAAACACATTATGCTCTCTTATATAAGTATATTTGAAAATCTTTGATCATTCATCAATCCCACTATGCATGCCATGCTCTTTTATTTGATACCCTACCACTTGGGTATATTTAAAATGTGTCCATGACAGGAAAGAAAAAAATTTAGTAGATATTTTATAGAACCGTAACTATTAGTAGTGCTGTATCAAATATTCATTCTATGATATTTGATTTTCTAAGAATATCTTTTATACTGTATTTCATTTAGATATCTGTTAAAAAATTCAAGTTTCTATTTTCAATGGTTTGCCAATTTCTACCGGTTCGAAAATTACATATATAGCTTTATAACCACTGTTTCAAATTTTTCGTACAACGATAAAATATCGTTTCAAATTTTCGATTAACAAAGAGGCACAATATATTTCTAACAACAGATTTCTAATTCATAGTAAGCGCAATATTGATGAATTTTCATTGAGAAAGTTTTCAAGTTAGAAAAGTTTTCGTATAAAAATATTGCAAACAATGAATAAATTATATTCATTCATTCCAAGCTTGTTGTATATTTGCAAACCTCCCGAAAGAGAAGTCTCCGTTTAAAAATTATCGTTGATTATCAAATTCTACGTCTGGTGCTAGACCTGTATATATATATTCATTATACCTCTATGAATATAGAAGTACCTTTTATCTTGTCATAAAATTGTATCCATACGTCTGTTAAATATGGTGTAGTGATTTTATGTGGTTATACAAATTGATAAAAATATCATATTTCACTAAATTATATAAAATATATTCTATATTAGGAGGAACGAACGGCTTTTAAAATGGTCTGCCGACCGTTAAGTAAAAACAATTTACTACTAATTTACTACTAATGTATGACGCTTAGTAAAAGAGATAAATTGGGAGAAAATATTAATTAAGTTAGTTCTTGAAGTATGAAAATAGTTCTATGTAAAAATTGAGACTTTAGAACTAAGCAATCTGTAATTACTCATCAGAATTTTATAAAAAAGATAATCAAATATAATTTTAAGATTTTGAAAAGCTCAAAAAGTTAATTTATTTGTGTTAGTTTTCAGCTTTCAAAATAATCTTTCTGGAGTTTTTCAAACATTAAAAAACTCAAAAACGATGAACTTCAAAAAACGTCTGATATCTTTATTTGACTCCAAGATCGAAATAAAAAAATTTTCTTTGTATAAACACTTTTTATGGAATTTTATTGATAATAAACACGCCTGTGATGTTTGTCTATCGAAAAGTGCTCACGTACATGTCCTAGTGAAAATCGATTTTAATCGATTTTGCTGGCAAGCGTATACCATTATTGTCGTACCGTCGATTTGCTTAAAATTTACTGTTGGTAGTATAATGCCTGGTTCGTTTGAAATAGAAAACTCTATATGGAAGGAACCAACAAATGTTTTTATTATATTCGAAAGATTTTTAAGTTCTTATTACAGAGATTTTTATAAAAGGACTGTATTATAGCGTATAGGGTATAAGATGTTTTTTGGTGTAACAAATTTGATATAAATAAATCTTTAAGTGACAATGAATTCTTAAATAAGAATGTTTTTAATTTTCTTTTCAATTGTAAATCGAAATTTGTCTTTCTATGTGTACATAAATAAATAATGATAGTTTGCTAAGTAAATTTAGGGTACATCTATAAAAGATGGATGTATGTATGTATATACAATACAGTCATATACTACATTATAAAAGGTATTTCAAGTGGTTTTTAATGACATTATTTTGTTACATTTAAAATTTTTTGAATATTATAGCCTAGATGTAGGGTAATGTGTGTTAGGCAGAATCGTTTGTGTTTTGGATTATTCTTGAAAGTTTCTTGAAAATTTCTACCTAGAAAGTATCACAAATCTTGTACTATGCATTACAAATTTTATCGAAAATATATTTAATATTTAAATTGTCCAAATACATAGTGTGTAGGAATAAGAGTGTGCTTAAAAAACGCATAAATGTAAATTTTTGTTGTTTTTATTACACTTTCCCTTATATTTATATGACATTGTCAATTGCAATATATTCTGAAATAGTTAATGTAATGAATGTTATTGCATCAAATTGTAAGCAACGCTATTATCTAAATTATGAGAGCTGTATATTTCTGGATAGATGTTTTTTCGTCAAAAAGAATACTACAGAATGTTCTGAAATTATTGATTAAGAAAACAAGTAATTGGAATCCGGCAGATGTGCTTTTTCTTGTGTCTATTTTTTTTTAAATATTCAGCCCGTCTTGTAGTCGATTTCCTATCAAAAACAACACAGTTCCAAAACAAAAAGGCAGGTTTTGTGTAATTAGTTTCTTTTAATTGTTTTTTTCTCTCTCGATACTTTATTTATTTCTTTGCGTTGGTAATTTTAGGTCAAATTTTTTTTTTCATTTTTTATTGCGCGATACTGTTAGCATATCTGTGTATTGGTAATTCTGAAAATTTAATTTATTCATTTAAGAAGTCAAATACTTGTTTTATTGTATAAAAAAATATGTGTTATAGCTACTTTAACTTTATACTTTACGAATTAATTTTAATATTAGTTAAAAAAGACATAATTCTGATTTAGTAGTCAATCCACTATGTGCGCTCATTACCCACAGTATGTTTGATCTAGATATTTAATATAACATAGCATAAAATGTCCTTATACTTACTTTAAATTGTATATATTATGTTTAACTACTGATAACTCAGAACTAATTTTTGGAATGAAAAAACATAAATTTTGTACAAAAAAATACAAATTGACAGATTGTAAAATATTTTTGAATATTCTCAAAATTCATGGCAAGCTGAATCGATTAAAACAGTTTTAAGGTAACCTACATGTTGGATTTTGGGGTCGTTCTTATTTGTTGCCTCCCGACCAGCAAATAAATCATAACGTGCGATAAGGAACATAGTTCTAATAGTTCCAAAAACAATATTGTTGTAAATATTATCTTTCTATTGACGTATCCAGAATTATTTGGAGGCTGTCAATCTTAGCATAATACACCATCTATGTCAATGCTACTTTGTAACATTCTGTATTCATATTTTGATATTTGGTGATGATTGCTGCTTTTCATTGTTGTTTTCATGACACCATATGACGTCATTATTATTTTATGATTGTTATAATAATAGTTACGTACTTTAGAGAGGGTGTACTTTATGGTTTGGGTTATTTCGATTAAGTGTTATTTTTTTTGTGGTGTGACATTGTGAAGTGCACTCTATCTTGTCAAAAAGATACTACACATAGTGTACAAATAACATTATCAAAACTGTTGTTGCTAAACATTGTTACACTTTTTTTTTCGAATTGTTATTGTATCGTACGTCATGGAAAAAATCCTTATATACGACAATGTTAACATGAATGAGAGATCTATTATTTTTGTACTATTGTTGTAGATGTCATATCAATACCACACAATTATGAGTGGAGTGTGGACACTCAGGACAAGACAAGTAGGATATGAGGTAGATGAAATGAAAATTTATTGTCAAAATCAGTTGTCATCATTATATACCAAATTTTAATGAGAATTATTTCAAAAATACAGAAAAAGAGAATGTCTTTTCATAATCATATTATTCTGGTAATAATAAAAATAAAATTATACCTAGATTAATAAAAATGTTTTACAAATACTTATAGAATTTATTTTCTACGTTTAAGTAAAGTTCCAAGAACGTGGTTTTTTAGTTTTTTAAACTATTTACTTTTTTTATTATCTACTTTTTAGTTCAGCTAACTACAAAAGCGCGTTCTTCAGTTTTTTAAATTATTATTAATATTATAGAATGTTATCTGCGCTTCCACTATCCCATCAAAGATTTTTATTTAATCGTAAATCCTGAATTAAATTATTATATTGTGATAGGTCCTTGATAAGCGTGCAAAGTTCTTTATATCCGCCGAATCATCGCCGAGTAAAAACTTCTCATGGTGGAAACGT
Source organism: Chrysoperla carnea (assembly GCF_905475395.1). Lineage (NCBI taxonomy): Eukaryota > Metazoa > Arthropoda > Insecta > Neuroptera > Chrysopidae > Chrysoperla > Chrysoperla carnea. Next base: position 20,395,962 of record NC_058338.1, read on the forward strand.
GAAATTCGGAATTAAGATTCTACATACAATGCATATAACCTCGTACAATGTATGTGAACATCTGCAGCGATGTCTAAAAAAGGGTGCTTTCCACTACGTAATCTAACTTTTTGTGGAATTGATCTAATCTGGATCATATCAAAAAATAAATTTTGACGATAATATAATTTAAATTAAAAAAGTTTTTCATTGTTTTTATAAATTTTTAATTTCTTATTAAAATCGTTTTCAATTTAATTTATTAATATTATTTATAATATGATCATATATATTATCTACGGGTCGGAGGTAGTACCCAAGGTCGAATTTACTTTGAATCAATTGTGGCTTCTCAGCAGACATTGAAATGAACAAAGATATTTTATCAGAATGCAGGTAACTTGGATTCTGATTGAAAAAAGGCAACTGTTATGATTCTGATAATCTATTTAGGTTAGACTAGGTTATATTGGCTGCCCAAGAAGGACTCACTTAGGCTATAGAACCCATTGTGATACCATATATGTGTTTTATAACCAATTCCGCTAATAATTTCATTTATCAGCTCCTCAATTTCAGAGACTGAGTACACCTCCTTCATGCATATACCATGCACTACACCAGCTCATCACAACTATTAATTAAATTAATTTTTGTTGCGACGGCGGGAATCAAATACGTCAGTTGCATAGCTACAGATTTACTGCTATAAGCATGTTTGCGCGGGCACAGCATATCGGTAACACGAACTGATAACATTTTCCCCTACCAAAAAGTGTCCAACAAAAAACTTAGTTTTGAGGAATAACATTGCTATAAACAATAACAATTCTCATTGTGGTATTTTAATGTAATACTTTTGATCCTAGGTACTACACCTTTCCCTGTATAATAACACTAAAATGTATAAAAGATAAAAAGTAAACATAGAGAATACTAAATTGAAAAGTTTAGAAATTAAATTGTTTAAAATAAAAATTGTTTTTCATCAATTATCCAATCAGTGAATTGGTTATACACAATATACATAATACATATATACATATAGATGTATATTACAGTGTATACATATACTGTGGAATAGAGTAAATAATTAAAAATTCTATTTCATTTTAGGATACAAAAACATAATAACAAATTTAATACATAAATAAATTTGTAACAAATAATAAATATTCAACAAATAAAACAGTTGTACTTGAAAATAAAATATTTGGCAACTATAAACATTTACCAAACAGAACGTAACCTATATAACAACAGTAGGTAGGTATATCTATATTCTGTATGTACAAGAATGCATAATAAATATTGTTTATGTGTCTATTAAGTTGGCAGTAATGTTTAGAACAGACATAGGCAAACGTGGCTTAGAGACGACACTCATACTTCTGAGTTTAAAATACGAGTAAGACAGTGACAACCAAAAATACGAGTAAGACAAAGAGACAACATCTTTTTTTCTACCTATCTCATTACTATAAGAGAAATTGAGATAGGTACACGAGTCGTATACCCGTCTCGCTTCCTCCGCTAAGAGCAATGCGGACTTGGATAAAAAGAAACACAATAAAGTTTATGGTACCCAATAAAGTTATAACAACAGTGACTTTGACTTAAAATAACTCGCCCAAGCCTGGTTTAGAACAAAATCTAACACGTTACTCCTACGTTACATAGATGGCCTTATATAAGAAAAGTTGCCCTCAACTTACGGCTAAAATAGGTATATTACACAATGCTGAAACTGGAAACACTGGCAAAAAGTTAAATATTTATGATAAATGAAATATTACACATAATCTTTATGGATGCCGTTAGGCTAAAGGCATTACTGATGTAGCAAAACTTTTTCAGACATACCAATTGATTTATTCAAAAACATGAAACATGAAAAAATGCACTGATAAACATCTGAAGTATTTCTGATCACGTAAATACGTTATTACAATAATATAATTAATGCAAAAACGTTTTGTACAAGAATCCTTGAAGCTGGTTGTATATCTTGTTCATATTTGAGCTTAATCGATTCATAACTTTTTTAGTTTTTGAAGCACATTCCTTTCCATCCCTATTTCAACCCTTTAAAGCTTTTTTTGAATTAAAAATTAATATAATAGCCTATGTGTTAAATTATCTGTGTTTCATCAAAATTTCAATCCAAATTTCATCAAAATCCGTTCAATATTTTTTGCAAGAAAGAGAGTAACAAACATCCATCCATCCATCTATCCAAACTTTCACGATTACAATATATATCAGATGTATTATGGAAAATAAAAAATATTGGAATAATATATTCCAAATATTTGAATATGATAATTTCTTCAATTCGCTTAAATTAAGTAAAAATGATAAACTATTCGATTTTTCTTTACGTTTTCAAGGTTCCATCGTGCATCTACAAGATTCATAATTATGCAGAGGTTTTTGGGAAACTCTTAAAGAAGATAATGTTTTTTTTTTCAAATTGCAGTAGAATGCTTCGTTAGCGATTGCGCACGGCTTTTCGGAAACTCATATTTTTGCAATTTGAGATCAGAGACCAGATTTCCTGCGATTCATACAAACTGAGAAATCAAACGGCGAAAAACGCGATATTTTCGCTCATAAAACCGTGTTTTCCCGTAAATTTTCGATCGGATTTATCTTCAGCTAGTCTCATTTTTTTCGTTTTTTGTGTAAGCTCTAGGACGCTATATTTTTTGTTTTTTATTAAAATATTTTTCCGGTTGTTTTTTTTTTTTTTTTTGCAAAAAACCTGATTTTCGCTACTTTTCTAAGCTTTTCGATGGTTTTTGAACAAATTTGTATCATAATTTCCCGTTTAAAAACCGGATGGGAGAATTATTTTAAAATCTGAGGTAATTTTCTACGTGTTTACTGCACTGTCAAAATATTACAGAAATGAATTGTTTTTTTGTACCCAAAAACCACTGTGTAATATCCGCAACTGTACTGCGGACACCTATATTTGTAATACTTATCGATTATAGTATATTATAGTTATAGTATTTGTAATCGGTTTCAGTCTTCTCTGTTACATCTTTACTCAATGGATCAAATCGAAGGAACTTGATCACAACCCTCTGATATCTTTATTCACACGGGGTATTTAGTATCTATAACAGTAACAGACAAAAGTAAGCAAGGCATCAAGTGAACGATTAAACAACACACAGATATATAATAAATTGAATATAGGAACACATCCATCTACATGTATGTATGTGTATTTAATAAAACACACATACACCGTGTTCTGTTATTAACTGCAGAAACCTAACTTTTCAAAATAAGCTCATCAAGAGCAACAAAAAAACTCTTTTCCAAATTTCGATCTGAGCCTTAATTTGGGAGCTACAGGTATGAAAAAATTGATAAATTTTATTATTCACTGACTGTCATTGGATAACCAGTAGCCAATGATAATCAGAAGATATTAGTAAATTTTTTTTAAATAATATTCAACTGAGGTAGGGATTTTTAGAAATTATAACATGATTTGATTCGTTTATATTATTTTGCAAAAACATCAAATTATTGTACTTAAACAAACAAACTATGTGACAATGGGTGTGGTTTGCTTGTTTACGTCCAATGATAAATTGTTTACTTATAAGTATTATTATTTTCTCAGAATAATAAAAAACAAAAAATGTATAAAAATATTAAATTGTCCCACTTTTTATAATTTAAATATTTTTATTCTATTATTCTTAGAAAATAATAATACTTATAAGTAAACAATTTATCATTGGATCTAAGCAAGCAAACCACACCCATTGTCACATAGTTTATTTGTTTACGTACAATAATTTAATGTTTATGCAAAATAATATAATCCAATTATAATTTCTAAAAATCCCTACCTCAGTTGAATATTATTAAAAAAAAATTTACTAATATCTTCTGATTATCATTGGTTACTGGTTTTCGAATGACAGCCAATGAATAATCAAATTTATCAATTTTTGTCATACCTGTAGCTCCCAAATTAAGGCTCAGATCGAAATTTGGAAAAGAGTTTTTTTGTTGCTCTTGATGAGCTTATTTTGAAAAGTTAGGTTTCTGCAGTTAATAACAGAACACGGTGTATATATAGTCTGAAGTTAGTATTAAAACGGAATAATATTTTATTTATATTTATTTTGTTGTAATAATATTTATTTATATATTTGTTTAACTGTTGATATTTGCAAAACTATTGTACCGAAATTATAAATGTTGGAATTATTTTTTTAGTGAAATGATACACAAAACTACACACAAAACATACACACACTTAAATATTAATTCAATTATGTAAATAATTACATTATATTTATTATATCTATATTATTATGTGCTTTACCATGATTTTGGTTTTATACTTTCAAATCCTTTATATCATAGAGCTACTCTCTTCTATTTTATATCATACTAGCTTTATATATACTCATTATAGAGAGGGGGGGGGGTTATAAGTAACGTTATGATAATTAATGAATACATTTTTTGTTTACGTATATTTTTTCAGATTTAAGGAGATATGCAAAGATTGAAAAATACTAAAGATTTCAATAAAACTTTATAAATACATTTTTTGATAATTATTTTATCGTTCAAAGTGGGCTGAAAAATTGATGAATCATTTACGTTATCTTTTTCAATTGGATATTTCTATATCAAAAAATCTAGAGAGTGTGATAAAAAACTATCTAAAATATTTAGACGATCTTGTAGTTTATAATAATATCATAAAAATATAAGGTTGCCGATGATATAAAAACAAAATTTTAATTTAATTATGAGATCATCGAAGATTAATCATTTGGTGAACAGAGACGACTATAGTTAGAGTATTGATGATTGAAGAGCGATATCTATATTATCAAATTTATAAGCATCACATCTTATAGATGCTCAATATTATTCATATAACAATTGACACACCACTTCTCTACTATTTTGAATTTAAATTCATGTGGATCTCAAAAAAGCAAAAGTTTTTAAATAAAATTTGGTTGAAAAATAATATTAATCAAAGGAAATTTAATTTGACTAAAAGAAAAGCGTAAAAGAGTAAGAGAAATGGCTTTTTAAAAACTATAACAAAAAATGATCTGTCAACTTTAATTTAAATAAAAGAAATCTTGATTCTTTTGAGGAAATTTGTAATACTGCTTTGTGAAAAAAGTACGGCAACTTTTCTATTATTTAATTATTAAAGTATGAATAATTTCTCCCTGTACTATACTTATAGCTGTAAAAAATTTCAATTAAAATCATAAACATCGGTTTAATTGCTTATTATAGTAGGTATATAGAGCTTTTTATTTTTGCAGTTCGTGTATGAAAAATTTTCTAGAGATAACATTATTTCAGCTGAATCAGTTATTATTTTTGTTAGGGAATAATATATGGTAATATGATGTATTCAATACGCGAATATATGTGATATAGAAATTGTCTAGTCTAGCATTAAAACCGGATATACCGTATGGTAATTAACAAATGAAAAATCTTTACGCTTTTTTAAATTTTAATTTTAGAAATGGAAATAATAGATTTTCCCCTTTAAAAGGTTTTTATTTCGAAAAAAAATTCAAAAAATTAACAACACAGCCTCCTTGTAATTCTCTACTCATAGAAAACATAATTTTTTTTGTCCATCATCTAAGGAAACTAAAATTTTGTGAAAGTGAAATCTTTAAAAAATTCCCGGCACATGTTTTGAGTATGGAACCCGAAACTTTCTATGACAGAATTTATCATCGGAAACTCTGGAATCTAGCATCTAGTAAAGCGACAAAAGTGTTGGAGGAAAGCTTGCTTCTTGCAGTCCCTACCCTAAATGTTTTGCGATCCAAGGTACTATCACATACTTTATTTAGTGGACATGAGACAGCTGGCCAAATTTTAGAAAATTCCTTTTCATTTTACAAAAATTAAATAATACTTTTTCATATGTCAGTTTGATATGATTCATTCGTTCTAATTTTCTCACAGTTTGGCCAACATTAATATACTTTTCATATCAGAAGCGAGAAAATGAGTCACTCTAAACTGTCACCTTCTTAAGGCCTACAGATACGAAATCTGAAGAAGCGTTAATAATTAAATGTATAGATTTTTACTACCATTTTTAAAAATCAACACAAAAACAACTTAAATGACGAAAAAAATAAATAATTAAATTGATATATCGTAAAATTTTGAACACAAAATTTTTAAGAGAAAGTTTCGAGTATGATTTAATTGAAAAATATAATTTTAAAATTGAAAACGTTTTATTATAATACGTCTCAGCTAAAATAATAATAAGAAGAAAATATCTTCTGCTGAAGTGAAAAAAAAAAAGATTCACCATGGAATGAATCATACACCACTATGTACGATATCTTTCGTATATTATGGTGATGGTTCCAGATGATGTTACCGAGCGAACGAAGAAAATAGAAGCACAACATTGACGAAGACGAACTTGTTACTTTGTTATAATTTGTTGTCAAGAGAATTTTCAATGTATAAAACTTCGTTAGTTCTTAGAATGTTTTCTACAACAAGAGGATAAGAACATTTTTGTAACAGTGTTATATAGTATGTGCTGCAGTGCTTCTTGCCATATAAAATCTAAAGAAAATATATACTTTAAATACAGGGTGGTAAACAAAAACTGTTACAAATTATCATCGAAGAATTTATCAGCTATTTAATTATCACCTAGAAAAGTGAAGTTGATTTTTAAAAATCATTACTTGTATTCAAGATATGAATGTTTAAAATTCCTAATAAAATAAAGAAGAAGATATCCCCTAGTCATACTTGGGTATCGCCAGAGATTATATATACAACTTTGTTTTGCTAAAAGGAGATGGGCAACCTTTGAATGCAATCTTTAATTGCTTATAACTTTTTCGTTTCTTAATCAATTTTAATTTCACTTGTAAATTTTGTCATGGTATCAAGTCTGGTTTTACATTTTTATGGGTAATACGGCCATCTGACATCAGGATTATCCCCTTTAATGTTAATCATCTGTTAAAACGGTGACAAACTGAACATTTTTAGTCATTCTTTCCCGAAATATATAGACATTTTTAGAAGATTAACCGAGAAAGGTGGGAGAAATTTATAAATCTTAGGGGCTATACATTAATTATGCAAGCATGACGATTTTTGACACATTGGTTCCCCATTTTCTCAGAACTACGTCAGTTTAACGACTATATGATTTATTATGCTAACGCCCCAATTTCTAAAGTTTTCGTAAATAAAAATAGTGTAGATTACACTGAAATGAAGCCACACACGAAGTGCCGTGAGTGTGTACTCCACGAAGTTTCGTGAGTGTGTTGGTCACGAAACTATACTCCCTTTGTACTGTAGACTAGATGGAGTGCTGAATATGAGAATAGCAAAATATTCAAAAGACCAGCGTCCAAATTTATTAAACGTACGCGCGTTGTACAGTTTGGTAAATGCGATGAGCGTGTATTTGATGAATTTTTTGACATTGCATGGAGTAAAGTGGTATTTGATAGCTATATTTGACGTAGAAGCTTGCTCACATGTATTAACAAGGTATATTAAATGAAAATCGAAGGCCAGAATTGTTGCACAAAACTTGTTAAATTTGTTTGATCGTGTATGGAGCCCTTACTATAATAATGTTAGCAAGTTTCATCTTGTAAAATGTAATACCAAGTATATAAGAATTCAAGTAAGCGTACAATAATAAATGAAATGACGGGATGAATGGTTTTTCATTCTTGAAGAAAATGGAGAGATTCAACATAGAAGGGTGTTAGTAGTGGAATGAGTTTTGAACGATTGTGTGTATTGTATGTAGAGGAAGGCGAATTTTCAAATTTAAACGTTATGATGTTGTTGGTGATGAGAGATGGCGGCTGATGGATGGATGGGAGTATGACTACGTTGTAGTACGAAATATAAAGTAATTTTGTGAAAATAAAATCTAAAGTTGATGCTTGTTTCTTTCTTCGCATGATGGTGTTTCGTATATATATTCTTCTTGTACACTTTTAAGTTGTTAAAGGAAAATGTTAGCAATGAAAATGGGTATGGTTGAGAAAATACAGTGTATAATAAAATATATGTAAATAAAAAAACTAATATTCAGATCAAAATTTGTAAATTTTGAAAAATATTATTAGTTTTTTCGTTATATTGTTAAAAAGAATTGAAATGAATACAAAATATTTGTGCTTTTAGAATTCGACGTATAATGGATCTAATTTTATTCGATCACATAAAATAATAATTGTCTACATATAAAAAATTATAAATAACTAGCAGATACTTTGCTGGGCAATTTCTCCTTTAGACTCACGTTATAGCCCTCACTTATCCATCTTTTTGTTCACAATTTTATACGGACTAAAATGATCCAAATATTGCGATATCTCAGACACTCTGCTTCTAATCATTAAATTAACCTGATTTTATACTTTTTGGATCAAAATTACCCCATCCACCGAGTTTCAACAAATTCCAAAAAAGTATTGCCAATCACCGTTATTTTACGTAAAATGATTGGGATTACTCTCCATGAACCTTGGATTACCTTGGATTACTCTCTATGAATTTGAACCCCGTTATTTTATGAAGTTTTTCTTAAACATAGATATATATTTATTCAAAATTCCATTTAAATGAGAATAAATATCCAGTTATAGAATTAAAAAAATACTTTTTAAACTCTTTGTAAGTGTTTAAATGTAAAAAGTTTAATACAGCAAACATTTGTTGAAGCTTGAAGTTAGCTTGACGTTCGTTTATACAAGACAAGGAAGATTTTTAGTAAGAATATATATCCCATTTATCCAACCATCTATCCGATATAAAATAAGGGAAGAATGTATGTGTATGTATTGTATATTATACAGTTATACAGTTCAATTCAGTATAATATACAGATTGGTACATTTTTTAACAGTCATCAAAGCACTTCTCCTTTTCATCAAGAACACTAAAAAAATTAAGATCGGTTCATCCGTTTAGGCGCTACGATGCCACAGACAGACATGCAAACACATATAGCGGTCAAACTTATAACACCCCTTTTTTTAATTCGGGGGTTAAAAATGTTCTCAATCAAGTCAGTTCGTCCATTTAGGGGCCACTGAGAAACACACAGACGCACAGATAAACACTTTAAACTTATAACACTCCTACTTAAATCAATATCAAAGTGATGGCCAAGGACATCAGATGAGAGGAAAAGGATACTTAGAGATCATTGTTTGGAACAAATTTTTGGAAATATTTTTATTGAAATTGAAATATTTGAGTTGACTTTGTTCTTTTGAATTATTATTTTGAATTACTTAATTATTATTATTTTACCATTTCACTTTTGGAAATGAATTGAGCCATGTTTATTTGACCATTCATTTCCATGGTAATTATTTATATGTTAAAATTATATGTCATGCCTTTTCAAAACTGAATCAATTTTGAAGATTATCGCCAATTTTTAGTTTTTTCGAGTACGGTAACCTAAGCTCGCACTTGAAACACAGAGAACAGAATACTTAAAAGAATACTCTCCGTTAAATTTCCTTTCATATGAACCCAAAAAAAAAAAAAATAAATAAAAACGGTGCATTCGTTCAGGCGCTACGATGTCACAGACACACACACATAGCGGTCAAATTTATAACACCGCTATTTTTAGTTTGGGGGTTAAAAATGAATCGCCAAATGCGCAAATTCTAAACACAAACGACTTTTAGAAATTAATTAATTAAGTTTTGTTGTTAATAATAACTAATAAATACTTTAATAAATAATAAATAATACATTTGACGATAACGAAATCTGTGATATCTGTTAAAAATGTTACTTAACCTGTATATATACAATATCGACTACTATACATACATATTACATAAAATATATTCTATACTTTTTGAAAGCTTTAACGAACAGAAAAGTTTAAATTGCAACGAAAAGAAACAGCATCACCAAGCAATAGTAAAGTCTATACCTACTAGTATAGTATCATCATGAAGTATATATATATAAGCGCCAGCACAAGTTAGTTATATACCTCTCATCCAAGAGTTGGGAAAAGAGAGTAGTGTTCAACAGAGCGAAATTGTTACATTTACTATTGAGTTTTAATTTAATCTTTATTAAAGTAAAGGAGATTGTTATAACATTTGTTTGAAAAAAAATAAAATAAAAAAAATAAAACACACACAAAAACGAATGAAAAATGAAAAACCTCGATCTTTCTTTTTTTCTCATATAGAGGCAATCATCATTACATCTTAGTTCTTTTCTCTATTCCTATTAACTTGTTTGAGTCGCTGTCTGTCGCACACTGAATAATCAAAAAATAAATATTTGACAGACGTGTTAATAAATGAATTAAGGTCACACTTTTTTTCTGTTATGGTTAATTAAATATGCATATTGATTCCGTATATATACAATTAGAATTTTATAGTAGTTTTTCTTTTTCGACTTATGCACATTTCTTTTTTTTTCATTATTACTTTATAAATGTGTTTTTAATTTATATTTAATTTTCATTTATAAATTTATTTTTAACCCCCGAAATAAAAAAAGGGGTGTTATAAGTTTCACTGCTATGTGTGTGTGTGTGTCTGTCTGTGGCATCGTAGCGCCTAAACGGATGAATCGATTTTCATTTTTTTTGTTTCATTTGAAAGGTGATTTAAAGGAGAGTGTTCTTAGCTATCTTTCAAGTGCAAGATTAGGCTTCCATATCCGAAAAAACAAAAAAATTGGCGATTATGACAAATAATTTTAACATAAATAATAATTACTATGGAAATGAATGGTCAAATAAACCTGGCTCAATTCATTTCGAAAAGTGAAATGGTAAAATAATTAGGTAATTCAAAACATTAATTCAAAAGAACAAGGTAAACTCAAATATTTCAATTTCAATTAAAATATTTCCAAAAATTTGTCCCAAAAAATGATAGCTCTCTAAGTATCCTTTTCATCTCATCTGATGTCCTTGACCATCACTATGATATTTATTTATGAAGGAGTGTTATAAGTTTAAACTGTTTATCTGTGCGTCTATATGTTTCTCAGTGGCATCGTAGCCCCAAAACGGTCGAACCTGGTCGACTTGATTGAGAATATTTTATAGCTAAGTTTCCAAAAATCGGTTTACAAGGAATAAATCGCATTTGTCGGGGGTTTTTTATATTTTGTAAATTTCACTTGTTGGTAGTAACAATTATAGATAAACAATTAGACCAGATCCCAGCGAGAAAAGGGGTTTTTGACCCTGTTATGGACGGCATTCGCATTAATTCAAAGAATTTCTCCAAAAAACATTTATAACTTAAAAATTACAATTGTTCATGGATGATTTAGAAGAAATTTTTTTTTAGAGAAACAGTTTTTGTTTCTAGCAAAACATTTAAAGTAATTAAATCATTTCGAAAAATCTTCATTGATTCATACTATTCTTAAATTTTGATTTATCAAAAAATTCAAACGGTAGAGCTTAACTAATTTTTATCTAATACGGCATTGTGTCTTACTTGCTCGTGTAAGAATTATTTTTTCTATTTCCTTTCTTCCCCAATGAAATATTTGTTAAAATATCTCGTAAATAATTTGCTACCACTCTTTGAAAATTAGCACTATACTTTTTTTTCTAAAAATGGAGTTTTCACCTTCCCTTCGAAATTATAATTATTTTTAAGTGTACATTATCGTTAGCCTTTGCAGATTAAAACTGGCGTTAACTCTTAGTCGAAGTTAATTTATATATGTGGATTTCTAGTTCGTCCTTACAATTTAATTAGGCAATGTAGGAATAATCACCAATAATAGAAATTTTTACATTCCCAAATAAGGCATTATGTTCCAATGCCACTATTCAGTTCTATACATAAAGGCAATTTTTAAATAATAAATTTTCTCTTCATTGACAAACAAACAACTTTAAGTGTTTTTTAAAGAAATGAAATTCAATTTTTTTTATGTTTATCGTGTAGCCAACCAGCCATCTTTTTTTATATGATTAGCGACCCATCGCATCATCATGTGCTCTGAACATATTATATACCCGATTATCAAGATGAATAAACAGACTAGGCTGGGTATATGTTTTATATTTCCTTGTTGATGGGCTTTCTTATAACTCTGATGATAATAAAAGGACGAAGATACCAAAGGAGAATATAAGAATACGTTTATGGGCGTTGGTTTGTTATAATACTTTCTACGTTCTATATAAAATATATATACGATGAGTTAAAACACTGCTAGCTAGCGTGGTACAATGATAATTTTGATTCACGTTCATATTTCAATTTCTACGAAATATAATGATTTATATTTATACCCTGTATATATGAAATATATATTAAGGTAAACTAATTTTAGTCCCAAGTTTGTAACGCTTAGAGATATTGATAACATGAGCAAAATTATGGTATAGGTGTTTATAAACTCACCTAATTAATTCTTTTCCTTTTTATAGCCTACTCAAAACGTAAGAATTGTGTTGTTGAGTTCGTAAATGAGTAAGATAAGTCAATGGGGCCTAGGGTTAGTAGAATCTATCTTGTAAACTGTTAGATATAGGACGAAAGAAACTTTTCGAAGGCAAATACGAAAACAAATTTGTTTTTGCACTCGAATTTAATTTAAGATTATAATCTCAAACTGATTTCATGGAAGAGGAACCCTCGCAGCGACTTTTTTTTGGAATAAAGATAGATGGCAAGTTTTGAGAGTAACATTAACTTTTTTTATCTTCAAAAATATCTCCTTTCTTCCAAATGTAATGTCTCAACAAAGTAATAAAGTTCTTTATAGGTTCTTACAACGAATTTATTGTAAATAAATTTAATAAATTGTCATTGAAAATACTTCCTTTATTGAGTAGTATAGTATAATAGTAAAATCCTGTAAATGTATAAGACTGATGTAATGTCTAACGTCATGTTTACTAAAATTTTTAAATTGTTTAAAATTGTCTGCTTACTCTTGTTATTTGTTATTATTGCGCACACTGTAATAAACAATTTTTATTACATTATATCTGCATTTTATGTTAAAAAGAAGAAAGTAGATCATCACATGTAAAGCAAGTTATACATGATGATGTGTTTAAAAGTTCTTACCCATATATTTCCAAAGCGGTATGGAAAAAAAAAAAGATAAAAAGTCCAAGGGGAATGAAAATATTTCTTTGTTTGTTTTATTTTTCATGGAACCTACTTTTTTTGTACCATATTCTTGTTCTATGCAAAAACCACTTTTGTTCAGGGCTGAAAGTAAAGCTGATAAGGTTCGCATCCAAAAATCACTCGTTATAATATTTTTGTGAAAACACAAAAAAAAGGAGTAGTATTTCCATCAGAAACTTGTAGAAACAGTCATGTTACTCATGATTACCTACTCAAAAATCATAGGAAAATCATATTGTAGAATAGAATAAATTAAGAAAAGACTTTCCAAATTTTTACCATTGAACTATTTTATGTACCTTTTTTTCAAGCTACTCGTTTATGTGCTTAGATTTAGATACATATTTGATGTAAATCAATTGAAGTGAAGTTTGAAATAATTGATATAGCAAACGCTAGGGGCGCTAAATTTAAAGATAATCTACAGTATCGACAACAAATAGATTTGTGTGCCAAAATAAGAAATTTTAATAAAAAATTTTGCATGCTCTCTTACTGTTCTGAAACCTAGGTACAGTAGCAAATTCTAAAAAAATTAGTTTTTTACTGGCTTTTTTTTTATTAAGAAACTAATAATTTTGTCGGAAAAATTGTTTTCCTATACTGTTCCTACAGTTTTTGTTGCCTAAGAAAAAAACTTTCAACCAAAAGTGTTTTTTTTTCTTTTTTTTGTGGCAAAGACTAAAAGCTGGTATAATGCCACAAAAATTATGTAGTTCTATTTAAAAAAACAAAGTTATTCACATTTTGGCAACAAAGACGCTTTCGTATATAAAGACAAAATGCTGTGTCTTTTTTTATTTTCCATTACGTTTTCGAAATAGTCGATTGGAAACTTTTTAAAAAACCATTCTGTATTTTTTATGGGTATAGAAGTACTGTATTGTATGTTTACAAAGTATTGAAAAACAAGTACATAACTTTTAATGATATTTGACGACAAATGAAAATTCTGTAGTGTAGAAAATCCAGGGGATAACTTTTTATTAATACCAAACAACGACAACATCGTCATCATATCATCTATAAAGTCGTTTGTCGTGCATTGCAGATTCTTGTTTTTCTCTTATAATTAGTACAATAAAATTTTTTGCTATGCTGTGAAAATTTTTTCCATCGATTAAGTCTTATATTGTAGTTCATACTTATACCATATACACAACACTCATACAATAAACAATTTAATATTGTCCTTTTTTTTACAGTGAGCGAGTTTAGACGAAAATTTATTTAACCAGTTCCGTTCGCGGTATGCCTAGGGTAGTGGGTTCGATTCTCGCCGTCACCACAAAAATTAATTTTATTAATAATTGTGATGGGCTGGTGTAGTGCATGGTTCATGCATGAAGGAGGTGCCCTCAGCCTCTGAAAATGTTTGAGAAGCTAATAAATGAAATTATCAGCGGAAAAGGTGGTAAAACACATATATGGTATCACAATGGGCTCTATGGCCTAAGTGCGTCCTTCGTGGGTAGCCTAACCTAATCTTATCTAAGCTATATTATTATTATTACATATATAATTTACTAGCGGCTCGCCCCGGTTTCGCACGGGTGTAATGCTGATACTAAATATACAACAGAATATCTTTATATACAAAAATGTGTTTATTTACGACATCACATTAGAAACCTTTAAAATTATCAGTATTTCTCTACTATATTATGCATGTATTATAATTATAAACCTTCCTCTTGAATTACTCTATCTATTATAAACCACATCAAAATCCGTAGTTTTAAAGATCTAAGCATACATAGGTACATACAGCGGGAAGCGAATTTGTTTTATACTATATAGTGATTTGCTTTTTCACCCTTTATTCCCTACTTTTTTTAGAAGAATTCGTAACTAAATGTTATTCTCATTCGTGGCGTTTTAGAGATAATTTACGGATAATCTTAAACAAATTTACACTTACTTAGAAGCTCGTAAGAGCTTTATGTCACGAATTACGATTCAGGCTGTGCATGCAAATTTCAGGCGTTTTAATTCTGTGTCACACAAAGCAGTACCAAATTTTCACGTTTCAAGAATAATAAACGGTATAAATTACAAGCCCACTTAGAGTCTCATATGCGCAATGCCAACTTTGTGTGAAGTTAACATATCACGTAATTTTGATTCACTCAGAATCGAGGTAAATTTTTTAGTTTCATGAATAATTTACGGTAAAAAGGCTTCAAAGGGGGTACAAAATGAACAAATACTATTTCCAGTTAAAAAAAGTCCAATTAAGTGACTAGGCTTTGGGAGAAAATGGTTAAAGGGCCGTCATATAAGGGTTAAGTGTACTGTGCTAAAAGTAGTCAATGTAAGGGTATATGTTTATAATGTAGGTACATGTAATTCTTTTTATTTTTCACAATAAACAATTTATTGTATAATATTTGTAAGGCTGTGTATTAAAAGGTAGATCTTTGTAGGTGGATTGTTTTGTCACAGTTACATACAAAATGTTAAATTAAATATTTTTATTGGAATTATAATAAATTGTTTATGTACTTATTTATTATTATTTATATTTGAATTACTTATGATAAAATTTGATTTTATCTCACTCTATATTCATTTTAGGAGGTTTAAGGCCACCAAAAATTCAAATATTTATATTAGCCTTGTTATATACTTACTCGTTGGATGCGGTTTTTTAATAAATATTATTAAGAAATAAACCAACATTATGATATAAATAATGAATGGTCAAATAAACATGGCTCAAATCATTTCCAAAAGTGAAATGGTAAAATAATTAGGTAATTCTAAACAATAATTCAAGAGAACAAACTCCAAAAAGTTATCCCAAAAAATGATAGCTCTCTGAGTATCCTTTTCATCTCATCTGATGTCCTTGACCATCACTTTGATAATGATTTAAGAAGGAATGTTAGAAGTTTAAAGTGTTTATCTGTGCGTCTGTGTGTTTCTCAGTGGCATCCTAGCCCATAAACGGTCAAACCGCCTTGGTTGAAAACATTTTATATTATTTATTTTCAAAATCAGTTTGGTTAAAAAAAAAACATGTATATTCAATATGTTTTAACATATATTATAAATATATATTCCACACGTGCTTTAAAACAATATTAGCATAAGCTTTGTAGTGTGTATTTAAATTTTGTTACTTTGATTTAACAAATTATAATAAATAGATTGAATATTATTCTACTTTATTTTTAATATTTTGCAAGCACGTGCTATCCTTAAGAACAATTTAATCAAAATAAAAACTCTATTATTAGAAGGATTGTTTTTGGAATATACTTAAATTGAACAATACCGCGAATGGAATTGGTTAGTCTTAACCAACTGAGCTAATAGGGCGACAATCAGGATAACTTTATAAAATGTTAGGCGGTTGATTAGCTATACAAATCGATGATTTATCATGATCTTTGAGCGAATTATGAGATATTCAAAAGAATAAATGGTATCCAAATTTTGCTATTTCTCGAAAAATACAAAAAAAGTAGTTTTGCATAGATTTTTGCAGATGGTATATTTAATGACAATATGTCATCGTCCAAAGAAATGGGAGAAGGACGTAAAATTTTGGAGCAGAGGGTAAATGATAAATAGGCAGTGGGTGTGGGTATGAAGAAAACACTTCTGCTTCACAGTTTGATGCTGCGGGCATTAGCTAGTACAATATAAAATTAAAATGTTCGTGTGGTTATGTTAAAAGTTAAAAAATAATGAATGTTTCGTGGTGTTATCTGTTGTGTTCATGTATGTGTGTATTTGGTCATAGAGGCCGTACATATATGTACATATAATATACCTATTACATAAAAACCATGATACATAAATAAAATATCACTAATGTGTAGTGACTACACTGCGTTCATTCAAAGATCGCGCAATCTTATCATAAATCTGCACAGTATTTAATAGTTCATATTTCTCCCTTTTCACCAGGCAAGCTCTAATTAATTTCCAATTCGTATTTAAAAACAGTTTTGATCGGTTTGGCGAATAAAAACACTGTTTCAGGCCCAAACAAGTAAAAAAGTTTCAAAATTCCATCATGTATGGATCATAATCATCATGAATGGATCATGTAATGTACTGATCATGATTTTTTTGGTTTCAAAGGTGATTTGATCGTGTTCTTACTTATGTTTCAAGAAAATCTACTCAGCCGCCGTTTGAAGATCATCATCTCTTTTCTATTTTTTATTGGTTACAACCCGTCGAATTAAAAACACAGCTTAGTCTTGATCAAAATACCTTTGAAAAAAAATATCATTCAAAAACTTTTAACAAAAAGCAAACCGACTTCAAAAGAAAATCTTAAAAAAAAAAAAATTAATATGCACTAAAAAGTAAAAAAATAACGATAATATAATGTAGTTAAAATTATTGATATTTTTGGAGTCGGTATTTTGTGATTTTTAGTGAATCTGAGATACACTAACAAATTTGTCACTAAAAAAAGAATAATCGAAATCGCTTGACGTGATATTGAGCTATTCGTCCTCTTGTCGTGCATACTTAATGCAAATGTAAGTCATTTACGTTTTTTTCATGGATGCCGTAGTCAGAACTGGACCAAAATGAAATGGGACCACACGGGAAGCACCAACTTTCATACAGATAAAGAATTATCAAAATCAGTCCACCCATTCGAAAGTTCTGAGGCAACACAAAAAAGTACAGTCGAATTGATAACCTCCCCCGTTTTTGTTAGGATGCCACAGACAGATACACAAATACACAAATACACAGACACGTTTAACTTAAACCCCTCTTTGTTAGTCGGAGGCTAATAACTTATTACGGCTACTTTTTTGCTCCGGTTTTTGTGGAGCGATAAGCAGTGAACAAGGTATATAAATAACACCAATGGTCATATACATATATACCAAAACATACATACCAATACATTTATATAAACTTTTACATGTGTGAGGTTTTTTTACGCAATCTAATTACAAAAATCCATACGATGTTTTTCGATTCACAGAATCAGTGATTGTTCAGTAAATATTTAACAGAAAATTGTCAATATTGATGTTAGAAATATTGACATAAAATTTATTTTTTAAATATTAGTTATTATTTAATGCTTGGATAATAATTCTTTTTTTTTTTTTGTACCACCATCAATAACCTACGTGGTACAATAATACATTTGTTACATACACATGTAAACGTGTAAATATGTGAATATTAATATTAATTATAAATATTTTTTGTTTTAATTAATTTGTTTGAATCAATTATAATTTAATACATTTTATTTATTTATTTAATTTTTGGGGAGATTTTGTTTGTATAAAAATGTTGATGAGTAAACTTGTGTGCTATAAATCAATCTATATTTTTCTCGTTATACTTATTAGATTAAATGGAAATGATTAAAGCCCACTGACTCATTGCAGCCCTTTAATGTAATTGGCATGGCTTATTCGATGTTGATGTCATAACTTATTTGATGGAAATTTGAGAGACTTTTCGTGCCTTTGTAAGTACAAATTCGTGCCTAGAAACTTTTTCTGTTACGAAATTTTGTTTTCGTAGACCAGGTAATAGGACCATGTACGATTACATAGGAAAATGATTTTCTGTGAGACTTTTTGAAATCAAAATATTCTTCTGATCGCCCTGATCAGAAGCTTCATGGCCACAAAATTTGTTTACTAGTAATTTTCTTTTGCCGTGAGAGTATTTGACCAGAATGACCCGAAGAACATTTAGGGGGTGGTTTGAAAAAGTTTTACAGAAATCCAATTTTCCAATCTAATCGTGAGAGATCCAAATTGAGTAGCAAGCATAAACTTGATGAACAAGAAGATAATGGAAATGCATAAATCAATTGGAAACATCCTCTTCAACGTTTATATTTAATGAGGGAAAACAAAAAGAGTAAGTAGGGCGAGAAACAATGCGCGAAGTGTAAAATGAAACGAGAATTGGAAATTATTATCATGCTGGAGTGTTTGAAAGAATCGCACGTCTCATCGCTGCAATAAAACCGTTTTAATCCCGAACTAAAAAAAGGGGTGTATATATAAATTTGACTGCTATGTGTGTGTGTCCGTCTGTGGCATCGTAGCGCCTAAACGGATAAACCGATTTTAATTTTTTCGGTTTCGTTTGAAAGATAATTTAACAGGGAGTGTTCTTAGCAAGTGCAAGTTTAGGGTTTCGTACCCGAAAAATTTGTCGGGGGTTTTTTAAATTTTGTAAATTTCACTTGTTCAAGGCGAAAAGACAAGATTTACGAAATATGAATATTATATCAGAATATATTTATTTAAAGACAATAAAGACAGGCATGTTATATAGTTATATATTTTATTTTCTATTATTATATAAAATTGAAATAAATTGAAGTGTTCCGTTTTCTTTGTTCTTAACGATATTATTATTTTTAATATGTAGGTATATGGATGGTTATTTCGGCTATATAATGAAGTGGAAAATAAATAAATACTAAATAAAATAAACCCATCATGTTTAATTTTAGAAAAAAAAGAGAATGTCAATATTTGTTGTCTATGAAATAAATAAATCCATTTTATTTTTAACCTACATTCTTATACAATACAAAAAAATGAAAATTTTTTTACTCAAAATATATAAAAAAAAAAGGATCTAAAATATTTAAATACAGGATATATACTGAAGATGATTGCCAAAGCAGTTGATATTGCTCTAGCAAACCAGTCCAGAAGGTGATATATATTAAAATATGAATAACACGGCGCACATAAAAGTACACTAATAATTAGAAAAACTATTTTTTTAAACGAAAATTGTATATTACACACATGAGGGATGAAAGTCGACGTTTTGCGCCCGGAGAGGTGAAAAAATTAGCTAAATTAACGCTTCTTTCCTCACTAAGATTACCGAATAACAAAATGAAGCCCAAAATTTCAAAACAATTCGAACAAAGTGGAATTCTTACGGAGAAATTTATTTTAAAGTCTCAAACATTTTTTAATTTTTAATGATTATGTTAATAATTGAGTGCGCTGCGTATGAGTTGCCAAATTTGCTACTTAGGTACCAACTCTGTTTTGAACGAATCAAGGTCCGATCCATTTTTGCGAAGCAGTTGTAAATGATTATACGCGGTAAGAAATTTTTTGTGGATATCACAATGTCAGTGTCGGTGTGAACACCATACTGTATACTGTATTGAGGGAGAGAGTATACTGTATACTGTATTGTTAGTAACATTAGCAATAGTTAGGGCGGACGAGTCAATGCAGTATAGGCGACAGGATCATACTGATTGGCGATACCCCCAAGACTACTGGTGGATTACTTATGCTAACATAGATACTATAGTATCTGTCTCTATATCACACCAGCATTGTAGTAAACGCCATGCATTTCTTACCATGTAGTACAAAAATTGCTATTTTATTAATATACAAACAAAAATATGATCAACATTATAGTTTTAACATACATTTATCTAACGATAATCCTTGATTACACAGATTTTTTAATTTTGATACAAATATAAAAATGTTGTCTTTGATTTTCCTTTAGTTCTTCATTTTATGTTTTTTTAATAAACTTTAAAAAAAAAGAATATAGCTAATATTTACTTTATACATATATATCTATCTGCATATATAAAACTAAGTATATATTTTTAAATATTTGTTTTTCCTTAAAACATAATATTGTAGAAAATATTAATAAAAAATAATTGCAACAGGACTACGGGATAAACTAATTTGTTGCAATATTCAAAGAAACTACCTGCGTGGTTTTACCTAAAGTATTTAATACAGATAAATTATATTATTTTTTAGTTTCATTTTAATTTTAACTATTATTATAAAGCTGAAGAGTTTGTTTGTTTGGTTTAACGCGCTAATTTTATAAACTTCTGGTTAGAATTATTTTAGTGTTGGATAGCACATTTACCGAGGAAGGCTATAGGCTAGCTATATAGCATCACACGGCAGCAGTTACCCGCCGGCTTCGGTATACGAATTTGAAAACTACTGAATGGATTATAATGAAATATTACAATAATTTTTCTTTCTTTATTCTTAAAAAAAATTTCAGTGGTCGCTGATTTTGCAGGTAAGAAGGCAATTTATTTATTGCAAATTATGTCACTAGCATTAACCTTTTTCATATTTTGATTGAATTTTTATCATTACACTATGTATACTTCTTCATTGTTAATCTTGCACTCGGTGATTGCAACATTAAACGCGTTATAACTTCATAAATATTAATTAAAAAAAAAAAGTTTAAAGCAAAAGTTTAAGAAGTTATTATCATTTTCCTGCGTAAACAAATAAACGGTTAGTGATAAAAAAATTATGTTACAGAAATGGTAGGTAGTTTTATTATCTACAATAAAGGTTATTACCATTTTTGGTCTAAAGTGTACGGTTATGGAGATATAGCCTAAAACAGTTTTCTTTAAAATGGAGGCACTTCCCCGTCTATTTTTGTAAGGATTTTGTAAATTTACATTCAGTACGTGATATTTAACCTATTTAAATAAAAAAATAACTCCTGTAATTTAGTGCATTATGGACAAGAATAACTAGCTTTCTACAAAACCTGTATTAAGTAGAAAGAAACGAAAAGTTACACAGATACCGTGAATCGAATCCAGAAATCCTTTTAGAGAACTTTTGTAACATTCGTACCAGCGAATCGAGAACTTTTTGCTTGAGCTCGGTAAATAATGTTAATTTTCGTAAAATCATATAATATGTATTTTATGGTTAGATGATACTTAAATGTAAATTTTACAAGTTCCAGGAATTGAATTGCGCTTGATTGACTATTGACGCATAGTTAACATAAAGAAGACCATATAATATCATCATTAATGTTATATATAAAAAATATTAATAATCTTTATGTTGTCGGCATTATTAGTAAAATACTTAAAAAAAAAAATAGTTAAAGTGATAACCGAGCGATTCATCTTAAATAAATAATAAAATTATTTATTATGTATTATAATAATGTTCAACAAGTTATATTGCGGAAATTTAAATATTAGTTTATTTAGTATTTCTTCATAATATGCAAAATTACAAAAAAAAACTTTTTTTCCTTAGATTTTGAATATTTTTTTATTTGTTTGCTAGTTATTTTATTGAGAAATAGGTACTTTTTTTTATACTATGTATATATGAAATATATATCAATGTATACTAAGTTTGGTCCCAAGTGATGTCTGTCTACACGATAATTCAAAAACGAAAAGAGATATCAAGCGCACTCAGGACGTAAAAAGTGGACATGTGTTTGTAAATGGGGAACCATAGGCCAATCGGTCTTGAGTCCGTAGGATCCATCTTGTAAACCGCTAAAGATCAAAAGTTTAAATGTAATAAATGTCCTTATAAAAAATAAACAACCTTTCTTTGAAACACTTTATTTGTAAACATCACTGCTTACTCGTGAGGGAGCAAATTAGAACCAAAATTTGTCTCCAAAACTATTAGCTTCAACTGACGGTCTTGAGAAACATTCTCGAAAAATGAAAAAAAAAAAACTAGAAAATACTTGAAATTTTGAAATCAAAATCTGGCGACCGAAAGGCAATAATATACGTATAGTACCTATACAGAGTATTTCAACAAATAGCTCAGCCAATTGTTTGTTTTCATTTGTTTTATATATTTTTAATAACTTTTTATTTAGTTTCTTGGAATAAGTTTGACGTCCAAAAATGCAGAAAATACGTTTACAAAATATTCGTCATACGTACTTGTTAAAAGTAAAATCACGAACATAAATCTTCAAACCATTTGTTACAGTACTGACACCCATAACTAGGTCGTTTTACGAAACTATGGAGAGGGAAATAATGTTCATAGCCTTGGTCGTTCGGGCATAATCAAAGGAAGATTGAAATAAAGAGAATTGAAAAAAAAGAGTCGATGTCGGCGGTCTAAGATTCGTTTCAAGATCTTAACCAACTGGGCTATACGTGCTTCAAGCACAATGTATAATTTTTCAACTTAACAAATTTTAATTTTGTTTTGGATTTATCGAATCTAGCAAAAAAGTTAGCTTTTGTTTGAAATTTATTTTTTTCTTAACAGATTTAACAGTTTTGTCGCAGTTTTAAGTCGACATTTTGAAATAATCTAAAACTTGTTTTTTCTTCCACTTTTTATTCCCATAACGGAGAAAGACTGAGAATTTTATATATCCAAATGTAGTCCTCTAAGCTTTGTGCTTAATTTTACATATCTGTATAGTGCTTATATTTTTTTTTTTTTTGAAATTTTAAAATATAAGTCTTTTCGTTTGAGAGCAAATTGATCAACCATCTCCAACCAGATCAATAGATAGCTTAAACCCACTTCATGAACACTTTTTAGAACACGTTTGCATACTCTCAGCACGGTTTCAGCCATCTAAAAACATAAACAACGGAAGGGAAATCGGCCTTTTTAATTTTTTTCATGTGCAACTATTTGACTGAACAAGTCAGTCTAATTTTTGAAACTTTCTACTAAAATATTCTACTAAAGTGTTTCTACCAATGTACATACGCCGAGGGAAACATAATTTTTTACCGTTTCTGGGTCTACGGTTTCTAATGTGTTGTAGATAGTGCATATATTAGTCCATACCGACGGATCATCACTACGCTTTTTATCAATCCGGCGGATTATCGCCCCGCTTTGTGTAAGTCTAGCGAATCACCCTCATGCCCTGTATAAGTCCAGCAGATCACTACCCTGCTGCATTTTTCTCTTAATACAATTCCAGGACTAAATTTTTACCAATTAATTCCTCACGATTATAAAATTAAAATTTATTTTTGTCTATAGACATTCAGATTTTCAAATATTATCTACATTTTAAATTATATTTGATAGGTGGGAATGAATAATAAATATTATGAAAAATAAATTTTCATAATTTATAAATTTTTAATAACCAAATTAATAATTTAATATTTTTGAGTTAAAAGTTGTACGGCTGCCTACCTCTACCAAACAAAAATTTTATATCTTACTTTTTGAAGGTATAAAATTATTATTAATACCCTTCAGGGATGTTGAAAGGGTTGAATGAAAATAAATCTTTTATAAACACACAGTTATATTGAAGTGTGTATTTTAAGAGTGCATGGAAAGGGATGGTAGGTCTCCCACCACTTCTACTTTTTGTGTCGAATATACTTATTTAATATTTTTTGAGGCAAGCGATGAATGGTAGACCCTTCGTAATAATATGAATATTTACACGGTCATATATGATTTATATTAGAAAATTGACAACCGATTTAATTTTTTAGAATTCTTCATTTTCCTTATATAGATTTTTATTTCGATTCATTTTATTTATTGAAAATTAAATTTTTTGAAATGAATTTTGTAATTTATTTTACGTTCAATATGTTTAATAATTAAAAATATAAAAATAATAAATTAAAAAAATCAATTGGAAAATAACTTTCACACAAATCAATTCAAGCTCTGTTTATTAAAAAAAAAGGAAGGGCTGACATTGACAAAGCTTACATTGACAACACTTATACATGCAGGTTGTCAAGGCAAGAGCTAAATTGGATGTGGGCAAAGTATTTTTTGCGAGGTCCGCACGACAACGAATTTTATTAAAAAAAAATAACAACACTTTGAAACCACATGAGAGTCAGTATTTTTTTCTACCTATCTCATTATTATTAGAGAAACTGAGATGGCTAGAAGAGTCATATACCCGTCTCGCTTCCTCCTCTATGAGCAATGCGGACTTAAATAAAGAGACACACAATAAAGTTTATGACACACAATAAAGTTATAACAATGGTGACTTCGACTTAAAATAACTCGCCCATGCCTGGTTTACATCCTTTCTTGTTAGTATTTCGTGTCCTTAGTTTATATTCCTTAAAATCAAAAAATCACAGTTTTAGAAAGCCACCAAATTTTTTTATGTCAATAAATTGCCTAGATATCAGTCAGATGACAATTCGTCGTAGATTCCGAATAAAAATGATGTTGGTATCTAATATATGAAAAGACAAGACTGTCAATTTTACTACTGGGAGACGAAACAAGATTTCCTTACAACTCGTTTCTTAATTCTCTAATTTCTAATTAGAATTTTTACGCAATTTATGGCAATCAAGGAAATCGTATATGCACCCTTAAAATTCACATGAATTTTTCTTGAAAGAGTAAAAACTCCTGAAATTTCCCACATAAGATTAATTTGAAGTGAGTACTTTCTGTTTTTTTATATCTGTATCCATAAAAATTCAATTAACCGTGATATTAGTGTGTATCGTTTGGATAAAGAAATCAGACTGTATAGAATGGAAATAGATGATATTTATTTATTGTTTATAAAATATATTCAATCTTAAATACAATTGATCTGATATAAATAATGTTAGGGGTGATGTAAATACCCAGGGGGTAACACTCTTAACTGGTAAATTGTGGGATATACTCTATTTATACCGACAAAATACTTTGAGATTATATTATACAACTATTCAATTGAAAACAATCAAAAAGACTACTGACTGCTTTTTGTATTGGAACAAAATATTTATTAGAATTTTTATTCTGTTGAAGGGTTTTATGAAAGCTGTCAAGTTTTTCAATTTCTTTTTTTTTTTTTTATAATATTTTTATTGAAAAGTAAAGCTCTTATAACTATGTAGTGACGTTTAATACAGTAATCTGCCATTCAATTTTGTGCTATGAAAACTAAGAAGTTTGCTGTTGAACAGATTGTATTGTTGAACAGATATTAAACTGAAGTTTGATAATTGTTGGAAAATTTTTGGATTTAATGTTAATTTTAAAATTAAAATCGAATTAATAATAATTATTGCTAAAAAAAATAAAACAATCTTACTGAAAGGAAATCGAAACTCATCGACAATGTTTACGGAAAGTTTTCCTTTTTTAGCAATAGTTAAAAGAGCTATAGATAAGAATTAAGACTGTTAAATTTCAAAGTTTGAGACGCTCAGATTGCATTTTACTCATCCATAATAATATGTAGTAATTTGAGAAAAAATTCAATTTAAAATACTTTTAGTTCTTCTGTAAGCATTAAATACTTTATAATTTATTGTTGAATTAAACAAGCCCGAAGGAAAATTTGATGAATCATTTATAAAAAAGAATTCTTAACTACAAAATAATGAGAATTGATCATATGTAATCAACTCAAGTACTAAAAAAAAGAGATAATAGTTATTAAATTAATTCAATACACTAAAAAAAAACCTATCAAGTATTTTCAAACAGAAATTTTTCCCTGGTGAAGACTGAAACATAGTAAGCATATTGTTAGTAGCATATATAGTATCCCAATAAAAGCAGACATGAATCGAGCAATGTAGGTATATTACGAAAACATTCTATCATATATAATGCCACGTGTCACTGGTCACGTGTATGGTGAAGAGCTCCCAGAAGCTTACCACCAATAAAGAAAATTATTAACAAAATGCAATTCATATTATTAAACAACACTATATAAATGTCAGTCATTCATCGCTGGCGGTTATATGTGAAATGTGAGTTACAGTATATAGGGTTATAAACTTGGACTGCATGCCACCTGTCGCCTTAACTCCCACAATTATTTTGAATAATTGTCGTATACGTATTGCAATTATTAATTATTAATATGATCATCATATGTACTTCAATTATGATTAATTTATTGGTTATAATGTTCATGCTATAAAACTGGGTTAAAAAAATAATTCTACCGCGGAACGACCAACAATTTTTGGGAAATATACTTTTTATCTTTTTAACTTTAATAATACGGATATTTTTCCCAAATAACGTGGAAACTACGTTTGCTTTCTATCAATAAATTAAAGTAGATCTCCTGGTCGGAATTCCGCAGTCCTGTACCTGTGGGTAAAAATGGGCTAAAGAAATAATACCTATATTCAGGTCAGTCAGTAATTGACTTTTATATAGGCAATTTTATTACAGATATGATATACATATTACATAATGAACAATATTAAATCTTAGTTTTTTTCTAGCCTGTGTTTTCCTGAGCGGGAAGCCAGTACGATAAGTGGTAAAATGAGGAGTTAATCATGGGATTTGAGAAAGGAATATAGAAGATATCGCGTGGACAAGAAAAAATAGGCTAGAGAAATAATATACAGTGCGTTCATTTCAAAAGTATGCACCCTTAATAACTCTTGGCCTGATGTGATTATTGTTTTGTATGAAAATACGTCGATTTAGATATCGAGGGGAAAGCTAAAAAATGGTACCTAGAGAATTTTAGGTTTCACCCCTTCGCGCCTAGCCACCCCAGCTTTGAAATTTCAAATGGCACCAACTACTTTATTATACCTCATTTGAAAGGGCATAAAATTCTTTATTCAACCATGATAAAAAAATGAAATCGTACGATGGGTTCTTAAGACAGACTGTACAGAAGATGGAAGGTATCCACTCTTAATAACTCTTGACATGATGTGATTCTTGTTTTGAGTGAAAATACGTCGATTTAGATATAGACGGGGAAGTCAAAATTGGTACCTAGAACATTCTAGGTTTCATCCCTTCACCCTAACCCACCCCGACTTTGATGGCACCCCCTTCCTTGTGATACCTCATTTATCAAAATCGGAGATACGGCATCCCAATCGGAGACCTATCGCCGCACACTTTCGTCCAAAATTAATGGATTTGCATATATACAAAACGACATGATGCTATTTTTTTTATTCTAAAATGATTCCTTTCAACCTCCTACAATAAATCTTAACGACCATGAATTCAGCAGCTTCGGAATTTCACAACTAACATTTTTCCGAGTCCGTAAAAAAGTAGGCCAATTTTGTCGACCAGTGCTTTCATGCACTAAAAATATTTTAAGTTAAGTATAAGCACCTACTTTTACAAGAAATGCAAGATTTGTCTGATGTGTGTCACTAACTAACATTCTTACGTAATATTACTGAGTTGAATTTCGGAACGCAAATTGTTGTAGATAAACGTAGAAAATTCAAGAATGTTTTGGGAATCAATATTAAATTTTATTTAATATGAAGTAAAAAATACCGGAAACTGTTGACTGAGAAGTAAAATTATTATCATTTTCTACATTCGCTGCTTTTCAATGTATAAGAAGTGTCGTTTAAGAAGATTAGATTGTATTCTATATTTAACATATTTGAACGTAAAACGACTAACCAAATTATATTCGAATATAAGAAAAATCCCCAATCCACATGCGAATCCATATAAAACAATTTTATTTTTATCCGAATTGGATTATACTTAAATAATAGTTGCATGTATAGTAAAAAAAACACGAATTGAATTTATAAAAGATCAGAGTTGAATAATAAATAAACTACAAAATGAGAATAATAGTAATAATAATAATAACTAATATATACTGATGGGGGAGGTTTATTATGAACAAACGATCAAAACTAAAGCTGTGAGTGCTAACTCCTTATTGTGTCTTCATTAGATCATCTGAATCCCTACAATACATGCATATATGCATAAATATATATTTATACATTCTTGTTTGACCCTATAAAATGTTCATATTATTCCCCTAAATAACAATCAAATCTGGGCAATAAAAATTATATACAATAGTGAACAACAATAACAATATGTGATATACAAAAAATCTCAGTGGTCATGACGTGTGGGTAGTGTATTATTTTGTTGAAAACTAACAAATGTCCATGTATGTACTTTTTAATATGTAACTAACCGTCATTTGCCTGCTTCGCTTGGAAATTTCAACTTGAAAAACAAAAAATATTGCGTTTAAGCCTTCAACTACGTTATACTGGCTGTCCACGAAGAACACACGTAGGCTATAGAGCCCATTGTGATAGGATATATGGGTTTTACTATCTTTTTTGCTGATAATTTCATTTATCAGCTCCTCAATTATTTTCAGAGGCTGAGTGTACCTAACCTAGCCTTCACTTCTTTTCACCGTACTTATCCCTCTCTCTATAACACTCGCAAAATAGACAATGCCACTTTTTAAAAACAATTCTTCCACCGAATTGTCAGCGGTAGCCCGGAACCTTAAAACCTGCTTTACTGGTTTTAAGCGGATATTTGCGGTCACTTAAGGAAGAAGCTCAATCAAATCGGGACATATTACAAACTGAACTTTGGCAATTCTCATTATTGATATTTGAGATAAAAATAGTAAAACCTTTGGTGAAATAAGAAAATTAATTAAAGGTCAAATTCCAGGTTAAAAATCAGTTATCATGAGTATAAAATGGCTTAACTATGACTACGATATAAACTTGGTAGAATCATGTCTCGATAATTCCAAATAAACAGCTTTAAAAACATTTTTTCGTAAACAATTTTGTAAACAATTTTCCCGTAAGAGTGCAAATTAGGACAAGGATTTTGTTTCTATTTTCTACAAATTGTATAAGATAAAAGGTTGAAATAGAGAGCCTACATTCCCAATTTTTACCAATTTACGTCTAAATTAATATCTAAAACTTTTTAAATTTATTTTATGTTTTTAACATTCTACTCAACTCTCCTAGTTTTTTGTTCACTCCTGCCCAGAGAATCTTTTAATGTCGTAAAAAATAGCTGGGAGGTCAGTGAGTTTTATACATGCTTTGAATGGGGAAATTACGAACTTTGCAGCTGATTATCTCGCGATCGAAACGACCGAAAATTCTGCAACCTCGGGATCTAACAGCTAACATTATTCTAAGCCAGTGGCCAGTGGCAAAATTGGCCAAATTTATCGACAGGTGCATTCATGCTGGAAATATCTTAAGAGCGGTTTTTTATATTACCTTCTCTACGTAGGCATATCACAAAGGGATGGATACTAAACCAAAGAGGACAACTATCATGCAGTTTAAAATTAGTATATTATAGGGGACATATCTGCCATTCATTCGTTCAGTGTTGATTGTCTACATTTAATATAATACAACTAATAAAATAAAATACAAATCTGTTTCATAAATTATTTATTAAATAGTGCGGTGTTACTACTATTTAAAGGCGTTTATTGTTATTGTAATTTGTTTTTCTGTGACATTATTATTTGAAACATATGATAGATATACATCATAGAAGGAAGGATATAGAATTAAATATCGTATTAGAAAATATACAAATTGATGTTTTTATTTCTGGACGACTTACCTAATTTATTTTAATTGATGTTATTAAATTTAGTTTTTGTTCATAGTATAAAGTAAATGATATATATGTTTTAGGACGAGTCGATTGTTAGTAAGAGTTGACTCTTCTTAGGCAGAGGTCTTAGATTGTATACTTCTTTTTTATTAATCTTGCACCCGGTGATTGCAACATTAAACGCGTTATAACTTCGTAATTTAATTTTAGGAAAGAAAGTTTACAGTAAAAGTTTTAGGAAATTTGTAGAGATAAAAGTTAAGTTATGAGCATTTTATTGTTTAAACAAATATTAGAAGAGATATCAGTCAAATAGTCAATAAGTAAATCGTCATAGTCGTAAAAGTCAGAAATAGTCAATGATAAAAAAAAAATTGTTTACAAAAAAGGTAGGTAATTTAATTATCAGGTTATCAGCATTTTTGATCTAAAGAGGCACTTTCTCCACATTTAAATAAAAAATAACTTCTGTAATTTAGTGCATTATGGATAAGAGTAACTTCCTTATATATAACATGTATTATTAAGGATAATATTTGATTAATACTTTTAAAAAAGGTGTCACAATGGGTTATTATTTAATTATTTATATACTCTTCTCGAGCTGCTTTAAATGACCTTAGATAATTTTCAAACTTATTCCCGATCGTAGTGTATTATTTTATCTATTATACACATTAATAAAAAAATTTTCGATTGCGTGATGTGCTCACATCAAAATAGACTATGAATATTATCATAATCATAATAATAAAATAATAGGAGCCCAATATACAATAAAACATGAACATGGTGCATATTGAACAACCCAACTATACACCGTACAGAATGCGCTAAAAAATCACATTAAATTTTTTACAAAACATATCCATTGCAGGTATACATTTCTTCGTTTGTAAGGTTTCCTCTAAAGCAGGCATGGACAAACAGTACTCACAGAAGTGGACGTCCGGACGTCCCTCAGACTTCTGTAATTAAAGTACGTGTAAGGCAGTGACAACCTAACCAGTGACAAACAAAAATAATACG
Organism: Chrysoperla carnea; assembly: GCF_905475395.1. Classification (NCBI taxonomy): domain Eukaryota; kingdom Metazoa; phylum Arthropoda; class Insecta; order Neuroptera; family Chrysopidae; genus Chrysoperla; species Chrysoperla carnea. The sequence goes on from NC_058338.1 coordinate 20,427,289, forward strand.
AATAAGACAGAGAGACAATAATTTTTTTATTACCTATATCTTTACTGTTAGAGAAACTGAGATGGGTAGAAGAATCGTGTACCCGTATCGCTTCCTTCTCTATCAGTAATGCGAACTTGGATAAGGAGACACACAAGAAAGTTTATGGCACACAATAAAGTTATAAAAATAGCGACAACTCGCCCCTGCCTGCTCTAAAGCCAGTTTCAAAATTGTGCCCACTATGGATTAATTCTTTGAACTAAATATCATTCGACAAAGTGGAGTAAGTGACATTCAAAGATTAATTGATATTTACACTGGTAATATCTGATTTTAAATCATTCAGTGACTGTTACCATATTTTTACCATAAATTGTAATTTCCACAGGTCTAAAGCCAATGGATAAAAGAGTAAAGGTTTGACATTGCAGAGCCTACCTTAATTTATTTTTGAAGTCATTTATTTATCCCCCTTAAAATTTTCAGGTTTGATTTAGACTTAGTCCAACTTCATATAAAAAAGTCAAGCCTTTTATCTAAAATTGCCTTGGCGCTCGAACATCCTTAAGACAATTGTTTGTACGTTTTTTTTTTTTGGAACACTCTATACGTACTGGGTAACGAATGTATAATGCTGAACGTAATGTTAACGCACATAATCTATATCTACACTAACCATATTGAATATGCTTTTGTTAAAGTGCACGCGTCATCAACAATGACCATCGATGAAGAACGTCATATTATTATGTATAACACACGCACCAGCAGACGACGGCAACGGTTAGAATGATAAATTCACGTTGACCACCAAAGAGTTAGAACACATTAACCTCACGATACTAACTACTTTATTTACCATTTGTAGGTTTCGTTTTTATCATAAAGCTTAATGTGTGCAATGTATAGTCTGATTGAATATAGATTGATTTGAAATAGAACTTCAAGTTTACTGAATTTCTGGGAGCAAAAATAAAATGTTTACAATTTTAACTACATCTCCAGTTTTACCTAATGGTCGTATCAAGTCGAATAAAAAAAAGAAACTTTGTTTTTTCATGTAAAATAAAATAATACACAATTGTTTGGTAAAATTTTCAATAGTTTAGGATCTATGGCTGTATTATAAACAATTAATTTTATTCCACTCTGATCGATGAGTGGAATAATCAAAATGACTGAATTCGGATTAAGTCGATCAAATTACGTCGAAATACACTCCTTGTTCGATGGGACCTGTAAATGCATACGAAACCTTCTCAGCGCCTACACTTATTTGTTAATTAATCATTATAATTTAGTATCATTCAAAACGATCTCTCACATCACGAAATTCTTTTGTTATAAAAAGGTGTACATATTTGGAAACGTTGAAATGTAGTAGGACCTTTTAAATTATGACGGCAGAATATCTCCGCAACTATATTTTCCATAGAAATTCATTTATTTGGCTCTAATGACTTATTAATAAAAAAAATGTTTTTTTTTTTTCAATTTCCACTAACCTAGTGATGCATAGAAACCAAGATTCTTAATATTCTGACATATTTGTTTGGTGTAATTTTTAATACAAAAAAGTCATTGAATACTTTTTTTTTGTTCATAATATTTTATTTCACATACCATAGATATATTATAATAGCGTATAGAGTTAGTAATTTAAGTACCATATTAGTAAAAAGTGTATATACTAGGTAAAAATAGGTGAATACATAAGTACCTTAGCTATATATTAAGGGTAAATTGTTGTATCTGGGTGAAAATATACCTTCGGGCAGACTTCAATTCCTTTAAATATATTGCTATTTATGAGACAATAAAGTTTATGAAGATAAAGTATACTTAACTGCAGGCAACAAACCGAGAGTATGGTTGCCAAATTCAGCATTTTTAGTAAAATTTAAATCAAATTTTTTAGTACAAAAGCAATAATTTAGTGTCAGAATTTCGTAAGTGCACTGGTTTATGTATTAGTAAGTAAATATTTTGCAATTCAACCCCTAAGATGAGCAAACGGGACATACGTTTAATTGTCCTAGAAATAGGAGTAAATTTTGTATCTAGCAGGCAGGCTAAGTGGGGGGAGGGGAGGGTGGAGGCTAAGCAATATTAGTAAGAGCTATTGATGAATAAGAGTTGCAGGTGTTAATTTAGACCCTTTCTAGAATCACGAAGAAGTTAAAATGAAATAAATTATTAATTTATTTTACTTGTTTCATGAAAATTTCTTCTCTCAGGGGGTCAAATAGAAGGTGAAAAGGAGATGATAATTCGTCATTATTGAATTATCTGCTTCACCGATTTAAAAATTATTTCACATATAGAAAGTTACAATATCAGCAAGTATCATGGGCAAAATTTCATTTTCAAAAAAGTTAAAGTTCCCCACCAAAATATTTAAATTCATTAAATTGTGAACCAAAGGGAGAATAAGTTAGGGCTATAACGCGGTAGCCTTTGTTTTTAAAGTAGAAATTGTCCAGCAAAGCGGGCAGATGGCTGCTAGTAAATTATTAACTGTAGATGAACTGAATTTCACGAGGTCAGCTAGTATAAATAAAATTTAAATAAATATAGTTTTTCATAAACAGTTTTTCAAGTTCATTAAAATGTATAAAGTGCTTTGAAAATGTATAAATGTAAATTTGTTGATCTAATGTACTAGGTTCAATACTTTACCCTGTATATACGTAGGTACAATGTACATATACTTATTAGTGTTGGTAAGTAATATGTAGAAAGCAAAAGGTTACAAAATAAACATTATTTTCCTGTTAGAAGTGCTTCATTAATTATTACTGTGAACGTGATGCATATTACAGTGGGGTTAAACTCATTCCATCTATAATAATATTATATCAGCAGTATTAAACCCATATAATACATATAATATTATATATGTTGTATTATGTGTGTAAGAATAAATAGACACTTCGAGTAAATTATTCGACCAAAAACACGTCAAATCGATTATAGGGACCAAAAAAATGATTCCTAATATAAACATTTAAAAGTGTTTTGCAATAAATTTACTCGCTTAAAAGAATTGTGACTTTTTAAACACTTCAGAATCTTGCACCATGATACATGACGTCATCTGTTATGACAATTCATAGTATACCAAAGAGGTAATAAAACTAGAGAACGCCAGGGACAAAAATTTGCTATATGATGAATGAGAGCGTAGACTGTCAGTGAGTTCCCCTGTATCTTCGTCTAATCTATGTTTCATTGGTTACATATTGTTTACATTATTGATATTAAGATTTATGGAATATTATTTAATACATTAAAAGTTATTCAAGAAGTAGAACGGTCAAAAGAAACTTTATTTTCATAAAAAACACAATATAAACAGTTTAATTTTTAATAAAATTAACTAAAAGTTGTATTGAGTTTAATTATTATTTAAATTTAAGTGCAATTTAATCGACCAATATTTCTAAAAAAAAAAAATTGTGTACTTAGTATACAATTTAACTGCGGCCACATATTGGAGAATATTGTCCATCTTTGTACAAAACAAATATAATGGCAGACATAAAATGTCTATGCATCATATGATTATGACATATGACTATGATAGGGATACAATCCTCTCTCTCATTCATCATATTGTATTCTTTGGATTCAAAACCGTTCATAAAAGATGTTTATATAACCTTGTAAAAATTTGAACTTTAACATAAAATTTTTAATTAAATGAACAATTAAAAAACGGTTTCGATAGCTTCCAATATTTGAAGCAACTTGAAAATATAATAATAGGAATAGAATAAGAATTCTTTATCACGTTGTATAAAACAACACAAAACTCACATACACTCACTAATCTAAAACATTATATATCATACACACATAAGCACCCCTCACCCTTACACATGTTAACCCTCTTATCACCCATATATTACCACGATACCAGTACGTAATTCCTCATCATAAACTAATATTAAATATACTTTAACCGTACGAGGTTGTTGTTACTGGAGTTGAACTCAACTATATATGCAATGCTTGGATATAATATGAATGCAACATATACATGCTATATGTGTAGATGTATAACATGCATTGGTCGTTCGTTGCAGGTTGCATGTAAATTTGTTGTGGATTACTTAAATGAAAAATAAATGGTACGGGATCCGAATAGACTTTCTTGCTTTTAATCATAAAATTATTATTCGTGAATAGTTTGCTCAAATTTACAAATTTAATCAGAAATTTCTTTTTTTTTTTCTATAAATTCAAGTTTTTTTTCTTGATATTTTAAAAGTTTATTTTATTTTGTCTGGCGGTATCAGATATAGTCGATGGACATGGACACAGCTAAAAAATACACAATATGTTTTTCCAATAACGGTAGAGGCTGAGTTGGTTTAAGCATTAACAACTACCGCACGTGGTAAATCTTGTCATATTTCGATATTTCAAAAACTCTGCATCCAATCATTAAATCAACCTGATTTTTATTATTTTTGGATCAAAATTACCCCATCCACCGAGTTTCATTAAATTCCAAAACAAAACTTTTTTTGCATATTTATCGATTTTTTCAAAGGTTAAACTTGAAAAATCGGCTATTAGTCTTTAACTTCCATTATTCTAAGAATAAGATTTCGGTATGCATCACTTTCCACAAAAGTTTAAACTTAACAGTTCCTTTTTTATATGAGTCTGTAAGCATTGGTCTTTTCAAATTATTTAGATAGTTTAAATGCAATTGATATAAAATGACTATAGTGTTCAAATAGCAATTCTCAATACATTGATCTAAGCTTACTCCGTCTTTCAATTGCTAAAAAGCTAAGATGTGGCTTATAGTCCTTAGTCTACCAGTGTTTCGTAAAATAGAATAGTTACATATTGAATATTTTCTCAAATTACCGAAATAGTTAATGAATTTCGTGTGTTAAATAACTCATTTGGAATATAACATTATAATTTGTATATTAAATTACGGACACGTGCTCTTAACGCATGTTTCCTTCCGTGTTTCGATAATCAAATGATATATTATTTTAATCTTTCCTGTATAGAACTGTGGGCACTATTTGTATATATTTTACCTTTACCCTTTGTCATTTGAAAATTATTCAGAAAAAATTAATCCTGTTTTTTTACAAAATTTAATCTTATTATTGCTAATAAATTTATAAACAAATTAAAAATGCTGAACAAATTAAAAAGCCTTTTAATAATTTAATCAGATTTTTTTATATAATAATTCTTTAAATTATTGTTTTTCAATTGACTGAAAGGCAATCACATAGAGAACAACCAAATAACTAAAGAAGTTATTTGGTTGTTACTTACAATGTACCTTGAACCATTATGCAGTTACTTGGTGTATTTTATCAACATGTAATCGGCTGAAGACTGATTGTCATTATGGTTTTGTTTTCGAAGTAAAAATAAAATAAGAGAAAAAAGTAAAAAATATTATATTCTTTTGATTATCACACTCAACGTAATCATAGGTTCTGGGTGAGTAAGTGATTATACTATATTCCAGTTTCAACGATTACATTAAATTTTGAAGAGGAGAAGTTTCAAAGTGCCTCGCCTAAGCTTTACCTATAAATACCTTATATAAATATCGTATTAAATAAAAATATCGGAAAAATCTTATTTAAAAAACCATTGATAACATCGATCGTTTCATGTACCTACAATTTATACTATTCTAAGAATCTGTGAAATTGCGATGTCAGTGACGTCAGCAAATCACTGACACAGTCAGCCAATCATGAAAAGTGGTTAAACATGTATGGTATCACAATGGGCTCAATAGGCGAAGTGTGTCTTTCGTGGACAACCAATATAACCTAACCTCACCTAACCTAATTTCGTATTCGAGATAGCACATCGTCCTCTATTGTATAATGTTTCTTGAATATAGAGGCAAAAAATAATAAAATTTTGGTAAATTTTAGATATTTTAATGCGATCATACAGCTTCCAATTGGCTCTATATTCCTCCAATTTTACTAAAAAAAAGTCATCAATTTTGTGATTTGTATACGAATATTAATAATGGTAGGAGACAATTTTATTTTATTTGTTTAAATGCGATAGTTTTGGAAATACAAATACAATTCATATACTATATTATTATATATCGATATATACTCTATAAAATATATGCTGTATATATTTTCAGGGTTCAATTGGGATAAATTTGTTGATAGTGTATCTCCTTTGGGAGAACATGTTGTATGCGAATGTGAAATAAATATTCCAGGAACCTAACAGTAACAGCAACAGTACTGGCGGATAACATAACGTTATACAACATGCACATGTACAAAAACCACCATGAAAACCCTCACTTATGCCCATGGGGGTTGCAGTAAACACCATATCAACGTTTATAACACAACAACAACGGGATGGTATATTATAAAATAATAAATTAAACTCGTTGAAAAATCAATTGTACCTCTATATGTTTTCAAAACTATCACGATTTCTGTGATGGATGCTTTGCAGAGTTGTTTGCTGTGGTTAAAGAGCTCTACATTCTTGATTACCTTCGTTTTTCCAATTTTTATTCATAGTTTATGGAGACTTCACTTGAAAGGAAGTTAATTTAATTGATGTTGGAGATAAGATTTAAACAGTAACATAGTTTCAAAAATTTAATTCAGCCATAACTTTACTCCTAAAGCAGAGCAAAAAAGTAAATTCATAATGGAATTTACTGCCATCATGGACACGACATTTCTCATGTCTTATGGTGATTAAAATTAATACGTAGCCAATTTAAAGTACAAAGGCATTAAATTTGCTTCAATTTAATTTAATATAGTTTTTCAATTGTATTCCCGCTCAAGATTTTTTTTTTATATTGATAGGATAGACGTCATCTAATACTCAACAAACTTATATGCTTATTGGATAATGTTAATGTATTACTATCTATATAACTACTGCATTAATAATTTTATTTGAAGTTTTACTACTGATTTTGTAAAAATTATAGACAAAGTTTATAATTCATTTAATGAAAAATAATTAGCTGTAGTTGTACGGGATATCTTTTATCTATAAGAGCTAATAAGAGTTTACTATAATGATTAATATATTTCTTACAGTATTTTCGAAAAGTTTTAGAACTGTTCAATACCAATACGTTCAATGCGAGTTTTTTTAGTTTTTTTAAACGATTATTCATTTTGTGTTTTTTAGTTTTTTAGACTATTATTTATTAATCAAGTTCAGTATAAATATGGTGGGAGCGCAAGTAAAAGTATATACTTTCAGATACGGAAATCGGTAATCCTGAAAATCCTGATCAGGATAATGAAATAAACTTATTAAATTATTGTATTGTCATCGGTTCTTGATAAGTATGCCACATTTCGAGTTAAACCGATGTTTAGAAAGTGTACTTTGTCGTTTTTTTTGAAAATTTTCTACTTTTCTTCTAAACTTAACAATCCATAAAAAACAAGAATGTAATTGTAAAATTTGTTGCATACATCATGTGTCAATTGAATATATAAAGGTAAATTATGATGCTATATTAAAGGTACATTTCTTGCGCATTTGAATTAAGCGCAGTTAAAATAATTAACGATTTACGTTGTGTTTCAATATACATAGTAAAAAACAAAGTCGCTTCCGTCTGTCTGCCCCTAATCCTCATGTTAGCTTAAATTTTTAAAACTACGCAACGGATTTTGATGCGGTTTTTTTAATATATAGAGTTTTTTTTAATACACTGATAATTTTAGAGATTAAACGAATTTGTGAACAAAAGGAGGGTAAATACCGACAAATGAAATAGAGGTTGTAACACAATAATCTTTGCATTTAAAATTGAAGTTACCTTGCGAAGCAGGTAGTTCACAGCTAGTGATTTATAAAACAATGTACAATGACCAGTTTTCAAATAGTTAATCAGTAGAGTCAAAACTACTACTAAACTAGAGTCAAAATATTTTATTTTTACTTTATTCGAAAACAAAACCACATTGACAATCAATCTTCAGACTTATTGCATTCTGATAAAATTTCCTCATTTGAATACAAATTCTCTCCAGTAAATGGTAAAATCTATCGAGAAAAAATAGAAGATTTAAGGTATATATGGATTAGGTACTCTTTCAAAAAAATTTTTGGTTACATTCTGTATATCCCATTTATTGAAACTAATTCATATTCTGTCATATTTTTTTCTGTTCATTCGAAATCCATTGTACAAAAAAAAAATAACATACACCACACACAGATATTACACGACTATGTGTATTCGTTTAATAATTACCATCAACCCACCATGTTCAATCAATTCAAAATAATTATTTCAATTATCTCTTGTATTTTGTTAACATCATCACACCATACTCCCTTTCGGGTACATACCTCCGCCCCTACATATGTTGAATGGTGAGCAAGCACTCACTATATTCTATGAAATAATAAAAAACATTGTATGACTGACCAGTAACATCATTCATAGGTCAAATAATTTTATGCAGGGATAGTTTATAAAATTCATTTCAATTGATTTTTCGATATTAAATTGACGATATGTACAATTTTTGTGTTCATTCACAAATTTAAAACGAATCTATTTTACATTTTGAAAAAATTTTGTAATTTTTTGAAAATTTTCACAGGCATAAAACAGACATAAAAATTTCCTTGTACTCACTTTAAATTACCTCTGTTATCTTTAACTTCTGATAACTTTCACAACTAAATTTTTTTAAATGATAAAACATAAAATTTTGACAAAAAATATAAATTGACAAAGTAGATATACAAATATTTTTGCATCTTTTCAAAATTGAATGAACATGTTTTTGTGCCTTTTTTTGTTGTACTTTTTTTGGTTTTGCCTTCCAACCAGCAATCAAATCAAAACGATATCGCGCGATAAAAAACATGTTCCAAAAATAATTTGAGAAATTAAGTTAGCCCAATAAGCAATTACATATTATTATTTTGTAAAAAGAAATTTAAAATTAAAAGTACAAAAACTGTTTTTCATCTTCAAGGTCAACACCTTAATGACAGTTGATATAAATACATATTCAATATATTTTGACGTTAGTTCATATGAAGTTAGCAAAGAAAATGTTTAAAAATCCATCAAAGTGGAAAATAGCTGTTTCCAAATTATTTTCTAATTAGATGTGGAAAAATGTATTTTGTCGTTCATGCCGAAAAGAAGATGAGTTTTTTTTGCTATGATTACCAAGTATGATGTAGAATATTTGAAGTTTTGGGGGAATTTTTTTTTTTTTTTTAAGTCTCAACAGTTTCAAATGTTCTTCAAGTTTAATAAAAATATTAAAATTGTCATAATGTTATGGAAGTAACAAAAAATACGATTTGGAATTTGCATTGTAAATTTTGTTGATTATTAAAACTTGTTTAATGAATTACCAAAATTATATTTCCTCTTTACACACCTTATGCGTCTGGTTTTCATAGATTAACTAATAATTTGTGTTGTTTACATTGATTCAAATCGGAATCATCATATGTTTTGAATGTTTATTGACCAGAGGATGCCCCTTGAGTACAGAGTACAGTCGGAATCATTTTTTCAGAAACTCAACAGATTTGCGCGTTAATTTCTGCGAGCAAATTTATAGTTTAATCAAAAGTTTTATCATTTATCATTATTTATTAATTATCATTTCCAAATCATTTTGGTCATAGAGAGATCAATATTTACTCGTGGATCGGCAAAGAGTTTAGACGATTATTTTGTTGATGTTTGCGATCGGATGTTCTAAAGGTAATTTTTGATCCCCTTTCTCATTTGTTTTTTGTAATTGAATCAGAATGAAGTTTTCACTTCAAAAATTATCCTTTTCTATGCCATATTCATTTCGAAGAAGCTTTCACAAAAATTATCCCTATAAATTATGTAAAATTTTTTATTTTAATTATGAAACAAATTGATAAAATTCTCATTATTTAATCATTAGGAAATATATATGAACGGTTAATATCCAAATGTAAGCTGTACAATCAGAGACAAGTCGTTTATTATGTTATTTACATAATAATAGCCTAGCTTCGAGTATACCCATTATATTATATTATTTATTATATTCGTAAAGTTTAATTTCTTTTACATTTAGTTTTATTATAATTTTATTGATGTGTAATTTAAAAACATTTATACATATAAGTTTATTAATTATTCACTTGTAATAATCAATCTTCATGAACTATTATTATTATTCAATCATTTACATTACCTACATGTTTTAGCTGTAGAGGGTTTTCCATTTAAAATGATAGAACTTAAACAACTTGTAAATAGGACATCATGAATACCCTTTTGGGAGTTAAAACCAAAAAAACTGCAACAGACACAAAAACCAACATCTAGGTTACCTAGAATTTCGAGAAAACGCAAAAATCTTTATAACTGTCAATTTGTATTTATAGTCAAAATTTTATGTTTTATCATGAGTTGTGAAAGTTATCAGAAGTTAAAGAAAACAGAGATAATTTCAAGTAAGTACATGGCAATTTTTTATGTTATGCCATAGTATATATCCTAATCAAACTAAAATGGCAAATTTAATATAATTTGTAGTCCAGAATCGACTTGACGGGTAGAATACATTTTTCCAGAACATGATTCAGAAAATATTCACCATAAAAGTTAAGTGTTGTGGTTCGTTTTATCGTCGGTGTGTTGTGGTTCGGCTTGCGATTTGTTTTATCGTCTTATGTAAAATACATAACGTTAATTTATTTATGGTTTTGCTATTAAGGTCTATAACAATTTAATGTCATAATGGTGATTGAATATGACATTAACAATGGTTAAATAGTTATAAATCAATCAAATAACGTTTTAAAATTATCACAATCGACAAGAAATACATTAAAAATGAATTTATTATGCTACTATTATTATTACAATATTATATTGGATGGACTATTTATATCGATAAGTTGAAAAATCGTGTAGGAAAATCGAAATTCAGAAAATAATTTCAATCAAAAATGTTGGTCGCAAAGTTTCTAAGAAAAACTAAGTACATATATACTTAGCAGTTGCAGCAGATATGCAATGTGGAAAAATTGGAGCTCCGCTGTAAAGTAAAGGATATATTCAATTGTTTCTAACTTAGTTTTTTTTTTATCTACGCTTTCCGTCTTAGTTGTAGAACTCTTCTTTTTCATGTATATTTGTACAATCAGTTTTTTTAGTTTGTCTTATCACTTAACTTACAACTTAATTTTCTTGGGGACAACTTTCTAATTTGAAGCATTCTTCTATCTCTAATCAATCACGAGGTGATTTTTAGATGATTCTGAAAGTCAAGGTGGAATTTATGAAGTGTAAAAAATATCTTCCTTTGAGTCCAAAAATTAAAATTTTTCTGTATTTTGGTTACCTTATATAAAATATTTCCACATTGATTAGAATTGTCTACATTGTATAAGCTCAACCATTGCTTTATAGTGATTTCACTATTTATATTGTTATTGATTTCTATAGTTACTAAAGCAAATATATTTCCATAAAACTATAATTATGGGAAAACCTCATTTGTACCCAAAAATATTCGTTCAATAACAGAAAAATCTATAATGCATCATAACACTTTTCTCTTGCTGTTCGTCCAGTTCAATTGAAAATCATTGATATTAATTAATTAAGAATTCTCATGTTATCAAGTGGTCATATTGTCTGACAAATTACCTTCTACACTTTTCAAATGGATGGCTTAAATATGAGGTTATCATGCTCATTCGATAACGCAGCACTTTCGAAAATAGTCGTCAAGAGAAATTTTGATAGACTCGCCAAAACGAAGCCACTTACGAAGCTTCAAGTATGTATTAATCAGTTAACAAAAAGACTGATATATTGAAATTGATTTTTTAAGAAGGTAATCGTTAAAACATGAAGTTCAAACTTCTTTCTCCGAAAAACATTTTTCAAAAATTTTTTTCTATTATGGCTCTTTTAGACGACTATTAATCAACACCTTTGAATGGGTTATTGAAATCAAAATTACGAAACTTCAAATTTTATGAATTTTCAAAAAACAATCCCTAAATATACACTCCTACACTCAAAATAAAAAGTAAATAGAACGAAACTAAACTAAAAAACACAGGATTAACAAAAATGGTTTGAGTATTTACCTAAAATACACAAATTATATTGTGTAACAAAGAAATAAATACAACAACATTCTGAGATGGAATCATGATCCTGGTAATAATAATGAAAAACAACACAACAAAAAAACATTTCGTTGTGGAATTACCTTCGCATTACAAATGCATTTTAAAGAGAAATTCTTAAAGCTTATTTATAGAGAGCCCGATGAAAACGACATCTGACGATAACATTAAATCATGCTCTAGAACGCGTTAGTTAATATGTGTTTGAAGCCAATTATTTAATAAAAAAGTAGAATTTTAAGTCAATAATATATTCTGCCTATATTAAAGTAACCCTTTCTTTGGATCAGCTTTAAAATTTTAGTAGAATAAACACAATAACGAAAACAAATATTATGTGAACCATCAAATTGACAGATTTCATCTGTCAAAAACTGTTATTGTTAAATCTATTAAATATTCCAAATATTATATTAAAATCAATAATTATAAATAATAATTTAATTAATTATTATAATTATTCTGAATGTAAGCACGAATTTTGCTTGAGCACGAAATTTTGTCCGTATAGAGCGGTATGATCGACTCAGTTGATCTATCATGTACTGTGCTCTACCAATTATAGGAAATCAAGTACAAGGCCATAGTCTCCCCCAAAATTCTGCAAAAACATAGATGAAAATTATGTCTTGAAGAGATGTCAATAAACAATATGCTATTTTCTGAGCCGCTTTGGTGTTATCTAATATCTGGCTACGACCCTAATAAAAGTTGTCAGTGATTGGCTTGTTTTCGAATGATCGATTTGTAAGATCATTCGAAAACATTTGAGAGGTAAGGTTAGCAGTATTACGGTTTTCTCGGCCAGGATTCGCAAAAATATGGTAGGCTTGAGGATTTAAAAATTCAAGTAAAAGAAAGAGTAGTATCTTTCGTTAGTGAAAGTATAGACTTGAGGATCCATTTACTAACAACTGATGGATTGAAAGGCGGATAATTTATAAATGATGATAAATGAATTGGAAGTGATATAATCGGCAGGGTTTTTTGAGTCCTTCACTTCATTACAAGTAAGATTTCAAAAAAATCCGTTCTTAGTGAGCATCTACATCGTAAATGAATAGTTTTAGAGCTATTTCAAGTCAGTGGTCAGTGATATTTCACTTATATGTGTGTCTATTATTTGTAAAATACATAATTGATAAAACTTCATTTATATTTTATATCACATACGAAGGTTAAAATATGTGTGTACTATAAATAAAACGAACGTTTTATAACTAAGAGCTTAAAAGTTGAAATAAAGCACATTATAGATACGTATACTGTTCATGTACAAACGAATATCTGTACACATTTAGAAAAGAACAGTTCTTTTTCAGTGACTATCGTTTATAGTCTCAGTTACTGTAAGTTGTAGTATTATTTTTACCAGGTGCAGGATGAGGGTGGCAAAATAAAAGATTCTCGTGTTCTTTCAAGTTTTTTTATTTCGTTTTTTTTATATATCAAACGAACTTTTTCGTTTTACTGTATTTTATAGATCGTAAATCTCAAGACGGAACTATAGATTTAGCAGGACTAGATGAAAATTAGAACGGTTTTTCCACAAGATTGTACGCATTTTAAAAGCATTAAGAATAGAAAAGTTTAAAAAGATATTTGCCTAAAAATTTTAACTCTTGTGTACAATCATATTATAGCTTGTGCAGCATATTATAGCCAAATAGCCAAATGTACAGAGAGTTGAAGTGAGAAATTTCTTTTATCTCCAATTTCGATAAAACTTAGTATATAAGGTAATTTTGACCAAAAAAGTACAAAAATCGGGTGCATTTGACGACTGGTCGAATAGTTTTTGAGGTGCGGATTAAAATCGATCCAAATATTGCGATATCTCACTAACTTAGCATCCAATCATTAAATTAACCTGATTTTTATACTCTTTGGATCAAATTTATTGTAAGGTAATTTTGACCCAAAAAGTACAAAAATCGGTTGCATTTGGTCCCCTTGATTTAATGAGCCCCTTGGAAATTTTTGTGTGTGTTTCAGGACGTTTAAAATAGCTATTGAGTCGTTATTCGTACATATTGATATTCCTTATATTCTGAAATCAATAATGTTTCAAAATGTGGACAACCATTTGTGGTGTTTTTTATATTTAAGTGACTATTGTAAATCTATGTATAATAAGTCAACGAATCCTTTATTTAATGAAAATAACGTTGAAAATAAAACGAACTCGAAACGGCGTCTTATTTCGTTTCGCTACTACATAAGAATATGAATAGGTATAACATTTTGAAATGTAAGGATGATATTCCTGATAATAAAACAATGCCTATACATACAATCTCTTACGTCTTGTGTGTAGTGTAGAAGAAACGATTTGAAAAGTATAAACGTGATCTGTATCTCAATGGCATATACAATCACATCTTATGTGTTCCAATGTTTCCGTTTTATGTTCTTGGGAAAAAGAATTCATAGAATTTGGTTTCTATTTTTGTTATACTTTTATTGTGTTATTTTTCTGCCAATGGATTTAGAATGTTACCTATTTATACGACCCGTATTTGATTACCTACTTATACACGTTACAATTAAATTCAGTTCAAACTAATGTATACTCAATTACCAAAAACTAACTCAATCCAACTTGTTCCAACCCAATAAAACTTGACCCAACTGAGTTTGTTGGATAGTGATATGAAAGGACCCTGAAATATTACATGGAAAATGGCTTTTTATGAAAATTTTTCCAACCCATCTGTGAAACTTTTCTGTTTTGTGAAACTATTTCAAATCGCCACCAAAATGGTTTTCAGATCATTAGGATTAAAAACTCTTACGGCCACAAATCCTTTTAACGAGTAGTTTTCGAGCTACGTACAATCAAAGCTACACATACATTACAGTTGTATAGTCCGTAGCTGGTAAGCTACTCGTTAAAAATTTTTGTATTCATAAGAGCTTTTGATCAGAATGATAAAAAGAACTATTTAAAAAAAAATTATTTTTTGTAATGTTTTTACCAACGGGAGGGACTAGCGATGGCTTCAAGTATTCTCCAGTTTCCCTAGCTAATACTACAATATTTACTAGAATATAATACATTTGCTAGAATTAAAACAGAATTTTCACATTAACAAAATGAATGTTAGAGAAATATACCAAAATGTGAGACATAAGTATTAAAGCGGTAAACAAAGACAATTCCGATCAAAGAAATAGTGGACACTTTAACTGCTATATGTAGAAATTAAGTTGAATTTCAAAAATACTTAATTCTAGTTCTTATGGAGATAAGAAATTGATGTCGAAATATTTCCAAAACTTCCCACTTAAAAACTTTGTAAAGCATTGACACTTCAATTTGTTTTGATCAAACTTAATCTAAATTTTTAGGAAAATTTTAACAAAAGCTGTTTCTGCAAAGTTCTATGTCGAACTGTTGGTTCTCGAGTTTTCGTTCCCTTTCAAAGGCCAAGTTTTCTTGCAATATATATTCTTTATAGTGAATGTTGCCTTGTGATCTTAATGATCCCCTTCTAGTGTAAATTAATCTAGGATCAAAGTAACATTTAACTCTCAACGTTTTGTGTAGTTGATTTTCGTTAAATTCCTCTTAAGCATAAAATATATGCAGCAATAATGCAATGATGCTCTTCATCTACATACATCGAGTTTTAATCTACACACATATACACATTTACTATGAATATTATTTCTCAAACCACTTTTATTCTCTATATACCCCACATGCATACATGCTTTATATCCCTATGTTATCGTCTCCGCAGAGTAAGGTTTGTAAATAAAGTAGTTTGTTTTCCCAAAAGTAAATATAAACTGCATAAAAGTATGTAATGTATATCATACGCGAATTTTATTACTACACAACATAATAGCTAGATTTTTTTTTAATACTATTTATTTGATATTTTTTTGATTTCGTTATTTTTGATTTTTTAACGCATACAAGATTTGAATAAGGTCAAGGCTTAGGTTCAGGTGATAAAATTGGGATGAAGTAACAGGTTTTTCAATCAAAAAATATAATTTCATATGTAACAGAACATTATTTTACTCCGCCTAAGAGTGAGAACATACGCTCTAAACTTTGCTAGGAAGCACATTTTCAAAACATTAACTGTTCAGCTGGAAGGGGCCCAATTTTACCTGACTTCTTAGCTGGATGTAATCTAGTCATCCACTTTTTAGAAAGTTAAAATCAATATTGTAAAAAACAGATCGAGAGGTGTTGTGGGACACCCGGTAGGAACTATATTCCTTTTGTACCTAATAACCATAAAAATTGCATTGTACTTACCTTAAATTATCTCTGTTTTCTTTAACTTTCACAGCTCAATTTTTTTAAATGATAAAACATAATTTTACATTTTTTCAAAATTCATGGCAAGTTTTAGTTTCCTAGGTAACTTAGATGCCGGTTTTTGGTGTCTGTTGCAGTTTTTTTGGTTTTAACTCCTAACCAGCAAACGAATATCGTACGATAAATTCTGGAAGTATAATCGTTCTTTCCAATTATGTTTTATGTATAATTCATCACAGTTTTGCTCAAACTCAAAGATTTAAAAACCGCTGATGAAATTAATGAATTTTAATTAAATTGAATATATTCTTATTTAAATATCTTTATAAATTATATCATTGTTAATTCGTAATCGTAATCGTAATGATCCTGTACACACAGGATATAATCAAACGTAAAGGATTATTATTATATAACAACTATCTGTCTACAGCTGGGTAGTATTGTACCTCGAACTGATTTGAACTTCGAATCTATTTTCTACTAGTATATTATATAATATCGTGGTTTCATGTAATCTAAAATGATTTTACCAGTAAATGAAATGCAATACCTTTCCCATTCATTCTACATATTGTTTATAGAGTGATTTTATAATGTTTTTACCTACTAATATTATTTTATTTACAGATAAGTTATCTGGGTCGATACGCCACTGTCTTTCAAACAGTGGATTATGCTCAAATATCTGTGGCAAACCAGCAAGAAGTTATAAGTTGCACTGAGCGGCTGATTTACGTCTGTTCGAATAGCTTTAAGGTAGCTTAAAGCTACCTTTTTTTGCCGTTTTCAGAATGTGCAGACTCACTTCAGAATTTGGAAATGAAAGAAAAATTTACCTAAGGATAGGTACTAGGTTACTGCAAAGACGAGGGTAATAAAACGATTTGGTAACTTCCTTGTGAAGGTTTCAGGAATGTGATTGCTATATGTGGGAGTTATTCGAAAACTACGTGATACTTTAAGGAGTGGATGGATTGGTCTATGATCAGATAAAAGCTGAAAATGTATTAGACTTTTTTTGGAGGATATGAACCGGAAAAATAATGCAACTTGCTCTGATTTTGATAAGGAAATAGACACGCTCTGCTGTCTTTTATAAAGTTTTGGGTGAAGCAAGAAATTTGTTGTTTGGCAATAGAATGTTTTTTGATTAGGGGCTTTAAATACTTTCAGTGAATTTTCTAAATGAGACCATTAGAAGTTTTACTATCCAATGTTTTCGTATCTTTTTGTCCGTAAAATATGTTTTGGGATTAGTGATTTTTGTTGACTCTACTCAAACTACTACAACTTTATAACAAGTATTGTACATCCAATAATATTTTTCATTATTTTGATCAGTTCAATATTTTTATGTTAAATTTTCAACTAAACAGCCTGTATATTCGTGGTCTCTACCATTACACACACTCACAATATATACATATATATGGAAGCGTATCGTTTGTAGAAACCCCAGGGACGGTTTGATGTAGAAATTTACGCTCAACAGACCATATGATAGCCTTATATACTCTCCTGTTGTTACTAATACTCGTTTATGGATGGCATTATATATAATATATCCTCATTCCAATATACTTAAAATCAGTATGTTGGTAATCAGTAAGATTTTACCAGAACAAGAACCAAAGCAAAGCAATCATTATATCAAGTGAATAAGATTTAATATGATAAATTGTATTTGGCAAAAACAACTAATCCAAATAATGTATCTTAAGAGATAGATACGACGCCATTAGTCACTAGTTTGATTATCTGGGGTAAATTTTGATAATAATTACCAATCATCTAGTGAAATATTTTCGTTTTCTCGTAAATCATATTGCAAAAATGAACTACCATTGGAGTAGCTGAAGAAGTTTCCTAGAATGGGCAACAGGCCACCAAAACATTGTCGGGGCCTATGGAAAGGTGAATTTAAAGCCTATGCCTAGGGAAAGGTAAAGATAAATTTTCTTGATAATTTGAGCTTAAAATGAAATTATTAAGTTAAGTTAGTAACTCTTAAATAGTGATGAAATTGTCAGAGAATTCGTTCAATTAAGATAAAAGTAACGAAATTTTCATATGCTTTGCGATACCTGCGCTTCTACTTTCCTTGAAATAATCAAGCAATCTACGAGTTGGGTTTCTACGGATTCTGGTGATTTTTTTCGGTGGATAAATTTTTCTGACACTATGCCACTTAACAACAATTCGAAGGATAAATTCCCGAGAGAAAACAGGAAGAAGAATTTTCGACAATGAAACGACCGGAGAGTTAAATTTCTTTTATGGGTAGTACACGAAGACATTAAGAAAATGATTTTTTTTCGAATGCTATCAATGAAGTTTTTAAAGCAATAAATTACAGTATTAGTGCGGATGCTATCACCTTCATTGAGTTTTTATACATATTTCGATGTTTTCTGTTGCAGTGATTCGATTTTTCGAGAACGTTAGTCCTAAAAATGTAACGTTAGTAAAAAATTATCTTTGCTACTTATGAAGATTGTAGCCAATATAATAGATAATTTCATTACAAACATTTAATTTTTTAATTGGATTTGGAGCACTTAAAATGCACTTGATGAACCAAATGTCTTATTTCAGGGCTCAAAATCTTCTTCTTGAACTGTACTACCATGTCAAAAAGGTGTTATTTTGATTATTATCAATGCAAAAAATGCGTATAAACAGATGATCGAGCAAATTTGTTTACCCTCGAAAAATCGAATCGGAGCATCAAAAAATATATTGAAATCAATGAAGCTGAAAAAGTATACCGAATCCCTGCTAGCGTCCGAACTATAACTTAGATAAGCCGGCGCGGGTATGTGTACAATTGTTTTGCTAGTACTTCGTTTCTTAATATACAGAAATATTCATAAACAAATTTTGCGCTTAAGAATCGTAAAAAATCAATAAAAATATATTCGTAAATTAATTAACAGTGAAGAAAGAAATATAAAAACACAAATAAAAAAATAAATATAAAGTAAATAATAATTTACAATTAAATATAATATCATTATTTGATATTAAGAAATTACTTTTTATGTATTTCCTGCCTGTTTTTTTTTTAATGTAGCATGGAAGAGATAATAAATAATAGATAAAAATAAATAATTTGTTGTAAGTACGTAAAGCACTTCTTCTTTTTTCTTTTGTCTTTCCCATCATCATCATCAACATCGTCGTAGTACTCAACAAATAATATATAAACAAATAAATAAATAAATAAATTGATAATAATGTGCATTAAAAAAAGATAGCAAGATAATAACAATAATAAATAATAAAGAAAAAAGGAATAATAATAAAAAAATAACTCGTGAGCAGCAGAGTTCCATCACTAAAGTCATATTTCCCAATCAATAAATAATTTTAATGTTCGATGCTTTGTATTGAAATAAAAATCGCATTGCAAGTACTGACAAAAAGGCTAAAAAAGGTTTGCAAAGTTGCCAAACATAAAAGGCACATCCTTATTACTAATTCAGCTTGTCTGCAAATATTTAACTCTGTAGCACAGTTTAGAAGTCCTGTGGTGGTGTGCAAAGCATAAATATCGCGAAAAAAGGTACATTCTTGGCATTACGTTTCAGCCCCGCTTGCACAATTTGATGTGGCTGTACAGTTGTGGAGAGCTGTTAGAAACCCTTCATAGAATTTAACCTCATTTGAACAAAAGGGTTTGAGAAGCTCGAACGTTCGGGAAACAAATATGAAGAGATGCAAATATAGCGTTCTAAGGGTGATGAAATGGATTTATCTCATTCCATCCCTCTCCATTGACCTTCGGTATAGTGCAGAAGTTGATATTTTCGGGAAAAATATGCTTAAAATAGTCAATTTGATGTTCGTAAGTTAAATTATATTTATTTGTATTATACAAAAAAAAATGAATAGAGGGAGGATGCTACTTTTTTTAAAAATCTCGAAAGGAAGTAATATTTTTCAATGAGAATGTTCGTGCCAAAATATCCCGCAACCTCGAATATCTGTACGGATCCTCTCGACGATTTTGTCGGTGATGTTTTGGATCTTGGCTTGCTCAACACAAGGGGGATTTAAAATCCGAAATAACCCAAACAGAGCCAGTGGTGAGCACCAAGACCCATAAAAAGGCAAATTGAATTACCTTTTTCTTACACATTTAGACATGTATTTCGTTCTAGCTCCTAAACAATAAATTTGTCTTGGTTTTTCAATTATTAACCATCTCTATCTTGAACACTCGGCCTTATGCTACTTTCTCTCCTCGATTTTCTCGTTCATCTTTGCAAGACCACCCAAAGACTTGCAAGACCTTGCAACTTAAAACTTATTATTTCTAAAGTTTCTCTTATAATTATGCCTGATCCTGAATTTTATTTGGTAATTTTTTTCAATTACAGGTCCCATGGAAGTACCATATAATTTATCTTTCACTCATATTTTGATCATTATCCATTGGATAAATGGGTAAATACAAACTGCATAAATGCAATCCATCATGATCTTCATTCGACTATTATTGCCATTTATAATTCTTAGTGCAGCTTGGTAGTGCAGATTATATGCTTTAACGATTTTCGCAGTTTAATCAATTTTCTAATCAATATGGAAATGATATTAACGTTTTTGTTGGATGTATATCTTTTCTTTTAATTAGTTTAAGTTATGATGCAAATTTTGTCTTGGGCTGGCTTATAAAATTGCCTTAACTGATCCTAGTACTTTAGAAGAAACCAGGACCAGAGTTGATCATCATCTTTTGTCATACAAATCATCAAACTAAATTAATTTCAGAAAAAACAAATTATCTAGAAATATGCTATTTAAACACTCTGTACTTCGCATAATGATACTTACTAGAAAAAAGAAAAAGTATTTTACATAGAATTTTTATCAGTAAGGTAGAAAAAGATACATTATTGTTTTGCATGTATTCAAGTTTTCTTTTTATTTGATTTGTTCAATTATAACAATGATTTATAAGTAATGTAAAAAAAAAAGTTGATAAAAGTAAAAGCTTTTAAAAGGCCTTGAGTATTCTTTTTCTGTTTTATTCCTGTTTGTATGATTTCTAAATACTTGTCTAAAAAAACGTAAAAAGTGAGGTCGATTTTGTAAATGAGCAACATAGGTGAACTGGGTCTATGATCCGAAGGACCTATTTTTTAAATTGCTAGAGATTCAACAACTAACTCAGTCAATCGTTTGTTTTCATTTAATAAAAAAGATGAACGGTAACTGCGAAAATTGAAGGCATTCTCAAACCTTTATTTATCAGGATATACAGTGATGCGAAAAAGTTCGGAACCCTCAACATGCAAACACGTTGAAAGATAAAGGACTACCATTCACGCAGTCCCTTTTGTAGGGCAGGGGGAGATGATAGAAAATTTTTTATTTGAAAGATGTTTTCAAGATAAATAGAACAAATTTTTTAAGACGAATTCAACAGCCCTCGATTCGTTGTCTTTTTTAATTATTTATGGACGATTCATATAAATTTAAAATTTTCATATTTTGTCCGCTGGAATTTCCAAAAACGGTGTCCCTCTTCCCAATTTTTTTAAAGACTTCCATCCGTTATAAATTAGTATGTGTATATCTTGTAAAAACGAATTTCGTATACGATCTTAACAAATATGAATCACAATGTATATTCAAAACCAAAAAATTTTATCATACACATAAAACATACGCAAAATTTTTTCACATTTTATGTTGGTGAGATTTAATTTTTCAATGAACAAATGTATAAAATGATATACTACAATCGATGTATAACTATATACTTGGTGTATAGTAGACCCAATATAAATGATGTTGGCTGGATATTGAATAATATTTAGTGGAGGAGGAAGGTAATGTCAGAGGGGTATAACTCACCGCCAACCATCTCTCGTCCCGGGTTTTCCGGAGCTGGAGGAATGATAATGGGGTAAATGTGGTGTTTTATATCCATCGTATATGTCTATGTATATATATATTTATGTTCCACAGCGCAGGTTTTAATATTTCACTTGAAGTCCTGTGCAAACATACGCGCCGCCCCAACTGGTCTGTTCGTTTCGTTCAGTCCGATATTACACCAGTGAGTACTATTGTTGATATCCCTCCACAACAAATCTACACATGATTGTCTGTTAGTCTCGTTTATCTTCTACGTTGTCTGTCTCGTTTTTCACTGTATGCTATTGTCGTTATATGAAAAACGAACACTCTCTCTGATAATCTTTCTTGTGTTATATGCTTGGTTCTTACCAAAACATTAAAAAATGTAGAAACTTAATTACTGAAGGAAACCAAATGTTGATGACTAGCAATGTGAAATTAGCTTTTGAAGCACTGTTATAGTTGTGATAATGATCTTTCTTCATAAATCAAATTTCCATTAATTGTGCTGAAATGATTTTGTCAAGAAGATGCCAAAATATAAAATATAATTTGCCGATATTTTGGACGGGCAGATTTAAAGTTGTTGTTGTTTCCAAACCACAGTTTCCACTAAAATATCGAACACTAACAAGGCATGAATTTTAAATTCATATTCCGGCAAAAATACGTCCACTAATAGACATTTTTTGTCAAAATATTATATCATCTAAAATTATAAACTAAAAGATATTTGAATCTAGAATACCAGCTAAGACTGCATTCTTCTTTTTGAGAGTCACCATAACAATTACATAGTAGTTTCAGAACAAGCATACAAGGACAAGTTCTTTTGGCCTATTTGATTTTTCGCCACAATAAAAATATATATTCAGAATTTCATTTTATTGAAGATTCGTTATCAAGTATTTACACCTTGTAAAAGATACTACTCACACGGAGGAATAATTTTTTTTACGGAGCTTTTCAAAACGACTGTAAGTAAATCCAAAAGCATCAAAAGTTAAAATCTCAGAAAAAACTTATTAACAATATATTATTAACAACAACTTAAGGTTATTGAAAAATTATAATTCAGTTCTTACTCAGAAAAATTCCTCCGATAAAGGCGCAATAAGTAATATTTTCGCCTACCTACTTTGCATCGAGTTTTGTATGATTGCTGACAGTAATAGAGTCAGCATACTTTTTAATGGCACGGTAAGGACTAGTGTGTTTATGGGTATTATGGCTTGTGTATGTATATGTGTAAGTTTTCCTATGTTTGTAACGCCACTTTGAACAATTTACCTTACATTGTTTTAGTAAATATATTATTTTCTAAAATATTTATTTACCAATAAAAGTTCTTTTGAAATACTCTTTTTTTTTAAACTTTTGTTCTTTTTTTGTAGGTAAATGCATTTTATTAATTACTGATTGTATTACGATCAAGATATAATAAATTTGGGCATTAAATAACTTGAGCGTTAAATACAATCTGGAATCTTTATCTAAATTTATACTTTAGGAAAAGCCAACTAGACTAAATGTTAAATTGGAAGGTAAACTTCTTTTGCGTATTTTCTTCGCTGCTCTCTCTTAATCGACTCCTATGTCATACAAGATGTAGAACTCTTCTATTACCTGACAAATTTGTTACAATTTTTGAGTAGAATTTGAGAAGAATCACGGGATTGGTGGCCAGTGATAAAATGAAAAGAATAACCTGAAGGTTACAAAATGGATCCTTTGGCTGTATCATCCGCCAATTGATGGAAGCTATACCACCATATGTCTGCACAATGCAGTCAACTGGCGCAACAAATAAGAGCTTTAATATTATTTGGCCTCACCAGTCTTGATTTCGAAAATTAAACCTCAAAGCGCTACTGCATTAATAGCTGATCTCTGATATATAAAGAAAAATTTTAGATTTTAATCCGACATAAATTGCAGAATTTCGGACAGATGATTTTTAACATACAAATAAATTTCCAAAAGACGTGTTTTGAAGAAAAATAACCGATAATACCCTATTTATAATACATAGAATAATGTATTTTGTTATTGGTAAGTTAAAGGAAGATTTATAGAATATGTTAGTTAGAATGAAGTGAGTATATAACTTACTTGGGTACCTACCAGCAAAAGGAAAAGAGAAAATGTCGAGAACATCAAGGAAGTAACTGTATCTAATAAAATATATGTGTAGAATATATATAGATGCGATATTGTTTAATACATAGATAAAAAGTTGAAATGGTTGGACAATTTTTACTTAAATTTACGAATTGTGAAAAATCATTAGGAATATGTAGGCTTAAAGCTTGGAGATCATTTTCACTTACTTACCGTGTAGAAAGGTGTAGACCAGAGACCCAAACTTTTTTTTCTCGTATATCACTTGCCATGAATTTTTGTTTTGGGTAGACTCCCTTCTTAGCTATTATTGTATTATTGAAAATTTATCAGCTTCATGCCAAATTACTTTTAGCAACATGTCGTTAGAAATACCATAATTTTACTCCAAGGCAATTTCAGCAATTGTTTATATCGTATGAGCTTAATGGTAAAAACATTTTTTTCTATTCCCAATTTTTGCACAGATATGTTTATGGTTAAATATTTTATATTTTTTCACAAAATTTGCAACCCTGAAAAATATGACATAGTCATGTATGATAAAGTTGAACATGTAACGCTGCAGCTGTATGAAATGAGTTTAATGTTATATGGTAGATAAATATATAAGACGAACAAGGTACTAACACCAACATCCCAAACCCATACGTAAAGGTACATTTGTAAACTGAATACTCATTGTGTGTTCGAATTTTGAACAGTTTATGGTGTTCAAATTTTGCTAGGATATGAATTTATTTATATAAATTGTAAAAAGAATTGAAAAGCCCCGTGGTGATCAGGGCTGTTGCCCTGTTGCCACAATGTACTTGATGGAAAAATTCGTTTAAAATGTAGGACAAAAAATGACGTTTTATATCAAATAATATTCAAGTTTTATAACTTATTTATTAGCATGTAAATAGAAAAGTTTTATAAATTGAAAATTTTCAATTATAATCTTAAAAAATTAAATTAAATTATTTAAAAAAATCAATATTGGGTGTCCTCATATTGGAAAGTTCCAAAGGACTTTTGTATACATCTTTAAACTTTTCATTTCCGTCATTGTGGGATGAAATGTTTTCGATTTCTTCTTATATAACTTTTACTATGGTGATTAATATTTCAGTAACATACATTTTAAACGTATTTCTTCTCAAAAAATTAATTTTCTTTATTTCTGAATGATTGAAGTATTTTTTTAAGGTGAATTTTGTTAAATTGTGTTGAGTGATTTTTTTTTTGAACTCAAAGAAATTATTTTCTACTTTCTAGTTCAGCTAGTTACAAAAGCGTTTTTTTTTGTTTTTTCAAACTATTATTTATTTTCTACTTGGTATTTCAGCTAGGTTCAAAACGTGTTTTTTAAACTATTATTTTTTATTACTTTGCAATGTTATCTGCGCTTCCACCATAATTATATAAATTTATTTATATGATAAAATCGTTATTCCTGATTATCCACATTATCAGGATAATCGGTCATACTTATTAAATGATGGTATTGTCATCGGTTCTTGATAAGCTTGTGAAGGTTCAACTGAATTCGAACGACGTTTTAAAGTGGTTCAAAATCACGTTCAAAGATTTGGTTGCATAGTTATAAAAGCGTGCTAAAAATTCCTTTCTTGAATGATTAAACTTTTACTCTTTTTTCAATATAAATTGTGAAATAAAGTTCGAATCTAATAAAATATGGTTAAATAAAATAAAAAATTATCGTCACGCAAAATATTATAAATGGTTGGTCATATTATAAAAATATAACATAACATTCTGTCTACTTTTAATTTATTAATTTTTATTACTATCATGATAAAGCAGTTAAACATGTACGCTTATCATGACAAAACCGCGATATGACCGTTGCCAGATGTCATATAAAGTTTTTCGTCTATAAATACATCAATTTATATATTATGGCTTTATATAATGCTTGAGGGCTCCCTGCACATACATACATAGAACAGATAGATGTATTTAAAACGCAAAGGGACATATTTATATTCATTTAACAATAAATACCAGGGGCGGGGTACACCTGCTACTACTTAAATACACACAAACAATTCTGTCAATCTGAATCAAAAAGTATTTAACCCTTAAATCATAATATTGTTGGAAAATTTCCCTAAAGGTATATGCAAACGTATTAAGATAATATGACTCAAATATTCACTGTTAATTTTTTTTTTTTTTTTGCAGCATGTTACATAAAATCAATTTTTATACCATGTATGTATGTAATGTACAAGGTATACTAAGAGTAGTTCCAAGTTTGTAACGCTTAAAAATAATGTTGCAACTAAAAAAAAATTTGGTATAGGTAATCATAGAATCTCTGTAAACACAATAACTCAAAAACGCAAATAGATATAAAGCTCGTAATCCAGTTCGTAAATGACCAACATAAGTCAATTGGTATCTGGTCCGTAGGACCCATCTTGTAAACTGTTAGAGATAGAACAAAAGTTTAAATATAAAAAATGTTCCATATAAAAAAATAAACAACTTTTGTTTGAAACATTATTTTGTAAACATCAGTGTTTACTCCCGAAGGCACACATTAGATGCAAATTTTATAGTATGTATTAATATGGGATTATTAGTTATGTATGTGTGACATGTAATATGTGTAATGTGATAGATTAATCAACACTGTCTATACATGGTATTTCAACAATTAACTCAGTGTTTGTTTTCACTTGTTTTTTTGTTTTTGTTTTTTTTTTTTTTTTGTAACATAAAATCAATTTTTTTATTTACATTTTCTATATTTGCATGTTTAATATAAATTCATGAAATTATTGTTGCATGAAAGTGTTGGGTAATTATTGTTTTATTTACAAAAGTTTTTTGTCGGAACTAGTGATTATGTATCATATTATTCTGCAAAGAACAATAATCAACTTCATTTAATTTGTTGTGTTGCAGTTTGGAAGGAGAAACAGGTGGCATATTTATTTAGAGTGTGTATTCGACATATGTTTCGACAAACTTCATCTCAGTTCAAAATAAAAATTTTCTTGTAGTTAATTTTTACTTTTACTGAAATAACTTCAACTGTCACAAAACACGACAGTTTTTATAAAAAAGTTTGCAAAAAATTTGAGTTTTTTTTTATTCGACACGAGTTTGTGTTTTGTCCGTTTAGTAGAAAACCGGCATAAGACTCTGTATTTCACAAATCACGGGTTAGTAGCCCGCCTTAAGGAAAAGAGTGTTTCATCTTTGAACTTTGGCACATTTGTTTATTAGGTTGTAACAACTTGTTATCGAAAAATCGACTACTCATAGAAGGAGGGCTGAATTTTGTGAAAATTCGCACTTGGGAGTGCTGATGTCCAATTTTTATTGCCTCAAAATGCAAAATTGAAGATTAGCCAAACAAAATAGGTCGACAAACGTGTAAAAACCGTTGCCTAATAAATGGCACTTGCACTTAGTGAAAATTAGCATTTGGAAGTGTTGATGTAAACGAAAATTTTGAGTGGACAAATGTGAACAAATTATGGACAAACGAATCAAAGAAGCATTTTATGAAAATTCGCATTTTGGGGTGCGATTTTCACGGGGGGTAAACCATTGAATATGAACTTAAAAATTAAACTAAACCAACAATTATTTAATAAAATCAAAACATTTTTTTTAAATTTCTATCACACATATCAACCGTATAATTTATTGTTACATAATACATATGTTATACTTTTTTTTTTGTATAAATGTAACATGTAACACAATAACAGTGGATAGATATACTGTTATATATATTATAAGGTTTGTTAAGGCTTTTACCCTTCGATATAATTTCTCTGTATTGTAAAACTGTAATTGTTCGGTAACAAATTCAAAATCCCCTCAGATAATATAAGCAATAATAATAACAATACAATATTTAACGCCTACTATAAATGATTTAATAAACGTATTTATTATTTCTACACCCTTTGTGAAACATTAGAAAAACATACGATTATTTATTGACAATTACATAGATTTTATTATTGGGAGCATTAATTCATTCAATATAGAGGTACATATATATTTTATTTAGGTGATTTATCGAATTATATTAGAAGATATAATTATTAATACTAAGTGATATTCTTAGGTCATGTCACGTCATGTCAGTTTAAATTTATAGGTATTCTATCCTAAAATGGTAAGGCCGAAAATTGATACCGGTAGAGCAAAGAGATTACAGAACCATAAGAACATTTTCTACATAGCTGAAGTCATTACCTACCTAACCTGAAAAATGGGGCGGTATATGTATATATGAAATATATGCTAAGGTATACTTATATAAGACCCAAGTATGTAACGCTTAGAAATGATATTGATAATGCAAGTAAAATTGTGGTATAGGTATTGATAAAACCACCTAATAATCCCATTTCCATCTGTCCGTGCGTCTGCCCTCTTGTGCTCCGGACATAAAAAGTGAGATTCAGTTGGTAAATAAGCAATATAGGTCAATTTTAAACTATTTTGCGGTTATAATTTCGTGATATAGTAAAACAATATATATTTTTTTTGGAAAGTGCTAAATTACGCCCTTTGCAAATGCCAAACACATCATTAAATCGAAATTAATTGCTAGCTTATAATTATTATAATTAAGTTTATATGGAAGTAAAAATATTCTTGTAAAATTCAAAATAAAGTTTTTCTTTGCATAAAAAAGTTGGATTGAATTCAACGTATTTTTTGTCAGAAAAGAAAATTGTAAAATTATTTCGTATATTTGATAATAATATTAATGAAAGAGATTAAACTTTTAACGACATTGGTATACATTTTTGTAAGAGAACTGTGTACTAGTGTTGGGACGACTGTTGCATTATGTACATTCGCGAATGTACATTTAACGTATATAAGTACATATTAGTGAAATGTGGAATTATTTTACAATTTATCGTGACGTACAATATCGATCTGGATAAAATTTCAGAAAAAGCTCGCCCGGCTCGATCGAATGTCCGAATAAAATTCTTTTCGGATCATATTGCCTTTAATACGCATCGCACGACACCACAAGAAAAAATGTATGCGGACGCACGCACGCACACACACACACACATACTTTTTCTCCAAATTAGTGTTAATGCCTTGTCCTAACCATGAAACGTAAAGATATATTGTCAATTTCAATTTCGAAAATCGGACCCATTACGATAACTTCCTATAGTGGGAAGTTAAAAAATATGCGAATGCGAATATTCGACACATCACTACTGTGTACGATGTAGAATGTATATGAAATTAGATCCAACATCAAATGAAAAAGTTTTTATTTGCTATGTCTTCAAATATTTAAAACAGTTTTTGAATTTTACAAAGAATTTTACCTATATTTCAATATTATTACGTACTTACACAAGAGGGTGGCTTCTTTTTTTTATATGTTATATACAGACAGTGGGGCATAATAACTAAGTGCATTTTGATCAGAAATTACTGGGCTATTAGAAAATGGAAAGGTTGCAATACATCGTTAATTTCACTGGACATTCTATATCTAGATTCTCTAGATTCTACAGTGTGTCGCATTTAAGAGAAAGGCACCCTCACACTTTCGTCATTTATAGAAATATCGATTTGAAAATTTGCACAGTAATATAAGGGGATGGGTCACATTTTTTAAGATAATTAACAGAAACCTGAATCTTAAACTCAGCCTACTACAAATTGACAAATAGGGAAAATTCTTTAAATTTTGCCTATAGCGGCATAGATGATTAGAGTTATCGAAACAAATTATTAGTTGCTTAGAATATTTTTTTATGCCCGTATACCGATTTTCAGTCGCTCTATTAGCTCAGTTGGTTAAGACGTAACCAATTCCGTCTGCGGTATGCTTAGGGTGGCGGGTTTGATTCCCGCCGTCGCAACAAAATTAATTTAGTTAATAGTTGTGATGGACTGGTATAGTGCATGATATATGCATGAAAGAGGTGCACTCAGCCTCTGAAATTGAGGAGCTGATAAATTAAATGGTGGTAAAACACATATATGGTATCACAATGAGCTCTATAGCCTAAGTGTGTCCGTTGTGGACAGCCAATATAACCTAACCTAACTTAACCTATACCGATTTTCATGACAGTGTCACAAATCTGGAAATTTTTTTATGGATAACCAATTTTCATATTTCTATGTCTGGCTCTCCAGAAACTTCTAATTGGTGGTCACCGTGGGACACCCGGTATATCTACCTACTTGTTTAAGTAGACGATTATAGGACACTCTCATAATAAATATATATTGTTCTTAGAATCATAATAGCTTTCAGTAACCAACATAATATACATACGTATTACGTACATTATATATCAAGAGGAATAACGTTGTACGTAAGAGTTGAGTTATTGTTTATATCATTTATAAAACTGTGTTGTATCGTTATGGTAAACAATAGAATTGTTGTATATTTATATCTACATAATAATTTTGGAGTCCTTTTATATCCTCCACATATATCTACATCATTATAATAATATCTAGACGAAGTTGAAGAAGTCCTCTTTTGTTATAAACAATGTTTGTATACAATAATAATAATAAATACGTCATCATGTATGTACACTATGTATGTATGTTCACAAGAAAAATCAACACACGACAATGATTATAATGGTAACAAATAATAATATTCTCGACGAGAATCTCCTTTATATTTTTATTTCAGAATTATTTCTGCTGACGCCAGTCTACACCATCGAATATTATCTAAATAAACAATAACGTTTATTGTTGTTAAGTATGTTGTTATATGTTTTGTTTGTGGCATAATTTATATTTCACACGAAAATATTGATTAACAAGTGAAATTTATAAAATTAAAACAAAAAAACCCCGACAAATTTAATTAATTTAATTTTGATCCTTGTAAACCGATTTATTGGAAACTTTGCTAAAAAATGTTCTCAATCGAGTCGGTTCGACCGTTTAGGCGCTACGATGCCACTGATAAACACACAGAAGCACATATAAACACTTTAAACTTATAACACTCCTGCTTAAATCAATATCAAAGTGATTGTCAAGGACATCAGATGAGATGAAAAGGGTACTCAGAGAGCTATCATTTTTTGAGACAAATTTTTGGAAATATTTTAATTGAAAGTGAAATATTTGAGTTGACTTTGTTCTTTTCAATTATTGTTTTGAATTACCTAATTATTTTACCATTTTACTTTTCGAAATGAATTGAATCAGGTTTATTTGACCAGTAATTTCCATAGTAATTATTTATATGTCATGCCTTTTCCAAAGTGAATCGATTTTGAACATCGTCGCCAATTTTTTAGTTTTTTCGGGTACGGAAACCTAAGCTCGTACTTAAAACATAGCTAAGAATACTCTCCGTTAAATTACCTTTCAAATGAAAGCAAAAAAATCAAAATCGGTTCATCCGTTCAGGCGGTACGATTCCACAGACAGACAAACACACAAACATAGCGACACCCCTTTTAAACAGTCTAAAGATAATTGATTTTATAAAAGGTAAACGAACAAACAAAAAATTGCTAATTAATTATTATTATTATCCAAAAATAAATAAATGAAAAAAATCTGAAATCAGTGAAAAAAATTAGTTAGCTAAATAATATTAACAAAAATTAAAAATATTATTTAATGTTTATCCTGAATAAACATTGATTAACATTATAGGCGCATAATTATTTTATAACATTTAATATAAATATTTTTTTGATAGATAACGCATACAGAAATTAAAAAAAAAAATGGAAATCTGTCTGTATATTTTTTTGTTTTAAATCAACAAATTATAATTTGGTTTTGTAACCATAAAACAAGGACACATTTTACTTGACGTATATGTATCGTATAAATCAGATTTTACCTCCAAACATTAGGCATGGTCGAGTTATTTTAAGTCAAAGTCACCATTGTTATAACTATATTGTGTGCCATAAACTTTATTGTGTGTCTCTTTATCCAAGTCCGCAATGCTCATAGAGGAGGAAGCGAGACGGGTATACGACTCTTCTACATATCTCAGTTTCTCTTATAGTAATGAGTTTGGTAGAAAAAAAATTTTGTCTCTCTGTCTTACTCGTATTTTTGATTGTGACTGGTTAGGTTGTCATTGTCTTACTCGTATTTTAGATACAAAAGTCTGAGGGACTTCTCTAAGCCACGTTTGCCCAAAAGTCAGAGATCAAAATTGCTTATCGTTCCCGATTAATTGTGAACCAAATATATCCCCGAATACACAAAAGCACATCACACAGATATGAACTAAATGTAGTGCAATCTAACAGATGTGCCTGATTACCAGATGTGCCTTATTTTTTAAGAAATTTTATTGATTTTTAAACAATCCTATCATTGTTTTTCTATCAAAAAGTGTTCATGACTTTTTCAAATTAAATTAACTTTCATCAATATTTTCCATTGAAGAGTTTTTTGCAGGCAAGCCTATACCATCATTTTTGTAAATAAATGATCTTTCTTCTGATATAATTTTCGATTGATTAACAGATCGGTGTAGTTACCTATAAGGACTTAACTGTTCATATGGTATGAACAGATCTACACCGATTTGATTACCAATTGAAAAAGAAAGATATCTTAACTACGAAAATAATGTATACCTAGGCTTGCTTGCAGAAAAACGTTCATGGAAAAAATTTATTAAAAATTAATTTATTTAAAAATATAGCCCTGAACACTTTTGGAGAGAAAAACTATGATAGGAGTGTTTAAAAATCAATAAAACTTCATAATAAATATGTCTCATCTGACTATCAAACGACTGAAGTTCGACCTTATTCCGTCTCTTGTACTTTTGTCAATAGAATCTGCTGACCATGAAACGTAAATATATACTTTATATATCGATATGGATTTTCGGATCAATTACCAAGATCCCAATACTGGGAAGTTAAAAATTCGACTACCTCGAACTCCTTTGCGGTATAGTTTTTTTTTTGTTTTCCAACTTTTTTTTATAATCAACAAATTATGTGAATTTTGTTATTTGATGTAGGTCAAAAATTATTGTCATATGTATAAATTATATTTAAAAATGTATATTTAAGTATTTATTTATTTATTATTATTATTTTATATTATAATTCTTTATTTATTACATTTTTTTGGTGTTTGTTTTTTAAATATTTTTATTTGATTTAGAATTAAAAGTGTATATTTTTATGTTGGTTTTAAGCATACATAATATATTATTTATATGTAGTGTATACAGGATGATTTTTATAAAGTCTCCAGGTAATTGAACCGAAAACCGAAAATTGGAATATCAAAAAAATAAAATACGTATTCACTTTATTACTTATTGTTGTTGTTTACTTATAATTATGCATACGATATTTACATCATGGTCTATTCGAATATTTTTGATATAATATGTTACATACAGGCGTAAACTAAATATTGACAAATATCTTGTCTAGTAATCTTAATTAAAGAGAATTGCAAAAAATACACTTGAACTATTCACTTACTTTTTGGGGGAAATGAAAAAAAATGGCTCAATTTTTGTTTTCCGAAGGTGCCTTCCGGTTAAACAAGGATCGATTCGTATTCTTCGTCTGAAAAACATTTCCTTTACGATAATTTTCAACACTTAATTTTACGATTTTTTTAGACTAAAAACTGTAGCAATAAAATTTTAGAACACACAAAATTACTTGTTTATTGATAAAAACTAAGAAATTGTACAAAATATTAATATTTTTAGAATTTGTTAAAAATTTTCATGATGGAACCTTCTGAAAATATCGGTAAGTACATGAAATGTGTCCAAAAATTGATATCTAAGAAAAACATTTTTCAGAGAAAAGTGTTTTTTCGGCCAAAGAACAACAATCTGCTAAAATGGATTTGAAAA
This sequence comes from Chrysoperla carnea, assembly GCF_905475395.1. Taxonomy (NCBI): domain Eukaryota; kingdom Metazoa; phylum Arthropoda; class Insecta; order Neuroptera; family Chrysopidae; genus Chrysoperla; species Chrysoperla carnea. The sequence continues at coordinate 20,461,590 of NC_058338.1, forward strand.
AACTGAATGTATGCAATTGCATTCAAAAAAACGAGGTTGAGTCTACTTAATAAGGAAAGTGCCATCGAAAAGTAAAACTAGAATTTTTTTTTTCCAGAAAAATAGTGACACATTTTAACGTTTTTTTGATATTCTGATCTGTTTTTGAAAAAATAAACTGGCAATTTTTTAAAGAAATCATCCTGTGTAAAAGTATACGATTTTTGGTCAATGCTCCCTTCATACTTGTACTTCCATATACAAGATATAACGTTATGAACACTAAAAAGGTTTTAAACAGCTGCGTCTTCTTTAAAAAATAATCGAATCGAGATTACCTGCATCCTATACGAAATCATGTACTTTCTTGTTTTTTAATCAGTCTTAAGGAAAAATTCTACTCTAGTTACTAGTTGTTATTTTTTCTCAAAATGATTCATACACGATATGATTTTGTTATCTATTGGAATTCCCAAAAAAAAAACATGTAAATAAAAATGAAATTAAATGTAATATCGTTATTGACCTTCAGTAAGGGTTATCTAGATAAAATTATATTTAATACTTTTGGAAACAATTTCAAAACATTAAAATTATTTCAATTCAGTTATGGCTTCAAAGAAGATAGTTCTTACAGTAAGTTGTTTATGTCTGATATTCTTACAAATAACAACTGCATCTTCTGCCAATAAAAAAAGTAAGTTTTGACAATTTATTTATTTATTTTTTAAATGTTTAATTTAAAACTTCTTTATTTTAGAACAGAGCCCAAAAATGATACTTAAAAAATATCATATTTATAACGACTGCGAGCCACGCGAGACGTTGGTTAAAGTTTCAGATTTGCTATTTGGATATCATAAAGATTCGGTAAGATTTGAAACAAAATTATATTTTTGACTCAAGTTTGACTCACCATTCTGACTTTTCTCACTCAGTATGCAATGGGAGAATAGTTCATTTTCGCCTTAGCCTGATAATGAATTGATTCCCATGCTAGCCCAAAAGTTCCATATTTTTTTATTACCGAGAACTTCATATTTAACTTTTTTCTATAAAATAAAGACTTAAGCCATAAATCGCTGAAAACCACGTGTCACCGCTGGCGATCCACCTTTTGGCTAAATTCATCTTTCCTACAAAAAAAAAACGGATGAATCAAAAAATTATTTTTTACTAGCCTGACCACAATTTTTACTCGCCTTTAGGGCCATAATTGGAATTTATTATACATTTTATATGTAATATAGATACTTCATTTTAGACTCCTATGTACGTTACGTTAAAGCAATGCCAAGGTGGGTCGTTCCATAGTCCACTTACAGCATGCCAACCAACTGAATTTTCGAATACTACAATATTGGTGGGATTTCCAAAGCCTAACTCAGATGATATTGAAAAGTGTTATGAATATACTATTAAGGAACATAAAGCTTGTGATATCTTATGTAAGACTAAATCAGAACATTGCAGGAAGGAGCAATATTATGACGCAAACAATTGTTCATGTGAATGTAAAAATGATATGGAAGTAAGTGCTCTTAAATGTTAACTTCTCGTGCTTGATTTAGTAATTTCAGGTAAACAAATAAAAAAATTTTTCAATTTTGAATTATGTTATAGCCTGGCGATATGAAAATATAATTACGTTTCAAATTTTGAGGGTGGGGGACGAAAATTTAGAATAAAATTGTACCAGACATAGTTTAAGAAATATTGATGCCTCAAGATTAAAAAAAATCGCTTATAGAAGAGATACTTATGTTTTTAACACAAATGCCACTCATTTCATCAGATTTAAAGATCAACTAACATTTCTAACTAAATTTTCATTTTAGTGTGATGAGCCAATGATATTTGACCCGAAAACATGCAGCTGTGTTTGTCCAAATGAAGAAGAGTGCACGCACGGTGCTATATGGATTGCAAAACGGTGCATGTAAGTTAAATTTCATGAATTATTCAAATTACAAAATGTTTAACATCGAAATCGAAAGTTCTAAAAAGAAAAACTACTCAAGATAAATTCAAAATTATGTTCCTGAAGGATCTTTAAAACGCTCTTCCGTGCAAATTGCACTTCAAAAAGCTTAATTAGATTAATTTGTACATGGTGACTGCGTGAAATCATTCTTAAGTTCCAGGTGCAGGTACATATTCGTCAATTTTAAGTTGGAGGAACAAAATTTACCGACGTCCATATCTTATGATGCGTTTAAAGATTACCGAACAGTGCGAGTGTTGACGGGTTAAAAATGAAAAGCTCTATCAAGAAATGACTTTTTATTCCTATAAATTCACTTACGCTTCGTTTTGTTTTTCAAATATGCTTTGACAATACACTAAATGATACGAAGTCTTTTCAAAATATATATAAAAATAATCACCAATTAATTTATTTTTCAGGTGTATGCTAGCATACATTAGTGAAGCAGGGAAAAAAATGCTGAAGCCCATGTAAAAGGCTAAAAATAGAGTATATTATTTACATTGAAATTGTATTGATACAGAAAATAAAGCCAACTGTTATGAATTCAAAACAAAGAAAAAGCTGCACAAAAGCCTTACATCTACTTACAACGTGTCTCAGTAAAACATTTTGGCCGAAAGAAAGTATGCATTCAACATTAGGGGAGGAAAAAATCGACTTAAAATATTGCGGCTTACAAATTTTTTGTTATCAATATCGTCTTCAAAATTTTTCTAAAAAAATGTCAATATTTCTAGGCCATATAATCCATACAGAAAAAGGATAACAAATTGATAAGATGATCAATACCTTTCACAATATTGGAGATAATTTCAGTTGTATTTTAGTGCTAATTTGGCGAAGAAAGTTGATACCTATCTTCTTTTTTTTTTTTTTTTTTTTTTTTTTTTAATATATTTTTATACTGTGTGTTTAACAACTATGGTCATTTACACAGTTTAGATGTATGTATATATAAATATATATATTAGTTACACTATATAGGTTAATTTAGAGTTTATTTTGTAATTTTGTAGACTTAAGGAATTTAAATAATTTTCGTAGGTTTTGTTCGTCATTTCCTAGTATTTCTTTGATGTCTGGTGATAGGTCTGCGTTTACTCTGTGGTTGTCATATTTAGCGCATGTAATGAGTATATGTTGTGTGGTTATTGGTACTTGGCAAGAATTGCATAGTGTTGGGGCTGTTTTTTTTAGTACATGCTCGTGTGTCAGTTTGCTGTGGCCAATTCTTAGACGGGTGAGAGCAACTTCGTCCCGACGGTTAGTTTGGTATGAAGAAGTCCATGTACTGGTTTCAGTTTTAATTTGTCTGAGCTTGTTTGTCATCGGCACTTCCAGCCAAGATTGGGTTTTTTTTTGGTCGATTTTTTGCTGGCATAATTTAATTATATCTTCTTTACATATATTGGGATTATATGTTCCATTTGTTAGGGCTTCTTTAGCGGCTGTGTCTGCCATTTCGTTGCCTGCTATACCTGCGTGTCCTGGTACCCACACGAAAATGATTTTATGATTTTCCTCACGTAGTTCCTGATAAGCTTTTTGAATTTTTTGGATAATTGAGTTTTTTGTGATTCTGTTTTCAATTGCTTTTAAGGTACTAAGGGAGTCACTAGCTATTAATGATTTGTGTGATTGTGTGTTGTTTGAGTTTTTTATTATTCTTAGTGCACTTAGGATGGCTTCAGCTTCGGCACTAAAGTTTGTACAAATTGGATTTAATTTAAATAGGTGTTTATTATTGTTTTTTATTATTGCATATGCCGCGGAAGTGTCGGTTCTTGAGCCGTCTGTATATATTATTTCGTAATCATTATAATTTGTGTTAGTTAATTCACTGAAACATTTTTTAAATTCCGTGGATGTGGTGTTATTTTTTTTATTGTTGTCATTTAGTGAGTAGTCAATTTTTATATTAAATTTAATCCAAGGTGGTACACAGGGAAGTTTTTGGATCTGGTGAATGTTAGAAATTTCATGTGGGCTGATCTGAAGATTATGTAAAATGGATTGTAGGTTGAGGGATATCGGTTTAGGGTATTTATCATGTTTTTCAAAAATGGTTTTGTATGTGGTATTATTGATGGTCTTTTTTAATTCGGTATTTGGTTTCTCATTTGCTTTAATACAGTATTTAAGCATAATCAGTTGTCTTCTTTCGTATAGGTTGTATTCGCCTGATTCACAGAGAAGACTATTTATAGGTGAAGTTCTGTATGCTCCTGTAATCAGTCTAATTGCAGAGTTGTGGATTGGGTCTAATAATTTTAAGATAGTGTTTTTAGCTGTCATGTAGATTTGGCAACCGTAATCTAACTTTGAAGTAATTAACGCATGGTATACTTTTTTTAAGGATTTTCTGTCGGCTCCTGTGTTTTTGTTTGCGATGATTTTAAGAATATTTAGTTTTTTTTGCACTTCGTTTTTCAACCATAATATGTGATTTTGCCATTTTAGTCGATCGTCAAGATATAATCCTAGGAATTTGTGTGTTGTTGAATTTTTTATTTTAGTTTGTTTGATGAATATGTTTAATTTGTGTTTTCGTTTTCTGCTGAAAGATAAATATTTTGTTTTGTTTTCAGATATATTTAGCCCATTTTTGTCGCTCCATTCAACCAGGCTATCAATTGCTGTTTGTATTGATTTTTGGGCATAGGATTTATTTGAGGTGGCTAAAAATATCACTAGATCGTCGGCATATTGAATAGTTTGGATGGGGTACTGAAAGATTTCTACGATGTCATTTACTGCTATGTTGAATAATAAAGCCGATAGTATTGACCCTTGTGGAATTCCATTAGTTTGATAGTATGTGTTGGATATTGTGTTCTGTAATTTAATTTGGAATGTTCGGTTTGAGAGGTAATTTTGAATATAGGATGGTAGTTTACCTTTAAGACCCCATTTGTGCAATGTGGTAAGGATTTTGTGTCGCCATACAGTGTCGTATGCCTTGTCAATGTCGAGGAAGACTGCATCCAAATTTTGGCGTACAGCTAATGCATTTTTGATGTTGGTATCTAAAATGGTTAAACAGTCAATTGTGGATTTGTGTTGTCTAAAACCAAATTGGTTGTTGTTTATTAGATTGTTGGATTCTATAACCCATTGTAGACGTTTGTATACCATTTTTTCAAGTATTTTTGAGTTGTGGTTTAGTAGGCTTATAGGTCTATAACTGGATACTTCTAGTTTGTTTTTATTTGGCTTGAGTATTGGAATAATTAGTGAGTTTTTCCATTCGGTTGGTATTAGTCCTTGTTCCCATATTTCATTGCAAACATTAAAAAGTAACGATAAGGATGATTTATGTAGTTTTTGTAACAGTTCGATATTAATGTCATCAGATCCTGGTGCTGATTTTTTAATGTCATAAAGTGCGGAATTAAATTCATCTAATGTGAATGGTTTGTTGTAATCATCTTCCACGTTAGAGTAAAAGCTGATGATTTGTTTTTCTTTTTGGTTTTTGTATTTGCAAAAGGTGGGATTATATTGATGGGAGCCGGTGACCTCTTCAAAATATTTACCAAATTCATTTGCTATTTCTTTTTGGTTGGTGATTATCTTATCATTTGTAGCTATTGCTGATATTGTGTCCATACTATTTGTGCCTGCTGTTAATTTTTTGATATTTTGCCAAATGGTTTTGTCCGATGATTCTGAGTTTATTGTGGAAATGAATTTGATCCAGCTCTTTTGTTTTTCATCTTTGATTTCTTTGCGTACTTTCGACCTAGTTATTTTGTATTTGATTAAGCTATCTTCATCCTTACATTTTTTGAATTTTCGTAAAGCTTTTGCTCGTTCCTTAATTAGCTTGCTAATGGTTGTAGTCCACCATGGTATTCTTTTGTGTTTAAAGGTAATTACTTTTTTGGGGACGGTTTTATTTATTGCATTGTTGATACATTCATAAAGGGTGTCGATTGATTCTTGGATGTTGGAGGTTTCGCAAGAGTCTATTTCAGTTAGTTGAGTGTATCTCTCCCAGTCGGCGTTATCGAAGTCGTATTTAATGATCGAGTTATTGTGATAATTATTTTCAAATTGTACAATGACAGGATAGTGGTCAGATGAACAGGGGTCTTCGTGAATGTCCCATTTAAGTTTCGTTGCAAGCTGTATTGAAGCTAGTGTAATGTCTATCGACGAGAACGTGTTCGTTGCGGTGCTAAAATGCGTCGGTTTATTATTGTTTAGAATTATTAGATTGTCGTTCAATAGTAATAACTTTTCTATTTGTTCACCTCTTTTGTTTGTTTTATTATTTCCTGTCATGGTTGTGTGTGCGTTTAAATCACCTAGAAGGATGTAAGGTCCTTGTATTTGTTTTATGATGTTTTGAATATCTTCTGAATTAAATGGTTTGTTCGGTGGAATATAAATATTACAAATTGTTATTTTGTTTGTCCTGTTCATAATCACTTCTGTAGCTACAACCTGATGATCCGAGGATATATTTACTTGCTTTGCGTATATGTTTTTGTGTATAAGGGTAGCGACTCCTCCACAGGCTTTATTTCCTCCCAAAAAATCATTTCTGAATGGAATATAATTTGTGATTTTGGTTTTTTGGTGGGGGTTTAGGTGGGTTTCTTGAATACATAGAATTATAGGTTCGTATCTGTTAATTAAGATTTGTAATTCTGCCAATCGTTTATAAAAACCGTTGACATTCCATTGAATGATTGAATTCATTTTTTGGTATTTTGTTTTAGTCGTCATCGGCACTCGTTGAATTTATGTCTTGGGTTAAGTTGATTTTCTTGATGAGTTTTGTAAAGGTTGTTTTAGCATGTGGGTTATCTAATAGAGGGTATAAGATATTTATTGTGTGGGATAGGTCATCTGCATTGATTTGGTATTTTTTTATTATATGCGATATGTCTTTTATACCGGATGATTCAATTAAAATATTGTTTAAGGTATCGAAGTTAATAATGTATTTTTCTGGTTCTTTCTCCATTGGGGCTTTGAGTATGTTAATTGAAATACTGGGCATGTATTCTGTTCTAGATTTTTTCTTTTTCAGTTTATCGTTTGTCTTTGTTGTTGTTTTTTTTGGCATCGGTTCTGTTGTTTTGGAGGTAGAGCATATGTTATCTATGTGTTGCATTGGAGTTTTTGTTGTTTGATTGATTTGGTCTGATGAGTCTCGGCTACTGGATGACAGTGTTCTTTTTTTCAAATGTTCATTATTTTCTGTTATATTGTTGATTGTAGTAGAGGTTATGGGGACTTCGTTTTTTTTAATTGTGTTTGTGGGTTCGTTCAGATAGTTTGTTTCTGGTTCATTTGATTGCATTTCTGATTTGTTTGTTTGTTTTTCTGGATTGTTTTGGTTGATTTTTTCAGTATGTGTTGTGTTGTTATTGGGATTTTCTGTGTTTTGTTGAGTGATTGTATTATCTGTTGTTGGTGTGGTGTTTGTATTGTTATTAATTAGTATTCTACAATTGTTTTCTGAGTGGCCAAATTTATTGCAGTAGTTACATTTTATTTCATTTACTGAAAGATATAGTTTATGAATTCTATTTCCGTGATTTACTTCGATAAAGTCAGGGATTGCGGGATGGTCTGCGTTAACAAAAACGAATCTTCTGAAGCTTTTGATATGTGCGAATTCCTTTTCGGTAAATCCTGCTGACATGTGGTAAATATTAGAGACAACATTCAATTTATGTTTTTTAAGTTGTTCTAGGATTGTTGTATTTGTGATGGTGGGGAAGGCCCAGATTATTATCCTGTGCGATTGAGTGATGTAACTTCTTAAGGATATATCTTGGTTTTTAACCTTGATTGATTTGAAATTTTCTGTTAAATATTTGACGTCGTTTTTGGTTTTGAGGTATACAATGATTCTATTGTTGGATATTCTTGTGCTGAATAAGATTTTATCTGCACCAATGTAGGAGGCCAAGGCGCGAATGTATTCTTTGAATTCTATATTTTGGATTGTCTCCAAAATGATAGCGTTTTCGTCGTCTATATTTTGAGTGGTTTGTTGTCCAGATTTGAGGGTTTCTGCGAAGGATTGTGTGTTTTGTGGTGGGGTTTGGTTGTTTGGATGATTTGGATTCGTAGGATTTGATAGTAGTTCTTGGCTCATCTTGTATTATTTATTAGTTGGTTTAGTTGTGTTTTATTAATAATTGTTTGTTCACTATTTATTATATAAATTATTATTATTTTACAAAGTCGTAAACAAGTTTATAACTCACCATACCTATGGTGTATTGTTGTATTCACTGATTTTAATTTTTAATTTTTGCTACACAATAATAGACACGTCTATTCACTGTCAATTCAAAAATTCTCTCCTATCTTCTTTTTGCTGCACAGAAAATAGTGCGAAAAGAGAGTAATTAACCGGCATGTGTAAAAAAATTTATTTACTATATTTGGTCTTTTTCGAAAGATCTATCTTTTATTATAAGAAATTAAAGATCTATTTTCTGTTGGAGAGACCTATATTCCAATAATATCTCATCAACCCACCATTCACACTCGTTTAAATTTTCAGACAAAGTTAAAATGTTATCATGCAATGCGCAAGGAGTGTGGAGATCCATTAGTTGATGTGGATACACTGGAGACCACGCAAACTGCAATGACAATTTAGAGAGATTATTTTGATGGACGCTTTCTCTCTAAGAGTCGATTACCAGCGGCTGGCTGTATAACTTAGACTTGCTTGGTTCACTTTTTATCATTAATAACAATGGTTATCACATAATAATTTTTGGAAACGATAGCCCGACGATAATGTTCGAAACGAAAGTCGGACGGTAATCTAACGTACGGCAAGCTATTGTTGATATTCCGGCAGCTAAGCATGAGATAGTGAGTAAAAATGTAATTAATAGAGTACATCAGCGCGTAGATAGACATGATGGAAAGCACCACCAAAATTATCATTTTCCATAGTTTTTTATTAGTTTCCAACAATAGTTTTTTCGAAACACACCTTCCCCACGCTCGCCCGTTCCTGCTACTTCGAAACAAATTCATATAAGTAAATAATTGTATTAATAATTGCTTTACTGATTTTTATCGTACGATAATCCCAAACTGTTGTTTTCATCTTCCGCTTAAACTCCCTTTAAAAATTTTTCTTTGATTCGATTTCATTCGCAGGTAGTTTAGATACTAAATTTCATTCTTTCTTTGAGTTGTAGTCCTTGAACACTGCATTTCGTGACAACATTAAAAATTCTTTTATTTACTATTTTATACGATAGTTTATTTATGCAAGTGTTAAAATTTTAACTAGCTTGCGCAGATAATGTGTACACGACGATCCAATATGCATGCAATAATTAGATAATATTGCAATGTGTCAATAATTATTTAACGTTTGCATTTAAATAAACGTCATTTATTTGTATGGCAATATTCATTCCCCAAGGTTGTTCAATTATTTAAAAAGAAAAGAAAACGCTGGATTAGGGAAGCATGTTTTTCACTATTTTTTTCACCATTTAGTTAATTTACCAAAACTGTCACTTTAGAAGAGTCATTAAGAGTGAAACTCTAAGAAAAGAGTTTCTTTGTAGTTTTTGGATTCAATGTGAATACCATATTAACGACCTAAGGATTGTTTAAATATCGTTTGTAATTTAAAGTTCTAAATTAATTTTTTTTTCAAAATTCAAATTTAAGAACATTAATATGATATTGAAGCATAAATTATAGGATTGCATAGAGGCAAAAATTTGCTTAGATGATAAATTGCAAATGGTTTTTCTTTCTAGAACTTTGCTCTGCAACAAACTTCCATATTATAATTTTTATTCCATATTATAATTTTTAGTAAAAAGCAACTACAGATTTCAATCAATGCAATTTCATGGTGAGTAAAAGTTTGCGAGATTAAGAAATAAAATTATTAGACTCAGTGTACAAGAAAAATGATTTTCTTGGCTCAAACAAGAATGTTTGCAAATGTGTTTAAAGTTCGAAAATCATGAGATAAAAAAAATTTATTGGTGCAAGTAAATTGGTTTAAATAAATTTTTTAAAAGCTTTTCCTACCTGAAAAATTGAAGTATGCTTAAATAAAATTTAAAGGTTTTTAGATTTGTTTCCATTTTTATCAATGCCTGGTCAATAAGTTTTCCTGTTCTTAATCTTTTAACCTTCTATTTTGCACTCCTTTGCAGAAAATAATCCTTTGTTAATCTTTTAGCACAGTCAAAATCATTTCAGTATAATGTTTCATTTAGTCGACGTACACAAAATTTAAGGTTTTATTTTTCTAAAACTATTATGTTCTTTGTTTTTGATAACATTTTCCATGAACCATGATAAATTCATTGAAAATACTCTTTAACTTCTTACAATCGTAACTGCATATAATGTAAACCAACTTGCAGGTCGTGCCTTAAAGTGAAGTTCTTTCTTTCACATGTAAAATAAGACATAACATTTTATGTACATTGACACGACAATATGACGACATTAAATTATATATTTATGTAAATTGTAATTAAGAAGTTTATGTTCGCTTCGCGGGTGAAAATGAACAGTTAATTGAGTTAATTAACATACATCTACCAGAAGAAAGACAACATTGGTTATATTATTATTAGTATTATTATTGGTGACAATATAACAACAATATGTTGACAGACTTATGTTGACAGACTGCTTATAACTGACAATATTATGAAGATTATGTAGGCTTTATCGTTGGCCACCCATTAAGTTCAAATACTTAGAGTAGAATATTGTTATTATACTAAAAATCTTTAAAGTTCACCTCTTTGAAGGTGTAGTGTTTTTCATTAAGAGTGATACTATTTAAAATTTGAATAATTAATAGCGTAATTCAACTCATGAAAGTAAATTGTGTTTTATTTTTTTAAGACATTGTAAGAATGTTAAAATGTCAACGACAACTTTTTTGCAGGTTTGAATTTGAATGTCGCAGTATATCAATTACACCAATTTCTATGACGTGAATTATACGTTGAATGTCTTATTTTAGTCATTAAGTTTTTGGGAGTTATCGAAAACATATCCACTTATTCACTTTTCAGGTCATTTTTTTTGAGCTGGTTCCGAAAAGAAATTCATAACATTTTGTCGAGTAGTTTTGGAGAAAATGGACACCATAGTTTTGTCCTAATTTGCGCCCTCACTGGTAAACAGTGATGTTTATGAAAAAATTTTTATGAAACTAGATTTGTAAATTTCCCATACAGGACATGAAGCTAACAAAACAGTTTCTCCAGTGTTCATGCGCCATATCTTCTATATAAATAATCAAAAGTTTTTTTTTTTTAAATCTAGCTCCAGATAAGGACGGGCAAACTTTTTTACGCAAATTTCATCAATCTATAAGTACCCCTCGAACGATTTGTACACAGAGCATATTTTAGATTTTATCTAAAACCCGGAATGTACATTGGATAAAAATGTATGTAAAATTTGCACACGTCTATCAAAAATTTCTTTTATATGGGTCGAAATCCCTTTTATATGGGTCACGAGAATCCGAAGAATTATAAAAGGTATGGATTATCGGAGATTGGGCACATGCACTCCCTTGTACCTTCCTGAAGCTACGCCATTGATCCCGAACAGTATTTTACCAGCAAATCGATGGCATTTCCCTAAACGGCTAGACATAGATTCATTGCAAATATATTTATATGTTCTTGAAATTATCATTTTATGCTCTACAAGTTGGCATGGATATTTTCGAAAAGTAAATCTCTTGCCACAGCTCCGGTACTATGACCAGTATTATCTTATGCTTAATGTAGATACCTTTATGAATAAATTATATTTTTGTGTATGCTTATATATTCTTATATTAATTAACACCCAAGAAATAACACAAATGATACATTCGTCCATTCACTTCAGAAAAATTTTTTTAAAATATTCTTCATATTAAAGAGAAATAGAACGTCTTTTGAATATTTTTATGGTAATTAAATTGTTTTCAACACATATATTCGAAATGAAAGATTTCCAAATATTGCTCATTAATTCTCTTATTATAAAAAACCCTATCTAGGGCATTCATTAATCTATAAATCACTATAGTTTAAACTATTATTAAATAAATCAATTCAAAAAATACCCGGGAGTTTCATTTGCGAACTGCAAATATCTTGAAAAAGGCCAATTTTAGATGGAGGGAAGAACGCACTTGTGGTACTACAAGACAGACATGGTCTGAATATAATCGTAGGCGCTCCGAAGTTCTTATATCACTTCCAAGGGCCTCTGTTCGAAAAGTTGTTGCGGCTATCACAGGACACTGCTTGAGCGGCAAGCATGCTGAACGCTTAGGCCTGGCAGGAAGAGGAAGAGACAATGTCTCATCCTCTCTGTCACTGCCCAGCTCTTGCCATGAGAAGATGGACTTACTTGAGCCAGCCTCTCTTTGATGACCTCTCCGACCTAGTCAGTTGACGTCAAAGCTATCTTAAACAGCTCCAAATTGTTCATGGCGTAGTGGTCGGGGATGGGCCAACACATTTACGGTATCACAACGTACCCTATGGTCTAAGTGTGTCCCACCCCAGGACAGCCAGTCTAACCTAACCTATATAAATCAATCAATCTAGACGTTTACGGATATTATTTAGGTTGCTATATGCAGATTTTAACAAAAAGTTTCCAAAAAATAATCTGTTTGTCCGTATTTCTTCAGCATTATAGGCTAGAAGAATCATTTTTGTTAGTGGAGGAGAATGGCATATTCATAAATCATATAAGTTAAAGATTTTTCAGTGATTAAGGATTAAAATATGTACAATTTTATAATGTGAAAAAAGTTAGCAACTTTGTAAATTAATAATGTAAATATAATATAAAAAGTTACATACACACACTGACTGACCTTCAAAAACCTATTTTCTAATTATATACGAAACAATCCTATAACACGACGTTAATACTAAATTAATATCTTAATATCTGCAATCAAATAATTTTTTAAGCACTTAAGAAACGCTTAAGGATGTAAAAAAATGAAAGTTTTTTTAAATAAATTTTTTTGTTGCAATATATTTACAATCATAAATACTTGATAAAAACTGTGATGGAAATTTATCAGGAACTTGGACAGAGAGAAAACGGGTCATAAATTTCTATCACAATAGGCTTTTGTCCACTAAGAATAAAAAGTTTTTAATGATTAATCACAATTTAAGGATCATTAATATTTTAAGATAATAATTTTCATAAACACAGATCAGATGTACTTTCATGGTACTACGTCATATCATATGAAAGACTATGCTAGAATTAAAAATTATATTTTCGTCAAAAACTCCTGAATGATACCTCGGTAACATAATTCTGCAATATTCTCACAAGTAAAATATAACGAGTAATATAATCTTTGTTTATAGCGTATGGTATTGATAATAAAAAATTAAGTATTTCTTATAACACTTTTAGATATCTATCCTACACAAATAAAAATAATAAACAATAATTAATAAGAATATCTTTGATAATAAATTTAACAAATAAAATATATTTTCAAGGCTGTAGATTTCATATAGGTAAGTGAATATTCATTTTTTTTTTTAATTTTATAAAATTACTAATAATTTTCCTGTTTGGCTGCAGTTGTTAATAAATTTATTGAATAATAAATTATTTATGTTAACTATTATTTCATATATAAAAACATATTCATGTGAATTATTGCTAAACGATTTGCAATTTAGGCAATAATAATTTTCAATTTTAATAAAAATTATAACCCAATTATCTTTGCTTAACCACAGTACCTTAATAAATATTTAAAATAATTAACTATCAGTCAGTTTTTATATCATGCATATATGTAATATGCAAGGTATACTAAGTTTAGTCCCAAGTTTGTAACGCTTAAAAATATTGATGCTACGTACAAAATTTTGGTATAGTTGTTCATAAAATCACCTAATTAGTCCATTTCCGGTTGTCCATCCGTCCGTCCGTTCCTCCGTCTGTGAGCAGGATAACTCAAAAACGAAAAAAGATACCAAGCTGAAATTTACAGCGTACTTAGGACGTAAAAATTGAGGTCGAGTTCGTAAGTGGGCAACATGGGTCAATTGAGTCTTGGGTCCGTGGGACCCATCAGGTAAACCGTTAGAGATAGAACAAAAGTTTAAATGTAACAAAAATGTTCTTTATCAACAAAAAAAATTCTTGTTTGAAACATTTTTTCGTGAACATCACTGTTTACCCGTGAAAGCGCAAATTACGCGTAAATTGTATAGTATATATTATATGGGAATATCAGTTTTGTATGTGTGACAGTATGTATGTGTAATGTAATAGAGTAATCAACACTGTCTATGCATGGTATTTCAACAATAAACTAAGTCAATTGTTTGTTTTCACTTGGTTT